>NC_059201.1:35590868-36280868 GCF_020615455.1 Coregonus clupeaformis | reverse complement strand
CTGCTCTGTATCAGAGAATTAAACAGGAGAATGTCAGGCCATCCGTCTGTGAGCTGAAGCCGAAGCGCAGCTGGGTCATGCAGCAAGACAATGATCCAAAACACACAATCTAGTCTACATGAAAATTGCTAAAAAGCAACAAATTGGATGTTTTGGAATGGCCTAGTCAAAGTCCAGACCTAATCCCAATTGAGATGTTGTGGCAGGACTTGAAACGAGCAGTTCATGCTTGAAAACCCACATGTCACTGAGTTAAGGAGTTCTGCATGGAAGAGTGGGCCAAAATTCCTCCACAGCGACGTGAGAGACTGATCAACAACTACAGGAAGCATTTGGTTGGAGTCATTGCAGCTAAAGGTGGCACAACCAGTTATTGAGTGTAAGGAGGAAATTACTTTTTCACACAGGGGAATTGGGTGTTGCATAACTTTGTTTATGAAATAAATATGTAATTGTTGTGTTATTTGTTCACTTATGTTCCCTTTATCTAATATTAGGTTTTGGTTGGAGATCTGATAACATTCAGTATCACAAATATGCAAAAGTAGAGAAAATTAGAAAGGGGGCAAATCCTTTTTCATAGCACTGTGTATTACAGCAGCAACTCACGAGCAGGTCAATTTAAAATACACCGCTGTTTTTAAGGTAGGACATTATTCTTTGAATCTAGTTGGTGCAATATCAGCTGATGCTATCAGCCGATGTAAACACTTGAGTTTTCTGTCTGAACTGGCTTGGCTTAGTTTATAGTAAATTCATTTTCTGGCCTGTTGAGTCAAATAAAGGAAGCTTCCCCATTTCTCCTAAATAATGGTTAGGGTTCTGGCCTGTTGAGTTAATGGAAGCTGACCCATTTCTCCTAAATAATGGTTAGGGTTCTGGCCTGTTGAGTTAATGGAAGCTGACCCATTTCTCCTAAACCAGGTTAGGTCATATGTTTTCACTGACTGTTCTGTTTCCACTAACAAGGCGAGAGAAACGATAGGAAACGAGAGAAATCAAACCACTTACCATCCTTTACCTCTCACACGGTCACGTGCAACCTGTCTCTCGCTCTGTTAGTGCTAACCTCTGTCAGTTGGGGACTTCCTCTCTCATCGGAGCAGCAGCAGTTTCCAGTGGTCTTGCGTAACTATCACACTACAATGTTAGAAGAAAGTGCATTTCCAAGAAGTCTGAACCATTTCTTAACTGTCTTTAGAGGTTGTATGTTGACATGGCTGGACTGGTGAAGTTAAGATGGAGCGGTCTCTAGGATGGCTTCTGAATTTCAATCACTCTCTTTCTTCGTCCCTCTGTCTTTCTGAATGACTGAGACCGTTCTCCCTCACTGGCAGCTTTCCAGTAAACAACCCCCCTCCCCTCGTCACCCCCGGTCACACACACACACTCTTGTGTCAAACACACACACTCTTGTGTCAAACACACTCACTTTCATTTAAACTCATCTGTAGTGTGAAGAGCGCTGTGTGTGTGTGTGGTTAACCACACTTCAAGGGAGCGAGATTAGATGATTATGATGGTCCTCTGTAGCTCAGCTGGTAGAGCAGCTGGTAGAGCACGGCGCTTGTAACGCCAAGGTAGTGGGTTCGATCCCCGGGACCACCCATACACAAAAATGTATGCACGCATGACTGTAAGTCGCTTTGGATAAAAGCGTCTGCTAAATGGCATATTATTTATTATTATTATGATAAATCAGCCCTAACTGTCTGTGGTCAACAGTGAAGAGGCGACTCTGGGATGCTGACCTTCTAGGCAGAGTTGCAAAGAAAAAGACATATCTCAGACTGCCCATCTTAATCCTTTCTTTTTATTGGCCAGTCTGAGATATGGCTTTTCTTTGCAACTCTGCCTAGAAGGTCAGCATCCCGGAGTCGCCTCTTCACTGTTGACGTTGAGACTGGTGTTTTGCGGGTACTATTTAATGAAGCTGCCAGTTGAGGACCTGTGAGGCGTCTGTTTCTCAAACTAGACACTAATGTATTTGTCCTCTTGCTCAGTTGTGCACCGGGGCCTCCCACTCCTCTTTCTATTCTGTTTAGAGACAGTTTGCGCTGTTCTGTGAAGGGAGTAGTACACAGCGTTGTACGAGATCTTCAGTTTCTTTGCAATTTCTCGCATGGAATAGCCTTCATTTCTCAGAACAAGAATAGACTGACGAGTTTCAGAAGAAAGTTATTTGTTTCTGGCCATTTTGAGCCTGTAATCGAACCCACAATTGCTGATGCTCCAGATACTCAACTAGTCTCAAGAAGGCCAGTTTTATTGCTTCTTTAATCAGTACAACCGTTTTCAGCTGTGCTAACATAATTGCAAAGGGTTTTCTAATGATCAATTAGCCTTTTAAAATGATAAACTTGGATTAGCAAATACAACGTGCAATTGGAACACAGGACTGATGGTTGCTGATAATGGGCCTCTGTACGCCTATGTAGATATTCCATTAAAAATCAGCCGTTTCCTTCTACAATAGCCATTTACAACATTAACAATGTCTACACTGTATTTCTGATCAATTTGATGTTATTTTAATGGACAAGGACATTTCTAAGTGACCCAAAACTTTTGAACGATAGTGTATGATCAAGTCCTGTAGCCATATGAAACTGGTCTCTCATCTCTCTCTCTCCCTCCCCCTTCTCTCGCTCTCTCTCTCTTTCCCTCTATCTCTCCCCTCTCTCCCTCCCCCTTCTCTCGCTCTCTCTTTCTTTCCCTCTATCGCTCTCTCTCTCCCTCCCCCTTCTCTCGCTCTCTCTCTCTCTTTCCCTCTATCTCTCTCTCTCCCCTCTCTCTCTCTCTTTCCCTCTATCTCTCTCTCTCTCCCTCCTTCTAGCCAGAGAACCTCCTGTATACGTCTTCCCTCCTTCTAGCCAGAGAACCTCCTGTATACGTCTTCCCTCCGTCTAGCCAGAGAACCTCCTGTATACGTCTTCCCTCCTTCTAGCCAGAGAACCTCCTGTATACGTCTTCCCTCCGTCTAGCCAGAGAACCTCCTGTATACGTCTTCCCTCCTTCTAGCCAGAGAACCTCCTGTATACGTCTTCCCTCCTTCTAGCCAGAGAACCTCCTGTATACGTCTTCCCTCCTTCTAGCCAGAGAACCTCCTGTATACGTCTTCCCTCCTTCTAGCCAGAGAACCTCCTGTATACGTCTTCCCTCCTTCTAGCCAGAGAACCTCCTGTATACGTCTTCCCTCCTTCTAGCCAGAGAACCTCCTGTATACGTCTCCCCTCCTTCTAGCCAGAGAACCTCCTGTATACGTCTTCCCTCCTTCTAGCCAGAGAACCTCCTGTATACGTCTTCCTCCTTCTAGCCAGAGAACCTCCTGTATACGTCTTCCCTCCTTCTAGCCAGAGAACCTCCTGTATACGTCTTCCTCCTTCTAGCCAGAGAACCTCCTGTATACGTCTTCCCTCCGTCTAGCCAGAGAACCTCCTGTATACGTCTTCCCTCCTTCTAGCCAGAGAACCTCCTGTATACGTCTTCCCTCCTTCTAGCCAGAGAACCTCCTGTATACGTCTTCCCTCCTTCTAGCCAGAGAACCTCCTGTATACGTCTTCCCTCCTTCTAGCCAGAGAACCTCCTGTATACGTCTTCCCTCCTTCTAGCCAGAGATCCTGTATACGTCTAAGAGGTCTAACGTGCTGCTGAAACGGACATACTTTGGTTTCGCTAAAGAGGTTTTGGGACCAAAGAAGTACGATAAATAATGTGACGTGGTCTCTAGGTGTCATCATGTATATCCTGTAAGTATCCATTACACACCTGTTAACTGTTTCTAAAGTGGTTGTGTGTTTCTAAAGTGGTTGTGTGTTTCTAAAGTGGTTATGTGTTTCTAAACAGGTTGTGTGTTTCTAAAGTGGTTGTGTGTTTCTAAACAGGTTGTGTGTTTCTAAAGTGGTTGTGTGTTTCTAAATGGGTTGTGTGTTTCTAAAGTGGTTGTGTGTTTCTAAACAGGTTGTGTGTTTCTAAAGTGGTTGTGTGTTTCTAAAGTGGATGTGTGTTTCTAAATGGGTTGTGTGTTTCTAAAGTGGATGTGTGTTTCTAAACAGGTTGTGTGTTTCTAAAGTGGATGTGTGTTTCTAAACAGGTTGTGTGTTTCTAAAGTGGTTGTGTGTTTCTAAAGTGGTTGTGTGTTTCTAAACAGGTTGTGTGTTTCTAAACGGGTTGTGTGTTTCTAAATGGGTTGTGTGTTTCTAAAGTGGTTTTGTGTTTCTAAACGGGTTGTGTGTTTCTAAATGGGTTGTGTGTTTCTAAAGTGGTTATGTGTTTCTAAACAGGTTGTGTGTTTCTAAATGGGTTGTGTGTTTCTAAAGTGGTTGTGTGTTTCTAAACAGGTTGTGTGTTTCTAAAGTGGTTGTGTGTTTCTAAAGTGGTTGTGTGTTTCTAAACAGGTTGTGTGTTTCTAAACGGGTTGTGTGTTTCTAAATGGGTTGTGTGTTTCTAAAGTGGTT
Organism: Coregonus clupeaformis; assembly: GCF_020615455.1. Taxonomy (NCBI): domain Eukaryota; kingdom Metazoa; phylum Chordata; class Actinopteri; order Salmoniformes; family Salmonidae; genus Coregonus; species Coregonus clupeaformis. Next base: position 36,276,411 of record NC_059201.1, on the reverse strand, counting down.
GTGTGTTTCTAAATGGGTTGTGTGTTTCTAAATGGGTTGTGTGTTTCTAAAGTGGTTGTGTGTTTCTAAACAGGTTGTGTGTTTCTAAAGTGGTTGTGTGTTTCTAAATGGGTTGTGTGTTTCTAAAGTGGTTGTGTGTTTCTAAACAGGTTGTGTGTTTCTAAAGTGGTTGTGTGTTTCTAAAGTGGTTGTGTGTTTCTAAAGTGGTTGTGTGTTTCTAAAGTGGTTGTGTGTTTCTAAACAGGTTGTGTGTTTCTAAAGTGGTTGTGTGTTTCTAAACAGGTTGTGTGTTTCTAAAGTGGTTGTGTGTTTCTAAACAGGTTGTGTGTTTCTAAAGTGGTTGTGTGTTTCTAAAGTGGTTGTGTGTTTCTAAAGTGGTTGTGTGTTTCTAAATGGGTTGTGTGTTTCTAAAGTGGTTGTGTGTTTCTAAACAGGTTGTGTGTTTCTAAAGTGGTTGTGTGTTTCTAAAGTGGTTGTGTGTTTCTAAACAGGTTGTGTGTTTCTAAACGGGTTGTGTGTTTCTAAATGGGTTGTGTGTTTCTAAAGTGGTTGTGTGTTTCTAAATGGGTTGTGTGTTTCTAAAGTGGTTGTGTGTTTCTAAACAGGTTGTGTGTTTCTAAAGTGGTTGTGTGTTTCTAAAGTGGTTGTGTGTTTCTAAACAGGTTGTGTGTTTCTAAACGGGTTGTGTGTTTCTAAATGGGTTGTGTGTTTCTAAAGTGGTTGTGTGTTTCTAAATGGGTTGTGTGTTTCTAAAGTGGTTGTGTGTTTCTAAACAGGTTGTGTGTTTCTAAAGTGGTTGTGTGTTTCTAAAGTGGTTGTGTGTTTCTAAACAGGTTGTGTGTTTCTAAACGGGTTGTGTGTTTCTAAACGGGTTGTGTGTTTCTAAATGGGTTGTGTGTTTCTAAAGTGGTTGTGTGTTTCTAAACAGGTTGTGTGTTTCTAAACGGGTTGTGTGTTTCTAAATGGGTTGTGTGTTTCTAAAGTGGTTGTGTGTTTCTAAATGGGTTGTGTGTTTCTAAAGTGGTTGTGTGTTTCTAAACAGGTTGTGTGTTTCTAAAGTGGTTGTGTGTTTCTAAAGTGGTTGTGTGTTTCTAAACAGGTTGTGTGTTTCTAAAGTGGTTGTGTGTTTCTAAAGTGGTTGTGTGTTTCTAAACAGGTTGTGTGTTTCTAAACAGGTTGTGTGTTTCTAAACGGGTTGTGTGTTTCTAAATGGGTTGTGTGTTTCTAAAGTGGTTGTGTGTTTCTAAACAGGTTGTGTGTTTCTAAAGTGGTTGTTTGTGTTTAACCTCTACGGGATCGGTGTCCCATATACGGGACGGTTGAGCTAACGTGCGCTAACGTGATTAGCATGACTGTTGTAAGTAACAGCAAACTTTCCAGTACATAGACCATGTCTTATATGGGCAGAAATACACTGCTCAAAAAAATAAAGGGAACACTTAAACAACACATCCTAGATCTGAATGAATGAAATAATCTTATTAAATATTATTTTCTTTACATAGTTGAATGTGCTGACAACAAAATCACACAAAAAGTATCAATGGAAATCAAATTTATCAACCCATGGAGGTCTGGATTTGGAGTCACCCTCAAAATTAAAGTGGAAAACCACACTACAGGCTGATCCAACTTTGATGTAATGTCCTTAAAACAAGTCAAAATGAGACTCAGTAGTGGGTGTGGCCTCCACGTGCCTGTATGACCTCCCTACAACACCTGGGCATGCTCCTGATGAGGTGGCGGATGGTCTCCTGAGGGATCTCCTCCCAGACCTGGACTAAAGCATCCGCCAACTCCTGGACAGTCTGTGGTGCAACGTGGCGTTGGTGGATGGAGCAAGACATGATGTCCCAGATGTGCTCAATTGGATTCAGGTCTGGGGAACGGGCGGGCCAGTCCATAGCATCAATGCCTTCCTCTTGCAGGAACTGCTGACACACTCCAGCCACATGAGGTCTAGCGTTGTCTTGCATTAGGAGGAACCCAGGGCCAACCGCACCAGCATATGGTCTCACAAGGGGTCTGAGGATCTCATCTCGGTACCTAATGGCAGTCAGGCTACCTCTGGCGAGCACATGGAGGGCTGTGCGGCCCCCCAAAGAAATGCCACCCCACACCATGACTGACCCACCGCCAAACCGGTCATGCTGGAGGATGTTGCAGGCAGCAGAACGTTCTCCACGGCGTCTCCAGACTCTGTCACGTCTGTCACATGTGCTCAGTGTGAACCTGCTTTCATCTGTGAAGAGCACAGGGCGCCAGTGGCGAATTTGCCAATCTTGGTGTTCTCTGGCAAAAGCCAAACGTCCTGCACAGTGTTGGGCTGTAAGCACAACCCCCACCTGTGGACGTCGGGCCCTCATACCACCCTCATGGAGTCTGTTTCTGACCGTTTGAGCAGACACATGCACATTTGTGGCCTGCTGGAGGTCATTTTGCAGGGCTCTGGCAGTGCTCCTCCTGCTCCTCCTTGCACAAAGGCGGAGGTAGCAGTCCTGCTGCTGGGTTGTTGCCCTCCTACGGCCTCCTCCACGTCTCCTGATGTACTGGCCTGTCTTCTGGTAGCGCCTCCATGCTCTGCACACTACGCTGACAGACACAGCAAACCTTCTTGCCACAGCTCGCATTGAAGTGCCATCCTGGATGAGCTGCACTACCTGAGCCACTTGTGTGGGTTGTAGACTCCGTCTCATGCTACCACTAGAGTGAAAGCACCGCCAGCATTCAAAAGTGACCAAAACATCAGCCAGGAAGCATAGGAACTGAGAAGTGGTCTGTGGTCACCACCTGCAAAACCAGTCCTTTATTGGGGGTGTCTTGCTAATTGCCTATAATTTACACCTGTTGTCTATTCCATTTGCACAACAGCATGTGAAATGTATTGTCAATCAGTGTTGCTTCCTAATTGGACAGTTTGATTTCACAGAAGTGTGATTGACTTGGAGTTACATTGTGTTGTTTGTGTTCAATTTTTTTTTTTTTTTAGCAAAGTATTAAATTCTTGTTAATCTAACTGCACTGTCCAATTTACAGTAGCTATTACAGTGAAAAAATACCATGCTATTGTTTGAGGAGAGTGCACAACAACAACAAAACGTATCACGGCAACTGGTTTGATACATTCACCTCTGAAGGTAAATAATGTACTTACATTCAGTAATCTTGCACTGATTTGTCATCCTAAGGGTCCCAGAGATTAAATGTAGCATAGTTTTGTTTGATAAAATCAATTTTTATATTCAAATGTAGGAACTGGGTTCTACAGTTTGAACCCCTGCTGTCTCTGGCTCCACACCCACCCCGCCCGGCCATCTAGATGTGTGAAATGTAGTGTATAAGCTAATGATCCATCATGTATGACATTCCTGGGAGTGTGTAAACTTACATTTTGTATTTCCATATCATTTTTGTATGTTCTCTATAATTCGGCACATTTGGGCAGACTTGATACAAAATAGTCCAGTATTGCAATGCTTCACTGGATCAATCTGAAACTTTGCAGACACGCTGCTGCCATCTAGTGGCCAGAATTGAAATTGCGCCTAAACTGCAATATTATATTGTGGCCTTTCTCTTGCATTTCAAAGATGATGGAACAAAAACAATAATAGAAAACACATGTTTTTTTGTTTGTTTTATCTTATACCAGATCTAATGTGTTATATTCTCCTATATTAATTTCACATTTCCACAAACTTCAAAGTGTTTCCTCTCAAATTGTATCAAGTCGTCCGGGTTTGGCCGGTGTAAGCCGTCATTGTAAATAAGAATTTGTTCTTAACTGACTTGCCTAGTTAAATAAAGGTTAAATATATATATATATATTTTTTTAAAGAACAATGACGAGACAGCCTACAGGGAGAAGGTGAGGGCTCTGGGATTGTGGTGCCAGGAAAATAACAAAACATAGGAGATGATCGTGGACTTCAGGATACAGCAGAGGGTGCACCCCCCTATCCACATCGACGGGACCGCAGTGGAGAAGGTGGAAAGCTTCAAGTTCCTTGGCGTACATATCACTGACAAACTGAAATGGTCCATCCACGCAGACAGTGTGGTGAAGAAGGCGGAACCTCAGGAGGCTGAAGAAATTTGGCTTGGCACCTACAACCCTCACAAACCTTTACAGATGCACAATTGAGAGCATCCTGTCGGGCTGTATCACCGCCTGGTACAGCAACTGCACCACCCGCAACCGCAGGGCTCTCCAGAGGGTGGTAACGGTCTGCCGAACGCATTACCGGAGGCAAACTACCCGCTCTCCAAGACACCTACAGCACCGATGTCACAGGAAGGCCAAAAAGATCATCAAGGACATCAACCACCCGAGCCACTGCCTGTTCACCCCACTATCATCCAGAAGGCGAGGTCAGTACAGGTGCATCAAAGCTGGGACCGAGAGAATGAAAAACAGCTTCTATCTCAAGGCCATCAGACTGTTAAATAGCCATCACTAGCACATTAGAGGCTGCTGCTGCCTATTGAAATCACTGGCCACTTTAAGAAATGGAACACTAGTCACTTTAATAATGTTTACATATCTTGCATTACTCATCTCATATGTATATACTGTATTCTATAATATTCTACTGTATCTTAGTCCATGCCGCTCTGTCATTGCTTGTCCATATATGTATATATTCTTAAATTCCATTCCTTACTAGATTTGTGTGTATTGGGTATATGTTCTGAAATTGTTAGATATTACTTGTTAGATATTACTGCACTGTTTGAGCTAGAAGCACAAGCATTTTGCTACACCCGCAATAACATCTGCTAAACACATGTATGTGACCAATAAAATTTGATTTGAAGAATATGCATATCCTTGCTTCAGGTCCTGAGCTAAAGGCAGTTAGATTTGGGTCATTTTAGGCGAAAATTGAAAAAAAGGGTTCAATCCTTAAAGTGGTTGTTTGTTTTTAAAGGATGCTCTCTTTTCTTTTCTTTATTCATCTTCATCTCTCTCTGTCTCTCTCTCTCTCTCTCTCTCTCTCTCCTCTATTCTGCTCTCTCCCTCTCTCTCTCTCTCTCTCTCTCTCTGTCCTCTATTCTGCTCTCTCTCTCTCTCTCTCTCTCTCTCTCTCTCTCTCTCTCTCTCTCTCTCTCTCTCACTCTCTCTCTCTGTCCTCTATTCTGCTCTCTCTCTCTCTCTCTCTCTCTCTCTCTCTCTCTCTCTCTCTCTCTCTCTCTCTCTCGCTCCTCACTCTTTCTCTCTCTTCTCCCCCTCTCCCCCCTCTCTCTCTCTCTGTTTCTCTCTCTCCTCTATTCTGCTCTCTCTCTCTCCCCCTCTCCTCTCCTCTCCTCTCCTCCCCTCTCTCTCTCTCTCTCTCTCTCTCTCTCTCTCTCTCTCTCTCTCTCTCTCTCTCTCTCTCTCTGTCTCTGTCTCTGTCTCTCTCTCTCTCTCTCTGTCTCTCTCTCTGTCTCTCTCTCTCTCTTTCCTCTATTCTGCTCTGTCAGTAATCAGTAATCCTTCTACCCCCCCTTACCCCACCCCAAATAAAAAAAACAAATAAAAAAAAGTGGTTGTCCCACTGGCTATCATAAGGTGAATGCACCAATTTGTAAGTCGCTCTGGATAAGAGCGTCTGCTAAAAGACTAAAATGTAAATGTAAATGTAAAATGCGGCCAACCTGAGAGATATGGGGTCAACCTGAGAGATATGGGGTCAACCTGAGAGATATGGGGTCAACCTGAGATAAAAAATAAAATAAATTATCCCACCTTTATTTAACCAGGTAAGCCAGTTGAGAACAAGTTCTCATTTACAACTGCGACCTGGCCAAGATAAAGCAAAGCAGTGCGATAAAAACAACAACACAGAGTTACACATGGGATAAAACAAAACATAAAGTCAAAAATACAACAGAAAATATATATACAGTGTGTGCAAATGTAGCAAGTTATGGAGGTAAGGCAATAAATAGGCCATAGTGCAAAATAATTACAATTAGTATTAACACTGGAGTGATAGATGTGCAGAAGAAGATGTGCAAATAGAGATACTGGGGTGCAAATGAGCAAAATAAATAACAATATGGGGATGAGGTAGTTGGGTGGGCTAATTTCAGATGGGCTGTGTACAGGTGCAGTGATCGGTAAGGTGCTCTGACAACTGATGCTTAAAGTTAGTGAGAGAGATAAGAGTCTCCAACTTCAGAGATTTTTGCAATTCGTTCCAGTCATTTGCAGCAGAGAACTGGAAGGAATGGCGGCCAAAGGAGGTGTTGGCTTTGGGGATGACCAGTGGGATATACAGTGAGGGAAAAAAGTATTTGATCCTCTGCTGATTTTGTACGTTTGCCCACTGACAAAGACATGATCAGTCTATAATTTTAATGGTAGGTTTATTTATTTATTTATTTTATTTCACAGTCAATTTTACAATAATTCTATTTTGTTTGTTTTTACTCCTGAACTTCCTATAATAATAATATGCCATTTAGCAGACGTTTTTATCCAAAGCGACTTACAGTCATGCGTGCATACATTTTTTTTTTTGTGTATGGGTGGTCCCGGGGATCGAACCCACTACCTTGGCGTTACAAGCGCCGTGCTCTACCAGCTGAGCTACAGAGGACCACTTCCTCTACCCTCAACCTCTCCGATCATTTTCATGATGTCCATCCAGGTTTGCGTCTATGTCCATATATTTCTAACTGTGCTCTTTCACAAAAGCTCTCAACCTATAACCTATATACTTATTATGGACACAGTATGTTTACATTATTCGTTATCTTGTTGTTGTTAGTTGTTGTTAGTTGTTATCCTTCAGCTCCATTCAACACCTCCCATCTATCTCTTAACACCATCCATATTGGATTTCAATTTGCCATATATTTTTCAACTGTACTGTGATGTTTTACAAAAGTTCTGAACCTTTCCATTCTCATTCTTTCTACAGATTGTAAATTGAAAATGTTAACGTGGACTCTCCAGATGCGTTGCTCTGATTCTCATCTCTGTGTCCCCAACAGAAACTACTGTGGTCATCTGTCCATTCTGACATGACACAAAACGACATCAGACAGATGGGCAGACGTGAGGTTGCCAGTCTGAGGAGAGTAAGGACTGGCACCTTTCGAAACCGAAACACCCCCCCCCCAACCCCCTTAGGTGAAGTTAGATATGAAGCGGTATAGATATACCTATGTACTCTAAAGTTACATTAATTTCACTGCATTGCAATGAAGAGTTAGGCAGGCAAGTTTAATGTGTTTCCAAAGATGAGAATGTTCCATGACACTGCACCTTGTAGTATTTAGGCCTAGTGTGTGCAGAGAAGAGCTTCTTCAAATGGCTCCCTGTTCCCTATTTAGTGCACTACTTTGGACTAGGGCCCATAGGACTCTGTTCAAAAAGTAGTGCACTATATAGGGAATACGGTGCCATTTGGGATACAGATACATCCTCCTGTTACAACAGGCCTCGGTTCACTGAAACTAACCTTAACCCTGTACGCTGAATGAGTCAGAGCCTTCTCATCTTCAGCTGACGCTCTCAACAAGAAAGCCTTCATGAATTGCTTGGTAGTTCAGCACAATCAGTGTGAATGCTTGGTGGTGAGGGTTAGTTATGTTATGACTGTTTCACTGACGCCCTGATGCACGTTCAGAGATGATCTTCACGCTGACTCAGCTATTTTCTCAGAACATCTGACTTGTTTTGGTTCGGTACAAGAATACACACATACATATATACACGCACACTCGTGTCTCTCTCTGCAGAAATGCATCAGCATCAACCTCGGATGGAAACCACAGATAGAAGCACATCAGTCAGACTAAATATGCAGACTAAGGTTTCGTTTCAGGATGTTTTCCTTTCAAATGTCTCATTTGTACACTCTTAGAAACAAAAGTGCTATCTAGAACCTAAAAGGGTTCTTCAGCTGTCCTAATAGGAGAACCCTTTTGGGTTCCATCTAAAACCCTTTCCACAGAGAAATCTACCTGGAACCAAAAAGGGTTCTACCTGGAACCAAAAATGGTTCTCCAATGGGAACAGCCAAAGAACCCTTTTGGAACTATTTTTGAGTGGTATGTTCCAGATTTTTTAGCGTGAGCGTTAAAGATGAGGCCAGTATGGTTGTTAAAGATGAGGCCAGTGTGGTCGTTAATGATGAGGCCAGTATGGTCGTTAATGATGAGGCCAGTATGATCGTTAAAGATGAGGCCTGTGTGGTCATTAATGATGAGGCCAGTATGGTCGTTAATGATGAGGCCAGTGTGGTCATTAATGATGAGGCCAGTATGATCGTTAAAGATGAGGCCAGTGTGGTCATTAATGATGAGGCCAGTGTGGTCGTTAATGATGAGGCCAGTATGGTTGTCATTATAGTAAAGGTCCGCTGCCTGCTTGGAAAAAGTTTGCTGCTGCTGATAAGGCCTCTATGTGGGTCACGTTTGAGGTTAGAGTGTAGAGATGAGTAGCTTCGGATCTGCTGTTATGGTTAGGGTTAGCACATGGTGTCACCCTCCCCCCGTCAGTTAGGGTTAGCACATGGTGTCAACCCTCCCTCCGTCAGTTAGGGTTAGTAACATTGGACCTGAACTAGAAATGAAAAACCTGGACTGAATTAGTCCTTACATTATAATGTTCAGCAGCAGGAGCAGAGGTCAAAGACATTATAATGTTATTTAACAGCAGCAGAGGTCAAATACATTATAATGTTATTTAACAGCAGCAGAGGTCAAAGACATTATAATGTTATTTAACAGCATCAGAGGTCAAAGACATTATAATGTTATTTAACAGCAGTAGAGGTCAAAGACATTATAATGTTATTTAACAGCAGTAGAGGTCAAAGACATTATAATGTTATTTAACAGCAGTAGAGGTCAAAGACATTATAATGTTATTTAACAGCATCAGAGGTCAAAGACATTATAATGTTATTTAACAGCAGTAGAGGTCAAAGACATTATAATGTTATTTAACAGCAGCAGAGGTCAAAGACATTATAATGTTATTTAACAGCAGTAGAGGTCAAATACATTATAATGTTATTTAACAGCATCAGAGGTCAAAGACATTATAATGTTATTTAACAGCAGCAGAGGTCAAAGACATTATAATGTTATTTAACAGCAGTAGAGGTCAAATACATTATAATGTTATTTAACAGCAGCAGAGGTCAAAGACATTATAATGTTATTTAACAGCAGTAGAGGTCAAAGACATTATAATGTTATTTAACAGCAGTAGAGGTCAAAGACATTATAATGTTATTTAACAGCATCAGAGGTCAAAGACATTATAATGTTATTTAACAGCAGTAGAGGTCAAAGAAACTGATGTATTTCAGCATTTATATACAGTGCATTCGGAAAGTATTCAGACCTCTTTACTTTTTCCATATTTTGTTATGTTGCTGCCTTATTCTAAAATGAATTAAATAGTTTTTTCCCCTCATCAATTTACACAAAATACCCCATAATGACAAAGCAAAAACACGTTTTTAGAAATGTTTGCACATTTATAAAACCTTAAAAACCTAAAGTATCAGTTTTACATTAGAAATTTAGCTAATTTATCAACAATAAAACAACAGAAAGATATCACATTTACATAAGTATTCAGACCCCTTTACTCAGTACTTTGTTGAAGCACCTTTGGCAGCGATTACAGCATCGAGTCTTCTTGGGTATGACGCTACAAGCTTGGCACACCTGTATTTGGGGAGTTTCTCCCATTCTTCTCTGCAGATCCTCTCAAGCTCTGTCAGGTTGGATGGGGAGCGTCACTGCACAGCTATTTCCAGGTCTCTCCAGAGATGTTCGATCGGGTTCAAGTCTGGGCTCTGGCTGGGCCACTCAAGGACATTCAGAGACTTGTCCCGAAGCCACTCCTGCGTTGTCTTGGCTGTGTGCTTAGGGTCATTGTCCTGTTGGAAGGTGAACCTTTGCCCCAGTCTGAGGTCCTGAGCGCTCTGGAGCAGGTTTTCATCAAGGATCTCTCTGTACTTTGCTCCATTCATCTTTCCCTCGATCCTGTCTAGTCTCCCAGTCCCTGCCACTGAAAAACATCCCCACAGCATGATGCTGCCACCACCATGCTTCACCGTAGGGATGGTGCCAGGTTTCCTCAATTATGGGGTGCTGTGTGTGGATTGATGAGGAACATTTTTAATTTAATCAATTTTAGAATAAGGCTGTAAACGTAACAAAATGTGGAAAAAGGGAAGGTGTCTGAATACTTTCCGAATGCACTGCACCTTTTGAACCCTGCACCCATAGACTTCTGTTGATTAACTATTGAGTTGAGCGCGTTCATTCTTGATTCTAGTAACATGGTATCAACAACTGCATCTGGATCTGAGTGTAGAGAAAAAATATCTGTTCTGCTGTTTCAGAGGAAGAACCCTGGGGTGATTCAGGAGGTTTTCATTGGTCCATCGCTGAAGTGTTCTAAATAACGTGTGGAAGAACTGGCCCTTACTCGCCACTTAAAAGGCTTGACATTTTAAAAGGTGAAAGAAAGGACTGAGGTAAAAACGGTTCCAAAGTAGTAGATTTATTTTTAAACTGCAGTTGCAGAGCAAGAAAAAATCATAAAATAAATACCACAACATTTGGTAGCTAAAACAGTTAAAAGTTGTTCATAAAAATACATTCTAACTCACAAACATTTAGGCACAACTATTTAAAATGTCAGGGGAGCTAATTATTCGTTAAAAACATAGACCATGAAGAGATGGCAGTTACTGATTCTTCTGCAAAACAAAATTACACTTTCAACACTATCCAATAAATACTTAGAATTAACATTATGGTGCAAAATTCCACTTTGTTTCAAAGACAGATTTAATTTAAATCAATACTGACATTGGTAATAAAAATAGCATGTATCTAAATGTTGCAATATGTTGTAAACATGGTCATTCATAATATTCATTATTACAGATCAGTATATGATTCCTTACTCCACATGCTTGTTAGAATAACATCATGATTATGCTAATATCCAAACTATACTAAACAAAATTATAAATGCAACATGACCTGAAATAAAAGATCCCAGAAATGTTTCATACAAAAAAAAAGCTAATTTCTCTCACATTTTGGGCACAAATATGTTTACATCCCTGTTAGTGAGCATTTCTATTTTGCCAAGATAATCCCATCCACCTGACAGGTGTGGCAAATCAAGAATCTGATTAAACAGCATGATCATTACACAGGTGCACCTTGTGTTGGGGACAATAAAAGGCCACTCTAAGATGTGCAGTTTTGTCATTTTGTCATTGCATTTTATCAATGGCAATTTTATACCGTGACGAGATCCTGAGGCCCATAGTCGTGCCATTCATCCGCCGCCATCACCTCATGTTTCAGCATGATAATGCACGGCCCCATGTCACAAGGATCTGTACACAATTCCTGGAAGCTGAAAATGTCCCAGTTCTTCCATGGCCTGCATACTCACCAGACATGTCACCCATTGAGCATGTTTGGGATGCTATGGATCGACGTGTATGACATGTTCCAGTTCCCACCAATATCCAGCAACTTCACACAGCCATTGAAGAGGAGTGGGACAACATTCCACAGGCCACAATCAACAGCCTGATCAACTCTATGCGAAGATGTGTCGCGCTGCATGAGGCAAATGGTCACACCAGATACTGACTGGTTTTCTGATCCACGACCCTACCTTTTTTTAAAGGTATCTGTGACCATCAGATGCGTATCTGTATTCCCAGTCATGTGATTTCCATAGATTAGGGCCTAATTTCCTTATATGAACTCAGTCAAATCTTTGAAATTGTTGCATGTTGCGTTTATATTTTTGTTCAGTGTATACTGTACCTGAAGAAGGACTTCCAGAACGTGTCAATCATTAAAATTGATGCAATACAAATTAAACTTTACAGCAGAATGTTTTAGTCAATATGACTGATTAATAAACGTGATAGTGATGATGAATCTGAAGCTAAATGTGGTTCAGGACTTCCAAGAGAAGGCTTAGTTGGTGGAGCATGGCACTGCAACGTCATGAACAGGGGTTGGCTTCCCGCTGGGCCCACCCATTCAAACATGTATGCAGGCAGTACTGTACTGAACAGTACTTTGGATAAAAGCATTGGCTAAATGGCTAAATATTATAATTATTCGGTCCTCAGAAGGTCTTCAGGACTTTAGAGAGTTGGTCTTCAAGAAGGACTAAAGAGTCGGATTAAAGACTAACGTTGCTAACGGACTACGAACGTTAGAAAAAAGGTCCTTCAGTCTCACTTCCACAAAGACATTGTGGTTTGGGGTTGGAGGTTAATAGAGTTTTCGGGTTACCCACAGCACTCTGGGTCATTCTTATTGGTCCATGCTCAGGGTCAGTGTGTCCTGGTTGGCTGAGGCAATGGTTAAGGGTCAGGGGTCAGTGTTTGCGTCTCTGAGAGACCAGGTACTCCTCGATGTAGTTGAAGAGCAGGTCCAGCTCTCCCATTGCCTTATACAGGCCCTTATCCTGCATCTAGACACACAGGAAACACACTCAGGTTAGAGGAAACACACTCAGGTTAGAGGAACTACACACAGGAAACACACTCAGGTTAGAGGAACTACACACAGGAAACACACTCAGGTTAGAGGAACTACACACAGGAAACACACTCAGGTTAGAGGAACAACACACAGGAAACACACTCAGGTTAGAGGAACTACACACAGGAAACACACTCAGGTTAGAGGAACTACACACAGGAAACACACTCAGGTTAGAGGAAACACACTCAGGTTAGAGGAAACACACTCAGGTTAGAGGAAACACACTCAGGTTAGAGGAACTACACACAGGAAACACACTCAGGTTAGAGGAACAACACACAGGAAACAGACTCAGGTTAGAGGAACAACACACAGGAAACACACTCAGGTTAGAGGAACTACACACACTTGGAGCCTGCAGGAGAGTCACCTTTTTATATGAAGAGATTAAGTCGTTGATGTCAAACGGTTTCTTACAGGAAAAGTAGTTCCTCTGTGGAGAGAGAGAGAGAGAGAGAGAGAGGGGGGAGGGAAGAAGGGAGGGAAGGAAGGAGGGAGAGATCAGATCTTGTGACAGCCACACATACTGCAGTATTGTTGGGAGGCTCCAGGCTGCAACAGTAGTACACTGGAAACACAGAGACACAGACAGACAAACAGACAGACACAGTCACAGTGTCTCTCTCTAGCGTGAGAAGGTTGTTGGATATTGTGTAAGTTAGGAAGTAACCGTGTCAATGTTGTGTGTTTGGGGTTGGACCACCAGCTGGTCCCTAACTCTGAGATGTGTTTGGGGTTAGACCCCCAGCTGGTCCCTAACTCTGAGGTGTGTTTGGGATTGGACCACCAGCTGGTCCCTAACTCTGAGGTGTGTTTGGGGTTGGACCACCAGCTGGTCCCTAACTCTGAGGTGTGTTTGGGGTTGGACCACCAGCTGGTCCCTAACTCTGAGGTGTGTTTGGGGTTAGACCACCAGCTGGTCCCTAACTCTGAGGTGTGTTTGGGGTTGGACCACCAGCTGGTCCCTAACTCTGAGGTGTGTTTGGGGTTGGACCACCAGCTGGTCCCTAACTCTGAGGTTTGCGGCGAGGGAGATACATACAGAACCAGTCAACAGTTTGGACACACCTACACTTTCAAGGGTTTTTCTTTATTTTTACTATTTTCTACATTGTAGAATAATAGTGAAGACATCAAAACTATGAAATAACACATATGGAATCATGTAGTAACCAAAAATGTGTTAAACTAGTTTAGATTTTAGATTCTTCAAGGTTGCCCTTTGCCTTGATGACAGCTTTTCACACTCTTGGCATTCTCTCAACCAGCTTCACCTGGAATGCATTTCCAACAGTCTTGAAGGAGTTCCCACATAAGCACACTGATGCAGCACTCCATCACTCTCCTTCTTGGTCAAATAGCCCTTACACAGCCGGGAGGTGTGTTGGGTCATTGTCCTGTTTAAAAACAATGCTGTGATAGCCATGCTGGTTAAGTGTGCCTTGAATACTAAATAAATCACAGACAGTGTCACCAGCAAAGCACCATCACACCTCCTCCTCCATGCTTCACGGTGGGAAACACACGCGGAGATCATCCGTTCACCTACTCTACGTCTCACAAAGACACGGCGGTTGGAACCAAAACAAATTTGGACTCATCAGACCAAATGACAGATTTCCACCAGTCTAATGTCCATTGCTCGTGTTTCTTGGACCAAGCAGGTCTCTTCTTCTTATTGGTGGCCTTTGCAGCAATTCGACCATGAAGGCCTGATTCACACAGTCCCCTCTGAACAGTTGATGTTGAGATGTGTCTGTTACTTGAACTCTGTGAAGCATTTATTTGGGCTGCAATTTCTGAGGCTGGTAACTCTAATGAATTTATCCTCTGCAGCAGAGGTAACTCTGGGTCTTCCATTCCTGTGGCGGTCCTCATGAGAGCCAGTTTCATCATAGCGCTTGATGGTTTTTGCAACTGCGCTTGAAGAAACTTTCAAAGATCTTGAAATGTTCCGTACTGACTGACCTTCATGTCTTAAAGTAATGATGGATTGTCGTTTCTCTTTGCTTATTTGAGCTGTTCTTGCCATAATATGGACTTGGTCTTTTATCAAAATAGGGCTGTCTTCTGTATACCACACCTATCTTGTCACAACACAACGGATTGGCTCAAACACATTAAGAAGGAAAGAAATTCCACAAATTAACTTTTAAGAAGGTACACCTGTTAATTGAAATGCATTCCAGGTGACTACCTAATGAAGCTGGTTGAGAGAATGCCAAGAGTGTACAAAGCTGTCATCAAGGCAAAGGGTGGCTATTTGAAGAACCTCAAATATAAAATATATTTAGATTTGTTTAACACTTTTTTGGTTACTAAATGATTTCATACGTGCTATTTCATAGTTTTGATGTCTTCACTATTATTCTACAATGTAGAAAATAGTACAAATAAAGAAAAACACTGGAATGAGTAGGTGTGTCTGGTACTGTATATTGGAACAGACTATATAGGACCAGACTATATAGGACCAGACTATATAGGACCAGACTATATAGGACCAGACTATATAGGACTAGACTATATAGGACCAGACTATATAGGACTAGACTATATAGGACCAGACTATATAGGACCAGACTATATAGGACCAGACTATATAGGACCAGACTATATAGGACTAGACTATATAGGACCAGACTATATAGGACCAGACTATATAGGACCAGACTATATAGGACCAGACTATATAGGACTAGACTATATAGGACCAGACTATATAGGACCAGACTATATAGGACCAGACTATATAGGACCAGACTATATAGGACTAGACTATATAGGACCAGACTATATAGGACTAGACTATATAGGACCAGACTATATAGGACCAGACTATATAGGACCAGACTATATAGGACCAGACTATATAGGACTATATAGGACCAGACTATATAGGACCAGACTATATAGGACCAGACTATATAGGACTAGACTATATAGGACCAGACTATATATGACGAGACTATATAGGACCAGACTATATAGGACTATATAGGACCAGACTATATAGGACCAGACTATATAGGACTATATAGGACCAGACTATATAGGACCAGACTATATAGGACCAGACTATATAGGACTATATAGGACCAGACTATATAGGATCAGACTATATAGGACCAGACTATATAGGACTATATAGGACCAGACTATATAGGACCAGACTATATAGGACTATATAGGACCAGACTATATAGGACCAGACTATATAGGACTATATAGGACCAGACTATATAGGACCAGACTATATAGGACCAGACTATATAGGACCAGACTATATAGGACCAGACTATATAGGACCAGACTATATAGGACTAGACTATATAGGACTAGACTATATAGGACCAGACTATATAGGACCAGACTATATAGGACCAGACTATATAGGACTAGACTATATAGGACCAGACTATAGAGGACCAGACTATATAGGACTAGACTATATAGGACCAGACTATATATGACGAGACTATATAGGACCAGACTATATAGGACTATATAGGACCAGACTATATAGGACCAGACTATATAGGACTATATAGGACCAGACTATATAGGACCAGACTATATAGGACCAGACTATATAGGACTATATAGGACCAGACTATATAGGATCAGACTATATAGGACCAGACTATATAGGACTATATAGGACCAGACTATATAGGACCAGACTATATAGGACTATATAGGACCAGACTATATAGGACTATATAGGACCAGACTATATAGGACCAGACTATATAGGACTATATAGGACCAGACTATATAGGACCAGACTATATAGGACCAGACTATATAGGACCAGACTATATAGGACCAGACTATATAGGACCAGACTATATAGGACTAGACTATATAGGACCAGACAACTTTAACAGGATATCAGACCAGGCTACATACGCATTGGTTGATCTCTTTCTTCAGCTCGTGGAAGATGTTTCCGATGGAGTGGATGGGAGATTTAAAGTCATTGTTATGTTTTACGTTGTTGTTGTTCATGGCGGTGGGCAACACCGTGCCGAGGTAGAACTTCAGGATGCCGTCCATAGTGTGACACCCCAACGGACTCTGATGAGGAAACAAGATCATCCACATCACAACTTTGCTATGTATTTCTGGAGAGAGGAGCAAACACTGAAGATGAGTTAACTATAACTAACCCTAACTAACCTTAACCCTAACTGAAGATGAGGAAATTATAACTATAACTAACCCTAAAATGAGGAAATTATCCAGCAACTCTTGGAGGACAATGGAAGTTCATTTTAAAAATACATTTTGTTAATCCTCAACACACTTGTGTAATGTATGAACGGAAACAGCACACATCCTCCTCCTGGTGAGACTGTCTGTCCTCATCACAACCTGCTGTTGGAACAGGGCTCACTAATGCAGAGGAGGCAGTAGGAACTCACCTTGATGAGGTGTAGAATCCCCTCGTCTAGCAGAGGAGGCAGTAGGAACTCACCTTGATGAGGTGTAGAATCCCCTCGTCTAGCAGAGGAGGCAGTAGGAACTCACCTTGATGAGGTGTAGAATCCCCTCGTCTAGCAGAGGAGGCAGTAGGAACTCACCTTGATGAGGTGTAGAATCCCCTCGTCTAGCAGAGGAGGCAGTAGGAACTCACCTTGATGAGGTGTAGAATCCCCTCGTCTAGCAGAGGAGGCAGTAGGAACTCACCTTGATGAGGTGTAGAATCCCTTCGTCTAGCAGAGGAGGCAGTAGGAACTCACCTTGATGTGGTGTAGAATCCCTCGTCTAGCAGAGGAGGCAGTAGGAACTCACCTTGATGTGGTTTAGAATCCCCTCGTCTAGCAGAGGAGGCAGTAGGAACTCACCTTGATGTGGTTTAGAATCCCCTCGTCTAGCAGAGGAGGCAGTAGGAACTCACCTTGATGTGGTTTAGAATCCCCTCGTCTAGCAGAGGAGGCAGTAGGAACTCACCTTGATGAGGTGTAGAATCCCCTCGTCTAGCAGAGGAGGCAGTAGGAACTCACCTTGATGTGGTTTAGAATCCCCTCGTCTAGCAGAGGAGGCAGTAGGAACTCACCTTGATGAGGTGTAGAATCCCCTCGTCTAGCAGAGGAGGCAGTAGGAACTCACCTTGATGAGGTGTAGAATCCCCTCGTCTAGCAGAGGAGGCAGTAGGAACTCACCTTGATGTGGTTTAGAATCCCCTCGTCTAGCAGAGCTGTCTCCAGCTCATCATTAGCCTCCTGCCGACAACAAACAGCACAGTTTTGTGAAGTCTGTTTTACATCAAATCCAATCAAACAGTGGGTGTAAACGGTACAATGAGATGCTTACTAAAGGGTTATATACAGAGCCTTTGGAAAGTATTCAGACCCCTCCACTTTTCAACGTTTTGTTACATTACAGCCTTATTCTAAAATTGATTAAATTGTTTTTTCCCCTCATCAATCTACACACAATACCCCAAAATGACAAAGCAAAAACAGGTTTTTAGACATTTTTGCTAATTTATAAAAAATAAAAACACTGAAATATCACATTTACATAAGTATTCAGACCCTTTACTCAGTACTTTGTTGAAGCACCTTTGGCAGCAATTAAAGCCTTGAGTCTTCTTGGGTATGACGCTACAAGCTTGGCACACCTGTATTTAGGGAGTTTCTCCCATTCTTCTCTGCAGAACCTCTCAAGCACTGTCAGGTTAGATGGGGAGCATTGCTGCACAGCTATTTTCAGGGGTCTCCAGAGATGTTAGATCGGGTTCAAGTCCGGGCTCTGGCTGGGCCACTCAAGGACATTCAGAGACTTGTCCCGAAGCCACTCCTGCATTGTCTTGGCTGTGTGCGTAGGGTCGTTGTCCTGTTAGAAGGTGAACCTTCGCCCCTTCGCACCATCCCTATGGTGAAGCATGGTGGTGGCAGCATCATGCTGTGGGGATGTTTTTCAGCAGCAGTGAATGGGAGACTAGTCAGGATCGAGGGAAAGATGAACAGAGCAAAGTACAGAGAGATCCTTGATGAAAACCTGCTCCAGAGCGCTCAGGACCTCAGACTGGGGTGAAGGTTCACCTTCCAACAGGACAACAACCCTAAGCACACAGCCAAGACAACGCAGGAGTGGCTTCAGGACAAGTCTTTGAATGTCCTTGAGTGGCCCAGCCAGAGCCCGGACTTGAACCCGACCTTGTTAATTCCTGCATCTGCGTCCTGCCTCTTCGTATACTCAGTACTCGTCACAGTAACTTAACAAAATGTGGAAAAGTCAAGGGGTCTGAAAACTTTCCGAATGCACTGTAAATATAGAGTACTTACATAATAGTATATTAATTTAAATATATACAGTACATTCAAGGGTTTTTCTTTATTTTTTATATTTTCTACATTGTAGAATAATAGTGAAGACATCAAAACTATGAAATAACACATATGGAATCATGTAGTAACCAAAAAACTGTTAAACAAATCAAAATATATTTTATATTTGAGATTCTTCAAAGTAGCCACCCTTTGCCTTGATGACAGCTTTGCACACTCTTGGCATTCTCTCAACCAGCCTCATGAGGAATGCTTTTCCAACAGTCTTGAAGGAGTTCCCACATATGCTGAGCACTTGTTGGCTGCTTTTCCTTCACTCTGCGGTCCAACTCATCCCAAACCATCTCAATTGGGTTGAGGTCGAGTGATTGTGGAGGCCAGGTCATCTGATGCAGCACTCCATCACTATCCTTGGTCAAATAGCCCTTACACAGCCTGGAGGTGCGTTTTGGGTCATTGTCCTGTTGAAAAAACTAATGATAGTCCCTCTAAGTGCAAACCAGATGGGATGGCGTATCTCTGCAGAATGCTGTGGTAGCCATGCTGGTTAAGTGTGCCTTGAATTCTAAATAAATCACAGACAGTGTCACCAGCAAAGCACCATCACACCTCCTCCTCCATGCTTCACGGTGGGAACCACACATGTGGAGATCATCCGTTCACCCACACCGCGTCTCACAAAGACACGGCAGTTGGACTCATCAGACCAAAGGACAGATTTCTACCGGTCTAATGTCCATTGCTCGTGTTTCTTGGCCCAAGCAAGTCTCTTCTTCTTATTGGTGTCCTTTAGCTGTGGTTTCTTTGCAGCAATTCGACCATGAATGCCTGATTCACGCAGTCTCCTCTGAACAGTTGATGTTGAGATGTGTCTGTTACTTGAACTCTGTGAAATATTTATTTGGGCTGCAATCTGAGGTTCAGTTAATTCTAATGAATTTATCCTCTGCAGCAGAGGTAACTCTGGGTCTTCCTTTCCTGTGGCGGTCCTCATGAGAGCCAGTTTCATCATAGCGCTTGATGGTTTTTGCGACTGCACTTGAAGAAACTTGAAATGTTCCGGATTGACTGACCTTCATGTCTTAAAGTAATGATGGACTGTCATTTCTCTTTGATTATTTGAGCTGTTCTTGCCATAATATGGACTTGGTCTTTTATCAAAATAGGGCTGTCTTCTGTACACCACCCCTACCTTGTCACAACACAACTGATTGGCTCAAACACATTAAGAAGGAACGAATTTCCGCAAATTAACTTTTAAGAAGGCACACCTGTTAATTGAAATGCATTCCAGGTGACTACCTCATGAAACTGGTTGAGAGAACTCCAAGAGTGTGCAAAGCTTTCATCAAGGCAAAGGGTGGCTACTTGAAGAATGATTTGTTTAACACTTTTTTGGTTATTGCATGATTCCATATGTGTTATTTCATAGTTTTGATGTCTTCACTATTATTCTACAATGTAGAAAATAGTAAAAATAAAGAAAAACCCTGGAATGAGTAGGTGTGTCCAAACTTTTGACTGGTACTGTATATATAGAGTACTTACATAGTAGCATGAAAAATTTATGCACTCACTAACTGTAAGTCGCTCTGGATAAGAGCGTCTGCTAAATGACTAAAATGTCAAATGTAATATATAAATGTATATGTATATACATATTAGAGTACTTACATAGTAGGATATTAACATAAATGTTTACATATAGAGTACTTACGTAGTAATCTCTGATGGTGGAGAAGGCGGTGCGGAGTTCCTTCAGTCTGACGGGGAAGCCCTCTATGAAGGAGCAGCAGCGGTCGGAGCACATCACACGTCTGCACTGGGCACGCTCACACTGCAGCGCTGCAGCCAGCAGCAGGGATAGGAGGAGAGAGCAGGGAGACATCCTGGAGTCTACTGGAGATACTGACACCGTCTGGCCCTGACACCGTCTGGTCCTGACACCGTCTGGTGCTGGAGTCTACTGGAGATACTGACACCGTCTGGCCCTGACACCGTCTGGTGCTGGAGTCTACTGGAGATACTGACACCGTCTGGCCCTGACACCGTCTGGTCCTGACACCGTCTGGTGCTGGAGTCTGCTGGTTCTGCGTGTACTGTATATGTCCTCTTCAGCAGCAGACAGGAGCATGTGTACTCTCTGGCATCAAGCCTTCATCATTTATACCCTGAGAAACTCCATCCTCACCTATTTCCTTTGTGATGTGCACAGAGTTGGTTATGTGATATGGTGATGGGGGGAAGAGGAGGGGTAGGGAGTTCCTGACTGCACTGGGGTCAAACTTGATGTTCATGATGCAACAGATTCAGTCATTTACATGTCTGTTGCGTTGGGGAAAGTTCTGTAGCTTACTCCTCCCTTCCTCCTCATTCAGATTCTCTACATCGTCTCGAAGATAGACAGAAACAGAGAGAAATAATTCCTGGCATAGATATTTAAATATATTTTTTTAAAGGCTTGATTCATGTGAAATATCTATTTATATATGTTTAATTTGCTTTGTAGACTTATCCCTATTTTTCCCTATCATTATATAATTCTGCTGGTCCAGTGTTTCTCTCAATTATGTATTTACTGTTAATCAATTCATTCAAAAAATGTTTTTACCCCATAGGGCAGTGTTTCCCGACTCCAGTCCTCCAGCACCCCCAACAGTGTTTCCCGACTCCAGTCCTCCAGCACCCCCAACAGCATTTATCCAGTCCTCCAGCACCCCCAACAGTATTTCTCCAGTCCTCCAGCACCCCCAACAGTGTTTATCCAGTCCTCCAGCACCCCCAACAGTGTTTTTCCAGTCCTCCAGCACCCCCAACAGTGTTTCTCAGCTGGAGAACTAGAGTTGGGAAACACTGCCTTAGCGCAATTGTATTATTATATTGTTACATGCTGCTATCTAGGATTGTTGAGATCTTTGTGTATAATATTGGCCTTTCTCATTAAAATGATCTCACACATTCTATTTGATATGTATTTAAACTATTCCATCAGTCAGCCATACTGTTTGATTCTGATATTTTGCTAAATTTTTCTGATGATAAGTCATCTGATGTATTTTGTTTACAAATACTGGTATGCTTAGATTACCTGCTGTAAAGTTGGATTAGGACAATGGGTGAATTATAACATATATACCACAGAAAATACATTAAATAACCTAAACGCATATCAGGTGCATGTTTAGTTTTTTGCCCTAGCACTACACCGCTGATTCAAAGCTTGTTGAAGAGTTGGTTCTGTCACACCCTGATCTGTTTCACCTGTCTTTGTGCTTGTCTCCACCCCCCTCCAGGTGTCTCCCATCTTCCCCAGTATCCCCTGTGTATTTATACCTGTGTTCTCTGTTTGTCTGTTGCCAGTTCGTTTTGTTTCGTCAAGCCTACCAGCGGTTTTCCCCTTGTTCCTGTCTTTCTCAAGTTCCTGTTTTCTAGTTTTCCCGGTTTTGACCTCTGCCTGTCCTGACCCTGAGCCTTCCTGCTGTTCTGTACCTTTTGGACTCTGATCTGGATTACTGACCTCTGCCTGCCCTTGACCTGTCGTTTGCTTGCCCCCTGTTATTGTAATAAACTTTTGTTACTTCGACACTGTCTGCATCTGGGTCTTCTCCTGAGACGTGATAGGTTATTTGAATCAGCTGTGTAGTGCCAGGGAAATAACCTAAGTGTGCACCCCTTGGGGTCCCCAGGACCGAATTCGGGAAACGCTGCTTTATTTGAAAAGGGACGAATGAAATCACACCTGTCCCAAGAAGAAGAAGGTTTTAGGGGGAGATGTTGACGAACATGACTCACTTGTCCACATTTGC
Source organism: Coregonus clupeaformis (assembly GCF_020615455.1). NCBI lineage: Eukaryota > Metazoa > Chordata > Actinopteri > Salmoniformes > Salmonidae > Coregonus > Coregonus clupeaformis. Next base: position 36,253,757 of record NC_059201.1, on the reverse strand, counting down.
ATTTACCCCCAGTTGATTTGTGACTGGTTTCAGGTGAACTGCGGGGTATGACTATGTATTATGGTAAATTATGAGCTGGGTGGTTATCTTGTTACTCGCTGGGGCTTCTGAGAGAAAGAGAGTAAGAGAGAGACTTCATGTGCTAGTAAGTCACATTTGGGAGCTTCTCTGTGAAACATGTTTAAAATTTTGGGATTCAAAATAAGTGTATTTTTCAGTTTTAAAGACCACACTACTCATCTTATACACTTGATGTCTCTGACAAATCTACCTAGAGATGAGAGATGAGAAAGAAAGGGTGTGTTTCACAGCTGACACTCCTCTGTCACTCCTCTGTCACTCCTCTGACACTCCTCTGACACTCCTCTGTCACTCCTCTGACACTCCTCTCATGCTGTGAAAGTGCTGCATCACTCCTCTGTTTGTCCTCTCTGTCTCTCCTCTCTGTCTCTGTCTCTGTCTCTCCTCTCTGTCTGTCCTCTCCGTCTCTCCTCTCTGTCTCTCCTCTCCGTCTCTCCTCTCTGTCTCTCCTCTCTGTCTCTCCTCTCTGTCTCTCCTCTCTGTCTCTCCTCTCCATCTCTCCTCTCCGTCTCTCCTCTCTGTCTCTCCTCTCTGTCTCTCCTCTCCGTCTCTCCTCTCCGTCTCTCCTCTCCGTCTCTCCTCTCTGTCTCTCCTCTCTGTCTCGGTCTCTCCTCTCCGTCTCTCCTGTCCGTCTCTCCTCTCCGTCTCTCCTGTCCGTCTCTCCTCTCCGTCTCTCCTCTCCGTCTCTCCTCTCCTCTCTGTCTCTCCTCTCCGTCTCTCCTCTCCGTCTCTCCTCTCCGTCTCTCCTGTCCGTCTCTCCTGTCCGTCTCTCCTCTCCGTCTCTCCTCTTCGTCTCTCCTGTCCGTCTCTCCTCTCCGTCTCTCCTGTCCGTCTCTCCTCTCCGTCTCTCCTCTCCGTCTCTCCTCTCCGTCTCTCCTCTCCGTCTCTCCTCTCCTCTCCGTCTCTCCTCTCCTCTCTGTCTCTCCTCTCCGTCTCTCCTCTCCGTCTCTCCTCTCCTCTCTGTCTCTCCTCTCTGTCTCTCCTCTCCGTCTCTCCTCTCCGTCTCTCCTGTCCGTCTCTCCTCTCCGTCTCTCCTCTCCGTCTCTCCTCTCTGTCTCTCCTCTCCGTCTCTCCTCTCCGTCTCTCCTCTCCTCTCCTCTCCGTCTCTCCTCTCCGTCTCTCCTCTCTGTCTCTCCTCTCCGTCTCTCCTCTCCGTCTCTCCTCTCCGTCTCTCCTCTCCGTCTCTCCTCTCTGTCTCTCCTCTCTGTCTCTCCTCTCCGTCTCTCCTCTCTGTCTCTCCTCTCCGTCTCTCCTCTCCGTCTCTCCTCTCCGTCTCTCCTCTCCTCTCCTCTCCGTCTCTCCTCTCCGTCTCTCCTCTCTGTCTCTCCTCTCCGTCTCTCCTCTCTGTCTCTCCTCTCCGTCTCTCCTCTCTGTCTCTCCTCTCCGTCTCTCCTCTCCGTCTCTCCTCTCTGTCTCTCCTCTCTGTCTCGGTCTCTCCTCTCCGTCTCTCCTCTCCGTCTCTCCTCTCCGTCTCTCCTGTCCGTCTCTCCTCTCCGTCTCTCCTCTCTGTCTCTCCTCTCTGTCTCTCCTCTCTGTCTCTCCTCTCTGTCTCTCCTCTCCATCTCTCCTCTCCGTCTCTCCTCTCCGTCTCTCCTCTCTGTCTCTCCTCTCTGTCTCTCCTCTCCGTCTCTCCTCTCCGTCTCTCCTCTCTGTCTCTCCTCTCTGTCTCGGTCTCTCCTCTCCGTCTCTCCTGTCCGTCTCTCCTCTCCGTCTCTCCTGTCCGTCTCTCCTCTCCGTCTCTCCTCTCCGTCTCTCCTCTCCTCTCTGTCTCTCCTCTCTGTCTCTCCTCTCCGTCTCTCCTCTCCGTCTCTCCTCTCCGTCTCTCCTCTCCGTCTCTCCTCTCCGTCTCTCCTGTCCGTCTCTCCTGTCCGTCTCTCCTCTCCGTCTCTCCTCTTCGTCTCTGCTGTCCGTCTCTCCTCTCCGTCTCTCCTGTCCGTCTCTCCTCTCCGTCTCTCCTCTCCGTCTCTCCTCTCCGTCTCTCCTCTCCGTCTCTCCTCTCCGTCTCTCCTCTCCCTCTCCTCTCCGTCTCTCCTCTCCTCTCTCTCTCTCCTCTCTGTCTCTCCTCTCCGTCTCTCCTCTCCGTCTCTCTCTCCTCTCTCTCTCCGTCTCTCCTCTCTGTCTCTCCTCTCTGTCTCTCCTCTCCGTCTCTCCTCTCCGTCTCTCCCTCTCCGTCTCTCTCTCTCCGTCTCTCCTCTCTGTCTCTCCTCTCTGTCTCTCCTCTCCGTCTCTCCTCTCCGTCTCTCCTCTCCTCTCCTCTCCGTCTCTCCTCTCCGTCTCTCCTCTCCGTCTCTCCTCTCTGTCTCTCCTCTCCGTCTCTCCGTCTCTCCTCTCTGTCTCTCCTCTCTGTCTCTCCTCTCCGTCTCTCCTCTCCGTCTCTCCTCTCCGTCTCTCCTCTCCGTCTCTCCTCTCCGTCTCTCCTCTCCTCTCCTCTCCGTCTCTCCTCTCCGTCTCTCCTCTCTGTCTCTCCTCTCTGTCTCTCCTCTCCGTCTCTCCTCTCTGTCTCTCCTCTCCGTCTCTCCTCTCCGTCTCTCCTCTCCGTCTCTCCTCTCCGTCTCTCCTCTCCGTCTCTCCTCTCTGTCTCTCCTCTCTGTCTCTCCTCTCTGTCTCTCCTCTCCATCTCTCATCTCCGTCTCTCCTCTCCTCTCTGTCTCTCCTCTCTGTCTCTCCTCTCTGTCTCTCCTCTCTGTCTCTCCTCTCCGTCTCTCCTCTCCGTCTCTCCTCTCTGTCTCTCCTCTCCATCTCTCCTCTCCGTCTCTCCTCTCTGTCTCTCCTCTCCGTCTCTCCTCTCCGTCTCTCCTCTCTGTCTCTCCTCTCCGTCCCTCCTCTCTGTCTCTCCTCTCCGTCTCTCCTCTCCTCTCCGTCTCTCCTCTCTGTCTCTCCTCTCCGTCTCTCCTCTCCGTCCCTCCTCTCTGTCTCTCCTCTCCGTCTCTCCTCTCCGTCTCTCCTCTCCGTCTCTCCTCTCCGTCCCTCCTCTCTGTCTCTCCTCTCCGTCTCTCCTCTCCTCTCCGTCTCTCCTCTCTGTCTCTCCTCTCCGTCTCTCCTCTCCGTCCCTCCTCTCTGTCTCTCCTCTCCGTCTCTCCTCTCCTCTCTGTCTGTCCTCTCCGTCTCTCCTCTCCGTCCCTCCTCTCTGTCTCTCCTCTCCGTCTCTCCTCTCTGTCTCTCCTCTCCGTCTCTCCTCTCCGTCCCTCCTCTCTGTCTCTCCTCTCCGTCTCTCCTCTCCTCTCCGTCTCTCCTCTCCGTCTCTCCTCTGCGTCCCTCCTCTCTGTCTCTCCTCTCCGTCTCTCCTCTCCTCTCCGTCTCTCCTCTCTGTCTCTCCTCTCCGTCTCTCCTCTCTGTCTCTCCTCTCCGTCTCTCCTCTCTGTCTCTCCTCTCTGTCTCTCCTCTCTGTCTCTCCTCTCCGTCTCTCCTCTCTGTCTCTCCTCTCTGTCTCTCCTCTCCGTCTCCATCCTCTCCGTCTCTCCTCTCTGTCTTCAAGAATTTGTGAGAGCTGATCATGTTCTATATAAAGCATTTCTGATCAACGAGCCAATAACGTATATTACATATGTTTAACCACGCAAAAGCACACACACACACACACACACATAGTGTGAGATAAGGAGTTGATAGATACATGCTGAGTAAGCCTGTGTCTATAGGGTCTGTAGGGTCTGTTCACTGGGACACGAACCTGACCTATATCATGAAGCCTGTTCACTGGGACACCAACCTATATTCTCTTCCATTCAAATTCTTTCAAATTCCCTTCTTTGTTCGGGATTTAGATCAGTGCTGTACTTTTCTTCATTGGGTTGGAGTAGTTCAAAATGAAAAATAAAACACCCACGGGCCAAGCCGTGGTGTCTGGTTGGCTCACAGCGTGTATGCACCCACGGGCCAAGCCGTGGTGTCTGGTTGGCTCACAGCGTGTATGCACCCACGGGCCGTGGTGTCTGGTTGGCTCACAGCGTGTATGCACCCACGGGCCAAGCCGTGGTGTCTGGTTGGCTCACAGCGTGTATGCACCCACGGGCCAAGCCGTGGTGTCTGGTTGGCTCACAGGGTGTATGCACCCACGGGCCAAGCCGTGGTGTCTGGTTGGCTCACAGCGTATTGCACCCACGGGCCAAGCCGTGGTGTCTGGTTGGCTCACAGCGTGTATGCACCCACGGGCCAAGCCGTGGTGTCTGGTTGGCTCACAGCGTGTATGCACCCACGGGCCAAGCCGTGGTGTGTGGTTAGCTCACAGCGTGTATGCACCCCACGGGCCAGCCGTGGTGTCTGGTTGGCTCACAGCGTGTATGCACCCACGGGCCAAGCCGTGGTGTGTGGTTGGCTCACAGCGTGTATGCACCCACGGGCCAAGCCGTGGCGTCTGGTTGGCTCACAGCGTGTATGCACCCACGGGCCAAGCCGTGGTGTCTGGTTGGCTCACAGCGTGTATGCACCCACGGGCCAAGCCGTGGTGTCTGGTTGGCTCACAGGGTGTATGTTGATATACTTTAGATTCAGATTAATGTATCTGTCAGCTGGATGCAGCGTGAGTCAGAGTCTCTCCTGTTTCCCTGAGCATTTAAAGACTAATAAAACTAACACACACACACACACTCTGTTCTAACAAGTTATCAAATCACATCTGCTCTGCAACCTTGGGCTTTCAAAGTACAGTATGGTGTGAACGAACACCTCCTGACTATTCAGGTTTCACACCTTCCTGATGTTCTCTCTGGTGTTTTCATAGCACCTTCCTGATGTTCTCTCTGGTGTTTTCATAGCACCTTCCTGATGTTCTCTCTGGTGTTTTCATAGCACCTTTCTGATGTTCTCTCTAGTGTTTTCATAGCACCTTTCTGTAATCTGCTGAAACTGACCTCATTTCAGATCAAAGAGAGATGGTCAGAGGTGACTGGCTGACTCATTGAATGGCTGACGGACTAACTCATTGAATGGCTGACTGACTGGCTGGCTGATTCATTGAATGGCTGACTGACTGACTCATTGAATGGCTGGCTGGCTGAATGACTGACTGACTGGCTGAATGACTGGCTGACTGAATAACTGGCTGGCTGGTTGACTGGCTGACTAACTGACTGACTTGCAGAATGACTGGCTGGCTGACTGACTGACTGACTGACTGACTGGCTGACTGACTGACTGATTGGCTGGCTGGTTGTCTGGCTGACTGACTGACTTGCTGACTGACTGACTGACTGGCTGGCTGGCTGACTGGTTCAATGACAGGTCATGATTACTGTATATCACGGAATGTGAAGTTGTGTTACTATTGACATTGCACTGCTGCTTTTCAGATTAAGATTAAATCCGCACATTTACCATGAATGTGATTTCTGAGGACGTGGTCTCGTACAACAAGATATGTCCCTGTATGTTTCTGTCATTCAGCAGGTGTTTCATTCTGCCAAGGCAGCAGCTACTCTTCCTGCAGTCCAGCAGAATTAAGGCAGATATACAATTTAAAAAACATTACAATACATTCACACAGGCCCCTACTCTACTACCACATAAATCCATGTGTACATGTGTGTATAGTGTGTATGTTATCATGTGTGTGTGTACTCATGGCTCTATGTAGTACTGTGCGCCTCCCATAGTCTGTTCTTGACTTGGGGACTGTGAAAAGACCTCTGGTGGCATTTCTTGTGGGGTGTTCGAGCTGTGTGCCAATAGTTTAAACAGACAGCTCGGAGCATTTAACATGTCAACACCTCTCACAAATACAAGTAGTGATGAAGTCAATCTCTCCTCCACTTTGAGCAAGGAGAGATTGACATGCATATTATTAATGTTAGCTCTCTGTGTACATCCAAGGGCCAGCCATGCTGCCCTGATCTGAGCCAATTGTAATTTTCCTAAATCCCTCTTTGTGGCACCTGACCACACGACTGAACAGTAGTCCAGGTGTGATAAAACTAGAGCCTGTAGGACCTGCCTTGTTGATAGTGCTGTTAAGAAAGTAGAGCAGCGCTTTATTATGGACAGACTTCTCCCCATCTTAGCTACTGTTGTATCAATATGTTGTGACCATGACAGTTTACAATCCAGGGTTACTCCAAGCAGTTTAGTCACCTCAACTTGCTCAATTTCCACATTATTCATTACAAGATTTAGTTGAGGTTTAGGGTTTAGTGAATGATTAGTCCCAAATACAATGCTTTTAGTTTTAGAAATATTTATGACTAATTTATTCCTTGCAACCCACTCTGAAACTAATTGCAGCTCTTTGTTAAGTGTTGCAGTCATTTCAGTCGCTGTAGTAGCTGACGTGTATAGTGTTGAGTCATCTGCATACATAGAAAAGAGAAGAGGGCCTAGAGAGCTGCCCTGTGGTACACCACACTTTACATGTTTGACATTAGAGAAGCTTCCATTAAAGAAAACCCTTTGAGTTCTATTAGATAGATAGCTCTGAATCCACGATATGGCAGAGGTTGAAAAGCCATAACACATGTTTTTTCAACAACAGGTTATGGTCAATAATATCAAAGGCTGCACTGAAATCTAACAGTACAGCTCCCACAATCTTCTTATACAGCTTCCACAATCATCAGTCATTTGTGTCAGTGCAGTACATGTTGAGTGCCCTTCTCTATAAGCATGCTAAAAGTCTGTTGTTAATTTGTTTACAGAGAAATAGCATTGCATTTGGTCAAACACAATTTTTCCCAACAGTTTGCTAAGAGCTGGCAGCAAGCTGATAGGTCTGCTGTTAGAACCAGTAAAGGCTGCTTTACCACTCTTGGGTAGCAGAATGACTTTGGCTTCCCTCCAGGCCTGAGGACAAAGACTTTCCTCTAGGCTCAGATTAAAGATATGACAGATAGGAGTGGCTATAGAGTCAGCTACCATCCTCAGTAGCTTTCCATCTAAATTGTCAATGCCAGGAGGTTTGTCATTAATGATCGATAACAATACTTTTTCCAACTCTCCCACACTAACTTTACAAAATTCAAACTTGCAATGCTTTTTTTTCATTATTTGTTTTTTTATGCATGAATACGATGGCACACTGTTCATTGTTGGCATTTCCTGCCTAAGTTTGCCCACTTTGCCAATGAAGTAATCATTAAAATTATTGGCAACATCAAATGGTTTTGAGATGAATAAGCCATCTGATTCGATGAAAGATGGAGTTGAATTTGTCTTTCTGCCCATAATTTCATTTAAAGTACTTTTTCCCATAATTCTTTATATCGTTGATCTTGGCTTCATAAGACAGTTTCTTCTTCTTTTTGTTGAGTTTAGTCACATAATTTCTCTATTTGCAGTAAGTCAGCCAGTCAGATGTGCAGCCAGACTTATTATCCACTCCTTTTGCCCCGTCTCTTTCAACCAGACAGTTTTTCAATTCCTCATCAATCCATGGAGCCTTAACAGGTCTAACAGTCAGTTTACTAACAGGAATGCTTATGGGGGAGGTGTTGCTGTATATATTCAGAGCCATATCCCTGTAATGCTTAGACAGCGCCGGAGAAGATGGCTGCCGTTTTACAGCCCTCTAACCAATTGTACTATTATGTGTGTTTTTCCGCGTTATTTGTAATTTATTTTGTACATAATGTTTCTGCCATCGTCTCTTATAACCAAAGAGAGCTTCTGGATATCAGGACAGCGATTACTCACCTCGCATTGGACGAAGAATTTTTCTTCAACGAGGCGTTCGCGAAGGATATCCTACAGACACCCTACAAGGCCCAGATCCCCGTCATTCGCGTGAGGAAGAGACGGAGATATCGTGGACGCAGATCCGGGTGCCTTGTAAGGATCCGACGGCGAGCGAGTAAACTGCCTCTCCCATCAATCCTATTAGCCAACGTTCAATCTTTTGAGAATAAAATTGACGATTTAAGATTACGGTTATCCTACCAACGGGACATTAAAAACTGTAATATCTTATGTTTCACGGAGTCGTGGCTGAACGACAACAATGATAACATTCAGCTAGCAGGCTATACGCTACATCGACAGGACAGAACGGCAGACTCCGGTAAGACAAGGGGCGGCGGTCTGTGTATATTTGTAAACAACAGCTGGTGCACAAAATCAAATACTAAGGAAGTCTCGAGGTTTTGCTCGCCTGAGGTAGAGTATCTTATGATAAGCTGTAGACCACACTATTTACCAAGAGAGTTTTCATCTATATTTTTCATAGCTGTCTATTTACCACCACAAACCAATGCTGGCATTAAGATTGCACTGAATGAGTTGTACAAGGCCATTAATCAACAGGAAAACGCTCATCCAGATGCAGCGCTCCTAGTAGCCGGGGACTTTAATGCAGGGAAACTTAAATCCGTTCTACCTAATTTCTACCAGCATGTTAAATGTGCAACCAGAGGGAAAAAAACTCTAGACCACCTTTACTCCACACACAGAGACGCATACAAAGCTCTCCCTCGCCCTCCATTTGGCAAATCTGACCATAACTCTATCCTCCTGATTCCTGCTTATAAGCAAAAACTGAAGCAGGAAGCACCAGTGATTCGGTTAATAAAAAAGTGGTCAGATGACGCAGATGCTAAGCTACAGGACTGTTTTGCTAGCACAGACTGGAACATGTTCCGGGATTCTTCAGACAGCATTGAGGAGTACACCACATCAGTCACTGGCTTCATCAATAAGTGCATCGATGATGTCGTCCCCACAGTGACCGTACGTACATACCCCAACCAGAAGCCATGGATTACAGGAAACATCCGCACTGAGCTAAAGGGTAGAGCTGCCGCTTTCAAGGAACGGGACTCTAACCCGGACGCTTATAAGAAATCCCGCTATGACCTCCGACGAACCATCAAACAGGCAAAGAGTCAATACAGGTCTAAGATTGAATCATACTACACTGGCTCTGACGCTCGTCGGATGTGGCAGGGCTTGAAAACTATTACAGACTACAAAGGGAAGCACAGCCGCAAGCTGCCCAGTGACACAAGCCTACCAGACGAGCTAAACCACTTCTATGCTCGCTTCGAGGCAAGCAACACTGAAGCATGCATGAGAGCACCAGCTGTTCCGGACGACTATGTGATCACGCTCTCCGTAGCCGATGTGAGTAAGACTTTTAAGCAGGTCAACATTCACAAGGCCGCAGGGCCAGACGGATTACCAGGACGTGTACTCCGAGCATGTGCTGACCAACTGGCAAGTGTCTTCACTGACATTTTCAACATGTCCCTGACTGAGTCTGTAATACCAACATGTTTCAAGCAGACCACCATAGTCCCCGTGCCCAAGAACTCTAAGATAACCTGCCTAAATGACTACCGACCCGTAGCACTGACGTCTGTAGCCATGAAGTGCTTTGAAAGACTGGTCATGGCTCACATCAACAGCATAATCCCAGAAACCCTAGACCCACTCCAATTTGCATACCGCCCCAACAGATCCACAGATGATGCAATCTCTATCGCACTCCACACTGCCCTTTCCCACCTGGACAAGAGGAACACCTACGTGAGAATGCTATTCATTGACTACAGCTCAGCATTCAACACCATAGTGCCCTCTAAGCTCATCACTAAGCTAAGGATCCTGGGACTAAACACCTCCCTCTGCAACTGGATCCTGGACTTCCTGACGGGCCGCCCCCAGGTGGTAAGGGTAGGTAACAACACATCTGCCACACTGATCCTCAACACGGGGGCCCCTCAGGGGTGCGTGCTCAGTCCCCCTCCTGTACTCTCTGTTCACCCATGACTGCATGGCCAGGCACGACTCCAACACCATCATTAAGTTTGCCGACGACACAACAGTGGTAGGCCTGATCACCGACAACGATGAGACAGCCTATAGGGAGGAGGTCAGAGATCTGGCCGTGTGGTGCCAGGACAACAACCTCTCCCTCAACGTGACCAAGACAAAGGAGATGATTGTGGACTACAGGAAAAAAAAAGAGGACTGAGCACGCCCCCATTCTCATCGACGGGGCTGTAGTGGAACAGGTTGAGAGCTTCAAGTTCCTTGGTGTCCACATCACCAACGAACTATCATGGTCCAAACACACCAAGACAGTCGTGAAGAGGGCACGACAAAGCCTATTCCCCCTCAGGAGACTAAAAAGATTTGGCATGGGTCCTCAGATCCTCAAAAAATTCTACAGCTGCACCATCGAGGCATCCTGACTGGTTGCATCACCGCCTGGTATGGCAACTGCTTGGCCTCTGACCGCAAGGCACTACAGAGGGTAGTGCGTACGGCCCAGTACATCACTGGGGCAAAGCTCCCTGCCATCCAGGACCTCTATACCAGGCGGTGTCAGAGGAAGGCCCTCAAAATTGTCAAAGACTCCAGCCACCCTAGTCATAGACTGTTCTCTCTGCTACCGCACGGCAAGCGGTACTGGAGTGCCAAGTCTAGGTCCAAAAGACTTCTCAACAGCTTCTACCCCCAAGCCATAAGACTCCTGAACAGCTAATCATGGCTACCCGGACTATTTGCACTGCCCCCACCCCATCCTTTTTACGCTGCTGCTACTCTGTTAAGTAAGTATTTATGCATAGTCACTTTAACTCTACCCACATGTACATATTACCTCAACTACCTCAACTAGCCGGTGCCCCCGCACATTGACTCTGCAACGGTACCCCCCTGTATATATAGCCTCCCTACTGTCACTTTATTTTACTGTATATATAGCCTCCCTACTGTCACTTTATTTTACTTCTGCTCTTTTTTTCTCAACACTTTTTTTGTTGTTGTTTTATTCTTACTTTTTTGTTTAAAATAAATGCACTGTTGGTTAAGGGCTGTAAGTAAGCATTTCACTGTAATGTCTGCACCTGTTGTATTCGGCGCATGTGACCAATAAAATTTGATTTGATTTGATTTGAGAAGATCCTATGTCAAGTGTTATTGAAGTGTTGTGATTGCAGGTTCACTTGGCACATCTAAAGCCTTTTCTTTTGGGGTGTTGCTATAGGTGTCACGCCCTGGCTCTGGGGACTCTTAAATGTTGAGCCAGGGTGTGTAGTTTCTATGTTGTGTTTTCTATGTTTAGTTTCTAGATCGTTTAGATCTATGTTGGCCAGGGTGGTTCCCAATCAGAGGCAGCTGTAGCTCGTTGTCTCTGATTGGGGACCATACTTAGGTAGCCTGTTGGCACTGGTGGGTTGTGGGCTCTTGTAAGGTATGTTGTTTGTATGCTACCTTGGACTTCACGTTTCGTTTGTTGTTTTGTCGTGTTTTTAGCCGTGATTAAATATGAATGCATATCACGCTGCGCCTTGGTCCTTCTCGTTCGTAAACGATCGTGACAATAGGCCACCAAGTGCTAATCTGGTCAAACACCATTTTTTCTAAAAGTTTACTAAGGGTTGGTAACAGGCTGATTGGTCGGCTGTTTGACACAGGTGTTTCAGCAGGTATTTCAGTCTTTCAGCAGGTGTTTCAGTCTATCTGAAGGTGTCTGTTGCTCTGAAGGTGTTTCAGTCTATCTGAAGGTGTTTCCGTCTTTCCGTAGTGGTTTTTGTCCTTCAGCATGTTTGTCTGTCTTTCAGACGGTGTTTCAGTCTTTCACCAGGTGTTCGGCAGGTAGCTTAGTGGTTAAGAGCGTTGTGCCAGTAACAGAAAGGTTGCTGGTTCTAATCCCCCAGCCGACTAGGTAAAAAATCTGTTGATGTGCCCTTAAGCAAGGCACTTAACGCTAATTGCTCCTGTAAGTCGCTCTGGATAAGAGCGTCTGCAAAATGTCAAATGTAAATGTTTCAGTTCAGGTGTTTGTCTTTCCATAGGTGTTTTTGTCTTTCAGCATGGGTTTCTGTCATGACAAATCTTTTCAGTCTCCTGAGGGGGACATGGTGTTGTCGTGCCCTCTTCACGACTGTCTTGGTGTGATCAGTCCTACCACTGTTGTGTCGTCAGCAAACTTAATGATGGTGTTGAAGTCGTGCATGGCCACTCAGTCGTGGGTGAACAGGGAGGACAGGAGGCGACTAAGCACGCACCCCTGAGGGGCCCCCGTGTTGAGGATCAGCGTGGCAGATGTGTTGTTGCCTACCCTTAGGGGTGGTGCAAGAAATAAAGGCAGAAGATATAACTGAAGACATCGATGGAGTGGTTGGTGCACGTTGACTGACCTGTATGGTGGACGGAGAAAATACACTCACTTCATCAATGCTACCTACTGTTCTTTGATGAAGAGTCTCTCCCTTCTCATATAAAGTTAGGATTCATGAGATACCCTGTAAGAGCTTTTGTGCACAAGCCCCTTCATTGTCATGAATGTAAAAGATTTTGTTGTGTGTCAAGTGTGTGCAGAAGGGAAGAGTATCGTATGCCAGATGAAGGGAAATGCTGTAACTGTGGAGGTGAACTTGCGCCTGAATTCCTGGAGTGCCCTGTTAGGGTGAAGGAGAATGAGGTGGCAAGGGTAAGGAGTGCCCTGTTAGGGTGAAGTAGAATGAGGTGGTAAGGGTAAGGAGTGCCCTGTTAGGGTGAAGGAGAATGAGGTGGTAAGGGTAAGGAGTGCCCTGTTAGGGTGAAGGAGAATGAGGTGGCAAGGGTAAGGAGTGCCCTGTTAGGGTGAAGGAGAATGAGGTGGCAAGGGTAAGGAGTGCCCTGTTAGGGTGAAGGAGAATGAGGTGGGAAGGGTAAGGAGTGCCCTGTTAGGGTGAAGGAGAATGAGGTGGCAAGGGTAAGGAGTGCCCTGTTAGGGTGAAGGAGAATGAGGTGGTAAGGGTAAGGAGTGCCCTGTTAGGGTGAAGGAGAATGAGGTGGCAAGGGTAAGGAGTGTCCAGCCTGTCTCCTATCTGGAGGCGGTGAGAAGATTGGAAGGAACGAGTGGTGAGGAAGACAACGGTAGAAGAGCCACCAGGACCACTGGAGGTTTCCCATCAACCCAGGGATCGTGAAATGCGACATGTTAAAAAGGTGGACTTTGTATTATTTATTGCAATGGTCATAAACTGTACAGCACAAGCGGAGAAGAAGTCTAAGAAAATTGGAATCATTGTGAGCTGAACGTTTTTTGGGGGTTCTTCATGATTTCACAGCCGAGGCCATGCAATAAATCTTGTCGGTGAATGTATCATGGTGAAGGCACATGACAGCCCTTTTGGAGTTTGCCAAAAGACACCTAAAGGACTCTCAGACCATGAGAAACAAGATTCTCTGGTCTGATGAAACCAAGATTGAACTCTTTGGCCTGAATGCCAAGCGTCATGTCTGGAGGAAACCTGGCACCATCTCTATGATGAAGCATGGTGGTGGCAGCATCATGCTGTGGGGATGTTTTTCAGTGGCAGGGACTGGAAGACTAGTCAGGACCGAGGGAAAGATGAACAGAGCAAAGTACAGAGAGATCCTTGATGAAAACCTGCTCCAGAGCGCTCAGGACCTCAGACTGGGGCGAAGGTTCACCTTCCAACAGGACAACGTCCCTAAGCACACAGCCAAGACAACGCAGAAGTGGCTTCGGGACAAGTCTCTGAATGTCCTTGAGTGGCCCAGCCAGAGCCCGGACTTGAACCCAATCGAACATCTCTGGAGAGACCTGAAAATAGCTGTGCAGCGACGCTCCCCATCCAACCTGACAGAGCTTGAGAGGATCTGCAGAGAAGAATGGGAGAAACTCCCCAAATACAGGTGTGCCAAGCTTGTAGCGTCATACCCCAGACCACTAGAGGCTGTAATCGCTGCCAAAGGTGCTTCAACAAAGTGCTGAGTAAAGGGTCTGAATAAAGGGTCTGAATAAAGGGTCTGAGTAAAGGGTCTGAATACTTATGTAAATGTGATATCAGTTATATTTATTTATATTTGCAAACATTTCTAAAAACCTGTTTTTGCTTTATGGGGTATTGTGTGTAGATTTAGGGGGAAAAAATGATTTAATCCATTTTAGAATAAGGCTGTAACGTAACAATGTGGAAAAAGTCAAGTCATTGTAATGGCTGGAATGGAATAAATGGAACTATATTAAACAGATCCAACATCTGGAAACCACATGTTTAACTCCGTTCCATTAATCCCATTCCAGCCATTACAATGAGCCAGTCCTCCTGTATCTCCTTCCACCAGCCTCCTCCAAAAGGGGGGCGCGCAACTCAATATATATGTCCATGCTCTTGACCCATGCAAATCTAGATCCACCGGGGAGACATGTAATGGACTGGACAAGACAGAACAGAGTTAACACCCCATCTGGTGGTCATATGGGGGTACTGTCCTTCACTTACAGTGCCGTGAAAAAGTATTTGCCCCGTTTAGGATTTTCTCTATTTTTGCATATTTTTTGTACTGAATGTTATCAGATGTTCAACCAAAACCTAATATTAGATACGAATAAAAAATAAAAATAAATGTATTTTATTTATTTATTTAACACAGTTATGCAACACCCAATTGTTGTGTTATTTGTTCACGCAGGTAAAAAATGTAAACAACCCTGGCATTGCAAACGCCATGCTCTACCAACTGAGCTACATCCCTGCCGGCCGGGAGACTTTGATCACATTTCCAATATCCCCGTGGAAAATCTGTAAGAGTTATGTGAAGGCCAATAAGATGATGATCCGGTTGCATTCTGTCTCCTGTCCATACTTTTTAAAACCTTTGATGCAACAGAGAAAGAGACAAGAAAGTGGTCAAGACGACTAGCTTGATTAAGTCTCCTCCATGTATGGTTCAGGTTTTTTTTTGTCTCCAAATATCCACTATTTCTAATGTGTCCATAATATTTGTGATCTCCTTAAGGGCACGGGGATGATAGTTTGTACGGTCCATTGAGGTACTTAACACTATGTTATAGTCTCCCACCATAATGATTTGATTGTTTGTTGCCTGTAAGTTCAATAAATGTGTATAAATATTTTTGAAGTATGGATCATCCTGATTTGGACCATATAGTTTAATGAGGCAAATCTGTTTTTCATCCACTTTCATATTCAAAAGGATCCACCTTAATTAATGTCATGACACCTTTTGAGTTCCATGACAGAAAATTATTTCACCACCCCATTCCTTTTTCCACGCAACTTCATCTAAGGATGTAGAGGGAGTTTCCTGTAAACAGTATCTGTTACAATCCTTTTCTTTTAGCCTTATAATCTGCTAAACCGTTACAATTATAACTGGCTATACTTGTTTCATCCCATAACTAGATACTATTCTCAGTCTAAATTTACCATCATTAGTGCTTGTAAATGTATTGCCATAAAAGGTATTATGACGGTCAAAAATAGAGATTTCAAATGTCTGATGTTCAAATCAGACACTTTATGAGAGCCCATGAGCTCATGTTGCGCAACATTTTGTTGGATTCTATCTTGAAATACACTTATTAATGTTACCATACTAGAACTTATTGATTACTTTACATGTATAATGAATGTATGTGTTGGGGTCAATGGAGTGTGGATAATCACTAGGTGTATGGAAAGTTACTGAGTGAGACAATGGGGGGGAGACACGAAGTTTCCATTCTGTCGAACATGTTATTGTTAAATCTCATGGATCCTAGGGAGGGAGTCAACGGGCAACAGTCTGGTTTCAGTCACTGATAAGGTAGGACAGCCATGGATTAGGGAGGAATTCGGCCCGAGGTCAGGTCAGATGAAGTGAGAAGGAACAGTCCTATTACAACCACATATACATGCCCACGAAGGTTCTAGCAGGAGGCGGGGCCATGACTACACCAGTGAGAGGAACCAATTAAGTTCCTGACTAGCAACAGAGATGTGTTGGCTATCTACAGTGCATTCGGAAAGTATTCAGAACCTTTTACATTTTCCACATTTTGTTACGTTACAGCAGTATTCTAAAATAGATTAAATTTGAAAAAATCCTCATCAAACTACACACAATACCCCATAATGACAAAGCGAAATTTTAGCAAATGTATTACAAATAAAAAACAGAAATACATTATTTACATACGTTTTCAGACCCTTTGCTGTGAGACTGGAAATTGAGCTCAGGTGCATCCTGTTTCCATTGATCATCCTTGAGATGTTTCTACAACTTGATTGGAGTCCACCTGTGGTAAATTCAATTGATTGATTGGACATGATTTGGAAAGGCACACACCTGTCTATATAAGGTCCCACAGTTGAAAACCAGCAAAAACCAAGCCATGAGGTTGAAGGAATTGTCCGTAGAGCTCTGAGACACGATTGTGTCGAGGCACAGATCTGGGGAAGGGTACCAAAACATTTATGCAGCATTGAAGGACCCCAAGAACACAGTGAATGCCAAGCGTCATGTCTGGAGGAAACCTGTCACCATCCCTACGGTGAAGCATGGTGGTGGCAGCATCATGCTGTGGGGATGTTTTTCAGTGGCAGGGACTAGGAGACTAGTCAGGATTGTGGAAAAGATGAATGGAGCAAAGTACAGAGAGATCCTTGATGAAAACCTGCTCCAGAGCGCTCAGGACCTCAGACTGGGGAGAAGGTTCACCTTTCAACAGGACAATGACCCTAAGTACACAGCCAAGACAACGCAGGAGTGGCTTCGGGACAAGTCTCTGAATCTTTTTGGCTTTCCTGTGACATCGGGTGCTGTAGGTGTCCTGGAGGGCGGGTAGTTTGCCCCCGGTAATACGTTGTGCAGACCGCACCACCCTCTGGAGAGCCTTGCGGTTGCGGGCGGTGCAGTTGCCGACAGCCCGACAGGATGCTCTCAGTCTGAGGTCTTGAGCACTCTGGAGCAGGTTTTCATCAAGGATCTCTGTACTTTGCTCCATTCATCTTTCCTTCGATCCTGACTAGTCTCCCAGACCCTGCCGCTGAAAAACATCCCCACAGCATGATGCTGCCACCACCATGCTTCACCTTAGGGATGGAAGAGATTAGGTGGTTCCGTACTTCTTCTTGGTTTTTACTCTGACATGCACTGTCAACTGTGGGACCTTATATACAGTGGGGGAAAAAAGTATTTAGTCAGCCACCAATTGTGCAAGTTCTCCCACTTAAAAAGATGAGAGAGGCCTGTAATTTTCATCATAGGTACACGTCAACTATTATAGACAAAATGAGAAAAAAAAATCCAGAAAATCACATTGTAGGATTTTTAATTTATTTATTTGCAAATGATGGTGGAAAATAAGTATTTGGTCACCTACAAACAAGCAAGATTTCTGGCTCTCACAGACCTGTAACTTCTTCTTTAAGAGGCTCCTCTGTCCTCCACTCGTTACCTATATTAATGGCACCTGTTTGAACTTGTTATCAGTATAAAAGACACCTGTCCACAACCTCAAACAGTCACACTCCAAACTCCACTATGGCCAAGACCAAAGAGCTGTCAAAGGACACCAGAAACAAAATTGTAGACCTGCACCAGGCTGGGAAGACTGCATCTGCAATAGGTAAGCAGCTTGGTTTGAAGAAATCAACTGTGGGAGCAATTATTAGGAAATGGAAGACATACAAGACCACTGATAATCTCCCTCGATCTGGGGCTCCACGCAAGATCTCACCCCGTGGGGTCAAAATGATCACAAGAACAGTGAGCAAAAATCCCAGAACCACACGGGGGGGACCTAGTGAATGACCTGCAGAGAGCTGGGACCAAAGTAACAAAGCCTACCATCAGTAACACACTACGCCGCCAGTGACTCAAATCCTGCAGTGCCAGACGTGTCCCCCTGCTTAAGCCAGTACATGTCCAGGCCCGTCTGAAGTTTGCTAGAGTGCATTTGGATGATCCAGAAGAGGATTGGGAGAATGTCATATGGTCAGATGAAACCAAAATATAACTTTTTGGTAAAAACTCAACTCAGTCGTGTTTGGAGGACAAAGAATGCTGAGTTGCATCCAAAGAACACCATACCTACTGTGAAGCATGGGGGTGGAAACATCATGCTTTGGGGCTGTTTTTCTGCAAAGGGACCAGGACGACTGATCCGTGTAAAGGAAAGAATGAATGGGGCCATGTATCGTGAGATTTTGAGTGAAAACCTCCTTCCATCAGCAAGGGCATTGAAGATGAAACGTGGCTGGGTCTTTCAGCATGACAATGATCCCAAACACACCGCCCGGGCAACGAAGGAGTGGCTTCGTAAGAAGCATTTCAAGGTCCTGGAGTGGCCTAGCCAGTCTCCAGATCTCAACCCCATAGAAAATCTTTGGAGGGAGTTGAAAGTCCATGTTGCCCAGCGACAGCCCCAAAACCTCACTGCTCTAGAGGAGAACTGCATGGATGAATGGGCCAAAATACCAGCAACAGTTTGTGAAGACCTTGTGAAGACTTACAGAAAACGTTTGACCTGTGTCATTGCCAACAAATGGTATATAACAAAGTATTGAGAAACTTTTGTTGTTGACCAAATACTTATTTTCCACCATAATTTGCAAATAAATTCATTAAAAATCCTACAATGTGATTTTCTGGAATATTTTTTCTCATTTTGTCTGTCATAGTTGATGTGTACCTATGATGAAAATTACAGGCCTCTCTCATCTTTTTAAGTGGGAGAACTTGCACAATTGGTGACTGACTAAATACTTTTTTTCCCCACTGTAGATAGGTGTGTGCCTTTCCAAATCATGTCCAATATATTTAATTTACCACCAGTGGACTCAAATCAAGTTGTAGAAATATCTCAATAAAGATCAACGATAACAGGATGCACCTGAGCTCAATTTCAAAATTCATAGCAAAGGGTCTGAATATTTATGTAAATAAGGC
This sequence comes from Coregonus clupeaformis, assembly GCF_020615455.1. Lineage (NCBI taxonomy): Eukaryota > Metazoa > Chordata > Actinopteri > Salmoniformes > Salmonidae > Coregonus > Coregonus clupeaformis. The sequence goes on along the minus strand of NC_059201.1, from coordinate 36,235,058 downwards.
AGTTTTTTTATTTATATAAGATAGCCCTATATTTTTATAGAAGATAGCCCTATTTGGTAAAAGACCAAGTCCATATTATGACAAGAACAGCTCAAATAAGCAAAGAGAAACGACAGTCCATCATTACTTTAAGACATCAAGATCAGTCAATACGGAACATTTCAATAACTTTTAAAGTTTCTTCAAGTGCAGCCACAAAAACCATCAAGCCTTATGATGAAACTGGCTCTCATGAGGACCGCCACAGGAATGGAAGACCCAGAGTTACCTCTGCTGCAGAGGATAAGTTCATTAGAGTTAACTGCACCTCAGATTGCAGCCCAAATAAATGCTTCACAGAGTTCAAGTAACAGACACATCTCAACATCAACTGTTCAGAGGGGACCGTGTGAATCAGGCCTTCATGGTCGAATTGCTGCAAAGAAACCACTACTAAAGGACACCAATAAGAAGAAGAGATCTGCTTGGGCCAAGAAACACGAGCAATGGACATTAGACCGGTGGAAATGTGTCCTTTGGTCTGGATCCAAATTGGAGATTTTTGGTTCCAACCGCCATGGTTTTGTGAGATGTGGTTTGGGTGAACGGATGATCTCTGCATGTGTATTTCCCACCCTAAAGCATGGAGGAGGAGGTGTTATGGTGTGGGGGTGCTTTGCTGGTGACATTGTCTGTGATTTATTTAGAATTCAAGGCACAATTAACCAGCATGGCTACCACAGCATTCTACAGCGATACGCCATCCCATCTGGTTTGGGCTTAGTGGGACTATCATTTGTTTTTCAACAGGACAATGACCCAACACACCTCCAGGCTGTGTAAGGGCTATTTGACCAAGAAGGAGAGTGATGGAATGCTGCATCAGATGACCTGGCCTCCACAATCCCCTGACCTCAACCCAATTGAGATGGTTTGGGATTAGTCGGACCACAGAGTGAAGGAAAAGCAGCCAACAAGTGCTCAGCATATGTGGGAACTCCTTCAAGACTGTTGGAAAAGCATTCCAGGTGAAGCTGGTTGAGAGAAGGCCAAGCGTGTGCAAAGCTATCATCAAGGCAAAGGGTGGCTATTTGAATAATCTCAAATATAAAATATATTTTATTTGTTTAACACGTTTTTGGTTACTACATGATTCCATATGTGTTATTTCATAGTTTTAATGTCTTCACTATTATTCTACAATGTAAAAAATAGTACAAATAAAGAAAAACCCTTGAATGAGTAGGTGTGTCCAAACTGTTGACTGGTAGTGTATATAGGACCATATTTTTTTGTTGTTGCAATCTACACACAATACCCCATAATGACAAAGCGAAAAGGTTTTTAGAAATTCTTGCAAATTTATTACAAATAAAAAACAAATACCAAATGTACATAAGAATTCAGACCCTTTGCTATGAGACTAGAAATTGAGCTCAGGTGCATCCTGTTTCCATTGATCATCCTTGAGATATTTCTACAACTTGATTGGAGTCCACCTGTGGTAAATTCAATTGATTGGACATGATTTGGAAAGGCACACACCTGTCTATATAAGGTCCCACAGTTGACAGTGCATTTCAGAGCAAAAACCAAGCCATGAGGATGAAGGAATTGTCCATAGAGCCCCGAGACAGGATTGTGTCGAGGCACAGATCTGGGGAAGGGTACCAAAACATTTCTGCAGCATTGAAGGTCCCCAAGAACACAGTGGCCTCCATCATTCTTAAAAGGAAGATGTTTGGAACCACCAAGACTCTTCCTTGAGCTGGCATCCCAGCCAAACTGAGCAATTGGGGGAGAAGGGCCTTGGTCAGGGAGGTGACCAAGAACCCGATGGTCACTCTGACTGAGCACCAGAGTTCCTCTGCGGAGATGGGAGAACCTTCCAGATGGACAACCATCTCTGCAGCACTCCACCAATCAGGCCTTTATGGTAGAGTGGCCAGACGGAAGCCACTCCTCAGTAAAAGGCACATGACAGCCCGCTTGGAGTTTGCCAAAAGAAACAAGATTCTCTGGTCTGATGAAACCAAGATGCAACTCTTTGGCCTGAATGCCAAGCGTCATGTCTGGAGGAAACCTGGCACCATCCCTACGGTGAAGAATGGTGGTGGCAGCATCATGCTGTGGGGATGATTTTCAGCGGCAGGGACTGGGAGACTAGTCAGGATCGAGGGAAAGATGAACGGAGCAAAGTACAGAGAGATCCTTGATGAAAACCTGCTCCAGAGCGCTCAGGACCTCAGACTTGGGCGAAGGTTCATCTTCCAGCAAGACAACGACCCGAAGCACACAGCCAAGACAACGCAGGAGTGGATTAGGGACAAGTCTCTGAATGTCCTTGAGTGGCCCAGCCAGAGCCCGGACTTGAACCCAATCTAACATCTCTGAGTGACCTGAAAATAGCTGTGCAGCAACGCTCCCCATCCAACCTGACAGAGCTTGAGAGGATCTGCAGAGAAGAATGGGAGAAACTCCCCAAATACAGGTGTGCCAAGCTTGTAGTGTCATACCCAAGAAGATTCGAGGCTGTAATTGTTGCCAAAGGTGCTTCAACAAAGTACTGAGTAAATGGTCTGAATACTTATGTAAAATCGATTAAAATATATATATCTCAAATGAGCAAAAATGTCTAAACCTGTTTTTGCTTTGTCATTATTGGGTGTAGATTGATGTGGGAAAAACACAATTTAATCAATTTTAGAATAAGGCTGTAACATAACAAAATGTGGAAAAAGTCAAGGGGTCTGAATACTTTCCGAAGGCACTATATATGAGAGTTGAATGACACAATGAATCATACCCTCAATAATTTACATTATGAGAGAATACATTTATTCATAACAAGACCATATAGCCTTATACTCCAGTTATTTAATTCATTCGTTTGTTTCACACGTGGGCATTAGGATTTGTTCTGCTTGTAGGCTGCTGCAATAGGCCTTTTCATGCCCACAAGCCTCGCGTCTCATCAGTAGCGGGAAAAAATAGTAATTACTTGCTATGCAGAATTGGTTTGATGGAATTGTTGTAATAGGCCTCTGCGTCTTGATGGCTAAGAAAGGTTTTGGTAGTTCCTTGGAAGGTGATGGGCAGTCTGACAGGGTTAATTAGACCGTTAGATCTCTGCCTCACGTAGGTGCGTTCTGATATGATTGAACAGGGCTCTCTTTCTGGTCGTTACGGCAGTCATGTAGGGAAAGATATTTTACCTTCATCCCACGAAAGTTCATAGCTCTCTTTTTCCTTGACAGCTGTATGATTGCATGTTTGACCTGGTACCGCTGCATCCTCACGATCATCATAAGGGGTCTGTCAGCATGCCCAGATGGTTTCTCTTCCGTCCAATTCGATGTGCGTTCTCCACGGCTGGTTCAACGCGAAGATCCTCAGCCTCATAAAGATATGTGAGAAAAGCTGTCATGTAAGCCATCGGATTTCCTTTTTCGATGTCATTATCAAGTCCTATGACACGAAGATTACATTTATGACTGTGCATTTCCTAAACTTCAAGCTTGTCACGAAGTTTGGCGTTTTCTTCTGAGAGAAGCATGGGATTCTTCCAGTTCAGTCACCCTGTCATCCACTTTAGACATGGATTCATCGACTATGGCTATCTTCTCATTACACTCCGCGACTGATATCTTCATTATTTCCAGACTTGGTTGGAACTTGTTGTCTATTGCTGTCAGGGGTGAAAGCAGATTTCATTTATTACGGGAATTGGACACCCAAGTGCGCGCAAGCATTTTTTTTTTTATACAACAAAAATTACACTTTAGACTACTCTGCTGACAAACAGACCAATAAAAACTATGTCTGATCCATATAATCGGCCTATGAAAAGGGGAGACACAAATACAACATGACGTCCATCTAACCTGGAGGAGGAAATTATTGTCCAAAAACAAACAAAAGTGGCACTGACCCAATGAAAAAGACAGTGAATATTCTTCTCACCCGGGATACGGCTCAAGATTCGCTTGATTAAGTTTAGAATTTTGATAACTAAAAGACAGATTGGAGTCTTAATCTCTTTACAGCAATATAAATGTGCTTTCCAAACAGTTTTTCCGCGATTGTATTTTTAAATATTGTGATATGCCTGGCTGGGTCTCTCTGCTTTTCACTGACAGTCGCAATTTATCAATCATCTACTTGGTATTTGCAGCGCGTGCTGCCCAAATTGCGGGCCCTTCCGACTGTAGGCTAAGCGATTTCAAACAATCCACAGATTATTTTTTTGGCTATATAATTAGGCTATTTAATTTTGGCTATTTAATTCAATTTACTTTAGGGAAAACATAGCTTCCCCTAGGCTTATGGACACGCAGCCTATGCCTTTTAATGTAGCATAAACACAACCAGTCATGATGTTTTCATCTGATTTCAAACAATCACTAAACAAAGGCGCTCCTATAGGCTACCTGCGCACATTTGTTCACTCACAAAATAATGTCAGCATCCAAACCCCAACTGTACACCCGCAATTTGATGAATGGAAAGAGACATCAGTTACAAAACACATCCGTGTAGCGTAATGACATTCTGTGATTGTCATTAGACCTACTCTTGCAGCCTAAATTGATGCATCTACTGTGGTCCACGCGCGCCTCGGTCTCCGCCATTCATCTCCGCCTTGACAAAATGTAAGTGTTCTCCTCAAACCACTTTGCAATTTGGAGCGTATACCACCCGGTTTCTAGTCAATTTGCAATCGGTGCCCTCCATTGCAGTTTCTGATCATTGTTCTTTCTTCTGTTTGTCCCGTTTACGCGGGACAGAAACTCGTTAATGTTACCTAAATTCAGATAAATTAAATAGATTAGATTTAGAATGTTCTTGTAAATTCACATTTAAGCGGGGGCTCAGCGTTCCGTGCTCACTCCATGCGACCGAAACAGGAAGTCAATTTATCTTCTTAAAATCTAACCCTAACCTTAAATTAAGACAAAAGCTTATTTTTTATTTTTTTAATCTCCTACATTTTAAAGATTTAGCCAAATTTGACTTTGTGGCTGTGGTAACTAGTGACAACTGCAAACCGGATGCATAATAATAATATGCCATTTAGCAGACGCTTTTATCCAAAGCGACTTACAGTCATGTGTGCATACATTTTTACGTATGGGTGGTCCCGGGGATCGAACCCACTACCCTGGGCGTTACAAGCGCCGTGCTCTACCAGCTGAGCTACAGAGGACGCTGCAGCGTGCCATTCATGTCTCTTTTGATTGGACCGCAGTTCGTCAACTTCCTGCCTCCAATGACGTCATGTGCATGTCGCGTGCGCTAAATGCCGTTGGGCTGGACGGTGGTTTTGTGTTTGTTATGTAGAGTATGGCGGCGGATACTGACGGAGACGTTTTACCCAGTTCAAACTAAAGGAAAGCTGCAATTGAAACATTTTTGCGATCGATGGTGTTTCGACTGACATTTTATAACATCGACGCAACATGTTTTTTCTTGGAATCTTCAGAAGATTACTGGACAGGTGATGCGCCAGCGAGGAGCTGCAGCCAAACTTGTCTCAGTTTTCCGCGTCTGCTCTGTCAGTCAGCTAACTACCTAGCCTTCCTAGGTAACTCTTTCCGACTCGGCTAACGTCAACTTTTGAAAGGAGGCCAGTTTACTGCATACTCGTTTTGAGTTGCTTGTCAAAATAACACCATTTTGCCTAAAGTAACACCATCCAGGCGTTCCAGTTGATCACGACTATTCACCCGAAGAGGCTCGACTACTGTTCAGCTAAATGACAAGTTCTTAGCGCGTTAGCTTAACTAGCCATATAGCTAGCTACTTTTTATAACTAACGGTGTTATTGCACGAGGCCTATACATCTCTACTTACCTCTATAATACTCGTTTTAGTTTTAAGGTTTGTCTTTGAAGCTGTTTGGAAACATTATGCTTCACGATTAGAATGATTTGTTGCTGTTTGGGGCCCTGAAACTCAATATTAGCCTGCTAGCCTGCCTGAGTTGGGAGTGGCTAGAGGTTGCATTAGCTAGTAGCCCTTTAGCTAGCAAACAACCTCAGATACTCACTATTTTACACCTGTCCATAGTGGGTATGGTAAACAACTTAATATTAACTCAGTCTCTATGGAAAAAAACACTTATTGACGACCTATTGAGCCGCGGGTGTGTTTCAATGGCTAGCCGTATCATCAGCAGGCGCAGGGATAGGAAACCTTGCATTGGTCAGATACATTGTGTGAACTAGCTATCTGGATTTATCCGATGGGCTAAAGATTAGCTGCCTGCCGCTAACCTGCGCGGCATAATATAGCTTCTATCACTATACATTTTGATGGACGTGGGAAGATATTTTCTAGATTGCTACTGTTACTATCGTCATATGATTGTGGCTGTGCTGTATTGTGGCCTGTACGTAGTCGTGTTGAGTCATTCACTGGACGTAATGTAGAAAGATAGACATATTTATTTTGTAATTGTTACGTTTATACAGGAGGTTTTACGTGTCTCGTTGAATCAAAAGAAAACGTCAAAATGATTAGCTCGCTAGTAGTGCCTAAATTAAAATAGAATAGCCAGGTTACATGGTTTAACACAACAGCCGAGGAAGTTAGTCATTCTGGATCAAGAAACCTTGTCTTTCATCGCTGGTTGGAGTAACACTCCCAAGACAATATCAATGCCTTCAGCGCTGGCCGTCTTCTCCTGCCGTCCGAATTCACACCCTTTTCAGGAACGTCATGTCTACCTGGACGAGCCAGTCAAGATCGGGCGCTCTGTGGCGCGATGCCGACCCGCTCAGAACAATGCGACGTTCGACTGCAAGGTTCTGTCACGGAACCATGCCCTGGTCTGGTTCGATCACAAGACTGGCAAGGTGAGTCCTACTCTCAACCAGTCGGCTAACTACTAGCTTTTACCTTGTATGGTACAGCTTTTAACTTGCATGGTAGTTCCCCCCCACACTCACCTCCCTCACCCCACCTCCCTCCCTACCCTCACCTCCCTTCCCACCCCCTACCCTCACCTCCCTTCCCACCCCCTACCCTCACCTCCCTTCCCACCCTCACCTCCCTTCCCACCCCCTACCCTCACCTCCCTCCCTACCCTACCCTCACCTCCTTCCCACCCCCTACCCTCACCTCCTCCCACCCCCTACCCTCCTCCCCTCCCACCCTCACCTCCTTCCCACCCCCCTACCCTCACCTCCCTCTCACCCTCACCTCCCTTCCCACCCCCCTACCCTCACCTCCTTCCCACCCCCTACCCTCACCTCCCTTCCCACCCCCCTACCCTCCACCTCCCTTTCCTTCCCTACCCCTCTACCCTCACCTCCCTTCTTCCCACCCCCTTTCCCTCCCACCCCCTACCCTCACCTTCCTTCCCACCCCCTACCCTCACCTCCCTTCCTTCCCACCCTCCCTACCCTCACCCCTACCCTCCCTTCCCACCCCTACCCTCACCTCCCTTCCCACCCCCTACCCTCACCTCCTTCCCACCCCCCTACCCTCACCTCCTTCCTACCCTCACCTCCCTCCTACCCTCACCTCCCTTCCCACCCTCACCTCCCTTCCTACCCTCCACCTCCTCCTACCCTCACCTCCTTCCCACCCCCTACCCTCACCTCCTTCCCTTCCCACCCCCTACCCTCACCTTTTCCCACCCCCTACCCTCCTCCTTCACCCCTACCCTCACCTCCTTCCCTTCCCACCCCCTACCCTCACCTCCCTTCCCACCCCCTACCCTCACCTTCCTTCCACCACCCCTACCCTCACCTTCCTTCCCACCCCCTACCCTCCCTCCTTCCCCACCCTCACCCTTCACCCTCCCCTACCTCCTCCCCCCTCACCCTCCTTTCCCACCTCACCTCCTTCCTACCCTCACCTCCCTTCCCACCCCCCTACCCTCACCTCCCTCCCTACCCTCACCTCCTTCCCACCCCCCTACCCTCACCTCCCTTCCTCCACCCCCTACCCTCACCTTCCTTCCCACCCCTACCCTCCCCCCCTACCCTCACCTCCCTCCCTACCCTCACCTCCCTTCCCACCCACCCACCTACCCTCACCTCCCTTCCCACCCCCTACCCTCACCTCCTTCACCCCCCTCCTCACCCCCCACCCCCCTACCCTCACCTCCCTCCCCCCCTCCTTCACCCCCCTACCCTCACCCTTCCCTCCCACCCTCCTACCCTCACCTCCTTCCTACCCTCACCTCCCTTCCCACCCCCACCTTCCTTCCTTCCCACCCCCCACCCTCACCTCCTTCCACCCCCCTACCCTCACCTCCTTTCCTACCTCACCTCCCTTCCCACCCCCCTACCCTCACCTCCCTTCCCACCCCCTACCCTCACCTCCCTTCCTCCCCCTATCCTCCTCCCCACTCCCCTCCTCCTCCCCACCTCCTTCCCACCCTACCCTCACCTCCCTTCCCCTTACCACCCCCTACCTCACCTCCCTCCTCCCACCCCCTACCCTCACCTCCCTCCTACCCTCACCTCCTTCCCACCCCTCACCTCCCTTCCCTACCCCCCTCCCCCTTCCCACCCCCCTACCCTCACCTTCCTTCCCACCCCCTACCCTCACTCCCTCCCTTTCCTTCCCACCCCCTACCCTCACCTCCCTTCTCCTTCCCACCCTCCTTCCTACCCTCACCTTCCTTCCCACCCCCCTACCCTCACCTTCCTTCCCACCCCCTACCCTCACCTCCTTCCCACCCCCCTACCCTCACTCCTTCCTTCCTACCCTCACCTTCCTTCCCACCCCCCTACCCTCACCTCCCTTCCACCCCCCTACCCTCACCTCCTTTCCTACCCTCACCTCCTTCCACCCCCAACCCTCACCTCCCTTCCCACCCCCACCCTCCTCCTTCCCACCCCCTACCTCTCCTTCCCACCCCCTACCCTCACCTCCCTTCCCACCCCCCTACCCTCACCTCCCTTCCTACCCTCACCTTCCTTCCCACCCCCCTACCCTCCACCTTCCTACCCACCTCCCTTCCCACCCCCTACCCTCACCTCCTTCCTTCCCACCCCACCTCCCTCCCACCCCCTACCCTCACCTCCCTTCCCACCCCCCTACCCTCACCTCCTTCCCACCCCCTACCCTCACCTCCCTTCCCTACCCTCACCCTCCTTCCCACCCCCCCCTACCCTCACCTCCCTACCCTCACCTCCCTTCCACCCCCCTACCCTCACCTCCTTCCACCCCCCTACCCTCACCTCCTTCCTCCCTCACCTCCCTTCCTACCCTCACCTCCCTTCCTACCCTCACCTTCCTTCCCACCTCCCCTACCCTCACCTCTCCCTTCCCACTCCCTACCCTCACCTTCCTTCCACCCCCTTCCTACCCCCCTACCCTCACCTCCTTCCCACCACCCCCTACCCCTCCTTCCTACTCATCTTCTCCTACCCTCACCTTCCTTCCCACCCCCCCCCTCACCTCCTTCCCCCCTACCCTCACCTCCTTTCCTACCCTCACCTCCTTCCCACCCCCAACCCTCACCTCCCTTCCCACCCCCACCCTCACCTCCCTTCCCACCCCCTACCCTCACCTCCTTCCCACCCCCTACCCTCACCTCCTTCCCACCCCCTACCCTCACCTCCTTCCTACCCTCACCTCCCTTCACCCCCTACCCTCACCTCCCTTCCTACCCTCACCTCCTCCCACCCCCTACCCTCACCTCCCTTCCCACCCCCTACCCTCACCTCCTTCCTACCCCCTACCCTCACCTCCCTTCCCTACCCCCTACCCCTCCTTCCCTACCCTCACCTCCTTCCTACCCTCACCTCCTTCCCACCCCCTACCCTCACCTCCCTTCCTACCCTCACCTCCCTTCCACCCCCTACCCTCACCTCCCTTCCACCCCCTACCCTCACCTCCTTCCTACCCTCACCTCCCTCCTACCCTCACCTCCTTCCTTCCTACCTCCCCCTACCCTCACCTCCCTTCCTACCCTCACCTCCCTCCCACCCTCACCTCCTTCCTACCCTCACCTCCCTTCCCACCCCCCTACCCTCACCTTCCTTCCCACCACCCCCTACCCTCACCTCCCTTTCTTCCCACCCCCCCTACCCTCACCTCCTTTCCTTCCCACCCCCTACCCTCACCTTCCTTCCCTTCCCCCCCCTACCCTCACCTTCCTTCCCACCCCCTACCCTCACCTTCCTTCCCACCCCCTACCCTCACCTTCCTTCCACCCCCTACCCTCACCCCCCCTACCCTCACCTCCTTTCCCACCCTCACCTCCTTCCTACCCTCACCTCCCTTCCTACCCTCACCTCCCTTCCTACCCTCACCTCCCTTCCCACCCCCCTACCCTCACCTTCCTTCCCACCCCCTACCCTCACCTTCCTTCCTACCCTCACCTTCCTTCCCACCCCCTTCCCTCACCTTCCTTCCCACCCCCTACCCTCACCTCCCTTCCCACCCTTCCCCCCCACCCCCCCACCCTCACCTCCCTCCCACCCCCTACCCTCACCTCCCTTCCCCCCTACCCTCACCTCCCTTCCCACTCCCCTACCCTCCTCCTTCCCACCCCCTACCCTCACCTCCTTCCTACCCTCACCTCCCTTTCCTTCCCACCCCCCTACCCTCACCTCCCTTCCTACCCTCACCTTCCTTCCCTCCCTCCTACCCTCACCTTCCTTCCCCACCCCCTACCCTCACCTTCCTTCCCACCCCTCCCTCCCTTCCTTCCCACCCCCTACCCTCACCTTCCTTCCCACCCCCCTACCCTCACCTTCCTTCCCTACCCCACCACCCCCTACCCTCACCTCCTTCCCTACCCTCACCTCCTTCCCACCCCCTACCCTCACCTCCCTTCCACCCCCCTATCCTCACCCCCCCACACTCACCTCCCTCACCTCCCTTCCCCCCACCTCCCTTCCCACCCCCCTACCCTCACCTCCTTCCTACCCTCACCTCCCCCACCCTCACCTCCTTCCCACCCCCTACCCTCACCTCCCTTCCTACCCTCACCTCCCTTCCCACCCCCTACCCTCACCTCCTTCCAACCCCCTACCCTCACCTCCTTCCCACTCCCCTACCCTCACCTTCCTTCCCACCCCGCTACCCTCACCTCCCTTCCCACCCCCCTACCCTCACCTCCTTTCCTTCCCACCCCCTACCCTCACCTCCTTCCTACCCTCACCTTCCTCCCTCCCTTCCTACCCTCACCTTCCTTCCCACCCCCCTACCCTCACCTTCCTTCCAACCCCCCTCACCCCCCACCACCTCCCTTCCACCCTCACCTCCTTCCTACCCTCACCTCCTTCCCACCCCCTACCCTCCCACCTCCTTCCTACCCTCACCTCCCTTCCCACCCCCTACCCTCACCTCCCTTCCACCCCCTATCCTCCACCCCCACACTCACCTCCCTCACCTCCCTTCCCCCCACCTCCCTTCCCACCCACCTACCCTCACCATCCCCTACCCTCACCTCCCTTCCTACCCTCACCTTCCTTCCTACCCTCACCTTCCTTCCCACCCTCACCTTCCTTCCTTCCCACCCCCCCACCCCCTACCCTCACCTCCTTTCCTACCCTCACCTCCTTCCCACCCCCTACCCTCACCTCCCTTCCCACCCCCCTACCCTCACCTCCCTTCCTCCCCCTATCCTCACCCCCCCCACACTCACCTCCCTCACCTCCCTTCCCCCACCTCCCTTCCCACCCACCTACCCTCACCTCCTTCCCACCCTCACCTCCCTTTCCTTCCCACCCCCCCTTTCCTTCCCACCCCCCTACCATCACCTCCTTCCCACCACCCCTACCCTCACCTCCCTTCCTACCCTCACCTCCCTTCCCAACCCCCTACCCTCACCTCCCTTCCCAACCCCTACCCTCACCTCCCTTCCCACCACCCCTACCCTCACCTCCCTTCCTACCCTCACCTTCCTTCCCACCCCCTACCCTCACCTCCGTCACCTCCCTTTCCTTCCCACCCCCCTTTCCTTCCCACACCCCTACCCTCACCTCCCTTCCCTCCCTTCCTACCCTCACCTTCCTTCCTACCCTCACCTTCCTTCCCACTTCCTTCCCCCCCCCTACCCTCACCTCCCTTCCCACCACCCCTACCCTCACCTCCCTTCCTACACTCATCTTCCGTCCTACCCTCACCTTCCTTCCCACCCCCCCACCCTCACCTCCCTTCCACCCCCTACCCTCACCTCCTTTCCTACCCTCACCTCCCTTCCCACCCCCCAACCCTCACCTCCTTCCCACCCCCCAACCCTCACCTCCCCTTCCCACCCCCCCTACCCTCCACCTCCTTCCCACCCCCTACCCTCACCTCCTTCCCACCCCCTACCCTCACCTCCCTTCCTACCCTCCCCCTCCTTCCCACCCCCCTACCCTCACCTCCCTTCCTACCCTCACCTCCCTTCCCACCCCCTACCCTCACCTCCTTCCTTCCCACCCCTACCCTCACCTCCCTTCCCCCCCCTACCCCCCCCTACCCTCACCTCCCTTCCCCCCCCCCTACCCTCACCTCCTTCCCACCCCCCCTACCCTCACCTCCCTTCCTACCCTCACCTCCCTTCCCCCCCCCTACCCTCACCTCCCTTCCTACCCTCACCTCCCTTCCACCCCCCTACCCTCACCTCCCTTCCACCCCCCTACCCTCACCTCCCTTCCTACCCTCACCTCCCTTCCTACCCTCACCTCCCTTCCTTCCCACCTCCCCTACCCTCACCTCCCTTCCACCCCCCCTATCCTACTAATAAATAGTAGCAGCAGCGTATGTGATGAGTCAAAGTTGTTGCAACAAGGGTCAATGCATATAGTCCGGGTAGCTATTTGGTTAAATATTTATCAGTCTTATGGCTTGGGGTTAGAAGCTGTTCAGGGTCCTGTTCGTTCCAGACTTGGTGCATCAGTACCGCTTGCCATGTAGTAGCAGAGAACAGTCTATGACTTGGGTGGCTGGCGTCTTTGACAATTTTTAGGGCCTTCCTCTGACACCGCCTGGTATAGAGGTCCTGGATGGCAGGAAGCTTTGCCCCAGTGATTTACTGGACCGTACGCACTACCCTCTGTAGCGCCTTGCGGTCGGATGCCAAGCAGTTGCCATACCAGGCGGTGATGCAGCCAGTCAAGATGCTCTTAATGGTGCAGCTGTATAACCTTTTTGAGGTCTGAGAGCCCACGCCAAATCTTTTCAGCCTCCTGAGGGGGAAGAGGTGTTGTCGTGCCCTCTTCACGACTGTGTTGGTGTGTTTGGACCATGATAGATCCTTAGTGATTTGGACACCGAGGAACTTGAAGCTCTCAACCCGCTCCACTACAGCCCCGTCAATGTGACTGGGGGCGTGCTCGGCCCTCCGTTTCCTGTAGTCCATGATCAGCTCCTTTGTCTTGCTGATGTTGAGGAAGACGTTGTCCTGGCACCACACGGCCAGGTCTCTGACCTCCTCTCTATAGTCTGTATCATCGTTGTCGGTGATCAGGCCTACCACTGTTGTGTCGTCTGCAAACTTAATGATGATGTTGGAGTCGTGCCTGGCCATGCAGTCATGGGTGAACAGGGAGTACAGGAGGGGACTAAGCATGCACCCCTGAGGGGCCCCCGTGTTGAGGATCAGTGTGGCAGATATGTTGTTGCCTACCCTTACCACCTGGGGGCGGCCCGTCAGGAAGTCCAGGATCCAGTTGCAGAGGGAGGTGTTCGGTCCCAGGGTCTTCAGCTTAGTGATGAGCTTGGACAGCACTATGGTGTTGAACACTTGAACGGTAGTCAGTGAACAGCATTCTCACATAGGTGTTCCTCTTCTCCAGGTGGGAGAGGGCAGTGTGGAGCGCAATAGAGATTGCGTCATCCGTGGATCTGTTGGGGCGGTATGAGAATTGGAGTGGTTCTGGGATGTGAGACATGACCACCCTTTCAAAGCATTTCATGGCTACGGATGTGAGTGGCTACGGGGTGATGGTGATTTAGACAGGGTCTTGGGTACGTGACTGGGTGATGGTGATTTAGACAGGGTCTTGGGCACGTGACTGGGTGATGGTGGTTTAGACAGGGTCTTGGGCACGTGACTGGGTGATGGTGATTTAGACAGGGTCTTGGGTACGTGACTGGGTGATGGGGATTTAGACAGGGTCTTGGGCACGTGACTGGGTGATGGTGATTTAGACAGGGTCTTGGGCACGTGACTGGGTGATGGGGATTTAGACAGGGTCTTGGGCACGTGACTGGGTGATGGTGATTTAGACAGGGTCTTGGGCACGTGACTGGGTGATGGTGATTTAGACAGGGTCTTGGGCACGTTACTGGGTGATGGGGATTTAGACAGGGTCTTGGGCACGTGACTGGGTGATGGGGATTTAGACAGGGTCTTGGGCACGTGACTGGGTGATGGGGATTTAGACAGGGTCTTGGGCACGTGACTGGGTGATGGGGATTTAGACAGGGTCTTGGGCACGTGACTGGGTGATGGGGATTTAGACAGGGTCTTGGGCACGTGACTGGGTGATGGGGATTTAGACAGGGTCTTGGGCACGTGACTGGGTGATGGGGATTTAGACAGGGTCTTGGGCACGTGACTGGGTGATGGGGATTTAGACAGGGTCTTGGGCACGTGACTGGGTGATGGGGATTTAGACAGGGTCTTGGGCACGTGACTGGGTGATGGGGATTTAGACAGGGTCTTGGGCACGTGACTGGGTGATGGGGATTTAGACAGGGTCTTGGGCACGTGACTGGGTGATGGGGATTTAGACAGGGTCTTGGGCACGTGACTGGGTGATGGGGATTTAGACAGGGTCTTGGGCACGTGACTGGGTGATTTAGACAGGGTCTTGGGCACGTGACTGGGTGATGGGGATTTAGACAGGGTCTTGGGTACGTGACTGGGTGATGGTGATTTAGACAGGGTCTTGGGCACGTGACGGGGTGATGGTGATTTAGACAGGGTCTTGGGCACGTGACGGGGTGATGGGGATTTAGACAGGGTCTTGGGCACGTGACGGGGTGATGGGGATTTAGACAGGGTCTTGGGCACGTGACTGGGTGATGGGGATTTAGACAGGGTCTTGGGCACGTGACTGGGTGATGGTGATTTAGACAGGGTCTTGGGCACGTGACTGGGTGATGTTTAGACAGGGTCTTGGGCACGTGACGGGGTGATGGGGATTTAGACAGGGTCTTGGGCACGTGACGGGGTGATGGGGATTTAGACAGGGTCTTGGGTACGTGACTGGCAAAACTATGTTGGCGAATAAATCATCCGCCTCTACCCTCCGTTCTGTTGGCGAACGTACGATCACTGGAGGGCAAACTGGATGAGCTGCGTTTAAGACCATCCCATCAACAGGACCTGAAGAACTGTAATCTCTGATGTTCCTCTGAGTCGTGGCTGAACAAGGACATAACTACTATACAGCTAGCTGGATTTTCTATGCATCTTCAAGACCATACTGCAGCGCCGGTTAAGGTTAGGGGGGGGAGGGGTGTCTCTTCGTTAACAACAGCTGGTGGTGCACAATCTCTAATATTAAGGACGTTTTGATGTTCTGTTCCCCTGAGTTAGAATACCTCATGATAAGCTGTAGACCAAACTAATACTGAACAAAAATATAAACGCAACGTGAAGTGTTGGTCCTATGTTTCATGAGCTGAAATAAAAGATCCCAGAAATGTTCCATACGCACAAAAAGCTTATTTCTCTCAAAGTTTGTGCGCAAATTTTGTTTACATCCCTGCTAGTGAGCGCTTCTCTTTTGCCAAGATAATCCATCCACCTGACAGGTGTGGCATATCAA
The DNA here is from genome assembly GCF_020615455.1 of Coregonus clupeaformis. Lineage (NCBI taxonomy): Eukaryota > Metazoa > Chordata > Actinopteri > Salmoniformes > Salmonidae > Coregonus > Coregonus clupeaformis. Next base: position 36,219,345 of record NC_059201.1, on the reverse strand, counting down.
GAAGCTGATTAAACAGCATGATCATTACACAGGTGCACCTTGTGCTGGTAACAGTAAAAGGCCACTCTAAAATGTGCAGTTTTATCACACAACACAATGCCACAGACGTCTCAAGTTTTGAGGGAGTGCGCAATTGGCATGCTGACTGCAGAAATGTCCACCAGAGCTGTTGCCAGAGAATTGAATGTCTTCCAGATACCTGCTTACAAGCAAAAACTCACACAGGAAGTACCAGTAAAGCTCTCAATACGGAAATGGTCTGATGACGTGGATGCTAAACTACAGGACTGTTTTGCTAGCACAGACTGGAATATGTTCCGGGATTCATCCGATGGCATTGAGGAGTACACCACCTCAGTCAGCAGCGTGCCAAACTCTTCCATCAATCAATCAATCAATTTTATTTTATATAGCCCTTCTTACATCAGCTAATATCTCGAAGTGCTTTACAGAAACCCAGCCTAAAACCCCAAACAGCTAGTAATGCAGGTGTAAATACATTTACTCAATAAAAAAGTATTTTTCCAAACTCTTCCCACCTAAATAAATAAGAACGTGGGACATGATCTGTTGGGCATCCAGGGGAGGTTTATAGTCTGCTTCCAGGACATCCAGGGGAGGTTTATAGTCTGCTTCCCGGACATCCAGGGGAGGTTTATAGTCTGCTTCCCGGACATCCAGGGGAGGTTTATAGTCTGCTTCCCGGACATCCAGGGGAGGTTTATAGTCTGCTTCCCCGGACATCCAGGGGAGGTTTATAGTCTGCTTCCCCGGACATCCAGGGGAGGTTTATAGTCTGCTTCCCCGGACATCCAGGGGAGGTTTATAGTCTGCTTCCCCGGACATCCAGGGGAGGTTTATAGTCTGCTTCCCGGACATCCAGGGAGGTTTATAGTCTGCTTCCCGGACATCCAGGGGAGGTTTATAGTCTGCTTCCCGGACATCCAGGGGAGGTTTATAGTCTGCTTCCAGGACATCCAGGGAGGTTTATAGTCTGCTTCCCGGACATCCAGGGGAGGTTTATAGTCTGCTTCCCGGACATCCAGGGGAGGTTTATGAGTCTGCTTCCCGGACATCCAGGGAGGTTTATAGTCTGCTTCCCCGGACATCCAGGGAGGTTTATAGTCTGCTCTCCCGGACATCCAGGGGAGGTTTATAGTCTGCTTCCCGGACATCCAGGGGGAGGTTTATAGTCTGCTTCCCGGACATCCAGGGAGGTTTATAGTCTGCTTCCCGGACATCCAGGGGAGGTTTATAGTCTGCTTCCCGGACATCCAGGGGAGGTTTATAGTCTGCTTCCCGGACATCCATGTGAGGTTTATAGTCTGCTTCCCGGACATCCATGTGAGGTTTATAGTCTGCTTCCCGGACATCCAGGGGAGGTTTATAGTCTGCTTCCCGGACATCCAGGGAGGTTTATAGTCTGCTTCCCGGACATCCATGCCGGAGGTTTATAGTCTGCTTCCCCGGACATCCAGGGGAGGTTTATAGTCTGCTTCCCCGGACATCCAGGGGAGGTTTATAGTCTGCTTCCCGGACATCCAGTGAGGTTTATAGTCTGCTTCCCGGACATCCAGGGAGGTTTATAGTCTGCTTCCCGGACATCCAGGGAGGTTTATAGTCTGCTTCCCGGACATCCAGGGAGGTTTATAGTCTGCTTCCCCGGACATCCAGGGGAGGTTTATAGTCTGCTTCCCGGACATCCAGGGGAGGTTTATAGTCTGCTTCCCGGACATCCAGGGGAGGTTTATAGTCTGCTTCCCGGACATCCAGGGGAGGTTTATAGTCTGCTTCCCGGACATCCAGGGGAGGTTTATAGTCTGCTTCCCGGACATCCAGGGGAGGTTTATAGTCTGCTTCCCGGACATCCAGGGGAGGTTTATAGTCTGCTTCCCGGACATCCAGGGAGGTTTATAGTCTGCTTCCCGGACATCCAGGGGAGGTTTATAGTCTGCTTCCCGGACATCCAGGGGAGGTTTATAGTCTGCTTCCCGGACATCCAGGGGAGGTTTATAGTCTGCTTCCCAAATGGCATTCTATTCCCCATGGGTCAAAGTAGTGCATTTTCCCCCCAATAATTTCTTTGCGACCCAAATCTAATCTAAAGTCTACAGTTTGATTTTTATATCAACCAATAACCTTAAATTAATTGCATTTTCATCTCTTATCAAAATGAAAAGGAACCAATAAATACATTTACTCAATAAAAAAGTATTTTTCTAAATCTCTCTCTCAAACATTTTAAACGTTTTGGGGACTTTGAATACCACTGCAAATTGCCTGGGCCACAGTTGCTGGGAAATCTCTAAGGATCTCAGAAAGCTAATGAGCCTGGATAAAGACTGTTAATGCAAGACCAACATACAAAACAAACGTACACCCCCAGCTGCCTGCTAGATTGACAACCCAAGACGGCACCCCACCCTACATGCATTACATACCTCCCCCAAGGCCTTTCTCATGTACCCACATGAACATCAATCCAGTTCTGTAGTAGAAGCTGCACGTGATACACACACCCAAGAATAGGTTTAGGTTTTATAATAATAATAAGCCATTTAGCAGATGCTTTTATCCAATGCGACTTACAGTCATGTGTGCATACTTTTTTACGTATGGGTGGTCCCGGGGATCGAACCCACTACCCTGGCGTTACAAGCGCCGTGCTCTACCAGCTGAGCTACAGTTTTCCTTGACGAAAAGGTTGTAGTTGTCAGGCGTTGATGTTACTTTCACAGGGCAGTGTTGTGAGTGGAAAGTTAGAGGGCTGGTATTGGTTCATCTCATCTCACCGGACTTCCTGGTCACCTGAGAAACCCATTAGATCAGTGAGTCCTGGACTGGGTACAGTTTAGCACAGTTGGCACAAATCAGCCAACCTGAGAAACCCTGGGCGTCAGTTGCACTAGGTCATGTCAGTGGTTCAACGTGATTAAAACGTTGACAGCCAGATAATGTGTGGTTATCTCTGAATGTTTACCATACCTGTTACTGTCCTCCACCCACTCCACATCAGTAGGCCTACATAATCAACTAGTACGTTTGTTAAACTGATTTCGGGGCAGCTATAACCCAGTCCTCTCCCTCAAATCCCTGGGAAACTTAGTCGGAAGTAGATTTAAATGCCTGTTTTATAAGTTAGGTGTCTGTGCCATGTTGTGCTTCTTGTTGCTAGGGATTAACCTGAACGTCTTAGTTTGAACAGCATTGTAGGTGCAGCAGGCCTAGAGTTGAATGTAGACACACCCCTTACTTGAAATGCAGTCTTGCTCTTCCTGCTAGTACTGCTTTAAAAAGCAGTAGACTATATCCATTTACATTTACAGTTACGTCATTTAGCAGACGCTCTTATCCAGAGCGACTTACAGTTAAGCCCTCTCGCTGCTTGAAGGACAAACCAGACCGTGCTGATAATGTAGCGGGTGTCCGTCCTATCTTCTCTGACCACAGAACATCAGCCTTAATTTGTCATTCTATACAGAACAAAAATATAAACTCAACATGTAAAGTGTTGGTCCCATGTTTCATAAGCTAAGATAAAAGATCCCTGAAATTGTCCAAACGCACGAAAAGCTTATTTCTCTCATTTTGTGCACAAATTTGTTTACATACCTTATTAGTGAGCATTTCTCCTTTGCCAAGATATGCCACACCTGTCAGTTGGATGGATTATCAAGAAGCTGATTAAACATCATTACATATGTGCACCTTGTGCTGCGGACAAAAAAAGGACACTCTAAAATGTGCCGTTTTGTCACAACACAATGCAAGTGGCATACTGACTGCAGGAATGTCCACCAGAGCTGTTGCCGGAGAATTGAATTTAAATTTCTCTACCATAAGCCGCCTCTAACGTCGTTTTTAGAGAATTTGGCAGTACGTCCAACCGGCCTCACAACTGCAAACCATATGTAACCACGCCAGCCCAGGACCTCCACATCCGGCTTCTTCACCTGCGGGATCGTCGGGGGGGGGGGGGCATAATTAATTTATTTCAATAGACTGATTTGTTTATATGAACGGTAACTCAGTAAAATCTTTTGAAATTGTTGCATTTATTATTTTGTTCAGTATATTTCCAAACGTGTGTTGTCATGGCTCTCTCTTGTCCCTCTGCAGCAGACATATGGTGAGCAATATGTTTGGAACATCGTAATGCATATCGTATCGGCACCAAAGTATCGTGATAATATCGTATCGTAAGGTCCCTGGCAATTCCCAGCCCTAAACTATAGAATTGTAACTCGTTCTATAGGATTGTAACCTTGTATTCCTCCTCTCTGTATTTCAGTTCTACCTCCAGGACACTAAGAGCAGTAACGGAACGTTTATCAACAGCCAGCGTCTGAGCCGGGGCACGGAGGAGAGTCCTCCCTGTGAGGTCCTCTCTGGTGACTTCATCCAGTTCGGCGTCGACGTCACAGAGAACACCCGCAAAGGTACACATACAACGATGATGTCAGGTATATGGTACACGACAATGTGTGTTGTGTAGTATATGGGTACACATCAGTGTTGGAAAGAGCCCGCTATCTTTCCATTATCGCTTCTTCTGTGACAGCATATTTGTAAACAAACTGAAAAGGTGCATACCACCTGCTACTGTGTTGGAGTGTGGATAGTCTGAACGTTGCATACCACCTGCTACTGTGTTGGAGTGTGGATAGTCTGAACGTTACATACCACCTGCTACTGTACTGGAGTGTGGATAGTCTGAACGTTACATACCACCTGCTACTGTACTGGAGTGTGGATAGTCTGAACGTTACATACCACCTGCTACTGTGTTGGAGTGTGGATAGTCTGAACGTTACATACCACCTGCTACTGTACTGGAGTGTGGATAGTCTGAACGTTACATACCACCTGCTACTGTGTTGGAGTGTGGATAGTCTGAACGTTACATACCATCTGCTACTGTACTGGAGTGTGGATAGTCTGAACGTTACATACCACCTGCTACTGTACTGGAGTGTGGATAGTCTGAACGTTACATACCACCTGCTACTGTACTGGAGTGTGGATAGTCTGAACGTTACATACCACCTGCTACTGTACTGGAGTGTGGATAGTCTGAACGTTACATACCACCTGCTACTGTGTTGGAGTGTGGATAGTCTGAACGTTACATACCATCTGCTACTGTACTGGAGTGTGGATAGTCTGAACGTTACATACCACCTGCTACTGTACTGGAGTGTGGATAGTCTGAACGTTACATACCACCTGCTACTGTACTGGAGTGTGGATAGTCTGAACGTTACATACCACCTGCTACTGTACTGGAGTGTGGATAGTCTGAACGTTACATACCACCTGCTACTGTACTGGAGTGTGGATAGTCTGAACGTTACATACCACCTGCTACTGTACTGGAGTGTGGATAGTCTGAACGTTACATACCACCTGCTACTGTACTGGAGTGTGGATAGTCTGAACGTTACATACCACCTGCTACTGTGTTGGAGTGTGGATAGTCTGAACGTTACATACCACCTGCTACTGTGTTGGAGTGTGGATAGTCTGAACGTTACATACCACCTGCTACTGTGTTGGAGTGTGGATAGTCTGAACGTTACATACCACCTGCTACTGTGTTGGAGTGTGGATAGTCTGAACGTTACATACCACCTGCTACTGTACTGGAGTGTGGATAGTCTGAACGTTACATACCACCTGCTACTGTACTGGAGTGTGGATAGTCTGAGCGTTACATACCACCTGCTACTGTACTGGAGTGTGGATAGTCTGAGCGTTACATACCACCTGCTAGTACTGGAGTGTGGATAGTCTGAGCGTTACATACCACCTGCTACTGTGCTGGAGTGTGGATAGTCTGAACGTTACATACCACTGCTACTGTACTGGAGTGTGGATAGTCTGAACGTTACATACCACCTGCTACTGTACTGGAGTGTGGATAGTCTGAACGTTAGCATACCACCTGCTACTGTGTTGGAGTGTGGATAGTCTGAACGTTACATACCACCTGCTACTGTGCTGGAGTGTGGATAGTCTGACGTTACATACCCCTGCTACTGTACTGGAGTGTGGATAGTCTGAGTTTACATACCACCTGCTACTGTGCTGGAGTGTGGATAGTCTGAACGATTAACATACCACCTGCTACTGTACTGGAGTGTGGATAGTCTGAACGTTACTACCACCTGCTCACTGTACTGGAGTGTGGATAGTCTGAGCATTACATACCACCTGCTACTGTGCTGGAGTGTGGATAGTCTGAACGTTACATACCACCTGCTACTGTACTGGAGTGTGGATAGTCTGAGCGTTACATACCACCTGCTACTGTACTGGAGTGTGGATAGTCTGAGCGTTACATACCACCTGCTACTGTACTGGAGTGTGGATAGTCTGAACGTTACATACCACCTGCTACTGTGCTGGAGTGTGGATAGTCTGAACGTTACATACCACCTGCTACTGTACTGGAGTGTGGATAGTCTGAACGTTACATACCACCTGCTACTGTACTGGAGTGTGGATAGTCTGAGCGTTACATACCACCTGCTACTGTGCTGGAGTGTGGATAGTCTGAACGTTACATACCACCTGCTACTGTACTGGAGTGTGGATAGTCTGAACGTTACATACCACCTGCTACTGTGTTGGAGTGTGGATAGTCTGAACGTTACATACCACCTGCTACTGTACTGGAGTGTGGATAGTCTGAACGTTACATACCACCTGCTACTGTACTGGAGTGTGGATAGTCTGAGCTACATACCACCTGCTACTGTACTGGAGTGTGGATAGTCTGAACGTTACATACCACCTGCTACTGTGCTGGAGTGTGGATAGTCTGAGCGTTACATACCACCTGCTACTGTGCTGGAGTGTGGATAGTCTGAACGTTACATACCACCTGCTACTGTACTGGAGTGTGGATAGTCTGAACGTTACATACCACCTGCTACTGTGCTGGAGTGTGGATAGTCTGAACGTTACACTACCACCTGCTACTGTACTGGAGTGTGGATAGTCTGAACGTTACATACCACCTGCTACTGTGCTGGAGTGTGGATAGTCTGAGCGTTACATACCACCTGCTACTGTACTGGAGTGTGGATAGTCTGAACGCGTTACATACCACTCTGCTACTGTACTGGAGTGTGGATAGTCTGAGCGTTACATACCACCTGCTACTGTGCTGGAGTGTGGATAGTCTGAACGTTACATACCACCTGCTACTGTACTGGAGTGTGGATAGTCTGAACGTTACATACCACCTGCTACTGTACTGGAGTGTGGATAGTCTGAACGTTACATACCACCTGCTACTGTGTTGGAGTGTGGATAGTCTGAACGTTGCATACCACCTGCTACTGTACTGGAGTGTGGATAGTCTGAACGTTACATACCACCTGCTACTGTACTGGAGTGTGGATAGTCTGAACGTTACATACCACCTGCTACTGTACTGGAGTGTGGATAGTCTGAAGCGTTACATACCACCTGCTACTGTACTGGAGTGTGGATAGTCTGACAGCGTTACATACCACCTGCTACTGTGTTGGAGTGTGGATAGTCTGAACGTTACATACCACCTGCTACTGTACTGGAGTGTGGATAGTCTGAACGTTGCATACCACCTGCTACTGTGCTGGGTGTGGATAGTCTGAACGTTACATACCACCTGCTACTGTGCTGGAGTGTGGATAGTCTGAACGTTACATACCACCTGCTACTGTACTGGAGTGTGGATAGTCTGAACGTTACATACCACCTGCTACTGTGCTGGAGTGTGGATAGTCTGAATCGTTACATACCACCTGCTACTGTACTGGAGTGTGGATAGTCTGAACGTTACATACCACCTGGGCTGACTTACTGGAGTGTGGATAGTCTGAACGTTACATACCACCTGCTACTGTACTGGAGTGTGGATAGTCTGAACGTTACATACCACCTGCTACTGTACTGGAGTGTGGATAGTCTGAACGTTACATACCACCTGCTACTGTGCTGGAGTGTGGATAGTCTGAACGTTACATACCACCTGCTACTGTACTGGAGTGTGGATAGTCTGAACGTTACATACCACCTGCTACTGTACTGGAGTGTGGATAGTCTGAACGTTACATACCACCTGCTACTGTACTGGAGTGTGGATAGTCTGAACGTTACATACCACCTGCTACTGTACTGGAGTGTGGATAGTCTGAACGTTACATACCACCTGCTACTGTACTGGAGTGTGGATAGTCTGAACGTTACATACCACCTGCTACTGTACTGGAGTGTGGATAGTCTGAACGTTACATACCACCTGCTACTGTACTGGAGTGTGGATAGTCTGGAACGTTACATACCACCTGCTACTGTACTGGAGTGTGGATAGTCTGAACGTTACATACCACCTGCTACTGTACTGGAGTGTGGATAGTCTGAACGTTACATACCACCTGCTACTGTACTGGAGTGTGGATAGTCTGAACGTTACATACCACCTGCTACTGTGTTGGAGTGTGGATAGTCTGAACGTTACATACCACCTGCTACTGTACTGGAGTGTGGATAGTCTGAACGTTACATACCACCTGCTACTGTGTTGGAGTGTGGATAGTCTGAACGTTACATACCACCTGCTACTGTGTTGGAGTGTGGATAGTCTGAACGTTACATACCACCTGCTACTGTACTGGAGTGTGGATAGTCTGAACGTTACATACCATCTGCTACTGTACTGGAGTGTGGATAGTCTGAACGTTACATACCACCTGCTACTGTACTGGAGTGTGGATAGTCTGAACGTTACATACCACCTGCTACTGTACTGGAGTGTGGATAGTCTGAACGTTACATACCACCTGCTACTGTACTGGAGTGTGGATAGTCTGAACGTTACATACCACCTGCTACTGTACTGGAGTGTGGATAGTCTGAACGTTACATACCACCTGCTACTGTACTGGAGTGTGGATAGTCTGAACGTTACATACCACCTGCTACTGTACTGGAGTGTGGATAGTCTGAACGTTACATACCACCTGCTACTGTACTGGAGTGTGGATAGTCTGAAGCGTACATACCACCTGCTACTGTACTGGAGTGTGGATAGTCTGAACGCTACATACCACCTGCTACTGTACTGGAGTGTGGATAGTCTGAACGTTACATACCACCTGCTACTGTACTGAGAGTGTGGATAGTCTGAACGTTACATACCACCTGCTACTGTGCTGGAGTGTGGATAGTCTGAACGCTACATACCACCTGCTACTGTACTGGAGTGTGGATAGTCTGAACGTTACATACCACCTGCTACTGTACTGGAGTGTGGATAGTCTGAACGTTACATACCACCTGCTACTGTACTGGAGTGTGGATAGTCTGAACGTTGCATACCACCTGCTACTGTGCTGGAGTGTGGATAGTCTGAACGTTACATACCACCTGCTACTGTGCTGGAGTGTGGATAGTCTGAACGTTACATACCACCTGCTACTGTACTGGAGTGTGGATAGTCTGAACGTTACATACCACCTGCTACTGTGTTGGAGTGTGGATAGTCTGAACGTTACATACCACCTGCTACTGTGTTGGAGTGTGGATAGTCTGAACGTTACATACCACCTGCTACTGTACTGGAGTGTGGATAGTCTGAACGTTACATACCACCTGCTACTGTACTGGAGTGTGGATAGTCTGAGCGTTACATACCACCTGCTACTGTACTGGAGTGTGGATAGTCTGAACGTTACATACCACCTGCTACTGTGCTGGAGTGTGGATAGTCTGAACGTTACATACCACCTGCTACTGTGCTGGAGTGTGGATAGTCTGAACGTTACATACCACCTGCTACTGTACTGGAGTGTGGATAGTCTGAACGTTACATACCACCTGCTACTGTACTGGAGTGTGGATAGTCTGAACGTTACATACCACCTGCTACTGTACTGGAGTGTGGATAGTCTGAACGTTCACATACCACCTGCTACTGTGTTGGAGTGTGGATAGTCTGAACGTTACATACCACCTGCTACTGTACTGGAGTGTGGATAGTCTGAACGTTACATACCACCTGCTACTGTACTGGAGTGTGGATAGTCTGAACGTTACATACCACCTGCTACTGTACTGGAGTGTGGATAGTCTGAACGCGTACATACCACCTGCTACTGTGCTGGAGTGTGGATAGTCTGAACGCTACATACCACCTGCTACTGTACTGGAGTGTGGATAGTCTGAACGTTACATACCACCTGCTACTGTGCTGGAGTGTGGATAGTCTGAACGTTACATACCACCTGCTACTGTACTGGAGTGTGGATAGTCTGAACGTTACATACCACCTGCTACTGTACTGGAGTGTGGATAGTCTGAACGTTACATACCACCTGCTACTGTACTGGAGTGTGGATAGTCTGAACGTTACATACCACCTGCTACTGTGTTGGAGTGTGGATAGTCTGAACGTTGCATACCACCTGCTACTGTACTGGAGTGTGGATAGTCTGAACGTTACATACCACCTGCTACTGTACTGGAGTGTGGATAGTCTGAACGTTACATACCACCTGCTACTGTACTGGAGTGTGGATAGTCTGAACGTTACATACCACCTGCTACTACTGGAGTGTGGATAGTCTGAACGTTACATACCACCTGCTACTGTGTTGGAGTGTGGATAGTCTGAACGTTACATACCACCTGCTACTGTACTCGAGTGTGGATAGTCTGAACGTTGCATACCACCTGCTAATGTACTGGAGTGTGGATAGTCTGAACGTTACATACCACCTGCTACTGTGTTGGAGTGTGGATAGTCTGAACGTTACATACCACCTGCTACTGGACTGGAGTGTGGATAGTCTGAACGTTACATACCACCTGCTACTGTGTTGGAGTGTGGATAGTCTGAACGTTACATACCACCTGCTACTGTACTGGAGTGTGGATAGTCTGAACGTTACATACCACCTGCTACTACTGGAGTGTGGATAGTCTGAACGTTACATACCACCTGCTACTGTGCTGGAGTGTGGATAGTCTGAACGTTACATACCACCTGCTACTGTACTGGAGTGTGGATAGTCTGAACGTTACATACCACCTGCTACTGTACTGGAGTGTGGATAGTCTGAACGTTACATACCACCTGCTACTGTGCTGGAGTGTGGATAGTCTGAACGTTACATACCACCTGCTACTGTACTGGAGTGTGGATAGTCTGAACGGTTACATACCACCTGCTACTGTACTGGAGTGTGGATAGTCTGAACGTTACATACCACCTGCTACTGTACTGGAGTGTGGGATAGTCTGAACGTTACATACCACCTGCTACTGTGCTGGAGTGTGGATAGTCTGAACGTTACATACCACCTGCTACTGTACTGGAGTGGGATAGTCTGAACGTTACATACCACCTGCTACTGTACTGGAGTGTGGATAGTCTGAACGTTACATACCACCTGCTACTGTACTGGAGTGTGGATAGTCTGAACGTTACATACCACCTGCTACTGTACTGGAGTGTGGATAGTCTGAACGTTACATACCACCTGCTACTGTGCTGGAGTGTGGATAGTCTGAACGTTACATACCACCTGCTACTGTACTGGAGTGTGGATAGTCTGAAGCGTTACATACCACCTGCTACTGTGCTGGAGTGTGGATAGTCTGAACGTTACATACCACCTGCTACTGTGCTGGAGTGTGGATAGTCTGAACGTTACATACCACCTGCTACTGTACTGGAGTGTGGATAGTCTGAACGTTACATACCACCTGCTACTGTGTTGGAGTGTGGATAGTCTGAACGTTACATACCACCTGCTACTGTACTGGAGTGTGGATAGTCTGAGCGTTACATACCACCTGCTACTGTGCTGGAGTGTGGATAGTCTGAACGTTACATACCACCTGCTACTGTACTGGAGTGTGGATAGTCTGAACGTTACATACCACCTGCTACTGTGCTGGAGTGTGGATAGTCTGAACGTTACATACCACCTGCTACTGTACTGGAGTGTGGATAGTCTGAACGTTACATACCACCTGCTACTGTGCTGGAGTGTGGATAGTCTGAACGTTACATACCACCTGCTACTGTACTGGAGTGTGGATAGTCTGAACGTTACATACCACCTGCTACTGTACTGGAGTGTGGATAGTCTGAGCGTTCACATACCCTCCACCCTGTACTGGAGTGTGGATAGTCTGAACGTTACATACCACCTGCTACTGTACTGGAGTGTGGATAGTCTGAACGTTTCATACCACCTGCTACTGTACTGGAGTGTGGATAGTCTGAACGTACACACCTGCTACTGTGCTGGAGTGTGGATAGTCTGAACGTTACATACCACCTGCTACTGTACTGGAGTGTGGATAGTCTGAACGCTACATACCACCTGCTACTGTACTGGAGTGTGGATAGTCTGAACGTTACATACCACCTGCTACTGTACTGGAGTGTGGATAGTCTGAACGTTACATACCACCTGCTACTGTGTTGGAGTGTGGATAGTCTGAACGTTACATACCACCTGCTACTGTACTGGAGTGTGGATAGTCTGAACGTTACATACCACCTGCTACTGTACTGGAGTGTGGATAGTCTGAACGTTACATACCACCTGCTACTGTACTGGAGTGTGGATAGTCTGAACGTTACATACCACCTGCTACTGTACTGGAGTGTGGATAGTCTGAACGTTACATACCACCTGCTACTGTACTGGAGTGTGGATAGTCTGAACGTTACATACCACCTGCTACTGTACTGGAGTGTGGATAGTCTGAACGTTACATACCACCTGCTACTGTGCTGGGTGTGGATAGTCTGAACGTTACATACCACCTGCTACTGTGCTGGAGTGTGGATAGTCTGAACGTTACATACCACCTGCTACTGTACTGGAGTGTGGATAGTCTGAACGTTACATACCACCTGCTACTGTACTGGAGTGTGGATAGTCTGAACGTTACATACCACCTGCTACTGTGCTGGAGTGTGGATAGTCTGAACGTTACATACCACCTGCTACTGTACTGGAGTGTGGATAGTCTGAACGCTACATACCACCTGCTACTGTACTGGAGTGTGGATAGTCTGAACGTTACATACCACCTGCTACTGTGTTGGAGTGTGGATAGTCTGAACGTTACATACCACCTGCTACTGTGCTGGTGTGTGGATAGTCTGAACGTTACATACCACCTGCTACTGTGTTGGAGTGTGGATAGTCTGAACGTTACATACCACCTGCTACTGTACTGGAGTGTGGATAGTCTGAACGTTACATACCATCTGCTACTGTACTGGAGTGTGGATAGTCTGAACGTTACATACCACCTGCTACTGTACTGGAGTGTGGATAGTCTGAATGTTACATACCACCTGCTACTGTACTGGAGTGTGGATAGTCTGAACGTTACATACCACCTGCTACTGTGCTGGAGTGTGGATAGTCTGAACGTTACATACCACCTGCTACTGTGCTGGAGTGTGGATAGTCTGAACGTTACATACCACCTGCTACTGTACTGGAGTGTGGATAGTCTGAACGTTACATACCACCTGCTACTGTACTGGAGTGTGGATAGTCTGAACGTTACATACCACCTGCTACTGTACTGGAGTGTGGATAGTCTGAACGTTACATACCACCTGCTACTGTGCTGGAGTGTGGATAGTCTGAACGTTACATACCACCTGCTACTGTACTGGAGTGTGGATAGTCTGAACGTTACATACCACCTGCTACTGTGCTGGAGTGTGGATAGTCTGAACGTTACATACCACCTGCTACTGTACTGGAGTGTGGATAGTCTGGAACGTTACATACCACCTGCTACTGTACTGGAGTGTGGATAGTCTGAACGTTACATACCACCTGCTACTGTACTGGAGTGTGGATAGTCTGAACGTTACATACCACCTGCTACTGTGCTGGAGTGTGGATAGTCTGAACGTTGCATACCACCTGCTACTGTACTGGAGTGTGGATAGTCTGAACGTTACATACCACCTGCTACTGTACTGGAGTGTGGATAGTCTGAACGTTACATACCACCTGCTACTGTACTGGAGTGTGGATAGTCTGAACGTTACATACCACCTGCTACTGTACTGGAGTGTGGATAGTCTGAACGTTACATACCACCTGCTACTGTGTTGGAGTGTGGATAGTCTGAACGTTACATACCACCTGCTACTGTACTGGAGTGTGGATAGTCTGAACGTTACATACCACCTGCTACTGTACTGGAGTGTGGATAGTCTGAACGTTACATACCACCTGCTACTGTGCTGGAGTGTGGATAGTCTGAACGTTACATACCACCTGCTACTGTGTTGGAGTGTGGATAGTCTGAACGCTACATACCACCTGCTACTGTGCTGGAGTGTGGATAGTCTGAACGTTACATACCACCTGCTACTGTGCTGGAGTGTGGATAGTCTGAACGTTACATACCACCTGCTACTGTACTGGAGTGTGGATAGTCTGAACGTTACATACCACCTGCTACTGTACTGGAGTGTGGATAGTCTGAACGTTACATACCACCTGCTACTGTACTGGAGTGTGGATAGTCTGAACGTTACATACCACCTGCTACTGTACTGGAGTGTGGATAGTCTGAACGTTACATACCACCTGCTACTGTACTGGAGTGTGGATAGTCTGAACGTTACATACCACCTGCTACTGTACTGGAGTGTGGATAGTCTGAACGTTACATACCACCTGCTACTGTACTGGGAGTGTGGATATCTGAACGTTACATACCACCTGCTACTGTGCTGGAGTGTGGATAGTCTGAACGTTACATACCACCTGCTACTGTGCTGGAGTGTGGATAGTCTGAACGTTACATACCACCTGCTACTGTGTTGGAGTGTGAATAGTCTGAACGTTACATACCACCTGCTACTGTGCTGGAGTGTGGATAGTCTGAACGCTACATACCACCTGCTACTGTGTTGGAGTGTGGATAGTCTGAACGTTACATACCACCTGCTACTGTGCTGGAGTGTGGATAGTCAACGCTAGGCATACCACCTGCTACTGTACTGGAGTGTGGATAGTCTGAACGTTACATACCATCTGCTACTGTACTGGAGTGTGGATAGTCTGAATGTTACATACCACCTGCTACTGTACTGGAGTGTGGATAGTCTGAACGTTACATACCACCTGCTACTGTACTGGAGTGTGGATAGTCTGAACGTTACATACCACCTGCTACTGTACCGGAGTGTGGATAGTCTGAACGTTACATACCACCTGCTACTGTACTGGAGTGTGGATAGTCTGAACGTTACATACCACCTGCTACTGTACTGGAGTGTGGATAGTCTGAACGTTACATACCACCTGCTACTGTACTGGAGTGTGGATAGTCTGAACGTTACATACCACCTGCTACTGTGTTGGAGTGTGGATAGTCTGAACGTTACATACCACCTGCTACTGTACTGGAGTGTGGATAGTCTGAACGTTACATACCACCTGCTACTGTACTGGAGTGTGGATAGTCTGAACGTTACATACCACCTGCTACTGTACTGGAGTGTGGATAGTCTGAACGTTGCATACCACCTGCTACTGTACTGGAGTGTGGATAGTCTGAACGTTACATACCACCTGCTACTGTACTGGAGTGTGGATAGTCTGAATGTTACATACCACCTGCTACTGTACTGGAGTGTGGATAGTCTGAACGTTACATACCACCTGCTACTGTACTGGAGTGTGGATAGTCTGAACGTTACATACCACCTGCTACTGTACTGGAGTGTGGATAGTCTGAACGTTACATACCACCTGCTACTGTACTGGAGTGTGGATAGTCTGAACGTTACATACCACCTGCTACTGTGCTGGAGTGTGGATAGTCTGAACGTTACATACCACCTGCTACTGTACTGGAGTGTGGATAGTCTGAACGTTACATACCACCTGCTACTGTGTTGGAGTGTGGATAGTCTGAACGTTACATACCACCTGCTACTGTACTGGAGTGTGGATAGTCTGAACGTTACATACCACCTGCTACTGTACTGGATTGTGGATAGTCTGAACGTTACATACCACCTGCTACTGTACTGGAGTGTGGATAGTCTGAACGTTACATACCACCTGCTACTGTGTTGGAGTGTGGATAGTCTGAACGTTACATACCACCTGCTACTGTACTGGAGTGTGGATAGTCTGAACGTTACATACCACCTGCTACTGTACTGGAGTGTGGATAGTCTGAATGTTACATACCACCTGAAAGTACACGGAGAGCTAACATTAATGACATGCATGTCAGTCTCTCCTGGCTTAGAGTGGAAGAGAGATTGACTTCATCACTGCTTGTTTTTGTAAGAGTTGTTGACAAGCTGAATGTACCGAGCTGTCTGTTTTTAAAATACTAGCACATAGCTCGGACACCTATGCATACCCCACAAGACATGTCACCAGAGGTCTCTTCACAGTCCCCAAGTCCAGAACAGATATGGGAGGTGCACAGTACTACATAGAGCCATGACTACATGAAACTCTATTCCACATCAGGTAACTGATGCAAGCAGTAGAATCAGATTATATAAAAAGAAAACTGGTACAAATCCACCTTATGGAACAGCGGGGACTGTGAAGAGACACAAACGTAGACACGTGCATACAAACACACAACATACGCACTATACACATGGATTGTTGTACTGTAGATATGTGGTAGTGGTGGAGTAGGGGCCTGAGGGCACACACTTAATGTTGTGAATGTAATGTGTTTAAAATTGTATAACTGCCTTAATTTTGCTGGACCCCAGGAAGAGTAGCTGCTGCCTTGGCAGGAATTAATGGGGATCCATAATAAAATACTAAATGCAAAATACTGTGCTGAAGTGTGTGTCCTTCAGTGGTGCTGAATCAAGTACATCCTTCAGTGGTGCTGGATCAAGTAGGTCCTTCAGTGGCGCTGGATCAAGTAGGTCCTTCAGTGGCGCTGGATCAAGTAGGTCCTTCAGTGGCGCTGGATCAAGTAGGTCCTTCAGTGGCGCTGGATCAAGTAGGTCCTTCAGTGGCGCTGGATCAAGTAGGTCCTTCAGTGGCGCTGGATCAAGTAGGTCCTTCAGTGGCGCTGGATCAAGTAGGTCCTTCTCAATGGTACACATAGGGGACCTATACAACAAGGGTTACATCTGTTCTACACGTAGGAGACCTATACAACAAGGTTCGCATCCCAATGATCTGTTCTTCCTCCCAAACTATGCACTCGTTCACTTCACTTCACTGAATCGAAAGGAAGTGACTGGTATAAGAAATAGTGAGAACTTCCCAGTCTATGTCTCCGCCACTCCAATGCTTTTAGATTTGTGGGAAGTAGGGAACAGGTGGAGTGTACAATTCAGGGGAAAGGAGCTATTATTGGGTGGGTTGAGGTCACTGCCAATAGAGGTCACATTTCTATTTCTCACATACACGTGTTTAGCAGATGTTATTGCGGCTGTAGCGAAACGCTTGTGTTCCTAGCTCCAACAGTGCAGTAGTATCTAACAATTCACAACAATACACACACATCTAAAAGTAAAATAATGGAATTAAGGAATATATAAATATTAGGATGAACAATGTCGGAGTGGTTTGACTAAAATACAGTAGAATAGAATACAGTATATACAGTGGGGAGAACAAGTATTTGATACACTGCTGATTTTGCAGGTTTTCCTACTTACAAAGCATGTAGAGGTCTGTAATTTTTATCATAGGTACACTTCAACTGTGAGAGACGGAATCTAAAACAAAAATCCAGAAAATCACAATGTATGATTTTTAAGTAATTCGTTTTCATTTTATTGCATGACATAAGTATTTGATACATCAGAAAAGCAGAACTTAATATTTGGTACAGAAACCTTTGTTTGCAATTACAGAGATCAACATTTCCTGTAGGTCTTGACCAGGTTTGCACACAATGCAGCAGGGATTTTGGCCCACTCCTCCATACAGACCTCCTCCAGATCCTTCAGGTTTCGGGGCTGTCGCTGGGCAATATGGACTTTCAGCTCCCTCCAAAGATTTTCTATTGGGTTCAGGTCTGGAGACTGGCTAGGCCACTCCAGGACCTTGAGATGCCTCTTACGGAGCCACTCCTTAGTTGCCCTGGCTGTGTGTTTCGGGTCGTTGTCATGCTGGAAGACCCAGCCACGACCCATCTTCAATGCTCTTACTGAGGGAAGGAGGTTGTTGGCCAAGATCTCGCGATACATGGCCCCATCCATCCTCCCGGTGCTGTCGTCCTGTCCCCTTTGCAGAAAAGCATCACCAAAGAATGATGTTTCCACCTCCATGCTTCACGGTTGGGATGGTGTTCTTGGGGTTGTACTCATCCTTCTTCTTCCTCCAAACACGGCGAGTGGAGTTTAGACCAAAAAGCTCTATTTTTGTCTCATCAGACCACATGACCTTCTCCCATTCCTCCTCTGGATCATCCAGATGGTCATTGGCAAACTTCAGACGGGCCTGGACATGCGCTGGCTTGAGCAGGGGGACCTTGCGTGCGCTGCAGGATTTTAATCCATGACGGCGTAGTGTGTTACTAATGGTTTTCTTTGAGACTGTGGTCCCAGCTCTGTTCAGGTCATTGACCAGGTCCTGCCGTGTAGTTCTGGGCGGATCCCTCACCTTCCTCATGATCATTGATGCCCCACGAGGTGAGATCTTGCATGGAGCCCCAGACCGAGGGTGATTGACCGTCATCTTGAACTTCTTCCATTTTCTAATAATTGCGCCAACAGTTGTTGCCTTCTCACCAAGCTGCTTGCCTATTGTCCTGTAGCCCATCCCAGCCTTGTGCAGGTCTACAATTTTATCCCTGATGTCCTTACACAGCTCTCTGGTCTTGGCCATTGTGGAGAGGTTGGAGTCTGTTTGATTGAGTGTGTGGACAGGTGTCTTTTATACAGGTAACAAGTTCAAACAGGTGCAGTTAATACAGGTAATGAGTGGAGAACAGGAGGGCTTCTTAAAGAAAAACTAACAGGTTTGTGAGAGCCGGAATTCTTACTGGTTGGTAGGTGATCAAATACTTATGTCATGCAATAAAATGCAAATGAATTACTTAAAAATCATACAATGTGATTTTCTGGATTTTTGTTTTAGATTCCGTCTCTCACAGTTGAAGTGTACCTATGATAAAAATAACAGACCTCTACATGCTTTGTAAGTAGGAAAACCTGCAAAATCGGCAGTGTATCAAATACTTGTTCTCCCCACTGTATATATGAGATGAGGAAAGCAGTATGTAAACATGATTAAAGTGACTAGTGTTCCATTATTAAAGTGGCCAGTGATTTCAAGTCTATAGGGCAGCAGCCTCTAAGGTGCAGGGTTACATAACCGGGTGGTAGCTGGCTAGTGATGGCTATTTAAGTCTGATGGCCTAGAGGTAGAAGCTGTTTTTCAGTCTCTCGGTCCCAGCTTTGATGCACCTGTACTGACCTTGCCTTCAAATCAAATTATATTTGTGACATGCTCCGAATACAACAGGTGTAGACCTTAGTGAAATGCAGTTTTAGGTAAGAACACCTAAAAAAAATAAAAGTAACAAATAATTAAAGAGCAGCAGTAAAATAACAGTAGCAAGGCTATATACAGGGGGTGCCGGTACCGAGTCAATGTGCGGGGGCACCGGTTAGTTGAGGTAACTGAGGACATGTGGGTAGAAGCTTGGTCCCAGTGATGTACTGGGCCTTACGCACTACCCTCTGTAGTGCCTTGCGGTCGGAGGCCGAGCAGTTGCCATATCAAGCAGTGATGCAACCAGTCAGGATGCTCTCGATGGTGCAGCTGTAGAACCTTTTGAGGATCTGAGGACCCATGCCAAATCTTTTCAGTCTCCTTAGGGGGAATAGGTTTTGTCGTGCCCTCTTCACGACTGTCTTGGTGTGCTTGGACCATGTTAGTTTGTTGGTGATGTGGACACCAAGGAACTTGAAGCTCTCAACCTGCTCCACAACAGCCCCATCGATGAGAATGGGGGCGTGCTCGGTCCTCTTCTTTTTCCTGTAGACCACAATCATCTCCTTTGTCTTGATCATGTTGAGGGAGAGGTTGTTGTCCTGGACCACACGGCCAGGTCTCTGATCACCTCCCTATAGGCTGTCTCATCGTTGTCAGTGATCAGGCCTACCACTGTTGTGTTGTCTGCAAACTTAATGATGGTGTTGGAGTCGTGCATGGCCATGCAGTCATGAGTGAACAGGGAGTACAGAAGGGGACTGAGCACGCACCCCTGAGGGGCCCCCGTGTTGAGGATCAGTGTGGTGGATGTGCTGTTACCTACCCTTACCACCTGGGTGCGGCCCGTCAGGAAGTCCAGGATCCAGTTGCAGAGGGAGGTGTTTAGTCCCAGGGTCCTTAGCTTAGTGATGAGCTTTGAGGGCACTATGGTGTTGAATGCTGAGCTGTAGTTAATGAATAGTATTTTCACATAGGTGTTCCTTTTGTCCAGGTGTGAAAGGGCAGTCTGGAGCGCAATCGAGTGCATCATCTGTGGATCTGTTGGGGCGTAGTCATTTAGGCCTTTCAAAGCACTTCATGGCTACAGACGTGAGTGCTACGGGTCAGTAGTCATTTAGGCAGGTTAACTTAGTGTTCTTGGGCACAGGGCTATGGTGGTCTGCTTGAAACATGTTGGTATTACAGACTCAGTCAGGGACATGTTCAAAATGTCAGTGAAGACACTTGCCAGTTGGTCAGCGCATGCTCGGAGTACACATCCTGGTAATCCATCTGGCCCTGCGGCCTTGTGAATGTTGACCTGCTTAAAGGTCTTACTCACATCGGCTACGGAGAGCGTGATCACACAGTCGTCCGGAACAGCTGATGCTCTCATGCATGTTTCAGTGTTACTTGCCTCGACACGAGCACAGAAGTAATTTAGCTCGTCTGGTAGGCCCGTGTCACTGGGCAGCTATCTTACATCATCTAGCAATGACTCTCTTCAGAGAATTGTTAGTAGTAGTGAAACTGTAATCCGTCACGGTCCACCTACTGAAATGATTGGTCTGGGTTGAAATTGATCTACTAGCCTCATCTTTTTAAGGGGTAGATCAGCTTTAATATTGCAGATTGTACCTTCCATCAATGTAATTGTCTGCATCACTTCCAATCCCCCATATGTTTTTTTATCTCGCAAATATATCTACATACATCTACATACATCTACATACATATAAATACATTTACATTACATTTACATTTTAGTCATTTAGCAGACGCTCTTATCCAGAGCGACTTACAGTTAGTGAATACATATATATATTTTTTTATACTGCCCCCCCGTGGGAATCAAACCCACAACCCTGGCGTTGCAAACGCCATGCTCTATCAACTGAGCTACATCCCTGCCGGCCATTCCCTCCCCTACCCTGGACGACGCTGGGCCAATTGTGCGCCGCCCATGAGTCTCCCGGTCGCGGCCGGCTGCGACAGAGCCTGGATTCGAACCAGGATCTCTAGTGGCACAGTTAGCACTGCGATGCAGTGCCTTAGACCACTGCGCCACTCAGGAGTACAACCGTGGGACCTTTTATAGACAGGTGTGTTCCTTTCCAAATCATGTCCAATCAATTGAATTTACCACAGGTGAACTCCAATCAAATTGTAGAAACATATCAAGGATGATCAATGGAAACAGGATGCACCTGAGCTCAATTTCGAGTCTCATAGTAAAGGGTCTGAATACCTACAGTGGGGAGAACAAGTATTTGATACACCGCCGATTTTGCAGGCCCTCCCACCCACAAAGCACGTAGAGGTCTGCAACCTTGATCATAGGTACACTTCAAATACATCTACATACATATATACATATCCTTTAAAAATATATATTTCCCTTTATTACTTTCCAACCCCACCACCCCTTCCCTAATTGGAGTAAACTAGCGAGCAAAAGCGCTTAGGCTTCTACTTCCAGCTGATACATACTATATACATTTTATAGACAGTCAATTTTACAATAATTCTATTTTGTTTGTTTTTACTCCTGAACTTCCTCTACCCTCAACCTCTCCGATCATTTTCATGATGTCAATCCGGTTTGCTTCTATATGCCATATCTTTCTAACTGTGCTCTTTCCCAAAAGCTCTCAACATACAACCTATAACCTATATACTTATTATGTACACAGTATGCTTTACATTATTTATCGTTATATTGTTGTTATTAGTTGTTGTTATTAGTCCCATCCTTCAGCTCCATTCAACACCTCCCATCTATCTCTTAACACCATCCATATTGGATTTCTATTTGCCATATATTTTTCAACTGTACTGTGATGTTTCACAAAAGTTCTGAACCTTTCTATTCTCATTCTTTCTACAGATTGTAAATTGAAAACATTTTTTTGTTAAAAGTATTATTATTGATCGATTGACTATGACTTTTCAGATCACCCAGTAGTGCTATCTGCAGGGTTAGCTCCAGGTAAATATTGCAATCCTTTAGACATTCCTGGACCTGTGACCAAAAACAAGCTACAAATGGACAGTACCAAAACAAATGATTCTGTCTCTTCGTAGCAAAATCTGCAGAGCTGGGAAGATTGTATCCATTTTACATTTTAGTCATTTAGCAGACGCTCTTATCCAGAGCGACTTACAGTTAGTGAGTGCATACATTTTCATACTGGCCCCCTGTGGGAAACGAACCCACAACCCTGGCGTTGCAAGTGCCATGCTCTACCAACTGAGCTACAGGGGACATATAAATAACATTCTATTGGTAGCAAGAATTTTGTACAATAATTTAATTTAAGCTTTGAATCCGGCGTCGTTTTGCCTGTCAGTTCATAAACACTATGCCATGGAATCGGTATGTCAAAAATCTCTTCCCCAACTATTTTGCAATCTATATGGGACGGCTGTCAATCCTTTGGTCCTTAAATGAAACTGGTATACTTGTTTATTTATCACAATTTTCTTTAACCAATTATGTTCTTTAATGCAGGGCCGACAGAAAAGTTCCTTACTTTTTCCCTCTTCCACTTTCCTCTTCCATTTTTGCGGTAATGCTGCAATTATTTGGTTGTAATTTTGGGTAGAGCAGACATTTCCATATGTTTTTGCTAGCTGCATGTGTGACAACTCAACCAGTTCTACTTATGATATAATTTACAAAGATTATACATTTTTTTTAAAAAAATTTCAAAAAAGTATGTTTTTTTATCAGTGTATTTTGAGTTTAACCACAATATTTGTTGCATTATTTGTTCTGTTGTTTCTGGAGTATTAAATTGAAATTGCAACCAACTTTCTATGGCTTGTTTTAGAAATAGTGATATTTGGGAGATTATTTCCTTTTCAAATAACTGAAAGTGAGAGGTTGTAATCTGAATAAAGGGAAAAAGGCCATTCTTGAACATTGGTGAGAGAACCAGTTTGGATTTAAGTATAACTTTTGTATGACTGAAGCTTTTAGTGATAGGTCTAATGCTTTAAAATCTTATAATTTCTGTCCTCCGAATTCATATTCATTATATAAATAGGCCCGTTTTAATTTTGTCTGGCTTGCCGTTCCAAATAAAATGGAATATTTTTTTCTCATATAATTTAAAGACCTGTTCGCTAGGCGTAGGCAAGACCATAAACAAATAGGTAAACTGGGATAATACTAAAGAGTTAATCAGGGTGATTTTTCCACAAATAGACAGGTATTTTCCTTTCCATGGTAGCAAGATCTTATCTATTTTTGCTAAATTTCTATTAAAATGTATTGGAGTGAGATCATTTATTTCTTTTGGGATATGTATTCCGAGTATATCCACATCACCATCAGACCATTTTTATTGGTAAACTACATGGTAATGTAAAAATAGTATTTTTTTTACTGATCCAATACGTAATATAGTACATTTGTCATAATTTGGTTGTAATCCAGAGGTTAGAAAATGTATCTAGATCCTCTATGAGGCTGTGGAGGGATTCAATATGTGGATTTAAAAGAAAACAACATGAATCATCAGCGTATAATGACACATTTTGTTTTTAAGCCCTGGATTTCTAATCCCTTGATATTATTGTTGGATCTGATTTTTAAAAGCTAACATTTCGATGGCCATAATAAATAGATATGCCGATAGTGGACAACCTTGTTTTACTCCTCTTGACATTCTTGGTGGTCCTCTGTAGCTCAATTGGTAGAGCATGGCGCTTGTAACGCCAGGGTAGTGGGTTCGATCCCGGGGACCACCCATACGTAAAAATGTATGCACACATGACTGTAAGTCGCTTTGGATAAAAGCGTCTGCTAAATGGCATATTATTATATTATTATTTTAAAACCTTCTGAGAAATAGCCATTATTTACTATTTTACACCTAGGGTTACTATACATGATTTTAACCCATTTTATAAGAGATTCTCCAAAATTGAAATGCTCCAGGCATTTATATATAAACTCCAGTCGTACGTTATCAAAAGCCTTTTCGAAGTCTGCTATGAATACCAGGTCTGGTTTCCCAGATTTTCCATAGTGTTCTATGATTTCCAGTACTTGCCTTATATTATCTCCAATGTATCTTCCATGTAAAAAGCCTGTCTGATTAGAATGAATAATGTCCGACAGTACCTTTTTAATTCTATGCGCTATACATTTTCCTCACAACACTGAAGTGTAAGGAGCCTCCAATTTTTTTAATGGACTGGATCTTTATATTTTCCACTTGTATCCTGTTTCAGAAATAATGAGATCAGACCTTCTTCTTGAGGGTCTGAAAATCTACCATTCACATAGGAGTGGTTAAAACACGCTAATAACGGTCCTCTGAGTATATCAAAAAAGGTTTGGTATACCTCGACTGGTATGCCATCCAACCCTGGAGTTTTCCCAGACTTAAAGTCTTTAATTGCATCCAGAAGTTCCTCCTCTGTAATTTCACATGAGTCTTTCTGTATTGCTGTTAATTTTACATTATCAATAGAAAAAAAATCCCTATAATTAGCTTCATTTAGAGGAGATGGAGGCGACTGAAACGAAAACATGTCCTTAAAGTACTTTTGCTTCCTCCTTCAAAATATCATTTGGTGAATCATGTGTGACTCCGTCATCTTTTTGGTAGCATTTCTATGTTGAAGATTAAAAAATAATTTGGTGAATTTTTCCCCATATTCCATCCAGTTTGCTTTATTTTTAATAATATATTACACTTGATCTTTCTTAAATAAGGTCCTCCATTTCTTTTTGTTTTTCCTCAAATTTATTCTGAGCCTCTATGTTAGTTTTTATTGCTATCTATCTGTTCTGTTAGACCTTCTATTTCCTTTGTTAGTATTGACTCTCTTGACCTAAATTGCTTTGGTTTTCGAGATGAGTACTGAATTGCATGGCCTCTAAAAGCACATTTTAAAAGTGTCCCATACAGGAAGGGGATTTGCTGTACCTATGTTATGTTGGAAAAATTCACTTAAATGTCTCTGTCGTAGTTAAAAACAAGTGACTGTTGATTCTTTTATACACAGTGCATTCGGGAAGTATTCAGACCCCTTGACTTTTTCTGCATTTTGTTACGTTACAACCTTATTCTAAAATGGATTAAATAAATATAAAATCCTCATTAATATAAGCACAATGCACCATAATGACAAAGTGAAAACAGGTTTTTTAAACATTTTAGCAGATTTATTACAAATAAAAAACAGTTACCTTATTTACATAAGTATTCACCCTTTGCTATGATACTTGAAATTGAGCTCAGGTCCTGTTTCCATTGATCATCCTTGAGATGTTTCTACAACTTGGAGTCCACCTGATTGGATATGATTTGGAAAGGCACACACCTGTCTATATAAGGTCCCACAGTTGACAGTGCATGTCAGAGAAAGCAAGGCATGAGGTCGAAGGAATTGTCCGTAGAGCTCAGAGACAGGATTGTGTCGAGGCACAGACCTGGGGAAGGGTACCCAAAAAATGTCTGCTGTATCGAAGGTCCCCAAGAACACAGTGGCCTACATCATTCGTAAATGGAAGAAGTTTGGAACCACCAAGACTCTTCCTTGAGCTGGCCGCCCGGCCAAACTGAGCAATCGGGGGAGAAGGGCCTTGGTCAGGGAGGTGACCAAGAACCCGATGGTCACTCTGACTGAGCACCAGAGTTCCTCTGCGGAGATGGGAGAACCTTCCAGAAGGACTACCATCTCTGCAGCACTCCACCAATCAGGCCTTTATGGTAGAGTGGCCAGATGGAAGCCACTCCTCAGTAAAAGGCACATGACAGCCCGCTTGGAGTTGACCAAAAGGCAGCTAAAGGACTCTCAGACCATGAGAAACAAGATTCTCTGGCCTGATGAAACCAAGTACAAAATGTAAAAAAAGTCAAGGGGTCTGAATACTTTCCGAATGCACTGTAGGAATGGGTCGTGACGACATGAGGGTGGATAATAACACTTGTTCTGTGGGTGTGTTGCAGTCACCCATGGCTGCATAGTGTCTACAATCAAGCTGTTTCTACCGGATGGCATGGAAGCTCGACGACGATCAGAGTAAGTACTTACTTACATTGTACCTGAGTTCATGAATGGAAATAATACTGAGGCATTACAAACAACCAGGTAAACAAAGACTGTATAATGCAGGGTGTCCACCCACTCTGCCCAGGTATAAAATACATTTTACCAAGACAAATATGGTTTGTTCTGATTAGTTCAGTGGGGTCTTTCTCTAACATGTAATTAACAATATATCCAAAAAGTCGGATTTTGTAACCTGATATATCCAATAATAAGCATCAAGCTCAGACAGAGCGGTGGCACAGCAACTTTTAAGGATTTACATGTTTTGGTCGTCTGCAAAGTTCTTTCCGCAGTTCGCAAAAAGAGAAATTAACATGAAACGAGCTGAATTACATGTAAAAAAACAGCCAAATTAACAAGACACAAGCTGAACTACATGTAAAAAAACAGCCAAATTAACATGACACAAACTGGATTACATGTAAAAAACTGCTGAATTACATGGGGAAAACAGCCAAATGTGACGACCGGCTCGATTCGATCTTATGTAGTAAAATTTGACATTGTGTTTTTTTACATTGGATAAAAGTAGAGACTCAGAACTAGAAAATGGTATATCATACACTGCAGTTGAGGAACAATGGGAAATTTAATTATGCTTTGAAAGTTGATAAACCTACTGAAGAGCTCTTCTTTGTTTACAACCATTCAGCATCGTTCACACCCTCTTAAGCTTTAGCCCCACCCAGTTCTTTAAGGATTCACATGTGAGGCCATGTGCTAAACTACCAAAGATTTCAAGACTAAAGGCTGGTTTATACTATGGGTGTGTTCATAAATTCAATCTGGAGTGCCAGTGTGTGCTCAGTGCGCTCTTGGCGTTCGTAACTCAGAGCGTTGTTAAGATTGTCCGTTCGTAAATTCAGAGCGTTTCGCTCTCTGTCTGTTCAGAGCGCACACTGGACTCGCTGGCCGAGGAGTAGGGTTGATCCGAGCATTCTGACCTAACAGCAGTCAAGCACCCGAGCTAACGTTGGCTAGCTTGCTAGCTACTTCCAGACACAAATAAGGGAACAGCTCACTCTGACCATTTTACTAGCCCTAGCAGAGCTGGTTAGGCTGTTTTTATGTTATCTAGAGCGTTGGTGACTGCAACTGTGCTGCTGGCAACAATTTAATTAAGCTTTTTTGCCAACGGTTACTGACAGCGGCCATATTCAACAGGTGTTAAGCGTTCGTAAAATCGTCAGTTATTCTGCGCTCTGGCACACTCAGACGAGAGTGCTCTGAAATCGGAGTAGATAGCCAGAGCGAATTTACCAGCTACGTCTATCGACAGTTGTCGCAGTGACATGAACATTCTATTGAAATGGTTATTTGCATAGTGGAGTCTTTTGTTTAGACATGTAGCTAGCTAGTTAAACAATGAACTATAATCCCAACTCATAATGTTACTATCCTGCATGAATCTGCGGGTAGCTAACTAACCAGGTTCAATGTTAACTAGCTAGCTAACATAAGGCTATAACTAACAATGCAAATGGCTCTGAGATACGAATAATATTACTAGACAGATCATACACGTAACGTTAGCTAGCTAGCTAACAGTACGCTTTAACTTTTAATTCAAAATTAGAAACGTGTAATATCTGAAAATGTAGCTAGCTAAACTATCTTACCCGTATACATGGATGGACGCTTCTCCCTCTCTGTCACGGATGCCATGGTTGCCCTTAGTTTGAATATGTAATCCGGAGACAGATGTTTTATACAACAGCCTTCTGTGTGTTTTTCTTTTCGACTCCGTCTGTATATTTGCAAGCAAACGCCAGAATTTTCTCCATCTCCTTAGCTATCATACTCTAATTCCACTGTGCATTCCACTGATTTCAAAACTCGGTCCTCCAGAAAGTGGAGAGCAACACCTTTTGTATTTCTACTACGTGATATCTTTCAAAAAAGGCTGCGTTAGAAAGGATTACCTACACATACTGACCAGCTCATGTTATAGACAGAAGCATGCTACATGGCAGACCAATCCGAACTCATCTCTCAGCATGTCCAGCCCATCCATTATCAATCAATCACATTTATTTGTAAAGCCCTTTTTACATCGGCAGAAACCCAGCCTAAAACCCCAAACAGCAAGCAATGCAGATGTAGAAGCACGGTGGCTAGGAAAAACTCCCTTGAAAGGCAGAAACCTAGAGAGGAACCTAGAGAGGAACCAGGCTCTGAGGGGTGGCCAGTCCCCTTCTGGCTGTGCCGGGTGGAGATTATAACAGTACATGGCCATTAAGGCCAGATTTTTCTCCCAAGATGTTGAAACGTTCATAGATGACCAGCAGTGTGAAATAATAATCACAGTGGTTGTAGAGGTTGCAACAGGTCAGTACATCAGGAGTAAATGTCACTTGGCTTTTCATAGCCAGGCATTTAGAGAGAGAGGCAGAGAGAGAGAGAGCTTTTTCTGAGAAGTCTACATCTGTAGGACAGTGGACTGGAGAAGGTTGTGTGTTTGTGTTGTTGTGTGTTTGTGTTGTTGTGTGTTTGTGTTGTTGTGTGTTTGTGTTGTTGTGTGTTTGTGTTGTTGTGTGTTTGTGTTGTTGTGTGTTTGTGTTGTTGTGTGTTTGTGTTGTTGTGTGTTTGTGTTGTTGTGTGTTTGTGTTGTTGTGTGTTTGTGTTGTTGTGTGTTTGTGTTGTTGTGTGTGTGTTGTTGTGTGTGGTTTTTATTGGACACATTAATTGCTCACAGAATGCTTCCCTTGGCAGACCAGACCACTCGCTCACCCTCGCTCTTCTGCTTTCCTTCACTCGCTGTCTCTTCTCTCTCTCTGTGTCCCTTGGCTCCATCACAGGAGAGGTCTGATTGCCCACTGTAACCACATGGAAACAGGCCAGCCACTCAGACTGTGCTTCAGACATCCTACAGCAGCAGGTTGTAGTCAGTCAGCCAGCAGGTTATACAGACTAGAGAGAAATAATACCCATGCAGGACAGGAATCTATAGAAAGACCTTCTCTATGACATGAGCCAGAGGAAAACCCTGTGTTGCCCTGGTATGACTGGCTGGCTGCAGTAAGAGGCCTGGCTGGCTGGCTGGTTGCCTGGCTGGCTGCAATACGAGTCCTGGCTGGCTGGCTGCTTGCCTGGCTGGCTGCAATACGAGTCCTGGCTGGCTGCAATACGAGGCCTGGCTGGCTGCAATACGAGGCCTGGCTGGTTGCAATACGAGGCCTGGCTGGCTGCAATAAGAGGCCTGGTTGGCTGGCTGGTTGCCTGGCTGGTTGCAATAAGAGGCCTGGTTGGCTGGCTGGTTGCCTGGCTGGTTGCAATAAGAGGCCTGGTTGGCTGGCTGGTTGCCTGGCTGGCTGCAATAAGAGGCCTGGTTGGCTGGCTGGTTGCCTGGCTGGCTGCAATAAGAGGCCTGGCTGGCTGGCAGGTTGCTGGCTGGTTGGCTGGCTGGTTGCCTGGCTGGCTGCAATAAGAGGCCTGGCTGGCTGGCAGGTTGCTGGCTGGTTGGCTGGCTGGTTGCCTGGCTGGCTGCAATAAGAGGCCTGGCTGGCTGGCAGGTTGCTGGCTGGTTGGCTGGCTGGTTGCCTGGCTGGCTGCAATAAGAGGCCTGGTTGGCTGGCTGGTTGCCTGGCTGGCTGCAATAAGAGGCCTGGCTGGCTGGCTGGTTGCCTGGCTGGCTGCAATAAGAGGCCTGGCTGGCTGGCAGGTTGCTGGCTGGTTGGCTGGCTGGTTGCCTGGCTGGCTGCAATAAGAGGCCTGGTTGGCTGGCAGGTTGCTGGCTGGTTGGCTGGCTGGTTGCCTGGCTGGCTGCAGTAAGAGGCCTGGCTGGCTGGCAGGTTGCTGGCTGGTTGGCTGGCTGGTTGCCTGGCTGGCTGCAATAAGAGGCCTGGCTGGCTGGCAGGTTGCTGGCTGGTTGGCTGGCTGGTTGCCTGGCTGGCTGCAATAAGAGGCCTGGCTGGCTGGCAGGTTGCTGGCTGGTTGGCTGGCTGGTTGCCTGGCTGGCTGCAATAAGAGGCCTGGCTGGCTGGCAGGTTGGCTGGCTGGTTGGCTGGCTGGTTGCCTGGCTGGCTGCAATAAGAGGCCTGGTTGGCTGGCTGGTTGGCTGGCTGGTTGGCTGTGGCCCTGACTGACTGACTCTGGGTGACTGACGGGGTGGCTGTTGCCCTGACGGGGTGGCTGTTGCCCTGACGGGGTGGCTGTTGCCCTGACGGGGTGGCTGTTGCCCTGACGGGGTGGCTGTTGCCCTGACGGGGTGGCTGTTGCCCTGACGGGGTGGCTGTTGCCCTGACGGGGCGGCTGTTGCCCTGACGGGCGGCTGTTGCCCTGACGGGTGGCTGTTGCCCCTGACGGGGTGGCTGTTGCCCTGGACGGGGTGGCTGTTGCCCTGACGGGGTGGCTGTAGCCCTGACGGGGTGGCTGTAGCCCTGACGGGGTGGCTGTTGCCCTGACGGGGTGGCTGTTGCCCTGACGGGGTGGCTGTTGCCCTGACGGGGTGGCTGTTGCCCTGACGGGGTGGCTGTTGCCCTGACGGGGTGGCTGTAGCTCTGCTGACCCCTATCAATCTACCCCTCCCTCCGCTGACTCAGACACCACCATTGAAACCCTCGGGGAGCGCAGGGCCCTATAACATCTGTTGAAGAGAATGTGGCTGGAATCTCGGAATAAACAGACATTGAAACGGAATTAAACAATATACACAAATGTATTGAACTTAGTAGGAAATCAACTAAATGTATTGAACTAATTAGAAAATTCATTAATTTGCCTAAGATTACCACGTTATGGTGGTGGTAAAACCCATTAACTATCTCTTTCTGCATTAGCCATCCATCTGTTATTGGTGGACAGTTACAGCATATTAGTATTGTCTGTGTGGTCAGTTCTGTGGCAGAATTTGTCAGTTCAACTGTTTTGGAGGACTTTTTAAGCAAGTGAAATGGGCGCCACAAATATTTGACTACTCACCGGATTTCCTTCAGAATCTCAGGAAATGTACTTTACCTCTGGTTCATCACATCAAAGAGAAGCTTCTGAAAAACCATGTTCTGTGAACTAGAAGCCATCCAAGAGGAATCCAGGCCGGCCTAGGTAAACAAAGCAAGATCCACACTGTTGTTGCTATCAGGCCTGCCAAAACTGTCAGTCATGTAGAAGTGCCAAGGGACAGTCTTTCACTGCAATAAAGAAAGCAGAAGATGCAAAAGCTTCCCACTGTCTGACAAATATCCTAACCTGCAATTCCAGATCCCTGCTAATAAAAGTTTGAACTTCTACTCAGATCATCAGAAATGGGTTGTGTAACAGAAACATGGGCACATGAAAACATTCCAGATTATTCCCTAGAGGGTATTCAGACGTGACCCAAATCCTTGTCTAAATATGAAAGGAGTGGTGGCCATGTATGTAGATGAGTCTCCAGGTTAGGAGACGGGCTGACATTGAAAGATGAATTTGAGTGTCTGTGGATCCAGTTGCATCCAGAGCGGCTTCCCAGATCTCAACAATTGTTGTTGGGACACTTTACCATCCTCTATGGGCTAATGAGAACAAACTGCAGCAGGACGCTATCGACTGTCTCATTAACACATTTGACTCTGAAGTTTAAGTCACCTGAAGCAGGTATTGTCTGATGTGGGGATTTCAATCATGTACCTACCAAGGCCATCAAGTCTCACCCAGGTCTAAAACAGATTGTCAAAAACAAGACCTGTGGAGACTCCATGATGGATCTGATCAGAATAGACCTCAACACCTACTACATGGAGACTCCATGATGGATCTGATCAGAACAGACCTCAACACCTACTACATGGAGACTCCATGATGGATCTGATCAGAACAGACCTCAACCCGTAGTATGTGGAGACTCCATGATGGATCTGATCAGAACAGACCTCAACACCTACTACATGGCGACTCCATGATGGATCTGATCAGAACAGACCTCAACCCGTACTACATGGAGACTCCACGATGGATCTGATCAGAACAGACCTCAACCCGTAGTACATGGAGACTCCATGATGGATCTGATCAGAATAGACCTCAAAACTACTACATGGCGACTCCATGATGGATCTGATCAGAACAGACCTCAACCCGTAGTACATGGAGACTCCATGATGGATCTGATCAGAATAGACCTCAACACCTACTACATGGAGACTCCATGATGGATCTGATCAGAATAGACCTCAACACCTACTACATGGCGACTCCATGATGGATCTGATCAGAACAGACCTCAACCCGTAGTACATGGAGACTCCATGATGGATCTGATCAGAACAGACCTCAACACCTACTACATGGAGACTCCATGATGGATCTGATCAGAACAGACCTCAACACCTACTACATGGAGACTCCATGATGGATCTGATCAGAACAGACCTCAACCCGTAGTACATGGAGACTCCATTATGGATCTGATCAGAACACCCCTCAACACCTACTACATGGAGACTCCATGATGGATCTGATCAGAACAGACCTCAACACCTACTACATGGAGACTCCATGATGGATCTGATCAGAACAGACCTCAACACCTACTACATGGAGACTCCATGATGGATCTGATCAGAACAGACCTCAACACCTACTACATGGAGACTCCATGATGGATCTGATCAGAACAGACCTCAACACCTACTACATGGAGACTCCATGATGGATCTGATCAGAACAGACCTCAACCCCTACTACATGGAGACTCCATGATGGATCTGATCAGAACAGACCTCAACCCGTAGTACATGGAGACTCCATGATGGATCTGATCAGTACAGACCTCAACCCGTAGTACATGGAGACTCCATGATGGATCTGATCAGAACAGACCTCAACCCGTAGTACATGGAGACTCCATGATGGATCTGATCAGAACAGACCTCAACACCTACTACATGGAGACTCCATGATGGATCTGATCAGAACAGACCTCAACCCGTAGTACATGGAGACTCCATGATGGATCTGATCAGAACAGACCCAACACCTACTACATGGAGACTCCATGATGGATCTGATCAGAACAGACCTCAACACCTACTACATGGAGACTCCATGATGGATCTGATCAGAACAGACCTCAACCCGTAGTACATGGAGACTCCATGATGGATCTGATCAGAACAGACCTCAACCCGTAGTACATGGAGACTCCATGATGGATCTGATCAGAACAGACCTCAACACCTACTACATGGAGACTCCATGATGGATCTGATCAGAACAGACCTCAACACCTACTACATGGAGACTCCATGATGGATCTGATCAGAACAGACCTCAACCCGTAGTACATGGAGACTCCATGATGGATCTGATCAGAACAGACCTCAACCCGTAGTACATGGAGACTCCATGATGGATCTGATCAGAACAGACCTCAACCTCGTAGTACATGGAGACTCCATGATGGATATGATCAGTACAGACCTCAACACCTACTACATGGAGACTCCATGATGGATCTGATCAGAACAGACCTCAACCCGTAGTACATGGAGACTCCATGATGGATCTGATCAGAACAGACCTCAACACCTACTACATGGAGACTCCATGATGGATCTGATCAGAACAGACCTCAACACCTACTACATGGAGACTCCATGATGGATCTGATCAGAACAGACCTCAACCCGTAGTACATGGAGACTCCGATCACATTATGGATCTGATCAGAACAGACCTCAACCCGTACTACATGGGAGACTCCATGATGGATCTGATCAGAACAGACCTCAACACCTACTACATGGAGACTCCATGATGGATCTGATCAGAACAGACCTCAACACGTACTACATGGAGACTCCATGATGGATCTGATCAGTACAGACCTCAACACCTACTACATGGAGACTCCATGATGGATCTGATCAGAACAGACCTCAACCCGTACTACATGGAGACTCCATGATGGATCTGATCAGAACAGAC
This sequence comes from Coregonus clupeaformis, assembly GCF_020615455.1. Classification (NCBI taxonomy): domain Eukaryota; kingdom Metazoa; phylum Chordata; class Actinopteri; order Salmoniformes; family Salmonidae; genus Coregonus; species Coregonus clupeaformis. Next base: position 36,184,900 of record NC_059201.1, on the reverse strand, counting down.
CTCAACCCCTACTACATGGAGACTCCATGATGGATCTGATCAGAACAGACCTCAACACCTACTACATGGAGACTCCATGATGGATCTGATCAGAACAGACCTCAACCCCGTAGTACATGGAGACTCCATGATGGATCTGATCAGTACAGACCTCAACCCGTAGTACATGGAGACTCCATGATGGATCTGATCAGAACAGACCTCAACCCGTACTACATGGAGACTCCATGATGGATCTGATCAGAACAGACCTCAACACCTACTACATGGAGACTCCATGATGGATCTGATCAGAACAGATCTCAACACCCTACATGGAGACTCCATGATGGATCTGATCAGAACAGACCTCAACCCGTAGTACATGGAGACTCCATGATGGATCTGATCAGAACAGACCTCAACCCGTAGTACATGGAGACTCCATGATGGATCTGATCAGAACAGACCTCAACCCGTAGTACATGGAGACTCCATGATGGATCTGATCAGAACAGACCTCAACACGTAGTACATGGAGACTCCATGATGGATCTGATCAGAACAGACCTCAACACCTACTACATGGAGACTCCATGATGGATCTGATCAGAACAGACCTCAACACCTACTACATGGAGACTCCATGATGGATCTGATCAGAACAGACCTCAACCCGTAGTACATGGAGACTCCATGATGGATCTGATCAGAACAGACCCTCAACACCTACTACATGGAGACTCCATGATGGATCTGATCAGTACAGACCTCAACACCTACTACATGGAGACTCCATGATGGATCTGATCAGAACAGACCTCAACCCCTACTACATGGAGACTCCATGATGGATCTGATCAGAACAGACCTCAACCCGTACTACATGGAGACTCCATGATGGATCTGATCAGAACAGACCTCAACCCGTAGTACATGGAGACTCCATGATGGATCTGATCAGAACAGACCAACACCTACTACATGGAGACTCCATGATGGATCTGATCAGAACAGACCTCAACACCTACTACATGGAGACTCCATGATGGATCTGATCAGAACAGATCTCAACCCGTACTACATGGAGACTCCATGATGGATCTGATCAGAACAGACCTCAACCCGTAGTACATGGAGACTCCATGATGGATCTGATCAGAACAGACCTCAACCCGTAGTACATGGAGACTCCATGATGGATCTGATCAGAACAGACCTCAACACCTACTACATGGAGACTCCATGATGGATCTGATCAGAACAGACCTCAACACCTACTACATGGAGACTCCATGATGGATCTGATCAGAACAGACCTCAACCCCTACTACATGGAGAGACTCCATGATGGATCTGATCAGAACAGACCTCAACCCGTAGTACATGGAGACTCCATGATGGATCTGATCAGAACAGACCTCAACCCGTACTACATGGAGACTCCATGATGGATCTGATCAGAACAGACCTCAACACGTACTACATGGAGACTCCATGATGGATCTGATCAGAACAGACCTCAACCCGTAGTACATGGAGACTCCATGATGGATCTGATCAGAACAGACCTCAACACCTACTACATGGAGACTCCATGATGGATCTGATCAGAACAGACCTCAACCCGTAGTACATGGAGACTCCATGATGGATCTGATCAGAACAGACCTCAACACCTACTACATGGAGACTCCATGATGGATCTGATCAGAACAGACCTCAACACCTACTACATGGAGACTCCATGATGGATCTGATCAGAACAGATCTCAACCCGTAGTACATGGAGACTCCATGATGGATCTGATCAGAACAGACCTCAACCCGTAGTACATGGAGACTCCATGATGGATCTGATCAGAACAGACCTCAACACCTACTACATGGAGACTCCTGATGGATCTGATCAGAACAGACTCAACACCTACTACATGGAGACTCCATGATGGATCTGATCAGAACAGACCTCAACCCGTAGTACATGGAGACTCCATGATGGATCTGATCAGAACAGACCTCAACACCTACTACATGGAGACTCCATGATGGATCTGATCAGAACAGACCTCAACACCTACTACATGGAGACTCCATGATGGATCCTGATCAGAACAGACCTCAACCCGTACTACATGGAGACTCCATGATGGATCTGATCAGAACAGACCTCAACACCTACTACATGGAGACTCCATGATGGATCTGATCAGAACAGACCTCAACCCGTACTACATGGAGACTCCATGATGGATCTGATCAGAACAGACCTCAACACCTACTACATGGAGACTCCATGATGGATCTGATCAGAACAGACCTCAACACCTACTACATGGAGACTCCATGATGGATCTGATCAGAACAGACCTCAACCCCTACTACATGGAGACTCCATGATGGATCTGATCAGAACAGACCTCAACCCGTAGTCACATGGAGACTCCATGATGGATCTGATCAGAACAGACCCTCAACACCTACTACATGGAGACTCCATGATGGATCTGATCAGAACAGACCTCAACACCTACTACATGGAGACTCCATGATGGATCTGATCAGTACAGACCTCAACACCTACTACATGGAGACTCCATGATGGATCTGATCAGAACAGACCTCAACACCTACTACATGGAGACTCCATGATGGATCTGATCAGAACAGACCTCAACCCCTACATGGAGACTCCATGATGGATCTGATCAGAACAGACCTCAACACCTACTACATGGAGACTCCATGATGGATCTGATCAGAACAGACCTCAACCCGTAGTACATGGAGACTCCATGATGGATCTGATCAGTACAGACCTCAACCCGTAGTACATGGAGACTCCATGATGGATCTGATCAGAACAGACCTCAACCCCGTAGTACATGGAGACTCCATGATGGATCTGATCAGAACAGACCTCAACACCTACTACATGGAGACTCCATGATGGATCTGATCAGAACAGATCTCAACACCTACTACATGGAGACTCCATGATGGATCTGATCAGAACAGACCTCAACCCCTACTACATGGAGACTCCATGATGGATCTGATCAGTACAGACCTCAACCCGTAGTACATGGAGACTCCATGATGGATCTGATCAGAACAGACCTCAACCCGTAGTACATGGAGACTCCATGATGGATCTGATCAGAACAGACCTCAACCCGTAGTACATGGAGACTCCATGATGGATCTGATCAGAACAGACCTCAACACCTACTACATGGAGACTCCATGATGGATCTGATCAGAACAGACCTCAACACCTACTACATGGAGACTCCATGATGGATCTGATCAGAACAGATCTCAACCCCTACTACATGGAGACTCCATGATGGATCTGATCAGAACAGACCTCAACCCGTAGTACATGGAGACTCCATGATGGATCTGATCAGAACAGACCCTCAACACCTACTACATGGAGACTCCATGATGGATCTGATCAGAACAGACCTCAACACCTACTACATGGAGACTCCATGATGGATCTGATCAGAACAGACCTCAACACCTACTACATGGAGACTCCATGATGGATCTGATCAGAACAGACCTCAACACCTACTACATGGAGACTCCATGATGGATCTGATCAGAACAGACCTCAACCCCTACTACATGGAGACTCCATGATGGATCTGATCAGAACAGACCTCAACACCTACTACATGGAGACTCCATGATGGATCTGATCAGAACAGACCTCAACCCGTAGTACATGGAGACTCCATGATGGATCTGATCAGTACAGACCTCAACCCGTAGTACATGGAGACTCCATGATGGATCTGATCAGAACAGACCTCAACCCGTAGTACATGGAGACTCCATGATGGATCTGATCAGAACAGACCTCAACACCTACTACATGGAGACTCCATGATGGATCTGATCAGAACAGACCTCAACACCTACTACATGGAGACTCCATGATGGATCTGATCAGAACAGACCTCAACCCGTAGTACATGGAGACTCCATGATGGATCTGATCAGTACAGACCTCAACCCGTAGTACATGGAGACTCCATGATGGATCTGATCAGAACAGACCTCAACCCGTAGTACATGGAGACTCCATGATGGATCTGATCAGAACAGACCTCAACCCCGTAGTACATGGAGACTCCATGATGGATCTGATCAGAACAGACCTCAACACCTACTACATGGAGACTCCATGATGGATCTGATCAGAACAGACCTCAACACCTACTACATGGAGAGACTCCATGATGGATCTGATCAGAACAGACCTCAACCCGTAGTACATGGAGACTCCATTATGGATCTGATCAGAACACCCCTCAACACCTACTACATGGAGACTCCATGATGGATCTGATCAGAACAGACCTCAACACCTACTACATGGAGACTCCATGATGGATCTGATCAGTACAGACCTCAACACCTACTACATGGAGACTCCATGATGGATCTGATCAGAACAGACCTCAACACCTACTACATGGAGACTCCATGATGGATCTGATCAGAACAGACCTCAACCCGTAGTACATGGAGACTCCATGATGGATCTGATCAGAACAGACCAACACCTACTACATGGAGACTCCATGATGGATCTGATCAGAACAGACCTCAACACCTACTACATGGAGACTCCATGATGGATCTGATCAGAACAGACCTCAACCCGTAGTACATGGAGACTCCATGATGGATCTGATCAGAACAGACCTCAACCCGTACTACATGGAGACTCCATGATGGATCTGATCAGAACAGACCTCAACACCTACTACATGGAGACTCCATGATGGATCTGATCAGAACAGACCTCAACACCTACTACATGGAGACTCCATGATGGATCTGATCAGTACAGACCTCAACCCGTAGTACATGGAGACTCCATGATGGATCTGATCAGAACAGACCTCAACCCGTAGTACATGGAGACTCCATGATGGATCTGATCAGAACAGACCTCAACACGTACTACATGGAGACTCCATGATGGATCTGATCAGAACAGACCTCAACCCCGTAGTACATGGAGACTCCATGATGGATCTGATCAGAACAGACCCAACACCTACTACATGGAGACTCCATGATGGATCTGATCAGAACAGACCTCAACACCTACTACATGGAGACTCCATGATGGATCTGATCAGAACAGACCTCAACCCGTAGTACATGGAGACTCCATGATGGATCTGATCAGAACAGACCTCAACCCGTAGTACATGGAGACTCCATGATGGATCTGATCAGAACAGACCTCAACACCTACTACATGGAGACTCCATGATGGATCTGATCAGAACAGACCTCAACACCTACTACATGGAGACTCCATGATGGATCTGATCAGAACAGACCTCAACCCGTAGTACATGGAGACTCCATGATGGATCTGATCAGAACAGATCTCAACCCCTACTACATGGAGACTCCATGATGGATCTGATCAGAACAGACCTCAACCCGTAGTACATGGAGACTCCATTATGGATCTGATCAGAACACCCCTCAACACCTACTACATGGAGACTCCATGATGGATCTGATCAGAACAGACCTCAACACCTACTACATGGAGACTCCATGATGGATCTGATCAGAACAGACCTCAACACCTACTACATGGAGACTCCATGATGGATCTGATCAGAACAGACCTCAACCCCTACTACATGGAGACTCCATGATGGATCTGATCAGAACAGACCTCAACCCCTACTACATGGAGACTCCATGATGGATCTGATCAGAACAGACCTCAACCCCTACTACATGGAGACTCCATGATGGATCTGATCAGAACAGACCTCAACCGTAGTACATGGAGACTCCATGATGGATCTGATCAGAACAGACCTCAACCCGTAGTACATGGAGACTCCATGATGGATCTGATCAGAACAGACCTCAACCCGTAGTACATGGAGACTCCATGATGGATCTGATCAGAACAGACCTCAACACCTACTACATGGAGACTCCATGATGGATCTGATCAGAACAGACCTCAACACGTACTACATGGAGACTCCATGATGGATCTGATCAGAACAGACCTCAACACCTACTACATGGAGACTCCATGATGGATCTGATCAGAACAGACCTCAACACCTACTACATGGAGACTCCATGATGGATCTGATCAGAACAGACCTCAACACCTACTACATGGAGACTCCATGATGGATCTGATCAGAACAGACCTCAACACGTACTACATGGAGACTCCATGATGGATCTGATCAGAACAGACCTCAACACCTACTACATGGAGACTCCATGATGGATCTGATCAGAACAGACCTCAACACCTACTACATGGAGACTCCATGATGGATCTGATCAGAACAGACCTCAACACCTACTACATGGAGACTCCATGATGGATCTGATCAGTACAGACCTCAACACGTAGTACATGGAGACTCCATGATGGATCTGATCAGAACAGACCTCAACCCCTACTACATGGAGACTCCATGATGGATCTGATCAGAACAGACCTCAACCCGTACTACATGGAGACTCCATGATGGATCTGATCAGTACAGACCTCAACACCTACTACATGGAGACTCCATGATGGATCTGATCAGAACAGACCTCAACACCTACTACATGGAGACTCCATGATGGATCTGATCAGAACAGACCTCAACCCGTACTACATGGAGACTCCATGATGGATCTGATCAGAACAGACCTCAACCCGTAGTACATGGAGACTCCATGATGGATCTGATCAGAACAGACCTCAACACCTACTACATGGAGACTCCATGATGGATCTGATCAGAACAGACCTCAACACCTACTACATGGAGACTCCATGATGGATCTGATCAGAACAGACCTCAACCCGTAGTACATGGAGACTCCATGATGGATCTGATCAGTACAGACCTCAACCCCTAGTACATGGAGACTCCATGATGGATCTGATCAGAACAGACCTCAACCCGTAGTACATGGAGACTCCATGATGGATATGATCAGTACAGACCTCAACACCTACTACATGGAGACTCCATGATGGATCTGATCAGAACAGACCTCAACACCTACTACATGGAGACTCCATGATGGATCTGATCAGAACAGACCTCAACACCTACTACATGGAGACTCCATGATGGATCTGATCAGAACAGACCTCAACCCGTAGTACATGGAGACTCCATGATGGATCTGATCAGTACAGACCTCAACCCGTAGTACATGGAGACTCCATGATGGATCTGATCAGAACAGACCTCAACCCGTAGTACATGGAGACTCCATGATGGATCTGATCAGAACAGACCTCAACACCTACTACATGGAGACTCCATGATGGATCTGATCAGAACAGACCTCAACACCTACTACATGGAGACTCCATGATGGATCTGATCAGAACAGACCTCAACCCGTAGTACATGGAGACTCCATGATGGATCTGATCAGAACAGACCTCAACCCGTAGTACATGGAGACTCCATGATGGATCTGATCAGAACACCCCTCAACACCTACTACATGGAGACTCCATGATGGATCTGATCAGTACAGACCTCAACACCTACTACATGGAGACTCCATGATGGATCTGATCAGAACAGACCTCAACACCTACTACATGGAGACTCCATGATGGATCTGATCAGAACAGACCTCAACCCCTACTACATGGAGACTCCATGATGGATCTGATCAGAACAGACCTCAACACCTACTACATGGAGACTCCATGATGGATCTGATCAGAACAGATCTCAACACCTACTACATGGAGACTCCATGATGGATCTGATCAGAACAGACCTCAACCCGTAGTACATGGAGACTCCATGATGGATCTGATCAGTACAGACCTCAACCCGTAGTACATGGAGACTCCATGATGGATCTGATCAGAACAGACCTCAACCCGTAGTACATGGAGACTCCATGATGGATCTGATCAGTACAGACCTCAACACCTACTACATGGAGACTCCATGATGGATCTGATCAGAACAGACCTCAACACCTACTACATGGAGACTCCATGATGGATCTGATCAGAACAGACCTCAACACCTACTACATGGAGACTCCATGATGGATCTGATCAGTACAGACCTCAACCCGTAGTACATGGAGACTCCATGATGGATCTGATCAGAACAGACCTCAACCCGTAGTACATGGAGACTCCATGATGGATCTGATCAGAACAGACCTCAACCCGTAGTACATGGAGACTCCATGATGGATCTGATCAGTACAGACCTCAACACCTACTACATGGAGACTCCATGATGGATCTGATCAGAACAGACCTCAACACCTACTACATGGAGACTCCATGATGGATCTGATCAGTACAGACCTCAACACCTACTACATGGAGACTCCATGATGGATCTGATCAGAACAGACCTCAACCCGTAGTACATGGAGACTCCATGATGGATCTGATCAGTACAGACCTCAACCCGTACTACATGGAGACTCCATGATGGATCTGATCAGAACAGACCTCAACCCGTACTACATGGAGACTCCATGATGGATCTGATCAGAACAGACCTCAACCCTACTACTAGTGATACTACATGGAGACTCCATGATGGATCTGATCAGAACAGACCTCAACCCGTAGTACATGGAGACTCCATGATGGATCTGATCAGAACAGACCTCAACACGTACTACATGGAGACTCCATGATGGATCTGATCAGAACAGACCTCAACACCTACTACATGGAGACTCCATGATGGATCTGATCAGAACAGACCTCAACACCTACTACATGGAGACTCCATGATGGATCTGATCAGAACAGACCTCAACCCCTACTACATGGAGACTCCCAGATGGATCTGATCAGAACAGACCTCAACACCTACTACATGGAGACTCCACGATGGATCTGATCAGAACAGATCTCAACACCTACTACATGGAGACTCCATGATGGATCTGATCAGAACAGACCTCAACCCGTAGTACATGGAGAACTCCATGATGGATCTGATCAGTACAGACCTCAACCCGTAGTACATGGAGACTCCATGATGGATCTGATCAGAACAGACCTCAACCCGTAGTACATGGAGACTCCATGATGGATATGATCAGTACAGACCTCAACACCTACTTCATGGAGACTCCATGATGGATCTGATCAGAACAGACCTCAACACCTACTACATGGAGACTCCATGATGGATCTGATCAGAACAGACCTCAACACCTACTACATGGAGACTCCATGATGGATCTGATCAGAACAGACCTCAACCCGTAGTACATGGAGACTCCATGATGGATCTGATCAGTCACAGACCTCAACCCGTAGTACATGGAGACTCCATGATGGATCTGATCAGAACAGACCTCAACCCGTAGTACATGGAGACTCCATGATGGATCTGATCAGAACAGACCTCAACACCTACTACATGGAGACTCCATGATGGATCTGATCAGAACAGACCTCAACCCGTACTACATGGAGACTCCATGATGGATCTGATCAGAACAGACCTCAACACCTAGTACATGGAGACTCCATGATGGATCTGATCAGAACAGACCTCAACACCTACTACATGGAGACTCCATGATGGATCTGATCAGAACAGACCTCAACCCGTACTACATGGAGACTCCATGATGGATCTGATCAGAACAGACCTCAACCCGTAGTACATGGAGACTCCATGATGGATCTGATCAGAACAGACCTCAACACCTACTACATGGAGACTCCATGATGGATCTGATCAGAACAGACCTCAACCCGTAGTACATGGAGACTCCATGATGGATCTGATCAGAACAGACCTCAACACCTACTACATGGAGACTCCATGATGGATCTGATCAGAACAGATCTCAACACGTACTACATGGAGACTCCATGATGGATCTGATCAGAACAGACCTCAACCCGTACTACATGGAGACTCCATGATGGATCTGATCAGAACAGATCTCAACACCTACTACATGGAGACTCCATGATGGATCTGATCAGAACAGACCTCAACCCGTAGTACATGGAGACTCCATGATGGATCTGATCAGTACAGACCTCAACCCGTAGTACATGGAGACTCCATGATGGATCTGATCAGAACAGACCTCAACCCGTAGTACATGGAGACTCCATGATGGATCTGATCAGTACAGACCTCAACACCTACTACATGGAGACTCCATGATGGATCTGATCAGAACAGACCTCCCGTAGTCGGTTTGCAGACCTCAACACCTACTACATGGAGACTCCATGATGGATCTGATCAGAACAGACCTCAACACCTACTACATGGAGACTCCATGATGGATCTGATCAGAACAGACCTCAACCCGTAGTACATGGAGACTCCATGATGGATCTGATCAGTACAGACCTCAACCCGTAGTACATGGAGACTCCATGATGGATCTGATCAGAACAGACCTCAACCCGTACTACATGGAGACTCCATGATGGATCTGATCAGTACAGACCTCAACACCTACTACATGGAGACTCCATGATGGATCTGATCAGAACAGACCTCAACACCTACTACATGGAGACTCCATGATGGATCTGATCAGAACAGACCTCAACACCTACTACATGGAGACTCCATGATGGATCTGATCAGAACAGACCTCAACCCGTAGTACATGGAGACTCCATTATGGATCTGATCAGAACAGACCTCAACCCCTACACATGGAGACTCCATGATGGATCAGATCAGAACAGACCTCAACACCTACTACATGGAGACTCCATGATGGATCTGATCAGTACAGACCTCAACACCTACTACATGGAGACTCCATGATGGATCTGATCAGAACAGACCTCAACACCTACTACATGGAGACTCCATGATGGATCTGATCAGAACAGACCTCAACCCGTAGTACATGGAGACTCCATGATGGATCTGATCAGAACAGACCAACACCTACTACATGGAGACTCCATGATGGATCTGATCAGAACAGACCTCAACACCTACTACATGGAGACTCCATGATGGATCTGATCAGAACAGATCTCAACCCGTAGTACATGGAGACTCCATGATGGATCTGATCAGAACAGACCTCAACCCGTAGTACATGGAGACTCCATGATGGATCTGATCAGAACAGACCTCAACACCTACTACATGGAGACTCCATGATGGATCTGATCAGAACAGATCTCAACACCTACTACATGGAGACTCCATGATGGATCTGATCAGAACAGACCTCAACCCGTAGTACATGGAGACTCCATGATGGATCTGATCAGTACAGACCTCAACCCGTAGTACATGGAGACTCCATGATGGATCTGATCAGAACAGACCTCAACCCGTACTACATGGAGACTCCATGATGGATCTGATCAGAACAGACCTCAACACCTACTACATGGAGACTCCATGATGGATCTGATCAGAACAGACCTCAACCCGTAGTACATGGAGACTCCATGATGGATCTGATCAGAACAGACCTCAACACCTACTACATGGAGACTCCATGATGGATCTGATCAGAACAGACCTCAACACCTACTACATTGAGACTCCATGATGGATCTGATCAGAACAGATCTCAACCCGTAGTACATGGAGACTCCATGATGGATCTGATCAGAACAGACCTCAACCCGTAGTACATGGAGACTCCATGATGGATCTGATCAGAACAGACCTCAACACCTACTACATGGAGACTCCATGATGGATCTGATCAGAACAGATCTCAACACCTACTACATGGAGACTCCATAATGGATCTGATCAGAACAGACCTCAACCCGTAGTACATGGAGACTCCATGATGGATCTGATCAGAACAGATCTCAACACCTACTACATGGAGACTCCATGATGGATCTGATCAGAACAGACCTCAACCCGTAGTACATGGAGACTCCATTATGGATCTGATCAGAACACCCCTCAACACCTACTACATGGAGACTCCACTGATGGATCTGATCAGAACAGACCTCAACACCTACTACATGGAGACTCCATGATGGATCTGATCAGAACAGACCTCAACACCTACTACATGGAGACTCCATGATGGATCTGATCAGAACAGACCTCAACACCTACTACATGGAGACTCCATGATGGATCTGATCAGAACAGACCTCAACCCCTACTACATGGAGACTCCATGATGGATCTGATCAGAACAGACCTCAACACCTACTACATGGAGACTCCATGATGGATCTGATCAGAACAGACCTCAACCCGTAGTACATGGAGACTCCATGATGGATCTGATCAGTACAGACCTCAACCCGTAGTACATGGAGACTCCATGATGGATCTGATCAGAACAGACCTCAACCCGTAGTACATGGAGACTCCATGATGGATCTGATCAGAACAGACCTCAACACCTACTACATGGAGACTCCATGATGGATCTGATCAGAACAGACCTCAACCCGTAGTACATGGAGACTCCATGATGGATCTGATCAGAACAGACCAACACCTACTACATGGAGACTCCATGATGGATCTGATCAGAACAGACCTCAACACCTACTACATGGAGACTCCATGATGGATCTGATCAGAACAGATCTCAACCCGTAGTACATGGAGACTCCATGATGGATCTGATCAGTACAGACCTCAACACCTACTACATGGAGACTCCATGATGGATCTGATCAGAACAGACCTCAACACCTACTACATGGAGACTCCATGATGGATCTGATCAGAACAGACCTCAACCCCTACTACATGGAGACTCCATGATGGATCTGATCAGAACAGACCTCAACACCTACTACATGGAGACTCCATGATGGATCTGATCAGAACAGACCTCAACCCGTAGTACATGGAGACTCCATGATGGATCTGATCAGAACAGACCTCAACCCGTAGTACATGGAGACTCCATGATGGATCTGATCAGAACAGACCTCAACCCGTAGTACATGGAGACTCCATGATGGATCTGATCAGAACAGACCTCAACACCTACTACATGGAGACTCCATGATGGATCTGATCAGAACAGACCTCAACCCCGTAGTACATGGAGACTCCATGATGGATCTGATCAGAACAGACCAACACCTACTACATGGAGACTCCATGATGGATCTGATCAGAACAGACCTCAACACCTACTACATGGAGACTCCATGATGGATCTGATCAGAACAGATCTCAACCCGTAGTACATGGAGACTCCATGATGGATCTGATCAGAACAGACCTCAACCCGTAGTACATGGAGACTCCATGATGGATCTGATCAGAACAGACCCCAACACGTACTACATGGAGACTCCATGATGGATCTGATCAGAACAGACCTCAACACCTACTACATGGAGACTCCAGATGGATCTGATCAGAGCAGACCTCAACCCGTAGTACATGGAGACTCCATGATGGATCTGATCAGAACAGACCTCAACCCGTACTACATGGAGACTCCATGATGGATCTGATCAGAACAGACCTCAACCCGTAGTACATGGAGACTCCATGATGGATCTGATCAGTACAGACCTCAACACGTACTACATGGAGACTCCATGATGGATCTGATCAGAACAGACCTCAACACGTACTACATGGAGACTCCATGATGGATCTGATCAGAACAGACCTCAACACCTACTACATGGAGACTCCATGATGGATCTGATCAGAACAGACCTCAACCCGTACTACATGGAGACTCCATGATGGATCTGATCAGAACAGACCTCAACCCGTAGTACATGGAGAGACTCCATGATGGATCTGATCAGAACAGACCTCAACCCGTAGTACATGGAGACTCCATGATGGATCTGATCAGAACAGACCTCAACACCTACTACATGGAGACTCCATGATGGATCTGATCAGAACAGACCTCAACACCTACTACATGGAGACTCCATGATGGATCTGATCAGAACAGACCTCAACACGTACTACATGGAGACTCCATGATGGATCTGATCAGAACAGACCTCACCCGTACTACATGGAGACTCCATGATGGATCTGATCAGAACACCCCTCAACACCTACTACATGGAGACTCCATGATGGATCTGATCAGAACAGACCTCAACACCTACTACATGGAGACTCCATGATGGATCTGATCAGAACAGACCTCAACACCTACTACATGGAGACTCCATGATGGATCTGAGTCAGAACAGACCTCAACCCCTACTACATGGAGACTCCATGATGGATCTGATCAGAACAGACCTCAACACCTACTACATGGAGACTCCATGATGGATCTGATCAGAACAGATCTCAACACCTACTACATGGAGACTCCATGATGGATCTGATCAGAACAGACCTCAACCCGTAGTACATGGAGACTCCATGATGGATCTGATCAGTACAGACCTCAACCCGTAGTACATGGAGACTCCATGATGGATCTGATCAGAACAGACCTCAACCCCGTAGTACATGGAGACTCCATGATGGATCTGATCAGTACAGACCTCAACACCTACTACATGGAGACTCCATGATGGATCTGATCAGAACAGACCTCAACACCCGTACTACATGGAGACTCCATGATGGATCTGATCAGAACAGACCTCAACACCTACTACATGGAGACTCCATGATGGATCTGATCAGAACAGACCTCAACCCGTAGTACATGGAGACTCCATGATGGATCTGATCAGAACAGACCTCAACCCGTAGTACATGGAGACTCCATGATGGATCTGATCAGAACAGACCTCAACCCGTACTACATGGAGACTCCATGATGGATCTGATCAGAACAGACCTCAACCCGTACTACATGGAGACTCCATGATGGATCTGATCAGTACAGACCTCAACACCTACTACATGGAGACTCCATGATGGATCTGATCAGAGCAGACCTCAACACCTACTACATGGAGACTCCATGATGGATCTGATCAGAACAGACCTCAACACCTACTACATGGAGACTCCATGATGGATCTGATCAGAACAGACCTCAACTCCGTAGTACATGGAGAACTCCATGATGGATCTGATCAGAACAGACCTCAACCCGTAGTACATGGAGACTCCATGATGGATCTGATCAGAACAGACCTCAACCCGTAGTACATGGAGACTCCATGATGGATCTGATCAGAACAGACCTCAACACCTACTACATGGAGACTCCATGATGGATCTGATCAGAACAGACCTCAACACCTACTACATGGAGACTCCATGATGGATCTGATCAGAACAGACCTCAACCCGTAGTACATGGAGACTCCATGATGGATCTGATCAGAACAGACCTCAACCCCGTAGTACATGGAGACTCCATGATGGATCTGATCAGAACACACCTCAACACCTACTACATGGAGACTCCATGATGGATCTGATCAGTACAGACCTCAACACCTACTACATGGAGACTCCATGATGGATCTGATCAGAACAGACCTCAACACGTACTACATGGAGACTCCATGATGGATCTGATCAGAACAGACCTCAACCCTACTACATGGAGAACTCCATGATGGATCTGATCAGAACAGACCTCAACACCTACTACATGGAGACTCCATGATGGATCTGATCAGAACAGATCTCAACACCTACTACATGGAGACTCCATGATGGATCTGATCAGAACAGACCTCAACCCGTAGTACATGGAGACTCCATGATGGATCTGATCAGAACAGACCTCAACCCGTAGTACATGGAGACTCCATGATGGATCTGATCAGAACAGACCTCAACCCGTAGTACATGGAGACTCCATGATGGATCTGATCAGAACAGACCTCAACACCTACTACATGGAGACTCCATGATGGATCTGATCAGAGCAGACCTCAACACCTACTACATGGAGACTCCATGATGGATCTGATCAGAACAGACCTCAACACCTACTACATGGAGACTCCATGATGGATCTGATCAGAACAGACCTCAACCCGTAGTACATGGAGACTCCATGATGGATCTGATCAGAACAGACCTCAACCCGTAGTACATGGAGACTCCATGATGGATCTGATCAGAACAGACCTCAACCCGTAGTACATGGAGACTCCATGATGGATCTGATCAGAACAGACCTCAACACCTACTACATGGAGAATCCATGATGGATCAGATCAGAACAGACCTCAACACCTACTACATGGAGACTCCATGATGGATCTGATCAGAACAGACCTCAACCCGTAGTACATGGAGACTCCATGATGGATCTGATCAGAACAGACCTCAACACCTACATGGAGACTCCATGATGGATCTGATCAGAACAGACCTCAACACCTACTACATGGAGACTCCATGATGGATCTGATCAGAACAGACCTCAACACGTACTACATGGAGACTCCATGATGGATCTGATCAGAACAGACCTCAACCCGTAGTACATGGAGACTCCATGATGGATCTGATCAGAACAGACCTCAACACCTACTACATGGAGACTCCATGATGGATCTGATCAGAACAGACCTCAACCCGTAGTACATGGAGACTCCATGATGGATCTGATCAGAACAGACCTCAACCCGTACTACATGGAGACTCCATGATGGATCTGATCAGAACAGACCTCAACCCGTAGTACATGGAGACTCCATGATGGATCTGATCAGAACAGACCTCAACACCTACTACATGGAGACTCCATGATGGATCTGATCCAGAACAGACCTCAACCCGTACTACATGGAGACTCCATGATGGATCTGATCAGAACAGACCTCAACACCTACTACATGGAGACTCCATGATGGATCTGATCAGAACAGATCTCAACCCCGTAGTACATGGAGACTCCATGATGGATCTGATCAGAACAGACCTCAACCCGTAGTACATGGAGACTCCATGATGGATCTGATCAGAACAGACCTCAACACCTACTACATGGAGACTCCATGATGGATCTGATCAGAACAGACCTCAACACCTACTACATGGAGACTCCATGATGGATCTGATCAGAACAGACCTCAACCCGTAGTACATGGAGACTCCATGATGGATCTGATCAGTACAGACCTCAACCCGTAGTACATGGAGACTCCATGATGGATCTGATCAGAACAGACCTCAACCCGTAGTACATGGAGACTCCATGATGGATATGATCAGAACAGACCTCAACACCTACTACATGGAGACTCCATGATGGATCTGATCAGAACAGACCTCAACCCGTACTACATGGAGACTCCATGATGGATCTGATCAGAACAGACCTCAACACCTACTACATGGAGACTCCATGATGGATCTGATCAGAACAGACCTCAACCCGTAGTACATGGAGACTCCATGATGGATCTGATCAGAACAGACCTCAACCCGTAGTACATGGAGACTCCATGATGGATCTGATCAGAACAGACCTCAACCCGTAGTACATGGAGACTCCATGATGGATCTGATCAGAACAGACCTCAACTCCGTAGTACATGGAGACTCCATGATGGATCTGATCAGAACAGACCTCAACACCTACTACATGGAGACTCCATGATGGATCTGATCAGAACAGACCTCAACACGTACTACATGGAGACTCCATGATGGATCTGATCAGAACAGACCTCAACACCTACTACATGGAGACTCCATGATGGATCTGATCAGAACAGACCTCAACCCGTAGTACATGGAGACTCCATGATGGATCTGATCAGTACAGACCTCAACCCGTAGTACATGGAGACTCCATGATGGATCTGATCAGAACAGACCTCAACACCTACTACATGGAGACTCCATGATGGATCTGATCAGAACAGACCTCAACACCTACTACATGGAGACTCCATGATGGATCTGATCAGAACAGACCTCAACACCTACTACATGGAGACTCCATGATGGATCTGATCAGAACAGACCTCAACACCTACTACATGGAGACTCCATGATGGATCTGATCAGAACAGACCTCAACACCTACTACATGGAGACTCCATGATGGATCTGATCAGAACAGATCTCAACACCTACTACATGGAGACTCCATGATGGATCTGATCAGAACAGACCTCAACCCGTAGTACATGGAGACTCCATGATGGATCTGATCAGTACAGACCTCAACCCGTAGTACATGGAGACTCCATGATGGATCTGATCAGAACAGACCTCAACCCGTAGTACATGGAGACTCCATGATGGATCTGATCAGTACAGACCTCAACACCTACTACATGGAGACTCCATGATGGATCTGATCAGAACAGACCTCAACACCTACTACATGGAGACTCCATGATGGATCTGATCAGAACAGACCTCAACCCGTAGTACATGGAGACTCCACGATGGATCTGATCAGTACAGACCTCAACCCGTAGTACATGGAGACTCCATGATGGATCTGATCAGAACAGACCTCAACCCGTACTACATGGAGACTCCATGATGGATCTGATCAGAACAGACCTCAACACCTACTACATGGAGACTCCATGATGGATCAGATCAGAACAGACCTCAACACCTACTACATGGAGACTCCATGATGGATCTGATCAGAACAGACCTCAACCCGTAGTACATGGAGACTCCATGATGGATCTGATCAGAACAGACCTCAACACCTACTACATGGAGACTCCATGATGGATCTGATCAGAACAGACCTCAACACCTACTACATGGAGACTCCATGATGGATCTGATCAGAACAGACCTCAACCCGTAGTACATGGAGACTCCATGATGGATCTGATCAGAACAGACCTCAACCCGTACTACATGGAGACTCCATGATGGATCTGATCAGAACAGACCTCAACACCTACTACATGGAGACTCCATGATGGATCTGATCAGAACAGACCTCAACCCGTAGTACATGGAGACTCCATGATGGATCTGATCAGTACAGACCTCAACCCGTAGTACATGGAGACTCCATGATGGATCTGATCAGAACAGACCTCAACCCGTAGTACATGGAGACTCCATGATGGATCTGATCAGAACAGACCTCAACACCTACTACATGGAGACTCCATGATGGACCTGATCAGAACAGACCTCAACCCGTACTACATGGAGACTCCATGATGGATCTGATCAGAACAGACCAACACCTACTACATGGAGACTCCATGATGGATCTGATCAGAACAGACCTCAACACCTACTACATGGAGACTCCATGATGGATCTGATCAGAACAGATCTCAACCCGTAGTACATGGAGACTCCATGATGGATCTGATCAGAACAGACCTCAACCCGTAGTACATGGAGACTCCATGATGGATCTGATCAGAACAGACCTCAACACCTACTACATGGAGACTCCATGATGGATCTGATCAGAACAGACCTCAACACCTACTACATGGAGACTCCATGATGGATCTGATCAGAACAGACCTCAACCCGTAGTACATGGAGACTCCATGATGGATCTGATCAGTACAGACCTCAACCCGTAGTACATGGAGAACTCCATGATGGATCTGATCAGAACAGACCTCAACCCGTAGTACATGGAGACTCCATGATGGATCTGATCAGTACAGACCTCAACACCTACTACATGGAGACTCCATGATGGATCTGATCAGAACAGACCTCAACCCGTAGTACATGGAGACTCCATGATGGATCTGATCAGAACAGACCTCAACACCTACTACATGGAGACTCCATGATGGATCTGATCAGAACAGACCTCAACACCTACTACATGGAGACTCCATGATGGATCTGATCAGAACAGACCTCAACCCGTAGTACATGGAGACTCCATGATGGATCTGATCAGAACAGACCTCAACCCGTAGTACATGGAGACTCCATGATGGATCTGATCAGAACAGACCTCAACACCTACTACATGGAGACTCCATGATGGATCTGATCAGAACAGACCTCAACACCTACTACATGGAGACTCCATGATGGATCTGATCAGAACAGACCTCAACCCGTAGTACATGGAGACTCCATGATGGATCTGATCAGTACAGACCTCAACCCGTAGTACATGGAGAGCTCCATGATGGATCTGATCAGAACAGACCTCAACCCGTAGTACATGGAGACTCCATGATGGATCTGATCAGTACAGACCTCAACACCTACTACATGGAGACTCCATGATGGATCTGATCAGAACAGACCTCAACCCGTAGTACATGGAGACTCCATGATGGATCTGATCAGAACAGACCTCAACACCTACTACATGGAGAGCTCCATGATGGATCTGATCAGAACAGATCTCAACACCTACTACATGGAGACTCCATGATGGATCTGATCAGAACAGACCCTCAACCCGTAGTACATGGAGACTCCATGATGGATCTGATCAGAACAGACCTCAACCCGTAGTACATGGAGACTCCATGATGGATCTGATCAGAACAGACCTCAACACCTACTACATGGAGAATCCATGATGGATCAGATCAGAACAGACCTCAACACCTACTACATGGAGACTCCATGATGGATCTGATCAGAACAGACCTCAACCCGTAGTACATGGAGACTCCATGATGGATCTGATCAGAACAGACCTCAACACCTACTACATGGAGACTCCATGATGGATCTGATCAGAACAGACCTCAACACCTACTACATGGAGACTCCATGATGGATCTGATCAGAACAGACCTCAACCCGTAGTACATGGAGACTCCATGATGGATCTGATCAGAACAGACCTCAACACCTACTACATGGAGACTCCATGATGGATCTGATCAGAACAGATCTCAACACCTACTACATGGAGACTCCATGATGGATCTGATCAGAACAGACCTCAACCCGTAGTACATGGAGACTCCATGATGGATCTGATCAGTACAGACCTCAACCTGTAGTACATGGAGACTCCATGATGGATCTGATCAGAACAGACCTCAACCCGTACTACATGGAGACTCCATGATGGATCTGATCAGAACAGACCTCAACACCTACTACATGGAGACTCCATGATGGATCTGATCAGAACAGACCTCAACCCGTAGTACATGGAGACTCCATGATGGATCTGATCAGAACAGACCAACACCTACTACATGGAGACTCCATGATGGATCTGATCAGAACAGATCTCAACCCGTAGTACATGGAGACTCCATGATGGATCTGATCAGAACAGACCTCAACCCGTAGTACATGGAGACTCCATGATGGATCTGATCAGAACAGACCTCAACACCTACTACATGGAGACTCCATGATGGATCTGATCAGAACAGATCTCAACACCTACTACATGGAGACTCCATGATGGATCTGATCAGAACAGACCTCAACCCGTAGTACATGGAGACTCCATGATGGATCTGATCAGTACAGACCTCAACCCGTAGTACATGGAGACTCCATGATGGATCTGATCAGAACAGACCTCAACCCCGTAGTACATGGAGACTCCATGATGGATCTGATCAGTACAGACCTCAACACCTACTACATGGAGACTCCATGATGGATCTGATCAGAACAGACCTCAACCCGTAGTACATGGAGACTCCATGATGGATCTGATCAGAACAGACCTCAACACCTACTACATGGAGACTCCATGATGGATCTGATCAGAACAGACCTCAACCCGTAGTACATGGAGACTCCATGATGGATCTGATCAGTACAGACCTCAACCCGTAGTACATGGAGACTCCATGATGGATCTGATCAGAACAGACCTCAACCCGTAGTACATGGAGACTCCATGATGGATCTGATCAGAACAGACCTCAACCCGTAGTACATGGAGACTCCATGATGGATATGATCAGAACAGACCTCAACACCTACTACATGGAGACTCCATGATGGATCTGATCAGAACAGACCTCAACACGTACTACATGGAGACTCCATGATGGATCTGATCAGAACAGACCTCAACCCCTACTACATGGAGACTCCATGATGGATCTGATCAGAACAGACCTCAACCCGTAGTACATGGAGACTCCATGATGGATCTGATCAGTACAGACCTCAACCCGTAGTACATGGAGACTCCATGATGGATCTGATCAGAACAGACCTCAACCCGTACTACATGGAGACTCCATGATGGATCTGATCAGAACAGACCTCAACCCGTAGTACATGGAGACTCCATGATGGATCTGATCAGAACACCTCAACACCTACTACATGGAGACTCCATGATGGATCTGATCAGAACAGACCTCAACACCTACTACATGGAGACTCCATGATGGATCTGATCAGAACAGACCTCAACACGTACTACATGGAGACTCCATGATGGATCTGATCAGAACAGACCTCAACCCCGTACTACATGGAGACTCCATGATGGATCTGATCAGAACAGACCTCAACACCTACTACATGGAGACTCCATGATGGATCTGATCAGAACAGATCTCAACACCTACTACATGGAGACTCCATGATGGATCTGATCAGAACAGACCTCAACCCGTAGTACATGGAGACTCCATGATGGATCTGATCAGTACAGACCTCAACCCGTAGTACATGGAGACTCCATGATGGATCTGATCAGAACAGACCTCAACCCGTAGTACATGGAGACTCCATGATGGATCTGATCAGAACAGACCTCAACACCTACTACATGGAGACTCCATGATGGATCTGATCAGAACAGACCTCAACACCTACTACATGGAGACTCCATGATGGATCTGATCAGAACAGACCTCAACCCGTAGTACATGGAGACTCCATGATGGATCTGATCAGTACAGACCTCAACCCGTAGTACATGGAGACTCCATGATGGATCTGATCAGAACAGACCTCAACCCGTAGTACATGGAGACTCCATGATGGATCTGATCAGAACAGACCTCAACACCTACTACATGGAGAATCCATGATGGATCAGATCAGAACAGACCTCAACACCTACTACATGGAGACTCCATGATGGATCTGATCAGAACAGACCTCAACCCGTAGTACATGGAGACTCCATGATGGATCTGATCAGAACAGACCTCAACACCTACTACATGGAGACTCCATGATGGATCTGATCAGAACAGACCTCAACACCTACTACATGGAGAGACTCCATGATGGATCTGATCAGAACAGACCTCAACCCGTAGTACATGGAGACTCCATGATGGATCTGATCAGTACAGACCTCAACCCGTAGTACATGGAGACTCCATGATGGATCTGATCAGAACAGACCTCAACACGTACTACATGGAGACTCCATGATGGATCTGATCAGAACAGACCTCAACCCCTACTACATGGAGACTCCATGATGGATCTGATCAGTACAGACCTCAACCCGTAGTACATGGAGACTCCATGATGGATCTGATCAGAACAGACCTCAACCCGTAGTACATGGAGACTCCATGATGGATCTGATCAGAACAGACCTCAACACCTACTACATGGAGACTCCATGATGGATCTGATCAGAACAGACCTCAACCCGTAGTACATGGAGACTCCATGATGGATCTGATCAGAACAGACCAACACCTACTACATGGAGACTCCATGATGGATCTGATCAGAACAGACCTCAACACCTACTACATGGAGACTCCATGATGGATCTGATCAGAACAGACCTCAACCCGTAGTACATGGAGACTCCATGATGGATCTGATCAGAACAGACCTCAACCCGTAGTACATGGAGACTCCATGATGGATCTGATCAGAACAGACCTCAACACCTACTACATGGAGAACTCCATGATGGATCTGATCAGAACAGACCTCAACACCTACTACATGGAGACTCCATGATGGATCTGATCAGAACAGACCTCAACCCGTAGTACATGGAGACTCCATGATGGATCTGATCAGTACAGACCTCAACCCGTACTACATGGAGACTCCATGATGGATCTGATCAGAACAGACCTCAACCCGTAGTACATGGAGACTCCATGATGGATCTGATCAGTACAGACCTCAACACCTACTACATGGAGACTCCATGATGGATCTGATCAGAACAGACCTCAACCCGTAGTACATGGAGACTCCATGATGGATCTGATCAGAACAGACCTCAACACCTACTACATGGAGACTCCATGATGGATCTGATCAGAACAGACCTCAACACCTACTACATGGAGACTCCATGATGGATCTGATCAGAACAGACCTCAACCCGTAGTACATGGAGACTCCATGATGGATCTGATCAGAACAGACCTCAACCCGTAGTACATGGAGACTCCATGATGGATCTGATCAGAACAGACCTCAACCCCTACTACATGGAGACTCCATGATGGATCTGATCAGAACAGACCTCAACACGTACTACATGGAGACTCCATGATGGATCTGATCAGAACAGACCTCAACCCGTAGTACATGGAGACTCCATGATGGATCTGATCAGAACAGACCTCAACCCGTACTACATGGAGACTCCATGATGGATCTGATCAGAACAGACCTCAACCCGTAGTACATGGAGACTCCATGATGGATCTGATCAGTACAGATCTCAACACCTACTACATGGAGACTCCATGATGGATCTGATCAGAACAGACCTCAACCCCGTACTACATGGAGACTCCATGATGGATCTGATCAGAACAGACCTCAACACCTACTACATGGAGACTCCATGATGGATCTGATCAGAACAGATCTCAACACCTACTACATGGAGACTCCATGATGGATCTGATCAGAACAGACCTCAACCCGTAGTACATGGAGACTCCATGATGGATCTGATCAGAACACCCCTCAACACCTACTACATGGAGACTCCATGATGGATCTGATCAGAACAGACCTCAACACCTACTACATGGAGACTCCATGATGGATCTGATCAGTACAGACCTCAACACCTACTACATGGAGACTCCATGATGGATCTGATCAGAACAGACCTCAACACCTACTACATGGAGACTCCATGATGGATCTGATCAGAACAGACCTCAACCCCTACTACATGGAGACTCCATGATGGATCTGATCAGAACAGACCTCAACCCCTACTACATGGAGACTCCATGATGGATCTGATCAGAACAGACCTCAACCCGTAGTACATGGAGACTCCATGATGGATCTGATCAGTACAGACCTCAACCCGTACTACATGGAGACTCCATGATGGATCTGATCAGAACAGACCTCAACCCGTAGTACATGGAGACTCCATGATGGATCTGATCAGAACAGACCTCAACACCTACTACATGGAGACTCCATGATGGATCTGATCAGAACAGACCTCAACCCCGTAGTACATGGAGACTCCATGATGGATCTGATCAGAACAGACCAACACCTACTACATGGAGACTCCATGATGGATCTGATCAGAACAGACCTCAACACCTACTACATGGAGACTCCATGATGGATCTGATCAGAACAGACCTCAACCCGTAGTACATGGAGACTCCATGATGGATCTGATCAGAACAGACCTCAACCCGTAGTACATGGAGACTCCATGATGGATCTGATCAGAACAGACCTCAACACCTACTACATGGAGACTCCATGATGGATCTGATCAGAACAGACCTCAACACCTACTACATGGAGACTCCATGATGGATCTGATCAGAACAGACCTCAACCCGTAGTACATGGAGACTCCATGATGGATCTGATCAGAACAGACCTCAACCCGTAGTACATGGAGACTCCATGATGGATCTGATCAGAACAGACCTCAACCCGTAGTACATGGAGACTCCATGATGGATCTGATCAGTACAGACCTCAACCCGTAGTACATGGAGACTCCATGATGGATCTGATCAGAACAGACCTCAACCCGTAGTACATGGAGACTCCATGATGGATCTGATCAGAACAGACCTCAACACCTACTACATGGAGACTCCATGATGGATCTGATCAGAACAGACCTCAACCCGTAGTACATGGAGACTCCATGATGGATCTGATCAGAACAGACCAACACCTACTACATGGAGACTCCATGATGGATCTGATCAGAACAGACCTCAACACCTACTACATGGAGACTCCATGATGGATCTGATCAGAACAGACCTCAACCCGTAGTACATGGAGACTCCATGATGGATCTGATCAGAACAGACCTCAACCCGTAGTACATGGAGACTCCATGATGGATCTGATCAGAACAGACCTCAACACCTACTACATGGAGACTCCATGATGGATCTGATCAGAACAGACCTCAACACCTACTACATGGAGACTCCATGATGGATCTGATCAGAACAGACCTCAACCCGTAGTACATGGAGACTCCATGATGGATCTGATCAGTACAGACCTCAACCCGTAGTACATGGAGACTCCATGATGGATCTGATCAGAACAGACCTCAACCCGTAGTACATGGAGACTCCATGATGGATCTGATCAGAACAGACCTCAACACCTACTACATGGAGACTCCATGATGGATCTGATCAGAACAGACCTCAACCCCGTAGTACATGGAGACTCCATGATGGATCTGATCAGAACAGACCAACACCTACTACATGGAGACTCCATGATGGATCTGATCAGAACAGACCTCAACACCTACTACATGGAGACTCCATGATGGATCTGATCAGAACAGACCTCAACCCGTAGTACATGGAGACTCCATGATGGATCTGATCAGAACAGACCTCAACCCGTAGTACATGGAGACTCCATGATGGATCTGATCAGAACAGACCTCAACACCTACTACATGGAGACTCCATGATGGATCTGATCAGAACAGACCTCAACACCTACTACATGGAGACTCCATGATGGATCTGATCAGAACAGACCTCAACCCGTAGTACATGGAGACTCCATGATGGATCTGATCAGTACAGACCTCAACCCGTAGTACATGGAGACTCCATGATGGATCTGATCAGAACAGACCTCAACCCGTAGTACATGGAGACTCCATGATGGATCTGATCAGTACAGACCTCAACACCGTACTACATGGAGACTCCATGATGGATCTGGTCAGAACAGACCTCAACACCTACTACATGGAGACTCCATGATGGATCTGATCAGAACAGACCTCAACACCTACTACATGGAGACTCCATGATGGATCTGATCAGAACAGACCTCAACCCGTAGTACATGGAGACTCCATGATGGATCTGATCAGTACAGACCTCAACCCGTAGTACATGGAGACTCCATGATGGATCTGATCAGAACAGACCTCAACCCGTAGTACATGGAGACTCCATGATGGATCTGATCAGAACAGACCTCAACACCTACTACATGGAGACTCCATGATGGATCTGATCAGAACAGACCTCAACCCGTAGTACATGGAGACTCCATGATGGATCTGATCAGAACAGACCAACACCTACTACATGGAGACTCCATGATGGATCTGATCAGAACAGACCTCAACACCTACTACATGGAGACTCCATGATGGATCTGATCAGAACAGACCTCAACCCGTAGTACATGGAGACTCCATGATGGATCTGATCAGAACAGACCTCAACCCGTAGTACATGGAGACTCCATGATGGATCTGATCAGAACAGACCTCAACACCTACTACATGGAGACTCCATGATGGATCTGATCAGAACAGACCTCAACACCTACTACATGGAGACTCCATGATGGATCTGATCAGAACAGACCTCAACCCGTAGTACATGGAGACTCCATGATGGATCTGATCAGTACAGACCTCAACCCGTAGTACATGGAGACTCCATGATGGATCTGATCAGAACAGACCTCAACCCGTAGTACATGGAGACTCCATGATGGATCTGATCAGTACAGACCTCAACCCGTAGTACATGGAGACTCCATGATGGATCTGATCAGAACAGACCTCAACCCGTAGTACATGGAGACTCCATGATGGATCTGATCAGAACAGACCTCAACACCTACTACATGGAGACTCCATGATGGATCTGATCAGAACAGACCTCAACCCGTACTACATGGAGACTCCATGATGGATCTGATCAGAACAGACCAACACCTACTACATGGAGACTCCATGATGGATCTGATCAGAACAGACCTCAACACCTACTACATTGAGACTCCATGATGGATCTGATCAGAACAGACCTCAACCCGTAGTACATGGAGACTCCATGATGGATCTGATCAGAACAGACCTCAACCCGTAGTACATGGAGACTCCATGATGGATCTGATCAGAACAGACCTCAACACCTACTACATGGAGACTCCATGATGGATCTGATCAGAACAGACCTCAACACCTACTACATGGAGACTCCATGATGGATCTGATCAGAACAGACCTCAACCCGTAGTACATGGAGACTCCATGATGGATCTGATCAGTACAGACCTCAACCCGTAGTACATGGAGACTCCATGATGGATCTGATCAGAACAGACCTCAACCCGTAGTACATGGAGACTCCATGATGGATCTGATCAGTACAGACCTCAACACCTACTACATGGAGACTCCATGATGGATCTGATCAGAACAGACCTCAACCCGTAGTACATGGAGACTCCATGATGGATCTGATCAGAACAGACCTCAACACCTACTACATGGAGACTCCATGATGGATCTGATCAGAACAGACCTCAACACGTACTACATGGAGACTCCATGATGGATCTGATCAGAACAGACCTCAACCCGTAGTACATGGAGACTCCATGATGGATCTGATCAGAACAGACCTCAACACCTACTACATGGAGACTCCATGATGGATCTGATCAGAACAGACCTCAACACCTACTACATGGAGACTCCATGATGGATCTGATCAGTACAGACCTCAACACCTACTACATGGAGACTCCATGATGGATCTGATCAGAACAGACCTCAACACCTACTACATGGAGACTCCATGATGGATCTGATCAGAACAGACCTCAACACCTACTACATGGAGACTCCATGATGGATCTGATCAGAACAGACCTCAACACCTACTACATGGAGACTCCATGATGGATCTGATCAGAACAGACCTCAACCCGTAGTACATGGAGACTCCATGATGGATCTGATCAGAACAGACCTCAACCCGTAGTACATGGAGACTCCATGATGGATCTGATCAGAACAGACCTCAACCCGTAGTACATGGAGACTCCATGATGGATCTGATCAGAACAGACCTCAACACCTACTACATGGAGACTCCATGATGGATCTGATCAGAACAGACCTCAACCCGTAGTACATGGAGACTCCATGATGGATCTGATCAGAACAGACCAACACCTACTACATGGAGACTCCATGATGGATCTGATCAGAACAGACCTCAACACGTACTACATGGAGACTCCATGATGGATCTGATCAGAACAGACCTCAACCCGTAGTACATGGAGACTCCATGATGGATCTGATCAGAACAGACCTCAACCCCTAGTACATGGAGACTCCATGATGGATCTGATCAGAACAGACCTCAACACCTACTACATGGAGACTCCATGATGGATCTGATCAGAACAGACCTCAACACCTACTACATGGAGACTCCATGATGGATCTGATCAGAACAGACCTCAACCCGTAGTACATGGAGACTCCATGATGGATCTGATCAGAACAGACCTCAACCCGTAGTACATGGAGACTCCATGATGGATCTGATCAGAACAGACCTCAACCCGTAGTACATGGAGACTCCATGATGGATATGATCAGTACAGACCTCAACACCTACTACATGGAGACTCCATGATGGATCTGATCAGAACAGACCTCAACCCGTAGTACATGGAGACTCCATGATGGATCTGATCAGAACAGACCTCAACACCTACTACATGGAGACTCCATGATGGATCTGATCAGAACAGACCTCAACCCGTAGTACATGGAGACTCCATGATGGATCTGATCAGAACAGACCTCAACCCGTAGTACATGGAGACTCCATGATGGATCTGATCAGAACAGACCTCAACCCCTACTACATGGAGACTCCATGATGGATCTGATCAGAACAGACCTCAACACCTACTACATGGAGACTCCATGATGGATCTGATCAGAACAGACCTCAACCCGTACTACATGGAGACTCCATGATGGATCTGATCAGAACAGACCTCAACCCGTAGTACATGGAGACTCCATGATGGATCTGATCAGAACAGACCTCAACACCTACTACATGGAGACTCCATGATGGATCTGATCAGAACAGACCTCAACCCGTACTACATGGAGACTCCATGATGGATATGATCAGTACAGACCTCAACACCTACTACATGGAGACTCCATGATGGATCTGATCAGAGCAGACCTCAACACCTACTACATGGAGACTCCATGATGGATCTGATCAGAACAGACCTCAACACCTACTACATGGAGACTCCATGATGGATCTGATCAGAACAGACCTCAACCCGTAGTACATGGAGACTCCATGATGGATCTGATCAGAACAGACCTCAACCCGTAGTACATGGAGACTCCATGATGGATCTGATCAGAACAGACCTCAACACCTACTACATGGAGACTCCATGATGGATCTGATCAGAACAGACCTCAACACCTACTACATGGAGACTCCATGATGGATCTGATCAGAACAGACCTCAACCCGTAGTACATGGAGACTCCATGATGGATCTGATCAGAACAGACCTCAACCCGTAGTACATGGAGACTCCATGATGGATCTGATCAGAACAGACCTCAACACCTACTACATGGAGACTCCATGATGGATCTGATCAGAACAGACCTCAACACCTACTACATGGAGACTCCATGATGGATCTGATCAGAACAGACCTCAACACCTACTACATGGAGACTCCATGATGGATCTGATCAGAACAGACCTCAACACCTACTACATGGAGACTCCATGATGGATCTGATCAGAACAGACCTCAACCCGTACTACATGGAGACTCCATGATGGATCTGATCAGTACAGACCTCAACCCGTAGTACATGGAGACTCCATGATGGATCTGATCAGAACAGACCTCAACCCGTAGTACATGGAGACTCCATGATGGATCTGATCAGTACAGACCTCAACACCTACTACATGGAGACTCCATGATGGATCTGATCAGAACAGACCTCAACACCTACTACATGGAGACTCCATGATGGATCTGATCAGAACAGACCTCAACACCTACTACATGGAGACTCCATGATGGATCTGATCAGAACAGACCTCAACCCGTACTACATGGAGACTCCATGATGGATCTGATCAGAACAGACCTCAACCCGTAGTACATGGAGACTCCATGATGGATCTGATCAGAACAGACCTCAACCCGTACTACATGGAGACTCCATGATGGATCTGATCAGAACAGACCTCAACACCTACTACATGGAGACTCCATGATGGATCTGATCAGAACAGACCTCAACACCTACTACATGGAGACTCCATGATGGATCTGATCAGAACAGACCTCAACCCGTAGTACATGGAGACTCCATGATGGATCTGATCAGAACAGACCTCAACACCTACTACATGGAGACTCCATGATGGATCTGATCAGAACAGACCTCAACACCTACTACATGGAGACTCCATGATGGATCTGATCAGAACAGACCTCAACCCGTAGTACATGGAGACTCCATGATGGATCTGATCAGTACAGACCTCAACCCGTAGTACATGGAGACTCCATGATGGATCTGATCAGAACAGACCTCAACCCGTAGTACATGGAGACTCCATGATGGATCTGATCAGAACAGACCTCAACACCTACTACATGGAGACTCCATGATGGATCTGATCAGAACAGACCTCAACCCGTAGTACATGGAGACTCCATGATGGATCTGATCAGAACAGACCTCAACACCTACTACATGGAGACTCCATGATGGATCTGATCAGAACAGACCTCAACACCTACTACATGGAGACTCCATGATGGATCTGATCAGAACAGACCTCAACCCGTAGTACATGGAGACTCCATGATGGATCTGATCAGAACAGACCTCAACCCGTAGTACATGGAGACTCCATGATGGATCTGATCAGAACAGACCTCAACACCTACTACATGGAGACTCCATGATGGATCTGATCAGAACAGACCTCAACACCTACTACATGGAGACTCCATGATGGATCTGATCAGAACAGACCTCAACCCGTAGTACATGGAGACTCCATGATGGATCTGATCAGTACAGACCTCAACCCGTACTACATGGAGACTCCATGATGGATCTGATCAGAACAGACCTCAACCCGTAGTACATGGAGACTCCATGATGGATCTGATCAGTACAGACCTCAACCCGTAGTACATGGAGACTCCATGATGGATCTGATCAGAACAGACCTCAACCCGTAGTACATGGAGACTCCATGATGGATCTGATCAGAACAGACCTCAACACCTACTACATGGAGACTCCATGATGGATCTGATCAGAACAGACCTCAACCCGTAGTACATGGAGACTCCATGATGGATCTGATCAGAACAGACCAACACCTACTACATGGAGACTCCATGATGGATCTGATCAGAACAGACCTCAACACCTACTACATTGAGACTCCATGATGGATCTGATCAGAACAGACCTCAACCCGTAGTACATGGAGACTCCATGATGGATCTGATCAGAACAGACCTCAACCCGTAGTACATGGAGACTCCATGATGGATCTGATCAGAACAGACCTCAACACCTACTACATGGAGACTCCATGATGGATCTGATCAGAACAGACCTCAACACCTACTACATGGAGACTCCATGATGGATCTGATCAGAACAGACCTCAACCCGTAGTACATGGAGACTCCATGATGGATCTGATCAGTACAGACCTCAACCCGTAGTACATGGAGACTCCATGATGGATCTGATCAGAACAGACCTCAACCCGTAGTACATGGAGACTCCATGATGGATCTGATCAGAACAGACCTCAACACCTACTACATGGAGACTCCATGATGGATCTGATCAGAACAGACCTCAACCCGTAGTACATGGAGACTCCATGATGGATCTGATCAGAACAGACCAACACCTACTACATGGAGACTCCATGATGGATCTGATCAGAACAGACCTCAACACCTACTACATTGAGACTCCATGATGGATCTGATCAGAACAGATCTCAACCCGTAGTACATGGAGACTCCATGATGGATCTGATCAGAACAGACCTCAACCCGTAGTACATGGAGACTCCATGATGGATCTGATCAGAACAGACCTCAACACCTACTACATGGAGACTCCATGATGGATCTGATCAGAACAGATCTCAACACCTACTACATGGAGATTCCATGATGGATCTGATCAGAACAGACCTCAACCCGTAGTACATGGAGACTCCATGATGGATCTGATCAGTACAGACCTCAACCCGTAGTACATGGAGACTCCATGATGGATCTGATCAGAACAGACCTCAACCCGTAGTACATGGAGACTCCATGATGGATCTGATCAGTACAGACCTCAACCCGTACTACATGGAGACTCCATGATGGATCTGATCAGAACAGACCTCAACCCGTAGTACATGGAGACTCCATGATGGATCTGATCAGAACAGACCTAACACCTACTACATGGAGACTCCATGATGGATCTGATCAGAACAGACCTCAACCCGTAGTACATGGAGACTCCATGATGGATCTGATCAGAACAGACCAACACCTACTACATGGAGACTCCATGATGGATCTGATCAGAACAGACCTCAACACCTACTACATTGAGACTCCATGATGGATCTGATCAGAACAGACCTCAACCCGTAGTACATGGAGACTCCATGATGGATCTGATCAGAACAGACCTCAACCCGTAGTACATGGAGACTCCATGATGGATCTGATCAGAACAGACCTCAACACCTACTACATGGAGACTCCATGATGGATCTGATCAGAACAGATCTCAACACCTACTACATGGAGACTCCATGATGGATCTGATCAGAACAGACCTCAACCCGTAGTACATGGAGACTCCATGATGGATCTGATCAGTACAGACCTCAACCCCTACTACATGGAGACTCCATGATGGATCTGATCAGAACAGACCTCAACCCGTACTACATGGAGACTCCATGATGGATCTGATCAGAACAGACCTCAACACCTACTACATGGAGACTCCATGATGGATCTGATCAGAACAGACCTCAACCCGTAGTACATGGAGACTCCATGATGGATCTGATCAGAACAGACCTCAACCCGTACTACATGGAGACTCCATGATGGATCTGATCAGAACAGACCTCAACCCGTACTACATGGAGACTCCATGATGGATCTGATCAGAACAGACCTCAACACCTACTACATGGAGACTCCATGATGGATCTGATCAGAACAGACCTCAACCCGTACTACATGGAGACTCCATGATGGATCTGATCAGAACAGACCAACACCTACTACATGGAGACTCCATGATGGATCTGATCAGAACAGACCTCAACACCTACTACATGGAGACTCCATGATGGATCTGATCAGAACAGACCTCAACCCGTACTACATGGAGACTCCATGATGGATCTGATCAGAACAGACCTCAACCCGTACTACATGGAGACTCCATGATGGATCTGATCAGAACAGACCTCAACACCTACTACATGGAGACTCCATGATGGATCTGATCAGAACAGACCTCAACACCTACTACATGGAGACTCCATGATGGATCTGATCAGAACAGACCTCAACCCGTAGTACATGGAGACTCCATGATGGATCTGATCAGAACAGACCTCAACCCGTACTACATGGAGACTCCATGATGGATCTGATCAGAACAGACCTCAACCCGTACTACATGGAGACTCCATGATGGATCTGATCAGTACAGACCTCAACACCTACTACATGGAGACTCCATGATGGATCTGATCAGAACAGACCTCAACACCTACTACATGGAGACTCCATGATGGATCTGATCAGAACAGACCTCAACACCTACTACATGGAGACTCCATGATGGATCTGATCAGAACAGACCTCAACCCGTAGTACATGGAGACTCCATGATGGATCTGATCAGAACAGACCTCAACCCGTAGTACATGGAGACTCCATGATGGATCTGATCAGAACAGACCTCAACACCTACTACATGGAGACTCCATGATGGATCTGATCAGAACAGACCTCAACACCTACTACATGGAGACTCCATGATGGATCTGATCAGAACAGACCTCAACCCGTAGTACATGGAGACTCCATGATGGATCTGATCAGAACAGACCTCAACCCCTACTACATGGAGACTCCATGATGGATCTGATCAGAACAGACCTCAACACCTACTACATGGAGACTCCATGATGGATCTGATCAGTACAGACCTCAACCCCTACTACATGGAGACTCCATGATGGATCTGATCAGAACAGACCTCAACCCCTACTACATGGAGACTCCATGATGGATCTGATCAGAACAGACCTCAACACCTACTACATGGAGACTCCATGATGGATCTGATCAGAACAGACCTCAACACCTACTACATGGAGACTCCATGATGGATCTGATCAGAACAGACCTCAACCCGTAGTACATGGAGACTCCATGATGGATCTGATCAGTACAGACCTCAACCCGTAGTACATGGAGACTCCATGATGGATCTGATCAGAACAGACCTCAACCCGTAGTACATGGAGACTCCATGATGGATATGATCAGTACAGACCTCAACACCTACTACATGGAGACTCCATGATGGATCTGATCAGAGCAGACCTCAACACCTACTACATGGAGACTCCATGATGGATCTGATCAGAACAGACCTCAACACCTACTACATGGAGACTCCATGATGGATCTGATCAGAACAGACCTCAACCCGTAGTACATGGAGACTCCATGATGGATCTGATCAGAACAGACCTCAACCCGTAGTACATGGAGACTCCATGATGAATCTGATCAGAACAGACCTCAACACCTACTACATGGAGACTCCATGATGGATCTGATCAGAACAGACCTCAACACCTACTACATGGAGACTCCATGATGGATCTGATCAGAACAGACCTCAACCCGTAGTACATGGAGACTCCATGATGGATCTGATCAGAACAGACCTCAACCCGTAGTACATGGAGACTCCATGATGGATCTGATCAGAACACCCCTCAACACCTACTACATGGAGACTCCATGATGGATCTGATCAGTACAGACCTCAACACCTACTACATGGAGACTCCATGATGGATCTGATCAGAACAGACCTCAACCCCTACTACATGGAGACTCCATGATGGATCTGATCAGAACAGACCTCAACACCTACTACATGGAGACTCCATGATGGATCTGATCAGAACAGACCTCAACACCTACTACATGGAGACTCCATGATGGATCTGATCAGAACAGACCTCAACCCGTAGTACATGGAGACTCCATGATGGATCTGATCAGTACAGACCTCAACCCGTAGTACATGGAGACTCCATGATGGATCTGATCAGAACAGACCTCAACCCGTAGTACATGGAGACTCCATGATGGATATGATCAGTACAGACCTCAACACCTACTTCATGGAGACTCCATGATGGATCTGATCAGAGCAGACCTCAACACCTACTACATGGAGACTCCATGATGGATCTGATCAGAACAGACCTCAACACCTACTACATGGAGACTCCATGATGGATCTGATCAGAACAGACCTCAACACGTACTACATGGAGACTCCATGATGGATCTGATCAGTACAGACCTCAACCCGTAGTACATGGAGACTCCATGATGGATCTGATCAGAACAGACCTCAACCCGTAGTACATGGAGACTCCATGATGGATCTGATCAGAACAGACCTCAACACCTACTACATGGAGACTCCATGATGGATCTGATCAGAACAGACCTCAACACCTACTACATGGAGACTCCATGATGGATCTGATCAGAACAGACCTCAACCCGTAGTACATGGAGACTCCATGATGGATCTGATCAGAACAGACCTCAACACCTACTACATGGAGACTCCATGATGGATCTGATCAGAACAGACCTCAACACCTACTACATGGAGACTCCATGATGGATCTGATCAGAACAGACCTCAACCCCTACTACATGGAGACTCCATGATGGATCTGATCAGTACAGACCTCAACCCGTAGTACATGGAGACTCCATGATGGATCTGATCAGAACAGACCTCAACCCGTAGTACATGGAGACTCCATGATGGATCTGATCAGAACAGACCTCAACACCTACTACATGGAGACTCCATGATGGATCTGATCAGAACAGACCTCAACACCTACTACATGGAGACTCCATGATGGATCTGATCAGTACAGACCTCAACCCGTAGTACATGGAGACTCCATGATGGATCTGATCAGAACAGACCTCAACACCTACTACATGGAGACTCCATGATGGATCTGATCAGTACAGACCTCAACACCTACTACATGGAGACTCCATGATGGATCTGATCAGTACAGCTCCACTACTAGAGTTGGCCCTGCTGGGATCAGGTTACCACAAGTGTCTGCAGTTCCCACCAGGGTACCTAGCAAGGGGGAAGGAAATGCAATACAGAGCAGTGCGACGTCTTGAGATAGGAGGTCCTAGCCTGGTCCTAGCCATCAGACTGGTGTCTAAGATGCAGAGAACATGGATCAAAGGTTGGAGAGCTCCAACACTAACAACAGATAAAAAAAAAACTGCCTGTGACAATCCATGGATGACGGAACAACTAAAAGAGGCCATCAAGAAAAGGCATAAATTATTTGACGGATGGGGGGAAAACTACTACGGTTCAAAGGCTCATCCGAGGGGTTAAGAAAATCTACTACACAAATGAAATTCAAGACCGTTGTCAAAAGCTCACCTGAGGGGCTAAGAAAGTACTACACAAATTAAATTCAAGCACTCAAAGAAGAATCCAAGAGTGGTGGGACTTCGTCAACAAATAGTTTGGTCTATGAAAATCATCTGGAGAAAGATGCAGATTGATGGTGTGGAAACGGACAATGTTGCTGATGTCCTGAACAACTTATTTGCTTAAGCATGGACAGGATACAGTTTGTATAACTTTATGAGCTGGAGCTGCAGTTCGTTTGTTCTTTCTCGCTTGTTGGCTTGATGTCCACATTTAGGCCTAACTGAGCCCCGGTAACTCTTGTCCCCACACACACACACACACACACACACACACACACACACAGGGTCGAGGCTGAGGCCTACCTCTGAGATCAGTGTGTGAAACATCGCCTTGGTCAGTGTGAAACAGTGTAAATATAATGTTTCTAAACCCTTCTACATTAATGTGGATGCTACCATGATTACGGATAATCCTGAATGAATCGTGAAAAAGTTAGGCGCACAAATATCATACCATCCAAGACATGCTAACATCTCACCATTACAAAAACGGGAGGTTAGTATTTTTTGGGGGGGTGTGATATTTATGCCTGTAACTTTCTCTCTCACTCATTATTCATGATTAATTCATGATTAACTGTAACCATGGTAGCGTCAACGTTAATGTAGAAGGGTTCAGAAACATATTATATTCTTATTTACAATAAAAGTGACTCCAAAATGACACAATACATTATTTATCATTCATTTCTATTGGGCACACAACAATCTGAAACACAACCAAAACAAACTGCAAATGCATCCAATAAGTTTGTAGAGTCACAAGCTTGATGTAGTCATTGCATGCTATGAATATGGGACCAAATACTACACTTTTGACTACTTTAATACACAAGTTAATTTGTCCCAATACTTTTGGTCCCTTAAAATCAGGAGACTATGTATAAAAGGTGTTCACCTGATATGGATGAAAACACCTCTAATTAAAGCTGACAGTTTAACCTCATAGTCATGGTTTCATTTCAAATCCAAAGTGCTGGAGCACAGAGCCAAAACAACAACAAATGTGTCACTGTCTCAATACTTTGGGAGCTCACTGTATTTAAACAGAGAATCATCCTAACTAACTCTAACTGTCCCCAGTTGCTGCTCTCCTCTGGACAGTCAGAGGAATGAGGACGGTCCGTCGCTGCAGAGTAGACAGTCAGAGGAATGAGGACGGTCCGTCCAGAGTAGACAGTCAGAGGAATGAGGACGGTCCGTCGCTGCAGAGTAGACAGTCAGAGGAATGAGGACGGTCCGTCCAGAGTAGACAGTCAGAGGAATGAGGACGGTCCGTCCAGAGTAGACAGTCAGAGGAATGAGGACGGTCCGTCGCTGCAGAGTAGACAGTCAGAGGAATGAGGACGGTCCGTCCAGAGTAGACAGTCAGAGGAATGAGGACGGTCCGTCCAGAGTAGACAGTCAGAGGAATGAGGACGGTCCGTCGCTGCAGAGTAGACAGTCAGAGGAATGAGGACGGTCCGTCCAGAGTAGACAGTCAGAGGAATGAGGACGGTCCGTCGCTGCAGAGTAGACAGTCAGAGGAATGAGGACGGTCCGTCCAGAGTAGACAGTCAGAGGAATGAGGACGGTCCGTCCAGAGTAGACAGTCAGAGGAATGAGGACGGTCCGTCCAGAGTAGACAGTCAGAGGAATGAGGACGGTCCGTCGCTGCAGAGTAGACAGTCAGAGGAATGAGGACGGTCCGTCCAGAGTAGACAGTCAGAGGAATGAGGACGGTCCGTCCAGAGTAGACAGTCAGAGGAATGAGGACGGTCCGTCCAGAGTAGACAGTCAGAGGAATGAGGACGGTCCGTCACGGCTTGCTCATCTCCCTACAGTGCATCAGTTATATTTCAGATGGTGTCAACATAACATTTTCATGCATTTTGGAGTAGAATGTCTTATTTATTTTTGTACTTTTACCCCTTTTACTCCCCAATTTCATGATATCCAATTGGTAGTTAGTCTTGTCCCATCGCTGCAACTCCCGTACGGACTCGGGAGAGGCGAAGGTCAAAACACGACCCTGCCAAGCCGCACTGCTTCTTGACACACTGCTCGCTTAACCCGGAAGCCAGCCGCACCAATGCCTTAACCCGGAAGCCAGCCGCACCAATGCCTTAACCCGGAAGCCAGCCGCACCAATGCCTTAACCCGGAAGCCAGCCGCACCAATGCCTTAACCCGGAAGCCAGCCGCACCAATGCCTTAACCCGGAAGCCAGCCGCACCAATGTGTCGGAGGAAACACCGTACAACTGGCGACCGAAGCCCACTTGCAGGCACCCAGCCCGCCACAAGGAGTCGCTAGAACGCGATGGGACAAGGCCAAACCCTCCTCTAACCCGCACGACAATGGTTCTCCAGGTCAGGGCCGGCTGTGACACAGCCTGGGATTGAACCCTGGTCTGTAGTGACTTTCTCAGTCGTTCTACAAACAATGTTTTTTTTCTGCATGGAGCAGTATTGGGCAGGCCCCCTGTTTTTTCTGCATGGAGAAGACCCCTTGACTTACTGTATACAGTGTCTTCAGAAAGTATTCAGACCCCTTGAATTACTGTATACAGTGTCTTCAGAAAGTATTCAGACCCCTTGAATTACTGTATACAGTGTCTTCAGAAAGTATTCAGACCCCTTGAATTACTGTATACAGTGTCTTCAGAAAGTATTCAGACCCCTTGAATTACTGTATACAGTGTCTTCAGAAAGTATTCAGACCCCTTGAATTACTGTATACAGTGTCTTCAGAAAGTATTCAGACCCCTTGACTTATTCCACATTCTGTTGTGACTGCCTGAATTCCAAATGTATTAAATAGAGACTTTTCCTCATCCATCTACACACAATACCCCATAATGACAAACACGTTTTTAGAGATAAAATGCAGAAACATCTAATTTACGTAAGTATCGTCTTGGGTCTGTATCAGATTTGCACATCTGGATTTAGGGATTTTCTCAAGCTCTGTTAAGTTAGATGGGGAGCGGCGGTGAACAGCAATCTTCAAGTCTTTCCACAGATCTTGAATGGGATTCAAGTCTGGGCTTTGGCTGGGCCACTCAAGGACTTTCACATTCTTGTTCTGAAGCCTTTCCAGCGTTGCTTTGGCTCTATGCATGGGGGAGAAGGAAAAAAAAAAATGTATGCACTTACTAACTGTAAGTCACTCTGGATAAGAGCGTCTGCTAAATGACTAAAATGTCATTGTCCTGTTGGAATGCAAATCTTCACCCCAATCTGTCGTTTGCACTCTGAAGCAGTTGCTCATCAAGGAGTTGCCTGTATTTGGATCCATTCATTGTTCCCTCTATCCTTACCAGTCTCCCAGTCCCTAATGTTGAAAAGTATCCCCATAGCAAGATGCTGCTACCACCATGCTTCATGGTAGGGATGGTGTTAGACGGGTGATGAGCTGTGCCTGGTTTAGTGCTTTGCATTCAGGTTCAACTTTTGTCTTATCAGACCAGTCTTTTGCCTTTTATGATCTGTCTTTCACGTGCCTTTTTGCAAACTCCAGGCGTGCTGTCATGTGCCTTTTTCTCAGGAGTGGCTTTCGTCTGGCCACTCTCTCATAAACCCAGATTGGTGAAGTGCTGTAGAGACGGTTGTCCTTCTGGCAGGTTCTCCCATCTCAGCCAATGAACGCTGTAGTTCTGTCAGAGTGGTCATTGGGTTCTTGGTCACCTCCCTGACCAAGGTCCTTCTTATCCTGTTGTTCAGTTTGGTCGGACGGCCAGCTCTAGGCGGAGTCTGGGTAGTTCCATATGTTGTTCAATTTCCCAGTGATGGAGACCACTTTGCTCTTGAACACTTTCAACACTCTAAACATTGTTTTACACCCTTCCCAAAATATATGCCTCATCACAAACTCTGAGATCTACAGCCAGTTCCTTGAACTTCATGTTTCTGCTCTGACATGCACTGTTAACTGTGGGACCTTTTACATAAATTATTCAGACCCCTTGACTTATTCCACATTTTGTTGTGGTACAGCCTCATTTCAAAATGGATTAAATAAAAAAATTTCCCGCACCCATCAACACACAATACCCCATTATGACAGTGAAAACATGTTTTTAGAAATTTTAGCAAATTTGTTAAATGAAATGCAGAAATATTTTTTTTTTGGGACAGTATGACTAACGGTATTTTATGTTTTTGAATAAAATAAGTAAGAAAAAAAAAATCAATAGTGGGTGGCAATACATATATTGCATTCAGAAAGGATTCAGACGCCTTTTTCCACATTTTGTTACGTTATACTTATTCTAAATGGATTAAATTGTTTTTTCCCCCTCATCAATCTACACACAATACCCCATAATGACAAAACAAAAACAGGTTGTTAGGAATTTGTGCACATATACAAAAAAATAAAATAAATGAAATATGACATTCAGACCCTTCACTCAGTACTTTGTTGAAGCACCGTTGGCAGCGATTACAGCCTCGAGTCTTCTTTATATTATATATATATATATATATATATATATACAGTGAGGGGAAAAAAGTATTTGATCCCCTGCTGATTTTGTACGTTTGCCCACTGACAAAGACATGATCAGTCTATAGTTTTAATGGTAGGTTTATTTGAGCAGTGAGAGACAGAATAACAACAAAAAAATTGATTTGTACTTGACCCACTCTCAATCAATGAGAGACAGAATAACACGTTTTAAGTTCGTTGCAGACAGACCAATGGGATTTATAGGATTTATTGTTTATCAGGAAATGTTCTACCTGCAGGCTGCAATGTTTTTATTTGTTGGCTTTATGTAGGATATTTTTATATAATTGGCAATGGAAGTTACTTTATAGGTTGATCATTTTCATTTAGATTTGGATAGAATTTAGATTAACCACATGACCATGATTTTGAGATATGAAGACGTTATTATAAATTTAAATGAAACTGTTTCACGAAAATGTGTATATGAAAACCATTACTGGCACGCAGATCGGTAGAAATTGTAAATTGGCATGAGAAGTTGCAGACTCATCGTGTAGCCTATTACCGGCAACTTCAGGAGAGTAACGGCAGAAAGCCAGCAGGAGCAGGAGGAGAATAGTTGGGTCAGGTTGAGGTTTTTTCTTCTGGTTATCTAGATCTCTGGCGCCCTCTTGAGGCATCAAACCGTAGGCTGTAAAGCATCAGACAACCTCAGTGCACATAGTTGATTTTATTGAAACATGTATACGGAAAAATTCACGTTTAAAAATGTAGAGCAATCGATTGGTCGATAGAACAGACGACTTTTGGTCGGCCAAGATTTTGTTTTTGTCACACACACTACCAGTCAAACGTTTGGACACATCTATTCATTCAAGGGTTTTTCTTTATTTTTACTATTTTTTTAACGTTGTAAAATGCTGTTTAATCAGCTTCTTGATATGCCACACATGTCAGGTGGATGGATTATCTTGGAAAAGGAGAAATGCTCACTAACAGGGATGTAAACAAATTTGTGCCCAACATTTGAGAGAAATAAGCTTTTTGTGCATATGGACAATTTTTGCGATCTTTTATTTCAACACTTTACATGTTGCGTTTCTATTTTCGTTCAGGGAATAGGGTGCCATTCAGACGCAGACTATTATATTAACCGTTTAATTTCTGTTGTATAACTGTTTAAATAATGCACTGCTCAAAAAAATAAAGGGAACACTAAAATAACACATCCTAGATCTGAATGAATGAAATAATCTTATTAAATACTTTTTTCTTTACATAGTTGAATGTGCTGACAACAAAATCACACAAATTATCAATGGAAATCAAATTTTATCAACCCATGGAGGTCTGGATTTGGAGTCACCCTCAACATTAAAGTGGAAAACCACACTACAGGCTGATCCAACTTTGATGTAATGTCCTTAAAACAAGTCAAAATGAGGCTCAGTAGTGGGTGTGGCCTCCACGTGCCTGTATAACCTCCCTACAACGCCTGGGCATGCTCCTGATGAGGTGGCGGATGGTCTCCTGAGGGATCTCCTCCCAGACCTGGACTAAAGCATCCGCCAACTCCTGGACAATCTGTGGTGCAACGTGGCGTTGGTGGATGGAGCGAGACATGATGTCCCAGATGTGCTCAATTGGATTCAGGTCTGGGGAACGGGCAGGCCAGTCCATAGCATCAATGCCTTTCTCTTGCAGGAACTGCTGACACACTCCAGCCACATGAGGTCTAGCATTGTCTTGCATTAGGAGGAACCCAG
The DNA here is from genome assembly GCF_020615455.1 of Coregonus clupeaformis. Taxonomy (NCBI): domain Eukaryota; kingdom Metazoa; phylum Chordata; class Actinopteri; order Salmoniformes; family Salmonidae; genus Coregonus; species Coregonus clupeaformis. Next base: position 36,140,740 of record NC_059201.1, on the reverse strand, counting down.
GGCCAACCGCACCAGCATATGGTCTCACAAGGGGTCTGAGGATCTCATCTCGGTACCTAATGGCAGTCAGGCTACCTCTGGCGAGCACATGGAGGGCTGTGCGGCCCCCCAAAGAAATGCCACCCCACACCATGACTGACCCACTGCCAAACCGGTCATGCTGGAGGATGTTGCAGGCAGCAGAACGTTCTCCACAGCGTCTCCAGACTCTGTCACGTCTGTCACATTTGCTCAGTGTGAACCTGCTTTCATCTGTGAAGAGCACAGGGTGCCAGTGCCGAATTTGCCAATCTTGGTGTTCTCTGGCAAATGCCAAACGTCCTGCACGGTGTTGGGCTGTAAGCACAACCCCCACCTGTGGACGTCGGGCCCTCATACCACCCTCATGGAGTCTGTTTCTGACCGTTTGAGCAGACACATGCACATTTGTGGCCTGCTGGAGGTCATTTTGCAGGGCTCTGGCAGTGCTCCCCCTGCTCCTCCTTGCACAAAGGCGGAGGTAGCGGTCCTGCTGCTGGGTTGTTGCCCTCCTACGGCCTCCTCCACGTCTCCTGATGTACTGGCCTGTCTCCTGGTAGCGCCTCCATGTTCTGGACACTACGCTGACAGACACAGCAAACCTTCTTGCCACAGCTCGCATTGATGTGCCATCCTGGATGAGCTGCACTACCTGAGCCACTTGTGTGGGTTGTAGACTCCGTCTCATTCTACCACTAGAGTGAAAGCACCGCCAGCATTCAAAAGTGACCAAAACATCAGCCAGGAAGCATAGGAACTGAGAAGTGGTCTGTGGTCACTACCTGCAAAACCAGTCCTTTATTGGGGGTGTCTTGCTAATTGCCTATAATTTCCACCTGTTGTCTATTCCATTTGCACAACAGCATGTTACATTTATTGTTAATCAGTGTTGCTTCCTAAGTGGACAGTTTGATTTCACAGAAGTGTGATTGACTTGGAGTTCCATTGTGTTGTTTAAGTGTTCCCTTTATTTTTTTGAGCAGTGTATAAACTGATGAATGACCTTTATCGTCCTCTTGAACTGAACTCTGAACTCTGTCCTCTCCACAGTGTCATCCAAGCACCTTTACCACTTCCTGTTGATAAGGTAGGTGGATTCGTCTCTCTGTCCACAGGGGTGTGTGTGAGATGTGCATCACATCTGGATGGCAAGAGTTGATGATATCAATCAGATCTCTAGTCGGCATATTGATGCTTTCTCCCATTTTTTTTCACATCCGGAAAGCAGGGAGGAAGGATCGAGGGGAGAGAGGACAGGGTTTCCCGAACTCGGTACTGGGACCCCAAGGGGTGCACATTTTGGGTTTTGCTACAATGCATTCAGAAAGTATTCAGACCCCTTGACTTTTTCCACATTTTGTTACGTTACAGCCTTATTCTAAAATGTATTAAACTTTTTTCCCCATCAATCTACACACTAACCCATAATGACAAAGCGAAAACTGGTTTTTAGGCATTTTTGCTAATTTATAAAAAAATCTAAAACAGGTACCTTATGTACACAAGTATTCAGACCCTTTGCTATGAGACTCGAAATTGAGCTCCGGTGCATCCTGTTTCCATTGATCATCCTTGAGATGTTTCTACAACTTGATTGGAGTCCACCTGTGGTAAATTCAATTGATTGGACATGATTTGGAAAGGCACACACCTGTCTATATAAGGTTCCACAGTTGACAGTGCATGTCAGAGCAAAAATCAAGCCATGAGGTCGAAGGAATTGTCCGTAGAGCTCCGAGACAGGATTGTGTCGAGGCACAGATCTGGGAAACGGTACCAAAACATTTCTGCAGCATTGAAGGTCCCCAAGAACACAGTGGCCTCCATCATTCTTAAACGGAAGAAGTTTGGAACCACCAAGACTCTTCCTAGAGCTGGCCGCCCGGCCAAACTGAGCAATCAAGGGAGAAGGGCCTTGGTCATGGAGGTGACCAAGAACCCGATGGTCCCTCTGACAGAGCTCTAGAGTTCCTCTGTGGAGATGGGAGAACCTTCCAGAAGGACAACCATCTCTGCAGCATTCCACCAATCAGGCCTTTATGGTAGAGTGGCCAGACGGAAGCCACTCCCCTCAGTAAAAGGCACGACAGCCCGCTTGCATTTTGCCAAAAGACACCTTAAAGGACTCTGACCATGAGAAACCAGATATTCAGGTCTGATGAAACCAAGATTGAACTCTTTGGCCTGAATGCCAAGCGTCACGTATGGAGGAAACCTGGCACCATCCCTACGGTGAAGCATGGTGGTGGCAGCATCATGCTGTAGGGATGTTTTTCAGCGACAGGGTCTAGGAGACTAGTCAGGATGGAGGGAAAGATGAACGGAGCAAAGTACAGAGAGATTCTTGATGAAAACCCGCTCCAAAGTGCTTAGGACCTCAGACTGGGGCGAAGGTTCACCTTCCAACAGGACAACGACCCTAAGCACACAGCCAAGACAACGCAGGAGTGGCTTCGGGACAAGTCTCTGAATGTCCTTGAGTGGCCCAGCCAGAGCCTGGACTTGAACCCGATCAAACATCTCAGAGTGACCTGAAAATACCTGTGCAGCAACGCTCCCCATCCAACCTGACAGAGCTTGAGAGGATCTGCAGAGAAGAATGGGAGAAACTCCCCAAATACAGGTGTGCCAAGCTTGTAGCGTCATACCAAAGAAGATTCGATGCTGTAATCGCAGTTAAAGGTGTTTCAACAAAGTACTGAGTAAAGGGTCTGAATTCTAATGAAAATGTGATATTTCCGTTTTTTATTTGTAATACATTTGCAAATATTTCTACAAACCTATTTTTGCTTTGTCATTATGGGGTATTGTGTGTAGATTGATGAGGATTTTTATTTATTTAATCCATTTTAGAATAAGGCTGTATCGTAACAAAATGTTGAAAAAGTCAATGGGTCTGAATACTTTCCAAATGCACTGTAATTCAAATAATCAACTAATTATCAAGCTTTGATTATTTGAAACACCAGGCCAAGATCCCTTCTATTCTCCTGCTCTAAACACCAGACCCAGATCCCTTCTCCTCTCCAGCTCTAAACACCAGACCCAGATCCCTTCTCCTCTCCAGCTCTAAACATCAGACCCAGATCCCTTCTCCTCTCCTGCTCTAAACATCAGACCCAGATCCCTTCTCCTCTCCTGCTCTAAACACCAGACCCAGATCCCTTCTCCTCTCCTGCTCTAAACATCAGACCCAGATCCCTTCTCCTCTCCAGCTCTAAACACCAGACCCAGATCCCTTCTCCTCTCCAGCTCTAAACACCAGACCCAGATCCCTTCTCCTCTCCTGCTCTAAACATCAGACCCAGATCCCTTCTCCTCTCCTGCTCTAAACATCAGACCCAGATCCCTTCTCCTCTCCAGCTCTAAACATCAGACCCAGATCCCTTCTCCTCTCCAGCTCTAAACACCAGACCCAGATCCCTTCTCCTCTCCTGCTCTAAACATCAGACCCAGATCCCTTCTCCTCTCCTGCTCTAAACATCAGACCCAGATCCCTTCTCCTCTCCAGCTCTAAACACCAGACCCAGATCCCTTCTCCTCTTCAGCTCTAAACACCAGACCCAGATCCCTTCTCCTCTCCTGCTCTAAACATCAGACCCAGATCCCTTCTCCTCTCCTGCTCTAAACATCAGACCCAGATCCCTTCTCCTCTCCAGCTCTAAACACCAGACCCAGATCCCTTCTCCTCTCCAGCTCTAAACACCAGACCCAGATCCCTTCTCCTCTCCTGCTCTAAACATCAGACCCAGATCCCTTCTCCTCTCCAGCTCTAAACACCAGACCCAGATCCCTTCTCCTCTCCAGCTCTAAACATCAGGCCCAGATCCCTCTCCTCTCCCTGCCCCGAGGACCAGGCCTTATTTTGGGGCCTATTGAAGGAGAAGGCCAGCCTGGTCCACATGGCTGCTCATCTCCTCTCCCAGTACTGAGCTCTAAGCACCGAGCGCATTCCTCTGAGTGTTCTGTTAGGGTTTGTAGGATATGGTTGCCTTGTAACCTTTCATCACACAGCACAGCTCTATCTGACTGCAGCATCTGTCAATGTCACTGGTGATTACTGAGAGGAGATGCTGACTTGCGTGAAGAAGGATTTTTTTTGGACCTATAATCTATACTAGGCTTGTGCGGTATCCAGATTGTCCTACCTTCATCCCGACCTTGTACCATACCCAGATATCCGGTAATACAGGCTCTCAACAAAAGGGGCAATATTTTCAAACCCCGCTCAGCCTCTGTAATCTGAAAGTTAGCAATGCTAACAAGTACATGTAAAAATCCCATAGAGAACGCTAACTAAATGCTAACGAGCACATTGCTAACATTTTATACAGTCTCTGACCTAAACTATACAAGTAACTCAAAAATGGTACTCACAGTTTGCTGCAAGCACAAAACAAATATTAGATAGCAAGGCTCTTGATCCAGGAGGGGATTCTCTGCTGTTACCAAGAGAAGATTGATTTTGGAAGAAGCTAACCACTTAGCTAGATAGCAAACTAGCTACTAAATTAGCAAACCAAATGCTCAGCTGCAGAGCCTTTAGCACATGTAATAGTTCTAAGATATCTAGCTGGCAAACGTTTAGTTGGGAATTCCTTCCTGTACCTAGATCACCTGACGTGTGCTGCACAACAGGGAGACTCACAAGACTCCGGGCTCTCGTCATGGTCTGCTTGTAAATAAACACTACGTGGCTGGGGACTACTGCTAAGTTTCATAATGCAAAATGTGATTATTTGACAGGTGAAATGAAAAACGCAATCTTTATCTCCTAACGTATTGCACAAGTTGACTGCAGGTATTTACTTAAAGTAGCCACAAATATTAAAATGTACAAAATAAATTATAAGAAATAGTTTAGACTGTATTGAAAAACCATCCCGTGGCTATTTCCAAGTACCCTGGTATACTCTCTCTCTCTATATATATGGTATACCGCCCAAGCCTACTCTATACATACATACAGTTTCCACATGAATCAAACTTCACCTGGTATTATTTGACTCTGAGTAGGCTGCCCTTTCCACTAGATGAGGCTCGGAGGAAGGCTACCTGAGGTTAAGTGTGTGTGTGTGTGTGTGTGTGTGTGTGTGTGCAGTGAGTGCAGAGACCCAGTGTTGCTGTCTAACCTGATGTCCTGGTGTGTGTCTCCTCTCCTCCAGGTTGCAGCCAACACCCCCATTATGTACTCTCAGGAACTCTTCCAGCTCGCCCAGTATCTGCAGGTATGTAAGGAACAGCAGTGACACCTACTGGCCACACACTGCTACTGCATGTCACTGTGCTCTTTATTTACATTTACATGTTAGTCATTTTAGCAGATGCTCTTATCCAGAGCCACTTACAGGAGCAATTAGGCTTAAGTGCCTTGCTCAAGGGCACATCGACAGATTTTTCACCTAGTCGGCTCGGGGATTAGAACCAGCGACCTTTCGGTTACTGGCACTATGCTCTTAACCACTAAGCTACCTGCCGCCCCTTACTGCTTAATTTTGTTCTGCCCCCCCGACTATCCGCTCAAATAAAATAAAAATCGGCCCACGGCTGAATCTAGTGGATGATCCCTGGGCTACAACCACTAACCCTGGGAGAATTGGCCACATTTGGAGAGTGGTGGTATGAAGACACTGCTGGCCAATCAAATCAAAGAGCAGTTTGTGGTAGTAGCTTATAGAGTGGACCGTGTTACATCTCCCCTTCATAGTCCAATGCATAGCAGAACACACACCAGGGTTGGGCTCAATTCTGTTGGTTTTCTATTGAATTGTAATTGACTTCCTGAATTGAAAAACTGAATTGACCCCAACACGCACAGTTTATCTGCCTACTGGTGGAAATGTAATAAAATAGGCCTACCTGATTATTTCTTATCCCAGCCTACAGCTGTCTGTCTGCCTGCGCTCACAGGGAAACTCTGATACAATGTTGCAGGTTTACTAGCCAGAGCTTCAGGACAGACAGTTAATAGTTGATACAATGTTGCAGGTTTACTAGCCAGAGCTTCAGGACAGACAGTTAATAGTTGATACAATGTTGCAGGTTTACTAGCCAGAGCTTCAGGACAGACAGTTAATAGTTGATACAATGTTGCAGGTTAACTAGCCAGAGCTTCAGGACAGACGGTTAATAGTTGATACAATGTTGCAGGTTTACTAGCCAGAGCTTCAGGACAGACGGTTAATAGTTGATACAATGTTGCAGGTTAACTAGCCAGAGCTTCAGGACAGACAGTTAATAGTTGATACAATGTTGCAGGTTAACTAGCCAGAGCTTCAGGACAGACAGTTAATAGTTGATACAATGTTGCAGGTTTACTAGCCAGAGCTTCAGGACAGACGGTTAATAGTTGATACAATGTTGCAGGTTAACTAGCCAGAGCTTCAGGACAGACAGTTAATAGTTGATACAATGTTGCAGGTTTACTAGCCAGAGCTTCAGGACAGACAGTTAATAGTTGATACAATGTTGCAGGTTAACTAGCCAGAGCTTCAGGACAGACGGTTAATAGTTGATACAATGTTGCAGGTTTACTAGCCAGAGCTTCAGGACAGACGGTTAATAGTTGATACAATGTTGCAGGTTTACTAGCCAGAGCTTCAGGACAGACAGTTAATAGTTGATACAATGTTGCAGGTTAAATAGCCAGAGCTTCAGGACAGACAGTTAATAGTTGATACAATGTTGCAGGTTTACTAGCCAGAGCTTCAGGACAGACAGTTAATAGTTGATACAATGTTGCAGGTTAACTAGCCAGAGCTTCAGGACAGACAGTTAATAGTTGATACAATGTTGCAGGTTTACTAGCCAGAGCTTCAGGACAGACAGTTAATAGTTGATACAATGTTGCAGGTTAACTAGCCAGAGCTTCAGGACAGACAGTTAATAGTTGATACAATGTTGCAGGTTTACTAGCCAGAGCTTCAGGACAGACGGTTAATAGTTGATACAATGTTGCAGGTTAACTAGCCAGAGCTTCAGGACAGACAGTTAATAGTTGATACAATGTTGCAGGTTAACTAGCCAGAGCTTCAGGACAGACGGTTAATAGTTGATACAATGTTGCAGGTTAACTAGCCAGAGCTTCAGGACAGACAGTTAATAGTTGATACAATGTTGCAGGTTTACTAGCCAGAGCTTCAGGACAGACAGTTAATAGTTGATACAATGTTGCAGGTTTACTAGCCAGAGCTTCAGGACAGACAGTTAATAGTTGATACAATGTTGCAGGTTAACTAGCCAGAGCTTCAGGACAGACAGTTAGTAGTTGATACAATGTTGCAGGTTAACTAGCCAGAGCTTCAGGACAGACAGTTAATAGTTGATACAATGTTGCAGGTTAACTAGCCAGAGCTTCAGGACAGACGGTTAATAGTTGATACAATGTTGCAGGTTTACTAGCCAGAGCTTCAGGACAGACGGTTAATAGTTGATACAATGTTGCAGGTTAACTAGCCAGAGCTTCAGGACAGACAGTTAATAGTTGATACAATGTTGCAGGTTAACTAGCCAGAGCTTCAGGACAGACAGTTAATAGTTGATACAATGTTGCAGGTTTACTAGCCAGAGCTTCAGGACAGACGGTTAATAGTTGATACAATGTTGCAGGTTTACTAGCCAGAGCTTCAGGACAGACAGTTAATAGTTGATACAATGTTGCAGGTTAACTAGCCAGAGCTTCAGGACAGACGGTTAATAGTTGATACAATGTTGCAGGTTAACTAGCCAGAGCTTCAGGACAGACAGTTAATAGTTGATACAATGTTGCAGGTTTACTAGCCAGAGCTTCAGGACAGACAGTTAATAGTTGATACAATGTTGCAGGTTTACTAGCCAGAGCTTCAGGACAGACAGTTAATAGTTGATACAATGTTGCAGGTTAACTAGCCAGAGCTTCAGGACAGGCAGTTAGTAGTTGATACAATGTTGCAGGTTAACTAGCCAGAGCTTCAGGACAGACAGTTAATAGTTGATACAATGTTGCAGGTTAACTAGCCAGAGCTTCAGGACAGACAGTTAATAGTTGATACAATGTTGCAGGTTAACTAGCCAGAGCTTCAGGACAGACGGTTAATAGTTGATACAATGTTGCAGGTTAACTAGCCAGAGCTTCAGGACAGACAGTTAATAGTTGATACAATGTTGCAGGTTTACTAGCCAGAGCTTCAGGACAGACAGTTAATAGTTGATACAATGTTGCAGGTTTACTAGCCAGAGCTTCAGGACAGACAGTTAATAGTTGATACAATGTTGCAGGTTAACTAGCCAGAGCTTCAGGACAGACAGTTAATAGTTGATACAATGTTGCAGGTTTACTAGCCAGAGCTTCAGGACAGACAGTTAATAGTTGATACAATGTTGCAGGTTTACTAGCCAGAGCTTCAGGACAGACAGTTAATAGTTGATACAATGTTGCAGGTTTACTAGCCAGAGCTTCAGGACAGACCGTTAATAGTTGATACAATGTTGCAGGTTAACTAGCCAGAGCTTCAGGACAGACAGTTAATAGTTGATACAATGTTGCAGGTTTACTAGCCAGAGCTTCAGGACAGACAGTTAATAGTTGATACAATGTTGCAGGTTTACTAGCCAGAGCTTCAGGACAGACAGTTAATAGTTGATACAATGTTGCAGGTTAACTAGCCAGAGCTTCCAGGACAGACAGTTAATAGTTGATACAATGTTGCAGGTTTACTAGCCAGAGCTTCAGGACAGACAGTTAATAGTTGATACAATGTTGCAGGTTAACTAGCCAGAGCTTCAGGACAGACAGTTAATAGTTGATACAATGTTGCAGGTTTACTAGCCAGAGCTTCAGGACAGACAGTTAATAGTTGATACAATGTTGCAGGTTAACTAGCCAGAGCTTCAGGACAGACAGTTAATAGTTGATACAATGTTGCAGGTTTACTAGCCAGAGCTTCAGGACAGACAGTTAATAGTTGATACAATGTTGCAGGTTTACTAGCCAGAGCTTCAGGACAGACAGTTAATAGTTGATACAATGTTGCAGGTTTACTAGCCAGAGCTTCAGGACAGACGGTTAATAGTTGATACAATGTTGCAGGTTAACTAGCCAGAGCTTCAGGACAGACAGTTAATAGTTGATACAATGTTGCAGGTTTACTAGCCAGAGCTTCCAGGACAGACAGTTAATAGTTGATACAATGTTGCAGGTTTACTAGCCAGAGCTTCAGGACAGACAGTTAATAGTTGATACAATGTTGCAGGTTAACTAGCCAGAGCTTCAGGACAGACAGTTAATAGTTGATACAATGTTGCAGGTTTACTAGCCAGAGCTTCAGGACAGACAGTTAATAGTTGATACAATGTTGCAGGTTAACTAGCCAGAGCTTCAGGACAGACAGTTAATAGTTGATACAATGTTGCAGGTTAACTAGCCAGAGCTTCAGGACAGACAGTTAATAGTTGATACAATGTTGCAGGTTTACTAGCCAGAGCTTCAGGACAGACAGTTAATAGTTGATACAATGTTGCAGGTTTACTAGCCAGAGCTTCAGGACAGACAGTTAATAGTTGATACAATGTTGCAGGTTAACTAGCCAGAGCTTCAGGACAGACAGTTAATAGTTGATACAATGTTGCAGGTTTACTAGCCAGAGCTTCAGGACAGACAGTTAGTAGTTGATACAATGTTGCAGGTTTACTAGCCAGAGCTTCAGGACAGACAGTTAATAGTTGATACAATGTTGCAGGTTAACTAGCCAGAGCTTCAGGACAGACAGTTAATAGTTGATACAATGTTGCAGGTTTACTAGCCAGAGCTTCAGGACAGACAGTTAATAGTTGATACAATGTTGCAGGTTTACTAGCCAGAGCTTCAGGACAGACAGTTAATAGTTGATACAATGTTGCAGGTTTACTAGCCAGAGCTTCAGGACAGACAGTTAATAGTTGATACAATGTTGCAGGTTAACTAGCCAGAGCTTCAGGACAGACAGTTAATAGTTGATACAATGTTGCAGGTTAACTAGCCAGAGCTTCAGGACAGACAGTTAATAGTTGATACAATGTTGCAGGTTAACTAGCCAGAGCTTCAGGACAGGCAGTTAATAGTTGATACAATGTTGCAGGTTTACTAGCCAGAGCTTCAGGACAGACAGTTAATAGTTGATACAATGTTGCAGGTTAACTAGCCAGAGCTTCCAGGACAGACAGTTAATAGTTGATACAATGTTGCAGGTTAACTAGCCAGAGCTTCAGGACAGACAGTTAATAGTTGATACAATGTTGCAGGTTAACTAGCCAGAGCTTCAGGACAGACAGTTAATAGTTGATACAATGTTGCAGGTTTACTAGCCAGAGCTTCAGGACAGACAGTTAATAGTTGATACAATGTTGCAGGTTAACTAGCCAGAGCTTCAGGACAGACAGTTAATAGTTGATACAATGTTGCAGGTTAACTAGCCAGAGCTTCAGGACAGACAGTTAATAGTTGATACAATGTTGCAGGTTAACTAGCCAGAGCTTCAGGACAGACAGTTAATAGTTGATACAATGTTGCAGGTTTACTAGCCAGAGCTTCAGGACAGACAGTTAATAGTTGATACAATGTTGCAGGTTAACTAGCCAGAGCTTCAGGACAGACAGTTAATAGTTGATACAATGTTGCAGGTTAACTAGCCAGAGCTTCAGGACAGACAGTTAATAGTTGATACAATGTTGCAGGTTAACTAGCCAGAGCTTCAGGACAGACAGTTAATAGTTGATACAATGTTGCAGGTTAACTAGCCAGAGCTTCAGGACAGACAGTTAATAGTTGATACAATGTTGCAGGTTAACTAGCCAGAGCTTCAGGACAGACAGTTAATAGTTGATACAATGTTGCAGGTTTACTAGCCAGAGCTTCAGGACAGACGGTTAATAGTTGATACAATGTTGCAGGTTTACTAGCCAGAGCTTCAGGACAGACAGTTAATAGTTGATACAATGTTGCAGGTTAACTAGCCAGAGCTTCAGGACAGACAGTTAATAGTTGATACAATGTTGCAGGTTTACTAGCCAGAGCTTCAGGACAGACAGTTAATAGTTGATACAATGTTGCAGGTTAACTAGCCAGAGCTTCAGGACAGACAGTTAATAGTTGATACAATGTTGCAGGTTAACTAGCCAGAGCTTCAGGACAGACAGTTAATAGTTGATACAATGTTGCAGGTTTACTAGCCAGAGCTTCAGGACAGACGGTTAATAGTTGATACAATGTTGCAGGTTAACTAGCCAGAGCTTCAGGACAGACAGTTAATAGTTGATACAATGTTGCAGGTTAACTAGCCAGAGCTTCAGGACAGACAGTTAATAGTTGATACAATGTTGCAGGTTTACTAGCCAGAGCTTCAGGACAGACAGTTAATAGTTGATACAATGTTGCAGGTTTACTAGCCAGAGCTTCAGGACAGACAGTTAATAGTTGATACAATGTTGCAGGTTTACTAGCCAGAGCTTCAGGACAGACAGTTAGTAGTTGATACAATGTTGCAGGTTAACTAGCCAGAGCTTCAGGACAGACAGTTAATAGTTGATACAATGTTGCAGGTTAACTAGCCAGAGCTTCAGGACAGACAGTTAATAGTTGATACAATGTTGCAGGTTAACTAGCCAGAGCTTCAGGACAGGCAGTTAATAGTTGATACAATGTTGCAGGTTTACTAGCCAGAGCTTCAGGACAGACAGTTAATAGTTGATACAATGTTGCAGGTTTACTAGCCAGAGCTTCAGGACAGACAGTTAATAGTTGATACAATGTTGCAGGTTTACTAGCCAGAGCTTCAGGACAGACAGTTAATAGTTGATACAATGTTGCAGGTTAACTAGCCAGAGCTTCAGGACAGACAGTTAATAGTTGATACAATGTTGCAAGTTCCTTGCAGACAGGCCATGCGTAGCCAATGGGATTTATAGGATATTCATTTTTATCAAGATATTTTCTACCTGAAGGCTATACCTACTTTTACATATTGGCAATAGTACTTCTTAGGTTTATCATTTTAATTTAGATTTGGATAGAATTTTGATTAACCACATGACAATGATTTTGACATATGAAGATGTTATTTATAAATGAAATGAAACTGTTCCAAGAAACTTGTGCATATGAAAATCATAACTGGCAGGAAGATCAGTAGAAAACTTGGCTCTCCAAATGGAAAAGGTTGCCGAACGCTAGTGTAGCCTACTACCGGAAGGACGGGAGGAGGAGGGGGGGTCGCGGTCCGGAACAGGGTTTTTTACTTCTGGTTAGGCATCTTGATCTCTGGCTCCCTCTTTAGTAATGTGTGTCTTCATTTTTAGTCACAGTGCTTAAAGCATCAGACAAGTTCAGTAGATGGATGTCTGACGAAAGATACAGCTTGATCCCTGTATATAACCCTGTATATGTTATGTTTCCTCATTGTTATTCGTTATTCACTGTGTATTTATTTATGTGCATTTCACCATTAGTGTACACACCTGTTGTTGTTTACAAAGCATATGACAAATAACATTTGATTTGATTTGAGCTCTGCATTCAGTTGCTTGTGCTGAGTGCTAATGTCGCTTTCTCTTTCCCATCTCTCGCCCCGCTCCTCTCCCCCCTCTCTCTCTCCCCCCTCTCTCTCTCCCCCCTCTCTCTCTCCCCCCCTCTCTCTCCCCCTCTCTCTCTCTCCCCCCCTCTCTCTCTCTTCCCCCTCTCTCTCCCCCTCTCTCTCTCTCCCCCCCTCTCTCTCTCTCTCTCTCCCCCCCTCTCTCTCTCTCTCTCTCCCCCCCTCTCTCTCTCTCTCTCTCTCCCCCTCTCTCTCTCTCCCCCCTCTCTCTCTCCCTCTCCCCCTCTCTCTCTCCCCCCTCCCCCTCTCTCTCTCCCCCTCTCTCCCCCCTCTCTCTCCCCCCTCTCTCTCCCCCTCTCTCTCTCTCCCTCTCTCCCCTCTCTCTCCCTCTCTCTCCCCCCTTCTCTCTCCCCCTCTCTCTTGCTCTCCCCCTCCCTCCCCCTCTCTCTTGCTCTCCCCCCTCCCTCCCCCCTCTCTCTCTCTCTCCTCTCTCTCCCCTCTCTCTCCCCCTCTCTCTCTCCCCCTCTCTCTCTTGCTCTCCCCCCTCCCTCCCCCCTCTCTCTCTCTCCCCCTCTCTCCCCCCCTCTCTCTCTCTCCCCCCTCTCTCTCTTGCTCTCCCCCCTCCCTCCCCCCTCTCCTCTCCCCCCACCAGGAGGCCCTACACAGGGAGCAGATGTTGGAGCAGAAGTTGGCAACGCTGCAACGCCTACTGACCACCACACAGGAGGCTTCAGAGAGCAGCTGGCAGGTAGAGATACACTATACACTACCTAGTGCACACTACCACCCTAACCCTACTAACCACCACACAGGAGGCTTCAGAGAGCAGCAGGCAGGTAGAGATACACTATACACTACCTAGTGCACACTACCACCCTAACCCTACTAACCACCACACAGGAGGCTTCAGAGAGCAGCTGGCAGGTAGAGATACACTATACACTACCTAGTGCACACTACCACCCTAACCCTACTAACCACCACACAGGAGGCTTCAGAGAGCAGCAGGCAGGTAGAGATACACTATACACTACCTAGTGCACACTACCACCCTAACCCTACTAACCACCACACAGGAGGCTTCAGAGAGCAGCTGGCAGGTAGAGATACACTATACACTACCTAGTGCACACTACCACCCTAACCCTACTAACCACCACACAGGAGGCTTCAGAGAGCAGCTGGCAGGTAGTTACTACACTATACACTACCTAGTGCACACTACCACCCTAACCCTACTAACCACCACACAGGAGGCTTCAGAGAGCAGCTGGCAGGTAGTTACTACACTATACACTACCTAGTGCACACTACCACCCTAACCCTACTAACCACCACACAGGAGGCTTCAGAGAGCAGCTGGCAGGTAGAGATACACAAATCTAAAGTATTTTGACGTTTTATTGACAGATATAGGTTTGAAAAGTAGAAAATGGGGAGATGAATTAACTAACAGATGAATTAGAGGGATGCAGCACAGGAAGTTGGTGGAATGGGATTGAACCACTGCCTCCAGGGCCAATATGTGGTCCTGGGTATCTAGCACTAGACCCTGTGTTCTAACCAGCCTTCACAACTACTGAACCTACAACACGTATGATCGGGTTCTGCCATGTAAAGACCTTTTACAACACGTATGATCGGTTTCTGCCATGTAAAGACCTTTTACAACACGTATGATCGGTTTCTGCCATGTAAAGACCTTTTACAACACGTATGATCGGTTTCTGCCATGTAAAGACCTTTTACAACACGTATGATCGGGTTCTGCCATGTAAAGACCTTTTACAACACGTATGATCGGGTTCTGCCACGTAAAGACCTTTTACAACACGTATGATCGGTTTCTGCCACGTAAAGACCTTTTACAACACGTATGATCGGTTTCTGCCATGTAAAGGCCTTTTACAACACGTATGATCGGGTTCTGCCATGTAAAGACCTTTTACAACACGTATGATCGGGTTCTGCCATGTAAAGACCTTTTACAACACGTATGATCGGGTTCTGCCATGTAAAGACCTTTTACAACACGTATGATCGGGTTCTGCCATGTAAAGACCTTTTACAACACGTATGATCGGTTTCTGCCATGTAAAGACCTTTTACAACACGTATGATCGGGTTCTGCCATGTAAAGACCTTTTACAACACGTATGATCGGGTTCTGCCATGTAAAGACCTTTTACAACACGTATGATCGGGTTCTGCCATGTAAAGACCTTTTACAACACGTATGATCGGTTTCTGCCATGTAAAGACCTTTTACAACACGTATGATCGGGTTCTGCCATGTAAAGACCTTTTACAACACGTATGATCGGGTTCTGCCATGTAAAGACCTTTTACAACACGTATGATCGGGTTCTGCCATGTAAAGACCTTTTACAACACGTATGATCGGGTTCTGCCATGTAAAGACCTTTTACAACACGTATGATCGGGTTCTGCCATGTAAAGACCTTTTACAACACGTATGATCGGGTTCTGCCATGTAAAGACCTTTTACAACACGTATGATCGGTTTCTGCCATGTAAAGACCTTTTACAACACGTATGATCGGGTTCTGCCATGTAAAGACCTTTTACAACACGTATGATCGGGTTCTGCCATGTAAAGACCTTTTACAACACGTATGATCGGGTTCTGCCATGTAAAGACCTTTTACAACACGTATGATCGGTTTCTGCCATGTAAAGACCTTTTACAACACGTATGATCGGGTTCTGCCATGTAAAGACCTTTTACAACACGTATGACCGGTTTCTGCCATGTAAAGACCTTTTACAACACGTATGATCGGGTTCTGCCATGTAAAGACCTTTTACAACACGTATGATCGGTTTCTGCCATGTAAAGACCTTTACAACACGTATGATCGGGTTCTGCCATGTAAAGACCTTTTACAACACGTATGATCGGGTTCTGCCATGTAAAGACCTTTTACAACACGTATGATCGGGTTCTGCCATGTAAAGACCTTTTACAACACGTATGATCGGGTTCTGCCATGTAAAGACCTTTTACAACACGTATGATCGGGTTCTGCCATGTAAAGACCTTTTACAACACGTATGATCGGGTTCTGCCATGTAAAGACCTTTTACAACACGTATGATCGGTTTCTGCCATGTAAAGACCTTTTACAACACGTATGATCGGGTTCTGCCATGTAAAGACCTTTTACAACACGTATGATCGGGTTCTGCCATGTAAAGACCTTTTACAACACGTATGATCGGGTTCTGCCATGTAAAGACCTTTTACAACACGTATGATCGGTTTCTGCCATGTAAAGACATTTTACAACACGTATGATCGGGTTCTGCCATGTAAAGACCTTTTACAACACGTATGATCGGTTTCTGCCATGTAAAGACCTTTTACAACACGTATGATCGGGTTCTGCCATGTAAAGACCTTTTACAACACGTATGATCGGGTTCTGCCATGTAAAGACCTTTTACAACACGTATGATCGGTTTCTGCCATGTAAAGACCTTTTACAACACGTATGATCGGTTTCTGCCATGTAAATACCTTTTACAACACGTATGATCGGGTTCTGCCATGTAAAGACCTTTTACAACACGTATGATCGGGTTCTGCCATGTAAAGACCTTTTACAACACGTATGATCGGGTTCTGCCATGTAAAGACCTTTACAACACGTATGATCGGGTTCTGCCATGTAAAGACCTTTTACAACACGTATGATCGGGTTCTGCCATGTAAAGACCTTTTACAACACGTATGATCGGTTTCTGCCATGTAAAGACCTTTTACAACACGTATGATCGGGTTCTGCCATGTAAAGACCTTTTACAACACGTATGATCGGGTTCTGCCATGTAAAGACCTTTTACAACACGTATGATCGGGTTCTGCCATGTAAAGACCTTTTACAACACGTATGATCGGGTTCTGCCATGTAAAGACCTTTTACAACACGTATGATCGGGTTCTGCCATGTAAAGACCTTTTACAACACGTATGATCGGGTTCTGCCATGTAAAGACCTTTTACAACACGTATGATCGGGTTCTGCCATGTAAAGACCTTTACAACACGTATGATCGGGTTCTGCCATGTAAAGACCTTTTACAACACGTATGATCGGGTTCTGCCATGTAAAGACCTTTTACAACACGTATGATCGGGTTCTGCCATGTAAAGACCTTTTACAACACGTATGATCGGTTTCTGCCATGTAAAGACCTTTTACAACACGTATGATCGGTTTCTGCCATGTAAAGACCTTTTACAACACGTATGATCGGTTTCTGCCATGTAAAGACCTTTTACAACACGTATGATCGGGTTCTGCCATGTAAAGACCTTTTACAACACGTATGATCGGGTTCTGCCATGTAAAGACCTTTTACAACACGTATGATCGGGTTCTGCCATGTAAAGACCTTTTACAACACGTATGATCGGTTTCTGCCATGTAAAGACCTTTACAACACGTATGATCGGGTTCTGCCATGTAAAGACCTTTTACAACACGTATGATCGGTTTCTGCCATGTAAAGACCTTTTACAACACGTATGATCGGGTTCTGCCATGTAAAGACCTTTTACAACACGTATGATCGGGTTCTGCCATGTAAAGACCTTTTACTGCTTTGTAAAAGGCAGTTGCATTTCTTTACACAGAGGAGAGCAGGATTTGCGTGAATTTGTACGTCCCGTGTAATGGAAGTGGTAACGATGAGTAGACTTCCTCTATTGTTTTCTGACACGTCTAAATCCTCTTGGCCTTTCTGGCATGTCCATGGTATCGTATCGGGACAATTAAACCAAAGGATTTCCTAGGTTTCCTTTCCTTGATTTTGGGGCTTGCCAGAGTGATGCTAAAGTGAGTGACTATCGTCTCGTCAGTCAGTGTAGCCTACCGATTCGCATCAGTGAGAAAGCCGTTCATTTGGCTCCCTATTTTGCATAGGCTACTGGTAGACTTTTTGATTATCTGCAGATGAATTATGAAAACATGCTATGAAGATGGTGAATAATCACTGCAGGAACAACAGGTAGTGGAGAGCCTCGTTCTGGTCCAGATATGATCATTAGGGTCCTCACAGAATCCACACATTAAAACGGAATTCAACAATATAAAAAAAATCTATTGACCTTAGTAGGGAATCAACTAAATCTATTGACCTTAGTAGGGAATCAACTAAATCTATTGACCTTAGTAGGGAATCAACTAAATCTATTGACTTTAGTAGGGAATCAACTAAATCTATTGACCTTAGTAGGGAATCAACTAAATCTATTGACCTTAGTAGGGAATCAACTAAATCTATTGACCTTAGTAGGGAATCAACTAAATCTATTGACTTTAGTAGGGAATCAACTAAATCTATTGACCTTAGTAGGGAATCAACTAAATCTATTGACCTTAGTAGGGAATCAACTAAATCTATTGACCTTAGTAGGGAATCAACTGAATGTATTGGAAATTAATTAATTAGCCCAAGTTTATCATAAGACATGACCAGAATGCATCAGTGATTTAGTGTTTTCCTGCAACTTTCTGAAGAGTGGATGAGAATGCCCCCGTCTGTGTGTGGTGCTCATGTCTACCACTTTGTGTAGCCGTTAGCGATGATGCTAATGAAAACAGTCTGCTGGTAGAGGGAAAGGCTTTCCCAAAAACCTTCTCAATTAAATGTTAACGACGAAGAAGCCTGTGCTAACCTGGCAGAATGATATCGTGATTATTTTCATCAATCCAGTGTTATTTGTTTTGCTTACTTTACCGTCACATGTGCGCTACAACAGCCTCTTGCTTGGTGTGGACTAGGTGTGGACTAGGTGTGGGCTAGGTGTGGGCTAGGTGTGGACTAGGTGTGGACTTGAATTTTTGTAGTTTTTCTATAAAAATTGGGTTTTGACAGTGAAAACCTGAAAAGAATGGGGAAAAACAGAAACCTGCAAAAACAAAATGGAGAAAACGGAATTTGGGAAAGAACAGAAAACATACCAGATTTATAGAGCCCTTTATAATGGTCATTTCAAATGAATTTAGGCTATGTAAAATCAGAAAGATATAATACTTGAGACTGATATAATTTAATCTTTAATTTAATTGATTTTCAGA
Organism: Coregonus clupeaformis; assembly: GCF_020615455.1. Taxonomy (NCBI): domain Eukaryota; kingdom Metazoa; phylum Chordata; class Actinopteri; order Salmoniformes; family Salmonidae; genus Coregonus; species Coregonus clupeaformis. Next base: position 36,122,073 of record NC_059201.1, on the reverse strand, counting down.
TAATCTGTTTTTTTTTACTTCATTTGTCTGTTTTAATCAAATATGTAATTTGAAGAACAAACATTAATATCAATCATCATAGGCAATTCATATCTTGCAGTAAAACTGCAGTAAAACTGTAAATAATACTTTAAAGGTCCAGTGCAGCTGACAGGTGTATGAAATCGAGCACGCAGCCATGCAATCTCCATAGACAAACATTGGCAGTAGAATGGCCTTACTGAAGAGCTCAGTGACTTTCAGCGTGGCACCGTCAAGGATGCCACCTTTCCAACAAGACAGTAAGTCAAATTCCTGCTCTGCTAGAGTTGCCCCAGTCAACTGTAAGTTACATTTTAGTCATTTAGCAGACGCTCTTATCCAGAGCGACTTACAGTTAATGAGTGCATACATTATTTTTTGTATTTTTCATACTGGCCCCCCGTGGGAATCAAACCCACAACCCTGGCATTGCAAACGCCATGCTCTACCAACTGAGCTACATCCCTGCCGGCCATTCCCTCCCCTACCCTGGACGACGCTGAGCCAATTGTGCGCCGCCCCATGGGTCTCCCGGTCGCGGCCGGCTACGACAGAGCCTGGATTCGAACCAGGATCTCTAGTGGCACAGCTAGCACTGCGATGCAGTGCCTTAGACCACTGCGCCACTCGGGAGGTAAGTGCTGTTATTGTGAAGTGGAAATGTCTAGGAGCAACAACGGCTCAGCCACGAAGTGGTAGGCCACACAAGCTCACAGAACGGGACCGCTTAAACGCGTAAAAATCATCAGTTGCAACACTCACTACCGAGTTCCAAACTGCCTCTGGAACGAGCAGTGGAAACTCATTCTCTGGAGTGACGAATCACGCTTCACCATCTGTCAGTCCGACGATGCCAGGAGAACGCTACCTGCTCGAATGCTTAGTGCCAACTGTAAAGTTTGGAGGACTATTAATGGTCTGGGGCTGTTTTTCATGGTTCGGGCTAGGCCCCTTAGTTCCAGTGAAGGGAAATCTTAACGCTACAGCATGAAATGACATAGACGATTCTATGCTTCCAACTTTGTGGCAACAGTTTGGGGAAGGCCCTTTCCTGTTTCAACATGACAATGCCCCTGTGCACAAAGCGAGGTCCATACGGAAATGGTTTGTCGATTGGTGTGGAAGAACTTGACTGGCCTGCACAGAGCCCTGACCTCAACCCCATCGAACACCTTTGGGATGAATTAGAACGCCGACTGCGAGCCAGGCCTAATCGCCCAACATCAGTGCCCGACCTCACTAATGCTCTTGTGGCTGACTGGAAGCAAGTCCCCACAGCAATGTTCCAACATCTAGTGGAAAGCCTTCCCAGAAGAGTGGAGGCTGTTATAGCAGCAAAGAGGGGACCAACTCCATATTAATGCCCATGATTTTGGAATGAGATGTTTGACGAGCAGGTGTCCACATACTTTTGGTCATGTAGTGTATATAAAACACAGGAAAATCACATCTTTGACTGCACTGGGCCTTTAATCTCGAGAAAACAGGTTAAAGGTTTAATGTTCTCTTACATAGTCCTGATCATATAGACCGAGACAATGTCCAAACAACTAATACACTGAATTCACTCATCAGTCATTTTAAATTATAAAGTCATGTCTTTCTACACAATACCACAACTATTTTTTTCCAATCTGGAAACTCTGAAAAAGTATGAAATAATTTCTCTATGTATTTCGGATGGAATCAAGACATTATAATTAGAACCCGACGCTAGCCAGCCCCGCCTGCCTGGCTCCTTTTTCTATTTGGCTGTTGTTTATTTGGCTGGCTACTCTATGTACTTGTGGTAAACAGTGTTTCTGGTTATGTCTGGTTACCTGTGTCTCTCTCTGCTAGGCTCTGATCGATGAGGACCGGCTTCTCTCCAGACTAGAGGTGATGGGCAGCCAGCTGCAGACCTACTCTAAAGTAAGATCATTTAAAATAAGACAATATATACTGAACCAAAATATAACACGCAACATGTAAAGTGTTGGTCCCATGTTTTCATGAGCTGAAAATAAATAATCCCAGAAATGTTTCAGATGCACAAAAAGCTTTTTTTCTCTCAAATGTTGTGCACAAATTTGTTTTGTTTACATCCCTGTTAGTGAGCATTTCTCCTTTGCCAAGATAATCCATCCACCTGACAGGTGTGGCATATTAAGAAGCTGATTACACAGCATGATCATTACACAGAGCCTATGCCCTCCCAGGCCCCCCATGGCTGCGCCCCTACCCAGTTATGTGAAATCCATAGATTAGGGCCTAATTAATTAATTTAATTTGACGGATTTCCTTATATGAACTGTAACTCAGTAAAACCTTTGAAAATTGTTGCTTTTATATTTTGGTTCAGTGCATTTGGAAAGGTATTCAGACCCCTTTAATTTTTTACACATTTTGTTATGTTACAGCCTTACCTAAAATTGATGATTAAAAAAATTAATAATCAATATACACACAATATCCCATAATGACAAAACAAAAACATGTTTTTAGAAATGTTTGCACATTTATTCAAGATAAAAAATGGAAATGTCACATTTACATAAGTATTCAGACCCTTTACTCAGTACTTTGTTGAAGCACCTTTGGCAGCGATTACAGCCTCAAGTCTTCTTGGGTATGACTCTACAAGCTTGGCACACCTGTATTTGGTGAGTTTCTCCCATTCTTCTCTGCAGATCCTCTCAAGCTCTGTCAGGTTGGATGGGGAGCGTCTCTGCACAGCTATTTTCAGGTCCCTCCAGAGATGTTCGATTGGGTTCAAGTCTGGGCTCTGGCTGGGCCACTCAAGGACATTCAGAGACTTGTCCCGAAGCCTCTCCTGCGTTGTCTTGGCTGTGTGCTTCGGGTCGTTGTCCTGTTGGAAGGTGAACCTTCGCTCCAGTCTGAGGTCCTGAGCGCTCTGGAGCAGGTTTTCATTAAGGATCTCTCTGTACTGCTTCATTCATCTTTCCCTCGATCCTGACTAGTCTCCCAGACCCTGCCACTGAAAAACATCCCCACAGCATGATGCTGCCACCACCATGCTTCACCGTAGGGGTGGTGCCAGGTTTCCTCCAGATGTGACGCTTGGCATTCAGGCCGAAGAGTTTAATCTTGGTTTCATCAGACCAGAGAATCTTGTTTCTCATGGTCTGAGAGTATTTTAGGTGCCTTTTGGCAAACTCCAAGCGGGCTGTTGTGCTTTTTACTGAGGTGTGGCTTCCGTCTGGCCACTCTACCATAAAGGCCTGATTTGGTGGAGTGCTGCAGAGATGGTTGTCCTTCTGGAAGGTTTTCCCATCTCCACAGAGGAACTCTGGAGCTCTGTCAGAGTGACCATGCTGCAGAAATGTTTTGGTACCCTTCCCCAGATCTGTGTCTCGACACAATCTTGTCTCGGAGCTCTACGGACAATTCCTTCGACCTCATGGCTTGGTTTTTGCTCTGACATGCACTGTCAACTGTGGGACCTTTATATAGACAGGTGTGTGCCTTTCCAAATCATGTCCAATCGATTGAATTTACCACAGGTGGACTCCAATCAAGTTGTAGAAACATCTCAAGGATGATCAATGGAAACAGGATGCACCTGAGCTCAATTTCTAGTCTCATAGCAAAGGGTCTGAATACTTATGTAAGTAAGGTATTTCTGTTTTTATTTTTAATACATTTGCAAAATTGTCTACAAACCTGTTTCCGATTTGTCATTATGGGGTATGTATGTAGATTGAGTTTTATTTGATCCATTTTAGAATAAGGCTGTAAGATCCATTTTAGAATAAGGCTGTATCGTAACAAAATGTGGAAATAGTCAAGGGGCCTGAATACTTTCCGAATGCACTGTATATGTGTTGGTCAGTACCAGTCAAAAGTTTGAAAGTTTTAGAACACCTACTCATTCAAGGATTTTTCTTTATTTTTACTATTTTCTACATTGTAGAATAATAGTGAAGACATCAAAACTATGGAATAACACCTATGGAATCATGTAGTAACCAAAACAAGTGTTACACATATTAAAACATATATGTTACATTTTATATTGTTCAAAGTAGCCACCCTTTGAGTTGACAGCTTTACACACTCTTGGCATTCTCTCAACCAGCTTCATGAGGTAGTCACCTGGAATGCATTTAAATTAACAGGTGTGCCTTCTTAAAAGGTAATTTGTGTAATTTATTTCCTTAATGTGTTTGAACCAATCAGTTGTGTTGTGACAAGGTAGGGGTGTATACAGAAGACAGCCCTATTTGGTAAAAGACCAAGTCCATATTATGGCAAGAACAGCTCAAATAAGCAAAGAGAAATGACAGTCCATCATTACTTTAAGACATGAAGGTCAGTCAATCTGGAAAATGTCAAGAACTTTGAAAGTTTCTTCAAGTGCAGTCACAAAAACCATCAAGCCTTATGATGAAACTGGCTCTCATGAGGACCGCCACAGGAAAGGAAGACCCAGAGTTACCTCTGATGCAGAGGATAAGTTCATTAGAGTTACCAGCCTCAGATTGAGTTCAAGTAACAGACACATCTCAACAACAACTGTTCAGAGGGGACTGTGTGAATCAGGCCTTCATGGTCGAATTGCTCCTAAGAAACCACTACTAAAGGACACCAATAAGAAGAAGAGACTTGCTTGGGCCAAGAAACACGAGCAATGGACATTAGACTGGTGGAAATCTGTCTTTTGGTCTGATGAGTCCAAATTTGAGATTTTTGGTTCCAACAGCCGTGTCTTTGTAATATAATAAAATATAATATAACATATAATATGCCATTTAGCAGACGCTTTTATCCAAAGCGACTTAGTCATGTGTGCATACATTTTTACGTATAGGTGTGATGGTGCTTTGCTGGTGACACTGTCTGTGATTTATTTAGAATTCAAGGCACACTTAACCAGCATGGCTACCACAGCATTCTGCAGCGATACGCCATCCCATCTGGTTTGCGCTTAGTGGGACTATCATTTTTGTTTTTCAACAGGACAATGACCCAACACACCTCCAGGCTGTGTAAGGGCTATTTGACCAAGAAGGAGAGTGATGGAGTGCTGCATCAGATGACCTGGCCTCCACAATCCCAATTGAGATGGTTTGGGATGAGTTGGACCGCAGAGTGAAGGAAAAGCAGCCAACAAGTGCTCAGCATATGTGGGAACTCCTTCAAGACTGTTGGAAAAGCATTCCAGGTGAAGCTGGTTGAGAGAATGCCAACAGTGTACAAAGCTGTCAAGGCAAAGGGTGGCTACTATGAAGAATCTCAAATATAAAATATATTTGGATTTAACACTTTTTTGGTTACTACATGATTCCATATGTGTTATTTCATAGTTTTGATGTCTTCACTATTATTCTACAATGTAGAAAATAGTAAAAAATAAAGAAAAACCCTTGAATGAGTAGGTGTGTCCAAACTTTTGACTTGTGGTGTGTGTGTGTGTGTGTGTGTGTGTGTGTGTGTGTGTGTGTGTGATATATATGTATGTGTATATATACACTGCTCAAAAAAATAAAGGGAACACTTAAACAACACAATGTAACTCCAAGTCAATCACACTTCTGTGAAATCAAACTGTTCACTTAGGAAGCAACACTGATTGACTACATTTCACATGCTGTTGTGCAAATGGAGTAGACAACAGGTGGAAATTATAGGCAATTAGCAAGACACCCCCAGTAAAGGACTGGTTTTGCAGGTGGTGACCACAGACCACTTCTCAGTTCCTATGCTTCCTGGCTGATGTTTTGGTCACTTTTGAATGCTGGCGGTGCTTTCACTCTAGTGGTAGCATGAGACGGAGTCTACAACCCACACAAGTGGCTCAGGTAGTGCAGCTCATCCAGGATGGCACATCAATGCGAGCTGTGGCAAGAAGGTTTGCTGTGTCTGTCAGCGTAGTGTCCAGAGCATGGAGGCGCTACCAGGAGACAGGCCAGTACATCAGGAGACGTGGAGGAGGCCGTAGAAGGGCAACAACCCAGCAGCAGGACTGCTACCTCCGCCTTTGTGCAAGGAGGAGCAGGAGGAGCACTGCCAGAGCCCTGCAAAATGACCTCCAGCAGGCCACAAATGTGCATGTGTCTACTCAAACGGTCAGAAACAGACTCCATGAGGGTGGTATGAGGGCCCGACGTCCACAGGTGGGGGTTGTGCTTACAGCCCAACACCGTGCAGGACGTTTGGCATTTGCCAGAGAACACCAACATTGGCAAATTCGCCACTGGCGCCCTGTGCTCTTCACAGATGAAAGCAGGTTCACACTGAGCACACGTGACAGAGTCTGGAGACGCCGTGGAGAACGTTCTGCTGCCTGCAACATCCTCCAGCATGACTGGTTTGGCGGTGGGTCAGTCATGGTGTGGGGTGGCATTTCTTTGGGGGGCCGCACAGCCATCCATGTGCTCGCCAGAGGTAGCCTGACTGCCATTAGGTACCGAGATGAGATCCTCAGACCCCTTGTGAGACCATATGCTGGTGCGGTTGGCCCTGGGTTCCTCCTAATGCAAGACAATGCTAGACCTCATGTGGCTGGAGTGTGTCAGCAGTTCCTGCAAGAGGAAGGCATTGATGCTATGGACTGGCCCGCCCGTTCCCCAGACCTGAATCCAATTGAGCACATCTGGGACATCATGTCTCGCTCCATCCACCAACGCCACGTTGCACCACAGACTGTCCAGGAGTTGGCGGATGCTTTAGTCCAGGTCTGGGAGGAGATCCCTCAGGAGACCATCCGCCACCTCATCAGGAGCATGACCAGGCGTTGTAGGGAGGTCATACAGGCACGTGGAGGCCACACACACTACTGAGCCTCATTTTGACTTGTTTTAAGGACATTACATCAAAGTTGGATCAGCCTGTAGTGTGGTTTTCCACTTTAATTTTGAGGGTGACTCCAAATCCAGACCTCCATGGGTTGATGAATTTGATTTCCATTGATAATTTTTGTGTGATTTTGTTGTCAGCACATTCAACTATGTAAAGAAAAAAGTATTTAATAAGATTATTTCATTCATTCAGATCTAGGATGTGTTAATTTAGTGTTCCCTTTATTTTTTTGAGCAGTATGTATGTATATATATACACACAAACACTGAGTGTACAAAACATTAGGAACAAATTTAATAATATTCAGTTGCACCCCCTTTGCCCTCAGAACAGCCTCAATTCGTCTGGGGCATGGACTCCACAATTTTCGAAAGCACACTCAAACCGGTGCGTCTGGGACCTACTACCATACTCCATTCAAATGCACTTAAATCTTTTGTGTTGCCCATTCACCTTCTGAAATGAACACATACACAATCCATGTCTCAAGGCTTATAAATCCTTCTTTAACCTGTCTCCTCCCCTTCATCTACACTGATTGAAGTGGATTTAACAGGTGACCTCAATAAGGATATTAGCTTTCACCTGGTCATTTTGTAATGGAAAGAGCAGGTGTCCCAAATATTTCACATACTTAGTGTATGTTTATTGACATACTAATAGACATGCATGTTTAGTAATGTTTTTGGATAAGAGGTTTTTTTTAGGGGACCTCTCTCAATCTTCTCTCTTCCCCCACTCTCTCTCTTCCCCTCTCTCTCTCTTCCCCTCTCTCGCTCTTCCCCCCTCTCTCTCTGTGTCTCTTCCCCCACCCTCTCCAGAACCAAACGGAGGATGGGATGCGTAAGGAGCTGGTGGGTCTGCAGGAAGACAAACACAACTATGAGACTACGGCCAAAGAGTCCCTGAGGAGGGTCCTGCAGGAGAAGATAGAGTTGGTCACGAAGCTGTCAGAGGTCGAGGTGAGACTGATCTTCCTGTTCAGTAGGGTTAGCGTTAAGGCTAGGTAGAGGTGGTCAGGAAGCTGTCAGAGGTCGAGGTGAGACTGACCTTCCTGTTCAGTAGGGTTAGCGTTAAGGCTAGGTAGAGGTGGTCAGGAAGCTGTCAGAGGTCGAGGTGAGACTGACCTTCCTGTTCAGTATGGTTAGCGTTAAGGCTAGGTAGAGGTGGTCAGGAAGCTGTCAGAGGTCGAGGTGAGACTGACCTTCCTGTTCAGTAGGGTTAGCGTTAAGGCTAGGTAGAGGTGGTCAGGAAGCTGTCAGAGGTCGAGGTGAGACTGACCTTCCTGTTCAGTAGGGTTAGCGTTAAGGCTAGGTAGAGGTGGTCAGGAAGCTGTCAGAGGTCGAGGTGAGACTGACCTTCCTGTTCAGTAGGGTTAGCGTTAAGGCTAGGTAGAGGTGGTCAGGAAGCTGTCAGAGGTCGAGGTGAGACTGACCTTCCTGTTCAATCCACCTAATTTTCTAAAGCTTTTAAAACATGGAAGCCAAATGCGGAAACTATGGATACAACTTCCTCCATGCTTGTGCATTGTTTTAATTCAAATGCGCGCCACTAGAAATCTCTGCATGTTTCTGTTACCTGATACGTCATGACAAAATACACCATATTACTATCCTGCTATTTGTGCCTCGACCTTGTAGGCTAAACTGCTGAGGAAAAAAGCCATAACTGAAACGAATGGTTGCCCAATCAGGCAACCTAGATGCACTCATTTCTAAATGAATATGCGTTCAAAACACCAGGCTTTTGAGTGGTTATTCAAATAACATGGGCTATTCACTGCAGAAAATGATTATAACATTCTTTATTACATTGTGTTGTTGTAGCCTGGGTAGGATATATTTGTTGGCCCTAAAATATGGTAGTTTTTGGAGCTGGATCCCGGGGCACATAGTGTAGCTACCTAGGAATTCATTACATAGTGTAGCTACCTGGGATTTCATTACATAGTGTAGCTACCTAGGAATTCATTACATAGTGTAGCTACCTGGGAATTCATTACATAGTGTAGCTACCTAGGATTTCATTACATAGTGTAGCTACCTAGGAATTCATTACATAGTGTAGCTACCTAGGAATTCATTACATAGTGTAGCTACCTGGGAATTCATTACATAGTGTAGCTACCTAGGAATTCATTACATAGTGTAGCTACCTAGGAATTCATTACATAGTGTAGCTACCTGGGATTTCATTACATAGTGTAGCTACCTAGGAATTCATTACATAGTGTAGCTACCTGGGATTTCATTACATAGTGTAGCTACCTAGGAATTCATTACATAGTGTAGCTACCTAGGAATTCATTACATAGTGTAGCTACCTGGGAATTCATTACATAGTGTAGCTACCTAGGAATTCATTACATAGTGTAGCTACCTAGGATTTCATTACATAGTGTAGCTACCTAGGAATTCATTACATAGTGTAGCTACCTGGGATTTCATTACATAGTGTAGCTACCTAGGAATTCATTACATAGTGTAGCTACCTAGGAATTCATTACATAGTGTAGCTACCTGGGATTTCATTACATAGTGTAGCTACCTGGGATTTCATTACATAGTGTAGCTACCTGGGATTTCATTACATAGTGTAGCTACCTGGGAATTCATTACATAGTGTAGCTACCTAGGAATTCATTACATAGTGTAGCTACCTGGGAATTCATTACATAGTGTAGCTACCTAGGAATTCATTACATAGTGTAGCTACCTGGGAATTCATTACATAGTGTAGCTACCTGGGAATTCATTACATATTTTAGCTACCTAGGAATTCATTACATAGTGTAGCTACCTAGGAATTCATTACATAGTGTAGCTACCTAGGATTTCATTACATAGTGTAGCTACCTAGGAATTCATTACATAGTGTAGCTACCTAGGAATTCATTACATAGTGTAGCTACCTGGGATTTCATTACATAGTGTAGCTACCTAGGAATTCATTACATAGTGTAGCTACCTAGGAATTCATTACATAGTGTAGCTACCTGGGAATTCATTACATAGTGTAGCTACCTAGGAATTCATTACATAGTGTAGCTACCTGGGAATTCATTACATAGTGTAGCTACCTAGGAATTCATTACATAGTGTAGCTACCTGGGAATTCATTACATAGTGTAGCTACCTGGGAATTCATTACATAGTGTAGCTACCTAGGAATTCATTACATAGTGTAGCTACCTAGGAATTCATTACATAGTGTAGCTACCTAGGATTTCATTACATAGTGTAGCTACCTAGGATTTCATTACATAGTGTAGCTACCTAGGAATTCATTACATAGTGTAGCTACCTAGGATTTCATTACATAGTGTAGCTACCTAGGAATTCATTACATAGTGTAGCTACCTAGGAATTCATTACATAGTGTAGCTACCTAGGATTTCATTACATAGTGTAGCTACCTAGGAATTCATTACATAGTGTAGCTACCTGGGAATTCATTACATAGTGTAGCTACCTGGGAATTCATTACATAGTGTAGCTACCTAGGAATTCATTACATAGTGTAGCTACCTGGGAATTCATTACATAGTGTAGCTACCTAGGAATTCATTACATAGTGTAGCTACCTGGGAATTCATTACATAGTGTAGCTACCTAGGAATTCATTACATAGTGTAGCTACCTGGGATTTCATTACATAGTGTAGCTACCTAGGAATTCATTACATAGTGTAGCTACCTAGGAATTCATTACATAGTGTAGCTACCTGGGATTTCATTACATAGTGTAGCTACCTGGGATTTCATTACATAGTGTAGCTACCTAGGAATTCATTACATAGTGTAGCTACCTGGGATTTCATTACATAGTGTAGCTACCTAGGAATTCATTACATAGTGTAGCTACCTGGGATTTCATTACATAGTGTAGCTACCTGGGAATTCATTACATAGTGTAGCTACCTAGGAATTCATTACATAGTGTAGCTACCTGGGAATTCATTACATAGTGTAGCTACCTAGGAATTCATTACATAGTGTAGCTACCTGGGAATTCATTACATAGTGTAGCTACCTGGGAATTCATTACATATTTTAGCTACCTAGGAATTCATTACATAGTGTAGCTACCTAGGAATTCATTACATAGTGTAGCTACCTAGGATTTCATTACATAGTGTAGCTACCTAGGAATTCATTACATAGTGTAGCTACCTAGGAATTCATTACATAGTGTAGCTACCTGGGATTTCATTACATAGTGTAGCTACCTAGGAATTCATTACATAGTGTAGCTACCTAGGAATTCATTACATAGTGTAGCTACCTGGGAATTCATTACATAGTGTAGCTACCTAGGAATTAATTACATAGTGTAGCTACCTGGGAATTCATTACATAGTGTAGCTACCTAGGAATTCATTACATAGTGTAGCTACCTGGGAATTCATTACATAGTGTAGCTACCTGGGAATTCATTACATAGTGTAGCTACCTAGGAATTCATTACATAGTGTAGCTACCTAGGAATTCATTACATAGTGTAGCTACCTAGGATTTCATTACATAGTGTAGCTACCTAGGATTTCATTACATAGTGTAGCTACCTAGGAATTCATTACATAGTGTAGCTACCTAGGATTTCATTACATAGTGTAGCTACCTAGGAATTCATTACATAGTGTAGCTACCTAGGAATTCATTACATAGTGTAGCTACCTAGGATTTCATTACATAGTGTAGCTACCTAGGAATTCATTACATAGTGTAGCTACCTGGGAATTCATTACATAGTGTAGCTACCTGGGAATTCATTACATAGTGTAGCTACCTAGGAATTCATTACATAGTGTAGCTACCTGGGAATTCATTACATAGTGTAGCTACCTAGGAATTCATTACATAGTGTAGCTACCTGGGAATTCATTACATAGTGTAGCTACCTAGGAATTCATTACATAGTGTAGCTACCTAGGAATTCATTACATAGTGTAGCTACCTAGGAATTCATTATCTGATCAACTTTTTTTTCTTTCGCTGTGTAAATTGACTGGATATATTCTCTGCAGTATTAAGCCTAACATTGAGTTTATGAATTCTGGGATAATATGCATAGCCTATGCTTCTAACCTAGGATGTAGGCTACGTCTGTCTTCATTGTTCTGTTGTTCAAGTACCATGTTCGTTAGCCTGCTAACAGCCTATTGGAGGAGAGAATAGGCTACAGCATTAACAGGCGGGGAGTTGGAAAGGAGAAGCCCATATTTTCCTATAGTTAACACCTGCCTGCATCCTGACAACATACACCAGATGAGTGTCCTGCTAATGTACCTTTCTGGACCTTCTTAACTGTAGAGAACAGACCCACACTGATCCAAATGGTTGCATGACCAGGCCTAGTGAGAACAGACCCACACTGATCCAAATGGTTGCATGACCAGGCCTAGTGAGAACAGACCCAGACTGACCAGGCCTAGTGAGAACAGACCCAGACTGACCAGGCCTAGTGAGAACAGACCCAGACTGACCAGGCCTAGTGAGAACAGACCCAGACTGACCAGGCCTAGTGAGAACAGACCCAGACTGACCAGGCCTAGTGAGAACAGACCCAGACTGACCAGGCCTAGTGAGAACAGACCCAGACTGACCAGGCCTAGTGAGAACAGACCCAGACTGACCAGGCCTAGTGAGAACAGACCCAGACTGACCAGGCCTAGTGAGAACAGACCCAGACTGACCAGGCCTAGTGAGAACAGACCCAGACTGACCAGGCCTAGTGAGAACAGACCCAGACTGACCAGGCCTAGTGAGAACAGACCCAGACTGACCAGGCCTAGTGAGAACAGACCCAGACTGACCAGGCCTAGTGAGAACAGACCCAGACTGACCAGGCCTAGTGAGAACAGACCCAGACTGACCAGGCCTAGTGAGAGACAGACCCACACTGACCAGGCCTAGTGAGAACAGACCCAGACTGACCAGGCCTAGTGAGAACAGACCCAGACTGACCAGGCCTAGTGAGAACAGACCCAGACTGACCAGGCCTAGTGAGAACAGACCCAGACTGACCAGGCCTAGTGAGAACAGACCCAGACTGACCAGGCCTAGTGAGAACAGACCCAGACTGACCCAGGCCTAGTGAGAAGCAGACCCAGACTGACCAGGCCTAGTGAGAACAGACCCAGACTGACCAGGCCTAGTGAGAACAGACCCAGACTGACCAGGCCTAGTGAGAACAGACCCAGACTGACCAGGCCTAGTGAGAACAGACCCAGACTGACCAGGCCTAGTGAGAACAGACCCAGACTGACCAGGCCTAGTGAGAACAGACCCACACTGACCAGGCCTAGTGAGAACAGACCCAGACTGACCAGGCCTAGTGAGAACAGACCCAGACTGACCAGGCCTAGTGAGAACAGACCCAGACTGACCAGGCCTAGTGAGAACAGACCCAGACTGACCAGGCCTAGTGAGAACAGACCCAGACTGACCAGGCCTAGTGAGAACAGACCCAGACTGACCAGGCCTAGTGAGAACAGACCCAGACTGACCAGGCCTAGTGAGAACAGACCCAGACTGACCAGGCCTAGTGAGAACAGACCCAGACTGACCAGGCCTAGTGAGAACAGACCCAGACTGACCAGGCCTAGTGAGAACAGACCCAGACTGACCAGGCCTAGTGAGAACAGACCCAGACTGACCAGGCCTAGTGAGAACAGACCCAGACTGACCAGGCCTAGTGAGAACAGACCCACACTGACCAGGCCAAGTGAGAACAGACCCAGACTGACCAGGCCTAGTGAGAACAGACCCAGACTGACCAGGCCTAGTGAGAACAGACCCAGACTGACCAGGCCTAGTGAGAACAGACCCAGACTGACCAGGCCTAGTGAGAACAGACCCAGACTGATCCAAATGGTTGCATGACCAGGCCTAGTGAGAACAGACCCAGACTGACCAGGCCTAGTGAGAACAGACCCAGACTGACCAGGCCTAGTGAGAACAGACCCAGACTGACCAGGCCTAGTGAGAACAGACCCAGACTGACCAGGCCTAGTGAGAACAGACCCAGACTGACCAGGCCTAGTGAGAACAGACCCAGACTGACCAGGCCTAGTGAGAACAGACCCAGACCGACCAGGCCTAGTGAGAACAGACCCAGACTGACCAGGCCTAGTGAGAACAGACCCAGACCGCGACCAGGCCTAGTGAGAACAGACCCAGACTGACCAGGCCTAGTGAGAACAGACCCAGACTGACCAGGCCTAGTGAGAACAGACCCAGACTGACCAGGCCTAGTGAGAACAGACCCAGACTGACCAGGCCTAGTGAGAACAGACCCAGACTGACCAGGCCTAGTGAGAACAGACCCAGACTGACCAGGCCTAGTGAGAACAGACCCAGACTGACCAGGCCTAGTGAGAACAGACCCAGACTGACCAGGCCTAGTGAGAACAGACCCAGACTGACCAGGCCTAGTGAGAACAGACCCAGACTGACCAGGCCTAGTGAGAACAGACCCAGACTGACCAGGCCTAGTGAGAACAGACCCAGACTGACCAGGCCTAGTGAGAACAGACCCAGACTGACCAGGCCTAGTGAGAACAGACCCAGACTGACCAGGCCTAGTGAGAACAGACCCAGACTGACCAGGCCTAGTGAGAACAGACCCAGACTGACCAGGCCTAGTGAGAACAGACCCAGACTGACCAGGCCTAGTGAGAACAGACCCAGACTGACCAGGCCTAGTGAGAACAGACCCAGACTGACCAGGCCTAGTGAGAACAGACCCAGACTGACCAGGCCTAGTGAGAACAGACTCACAGCTGACCAGGCCTAGTGAGAACAGACCCAGACTGACCAGGCCTAGTGAGAACAGACCCAGACTGACCAGGCCTAGTGAGAACAGACCCAGACTGACCAGGCCTAGTGAGAACAGACCCAGACTGACCAGGCCTAGTGAGAACAGACCCAGACCGACCAGGCCTAGTGAGAACAGACCCAGACTGACCAGGCCTAGTGAGAACAGACCCAGACTGACCAGGCCTAGTGAGAACAGCCCAGACTGACCAGGCCTAGTGAGAACAGACCCAGACTGACCAGGCCTAGTGAGAACAGACCCAGACTGACCAGGCCTAGTGAGAACAGACCCAGACTGACCAGGCTAGTGAGAACAGACCCACACTGACCAGGCCTAGTGAGAACAGACCCAGACTGACCAGGCCTAGTGAGAACAGACCCAGACGACCAGGCCTAGTGAGAACAGACCCAGACTGACCAGGCCTAGTGAGAACAGACCCAGACTGACCAGGCCTAGTGAGAACAGACCCAGACTGACCAGGCCTAGTGAGAACAGACCCAGACTGACCAGGCCTAGTGAGAACAGACCCAGACTGACCAGGCCTAGTGAGAACAGACCCCAGACTGACCAGGCCTAGTGAGAACAGACCCAGACTGACCAGGCCTAGTGAGAACAGACCCAGACTGACCCAGGCCTAGTGAGAACAGACCCAGACTGACCAGGCCTAGTGAGAACAGACCCAGACTGACCAGGCCTAGTGAGAACAGACCCAGACTGACCAGGCCTAGTGAGAACAGACCCAGACTGACCAGGCCTAGTGAGAACAGACCCACACTGATCCAAATGGTTGCATGACCAGGCCTGAGCGGTTATTCAAATGATCCTGCATCAGTTTACAGCCCATGGATAGTAATTGTGTATTCACTTGATAACAATAATACATTCCTCGTTGCACTGTGTTATTGTAGCCTAGGTAGAATAATGTTATTGTCTAAAAACGTAGGCCTGTGCCATCATCAATGTTGAGCTTTGGGTGGGGTAGAGATAGAGGGGGGACCACAGAGCGCAGCCTGGAGGAACGCACTACAGAGCTGCCATTTCATCATCTCTTTACTTATTTTTCTTGCACTTTGATAGGGAAATATTTAGCCTTAATATTTAGCTAATGAATGGCCTAATATCTAGCTAATATTTAGCTAATGAATGGCCTAATATCTAGCTAATATTTAGCTAATGAATGGCCTAATATCTAGCTAATATTTAGCTAATGAATGGCCTAATATCTAGCTAATATTTAGCTAATGAATGGCCTAATATCTAGCTAATATTTAGCTAATGAATGGCCTAATATCTAGCCAATATTTAGCTAATGAATGGCCTAATATCTAGCTAATATTTAGCTAATGAATGGCCTAATATCTAGCTAATATTTAGCTAATGAATGGCCTAATATCTAGCTAATATTTAGCTAATGAATGGCCTAATATCTAGCTAATATTTAGCTAATGAATGGCCTAATATCTAGCTAATATTTAGCTAATGAATGGCCTAATATCTAGCTAATATTTAGCTAATGAATGGCCTAATATCTAGCTAATATTTAGCTAATGAATGGCCTAATATCTAGCTAATATTTAGCTAATGAATGGCCCAATATCTAGCTAATATTTAGCTAATGAATGGCCTAATATCTAGCTAATATTTAGCTAATGAATGGCCTAATATCTAGCTAATATTTAGCTAATGAATGGCCTAATATCTAGCTAATATTTAGCTAATGAATGGCCTAATATCTAGCTAATATTTAGCCTAATGAATGGCCTAATATCTAGCTAATATTTAGCTAATGAATGGCCTAATATCTAGCTAATATTTAGCTAATGAATGGCCTAATATCTAGCTAATATTTAGCTAATGAATGGCCTAATATCTAGCTAATATTTAGCTAATGAATGGCCTAATATCTAGCTAATATTTAGCTAATGAATGGCCTAATATCTAGCTAATATTTAGCTAATGAATGGCCTAATATCTAGCTAATATTTAGCTAATGAATGGCCTAATATCTAGCTAATATTTAGCTAATGAATGGCCTAATATCTAGCTAATATTTAGCTAATGAATGGCCTAATCTAGCTAATATTTAGCTAATGAATGGCCTAATATCTAGCTAATATTTAGCTAATGAATGGCCTAATCTAGCTAATATTTAAATGGCCTAATCTAGCTAATATTTAGCTAATGAATGGCCTAATATCTAGCTAATATTTAGCTAATGAATGGCCTAATATCTAGCTAATATTTAGCTAATGAATGGCCTAATATCTAGCTAATATTTAGCTAATGAATGGCCTAATATCTAGCTAATATTTAGCTAATGAATGGCCTAATATCTAGCTAATATTTAGCTAATGAATGGCCTAATCTAGCTAATATTTAGCTAATGAATGGCCTAATATCTAGCTAATATTTAGCTAATGAATGGCCTAATATCTAGCTAATATTTAGCTAATGAATGGCCTAATATCTAGCTAATATTTCGCTTACACATCTCTAGCCTCTCTCTTCTAGCTGTTCCCGTGCCAACAGGCTACAGGTATCTGTGGGTTAGAGACCTCATGAATGGTCTGAACCAGTATCTGTGGTGGTTAGAGACATCATGAATGGTCTGAACCAGTATCTGTGGGTTAGAGACCTCATGGTCTGAACCAGTATCTGTGGGTTAGAGACCTCATGGTCTGAACCAGTATCTGTGGGTTAGAGACATCATGAATGGTCTGAACCAGTATCTGTGGGTTAGAGACCTCATGAATGGTCTGAACCAGTATCTGTGGGTTAGAGACCTCATGAATGGTCTGAACCAGTATCTGTGGGTTAGAGACCTCATGAATGGTCTGAACCAGTATCTGTGGGTTAGAGACCTCATGGTCTGAACCAGTATCTGTGGGTTAGAGACCTCATGGTCTGAACCAGTATCTGTGGGTTAGAGACCTCATGGTCTGAACCAGTATCTGTGGGTTAGAGACCTCATGGTCTGAACCACTATCTGTGGGTTAGAGACCTCATGGTCTGAACCAGTATCTGTGGGTTAAAGACCTCATGGTCTGAACCAGTATCTGTGGGTTAGAGACCTCATGGTCTGAACCACTATCTGTGGGTTAGAGACCTCATGGTCTGAACCAGTATCTGTGGTGGTTAGAGACCTCATGGTCTGAACCAGTATCTGTGGGTTAGAGACCTCATGGTCTGAACCAGTATCTGTGGGTTAGAGACCTCATGGATGGTCTTGTGTTACCACCTTATCAATAGACAGTGTGCTGTAGGATGCGTTGATCAGTTGATTGACAGGTGTAGGACTGTAGAAGGATAGACTAACTTTCCTCTAGTGTGGATGCTCACCAGCGTTTCCTCTAGTGTGGATGCTCACCAGCGTTTCCTCTAGTGTGGATGCTCACCAGCGTTTCCTCTAGTGTGGATGCTCACCAGCGTTTCCTCTAGTGTGGATGCTCACCAGTTCCCTCTAGTGTGGATGCTCACCAGCGTTTCCCCTCTAGTGTGGATGCTCACCAGCGTTTCCTCTAGTGTGGATGCTCACCAGCGTTTCCTCTAGTGTGGATGCTCACCAGCGTTTCCTCTAGTGGATGCTCACCAGCGTTCCTCTAGTGTGGATGCTCACCAGCGTTTCCTCTAGTGTGGATACTCACCAGCGTTTCCTCTAGTGTGGATGCTCTACCAGCGTTTCCTCTAGTGTGGATGCTCACCAGCGTTTCCCTCTAGTGTGGATGCTCACCAGCGTTTCCCCCTAGTGTGGATGCTCACCAGCGTTTCCTCTAGTGTGGATGCTCACCAGCGTTTCCTCTAGTGTGGATGCTCACCAGCGTTTCCTCTAGTGTGGATGCTCACCAGCGTTTCCTCTAGTGTGGATGCTCACCAGCGTTTCCTCTAGTGTGGATGCTCACCAGCGTTTCCTCTAGTGTGGATGCTCACCAGCGTTCCCCTCTAGTGTGGATGCTCACCAGCGTTTCCTCTAGTGTGGATGCTCACCAGCTTTCCCTCTAGTGTGGATGCTCACCAGCGTTTCCCTCTAGTGTGGATGCTCACCAGCTTTCCTCTAGTGTGGATGCTCACCAGCGTTTCCTCTAGTGTGGATGCTCACCAGCGTTTCCTCTAGTGTGGATGCTCACCAGCGTTTCCTCTAGTGTGGATGCTCACCAGCGTTTCCTCTAGTGTGGATGCTCACCAAGCGTTTCCTCTAGTGTGGATGCTCACCAGCGTTTCCTCTAGTGTGGATGCTCACCAGCGTTTCCTCTAGTGTGGATGCTCACCAGCGTTTCCTCTAGTGTGGATGCTCACCAGCGTTTCCTCTAGTGTGGATGCTCACCAGCGTTTCCTCTAGTGTGGATGCTCACCAGCGTTTCCTCTAGTGTGGATGCTCACCAGCCGTTTCCTCTAGTGTGGATGCTCACCAGCGTTCCTCTAGTGTGGATGCTCACCAGCGTTTCCTCTAGTGTGGATGCTCACCAGCGTTTCCTCTAGTGTGGATGCTCACCAGCGTTTCCTCTAGTGTGGATGCTCACCAGCGTTTCCTCTAGTGTGGATGCTCACCAGCGTTTCCTCTAGTGTGGATGCTCACCAGCGTTTCCTCTAGTGTGGATGCTCCACCAGCGTTTCCTCTAGTGTGGATGCTCACCAGCGTTTCCTCTAGTGTGGATGCTCACCAGCGTTTCCTCTAGTGTGGATGCTCACCAGCGTTTCCCCTCTAGTGTGGATGCTCACCAGCTTTCCTCTAGTGTGGATGCTCACCAGCTTTTCCCTCTAGTGTGGATGCTCACCAGCGTTTCCTCTAGTGTGGATGCTCACCAGCTTTCCCTCTAGTGTGGATGCTCACCAGCGTTTCCTCTCTAGTGTGGATGCTCACCAGCGTTTCCCTCTAGTGTGGATGCTCACCAGCGTTTCCTCTAGTGTGGATGCTCACCAGCGTTTCCTCTAGTGTGATGCTCACCAGCGTTTCCTCTAGTGTGGATGCTCACCAGCTTCCCTCTAGTGTGATGCTCACCAGCGTTTCCTCTAGTGTGGATGCTCACCAGCGTTCCCTCTAGTGTGGATGCTCACCAGCGTTTCCTCTAGTGTGGATGCTCACCAAGCTTTCCTCTAGTGTGGATGCTCACCAGCGTTTCCTCTAGTGTGGATGCTCACCAGCGTTTCCTCTAGTGTGGATGCTCACCAGCGTTTCCCTCTAGTGTGGATGCTCACCAGCTTTCCCCTCTAGTGTGGATGCTCACCAGCGTTTCCTCTAGTGTGGATGCTCACCAGCGTTCCTCTAGTGTGGATGCTCACCAGCGTTTCCTCTAGTGTGGATGCTCACCAGCGTTTCCTCTAGTGTGGATGCTCACCAGCGTTTCCCTCTAGTGTGATGCTCACCAGCATTTCCTCTAGTGTGGATGCTCACCAGCTTTTCCTCTAGTGTGGATGCTCACCAGCGTTTCCTCTAGTGTGGATGCTCACCAGCGTTTCCTCTAGTGTGGATGCTCACCAGCGTTTCCTCTAGTGTGGATGCTCACCAGCGTTTCCTCTAGTGTGGATGCTCACCAGCGTTTCCTCTAGTGTGGATGCTCACCAGCGTTTCCTCTAGTGTGGATGCTCACCAGCGTTTCCTCTAGTGTGGATGCTCACCAGCGTTTCCTCTAGTGTGGATGCTCACCAGCGTTTCCTCTAGTGTGGATGCTCACCAGCGTTTCCTCTAGTGTGGATGCTCACCAGCGTTTCCTCTAGTGTGGATGCTCACCAGCGTTTCCTCTAGTGTGATGCTCACCAGCGTTTCCTCTAGTGTGGATGCTCACCAGCGTTTCCTCTAGTGTGGATGCTCACCAGCGTTTCCTCTAGTGTGGATGCTCACCAGCGTTTCCTCTAGTGTGGATGCTCACCAGCGTTTCCTCTAGTGTGGATGCTCACCAGCGTTTCCTCTAGTGTGATGCTCACCAGCGCTTTCCTCTAGTGTGGATGCTCACCAGCGTTTCCTCTAGTGTGAATGCTCACCAGCGTTTCCTCTAGTGTGGATGCTCACCAGCGTTTCCTCTAGTGTGGATGCTCACCACGCTTTCCTCTAGTGTGGATGCTCACCAGCGTTTCCTCTAGTGTGGATGCTCACCAGCGTTTCCCCTCTAGTGTGGATGCTCACCAGCGTTTCCTCTAGTGTGGATGCTCACCAGCGTTTCCTCTAGTGTGGATGCTCACCAGCGTTTCCTCTAGTGTGGATGCTCACCAGCGTTTCCTCTAGTGTGGATGCTCACCAGCGTTTCCTCTAGTGTGGATGCTCACCAGCGTTTCCTCTAGTGTGGATGCTCACCAGCGTTTCCTCTAGTGTGGATGCTCACCAGCGTTTCCTCTAGTGTGGATGCTCACCAGCGTTTCCTCTAGTGTGGATGCTCACCAAGCGTTTCCCCTCTAGTGTGGATGCTCACCAGCGTTTCCTCTAGTGTGGATGCCACTCTAGCGTGCTTCTCTAGTGTGATGCTCACCAGCTTCCTCTAGTGTGGATGCTCACCAGCGTTTCCTCTAGTGTGGATGCCCACCAAGCGTTTCCTCTAGTGTGGATGCTCACCAGCGTTTCCTCTAGTGTGGATGCTCACCAGCGTTTCCTCTAGTGTGGATGCTCACCAGCGTTTCCTCTAGTGTGGATGCTCACCAGCGTTTCCTCTAGTGTGGATGCTCACCAGCGTTTTGTCGTTATGTAGTCTACAGTTTATCATTATAGTTATTGGCTTGGTGTATGGCCTTAATTCACTCTACCACAACTAACGTTATTATTATCAAAACCAAACTACTAGTAGGTCTAGCTAATGTTAGCTAACTTGAATTAAAACCAAACTACTAGTAGGTCTAGCTAATGTTAGCCAACTTGAATTAAAACCAAACTACTAGTAGGTCTAGCTAATGTTTGCCAACTTGAATTAAAACCAAACTACTAGTAGGTCTAGCTAATGTTAGCCAACTTGAATTAAAACCAAACTACTAGTAGGTCTAGCTAATGTTAGCCAACTTGAATTAAAACCAAACTACTAGTAGGTCTAGCTAATGTTAGCCAACTTGAATTAAAACCAAACTACTAGTAGGTCTAGCTAATGTTAGCCAACTTGAATTAAAACCAAACTACTAGTAGGTCTAGCTAATGTTAGCCAACTTGAATTAAAACCAAACTACTAGTAGGTCTAGCTAATGTTAGCCAACTTGAATTAAAACCAAACTACTAGTAGGTCTAGCTAATGTTAGCCAACTTGAATTAAAACCAAACTACTAGTAGGTCTAGCTAATGTTAGCCAACTTGAATTAAATTTAAATGACACTTAGACTTGTATACTTGACCTTTTATGCTCTAGATATTGACTCTTTCTAATAATTGACTCTGGCACTGCAGTAGGGAGGTAAAGCGTAAGTCGAATCCATCGCTTCCGTTGTTTGGCTGTTGCCCATAGCAATGTTCGGTAATTAGGTGAATAGGGTTAGAGTTGAGGCTAGGTAGAGGTGGTCAGGAAGCGGTCAAGAGTCGAGATGAGACAGACCTCTTCATACCTGGCTGGGGGCCTGTTCATTACTGCACAACGTTGCTAAACAATTTTAAACATTTGTCTACTGGACATGTTTAAATACATGATTAAGCTTGACCTGGCTGACTGCGGGCTGGGTGGAGTTCCATATTAATGATGATGGGTCTCCTGTGTGATTTCTCCTTTTAGCGAAGCCTGAGTAACACGGAGGATGAGTGTTCCCACCTGAAGGACATGAATGAGAGGAACCAGGGAGAGATCAGAGAACTGGCTAATAAATACAACGGGGCCATCAACGAGATCAAAGACCTCACTGACAAGATCAAGGTAGTGGACGTAGAGGCCTATCTCAATTAGCGTTATTCCTCGCCTCCTATCTCCTCGCCTCCTTCAGAGTCCCTCCCCTCTGACCACCTTCTCCAATAAGGTACAGGGTCCCGCCCCTCTGACCACCTTCTCCAATAAGGTACAGGGTCACTCCCCTCTGACCACCTTCTCCAATAAGGTGCAGGGTCCCTCCCCTCTGACCACCTTCTCCAATGGGTTTTGAGAAGGAGGAGAGGAGATAGGATCCAAGAAATCGAGTAACGATTCCTTGAGAAAAGAGCCAGGGGTTGGGGATGGGGAGAAGGGCCAGGGGTTGGGGATGGGGAGAAGGGCCAGGGGTTGGGGATGGGGAGAAGAGCCAGGGGTTGGGGATGGGGAGAAGGGCCAGGGGTTGGGGATGGGGAGAAGGGCCAGGGGTTGGGGGATGGGGAGAAGAGCCAGGGGTTGGGGATGGGGAGAAGAGCCAGGGGGTTGGGGATGGGGAAAAGAGCCAGGGGTTGGGGATGGGGAAAAGGGCCAGGGGTTGGGGATGGGGAAAAGGGCCAGGGGTTGGGGATGGGGAGAAGGGCCAGGGGTTGGGGTTGGGGAAAAGAGCCAGGGGTTGGGGATGGGGAGAAGGGCCAGGGGTTGGGGATGGGGAAAAGAGCCAGGGGTTGGGGATGGGGAAAAGGGCCAGGGGTTGGGGATGGGGAAAAGGGCCAGGGGTTGGGGATGGGGAAAAGAGCCAGGGGTTGGGGATGGGGTTGGGGAGAAGGGCCAGGGGGTTGGGGATGGGGAGAAGAGCCAGGGGCTGGGGATGGGGAGAAGGGCCAGGGGTTGGGGATGGGGAGAAGGGCCAGGGGGTTGGGGATGGGGAGAAGAGCCAGGGGTTGGGGATGGGGAGAAGGGCCAGGGGGTTGGGGATGGGGAGAAGGGCCAGGGGTTGGGGATGGGGAAAAGAGCCAGGGGGTTGGGGATGGGGATGGGGAGAAGGGCCAGGGGTTTGGGGATGGGGAAAAGAGCCAGGGGTTGGGGATGGGGAGAAGGGCCAGGGGTTGGGGATGGGGATGGGGAGAAGGGCCAGGGGTTGGGGATGGGGAGAAGAGCCAGGGGTTGGGGATGGGGAGAAGAGCCAGGGGTTGGGGATGGGGAAAAGGGCCAGGGGTTGGGGATGGGGAGAAGAGCCAGGGGTTGGGGATGGGGAAAAGAGCCAGGGGTTGGGGATGGGGAGAAGGGCCAGGGGTTGGGATGGGGAGAAGAGCCAGGGGTTGGGGATGGGGAGAAGGGCCACGGGTTGGGGTTGGGGAGAAGAGCCAGGGGTTGGGGATGGGGAAAAGAGCCAGGGGTTGGGGGTGGGGAGAAGGGCCAGGGGTTGGGGTTGGGGAGAAGAGCCAGGGGTTGGGGATGGGGAAAAGAGCCAGGGGTTGGGGATGGGGAGAAGGGCCAGGGGTTGGGGATGGGGAGAAGAGCCAGGGGTTGGGGATGGGGAAAAGAGCCAGGGGTTGGGGATGGGGAGAAGAGCCAGGGGTTGGGATGAGAGCCAGGGGTTGGGTAAGGGCCAGGGGTTGGGGATGGGGAGAAGGGCCAGGGGTTGGGGATGGGGAAAAGGGCCAGGGGTTGGGGATGGGGAAAAGGGCCAGGGGTTGGGGATGGGGAAAAGAGCCAGGGGTTGGGGATGGGGAGAAGAGCCAGGGGTTGGGGGTTGGGGATGGGGAGAAGAGCCAGGGGTTGGGGATGGGGAGAAGGGCCAGGGGTTGGGGATGGGGAGAAGAGCCAGGGGTTGGGGATGGGGAAAAGAGCCAGGGGTTGGGGATGGGGAGAAGGGCCAGGGGTTGGGGATGGGGAAAAGAGCCAGGGTGGGGATGGGGAGAAGAGCCAGGGGTTGGGGGATGGGGGAGAAGGGCCAGGGGTTGGGGATGGGGATGGGGAAAAGAGCCAGGGGTTGTGGATGGGGAGAAGGGCCAGGGGTTGGGGATGGGGAAAAGAGCCAGGGGTTGGGGATGGGGAGAAGGGCCAGGGGTTGGGGATGGGGAGAAGGGCCAGGGGTTGGGGATGGGGAAAAGGGCCAGGGGTTGGGGATGGGGAGAAGGGCCAGGGGTTGGGGATGGGGAGAAGGGCCAGGGGTTGGGGATGGGGATGGGGAGAAGAGCCAGGGGTTGGGGATGGGGAGAAGGGCCAGGGGTTGGGGATGGGGAAAAGAGCCAGGGGGTTGGGGATGGGGATGGGGGAGAAGGGCCAGGGGTTGGGGATGGGGAAAAAGGGCCAGGGGTTGGGGATGGGGAGAAGGGCCAGGGGTTGGGGATGGGGAGAAGAGCCAGGGGTTGGGGATGGGGAAAAGAGCCAGGGGTTGGGGATGGGGAGAAGAGCCAGGGGTTGGGGTTGGGGATGGGGAGAAGAGCCAGGGGTTGGGGATGGGGAGAAGGGCCAGGGGTTGGGGATGGGGAGAAGGGCCAGGGGTTGGGGATGGGGAAAAGAGCCAGGGGTTGGGGATGGGGAAAAGAGCCAGGGGTTGGGGATGGGGAGAAGGGCCAGGGGTTGGGGATGGGGAGAAGGGCCAGGGGATGGGGAGAAGGGCCAGGGGATGGGGATGGGGAGAAGGGCCAGGGGTTGGGGATGGGGAAAAGAGCCAGGGGGTTGTGGATGGGGAGAAGGGCCAGGGGTTGGGGATGGGGAAAAGGGCCAGGGGTTGGGGATGGGGAAAAGAGCCAGGGGTTGGGGATGGGGAAAAGAGCCAGGGGTTGGGGATGGGGAGAAGGGCCAGGGGTTGGGGATGGGGAGAAGGGCCAGGGGTTGGGGATGGGGAAAAGGGCCAGGGGTTGGGGATGGGGAAAAGGGCCAGGGGTTGGGGATGGGGAGAAGGGCCAGGGGTTGGGGATGGGGATGGGGAGAAGAGCCAGGGGTTGGGGATGGGGAGAAGGGCCAGGGGTTGGGGATGGGGAAAAGAGCCAGGGGTTGGGGATGGGGATGGGGAGAAGGGCCAGGGGTTGGGGATGGGGAAAAGGGCCAGGGGTTGGGGATGGGGAGAAGGGCCAGGGGTTGGGGATGGGGAGAAGAGCCAGGGGGTTGGGGATGGGGAAAAAGGGCCAGGGGTTGGGGATGGGGAGAAGAGCCAGGGGTTGGGGATGGGGATGGGGAGAAGAGCCAGGGGGTTGGGGATGGGGATGGGGTGAAGAGCCAGGGGTTGGGGATGGGGATGGGGAGAAGAGCCAGGGGTTGGGGATGGGGAAAAGAGCCAGGGGTTGGGGATGGGGAGAAGGGCCAGGGGTTGGGGATGGGGAGAAGGGGCCAGGGGTTGGGGATGGGGAAAAGGGCCAGGGGTTGGGGATGGGGATGGGGATGGGGAGAAGAGCCAGGGGTTGGGGATGGGGATGGGGAGAAGGGCCAGGGGTTGGGGATGGGGAGAAGAGCCAGGGGTTGGGGATGGGGATGGGGATGGGGAGAAGAGCCAGGGGTTGGGGATGGGATGGGGAGAAGAGCCAGGGGTTGGGGATGGGGAGAAGAGCCAGGGGTTGGGGATGGGGAAAAGAGCCAGGGGTTGGGGATGGGGAGAAGGGCCAGGGGTTGGGGATGGGGAGAAGGGCCAGGGGATGGGGATGGGGAAAAGGGGGTTGGGGATGGGGAGAAGGGCCAGGGGTTGGGGATGGGGATGGGGATGGGGGAGAAGGGCCAGGGGGTTGGGGATGGGGAGAAGGGCCAGGGGATGGGGATGGGGAAAAGGGGGTTGGGGATGGGGAAAAGGGCCAGGGGTTGGGGATGGGGAAAAGGGCCAGGGGTTGGGGATGGGGATGGGGAGAAGAGCCAGGGGTTGGGGATGGGGATGGGGAGAAGAGCCAGGGGTTGGGGATGGTGAAAGAGCCAGGGGTTGGGGTTGGGGAAAAGGGCCAGGGGATGGGGATGGGGAAAAGGGCCAGGGGATGGGGTTGGGGAAAAGCCTTGACTTGATGTGGCAGAGATCAGTGAAATTGCCTTGACTTGATGTGACCATCCCAACCAAAAGTCCCCATAGCATACTCCCTGTGTGTGTTCCTGTGTGTAGCTGGCAGAGGGCCGCCAGGAGGAGTTGACTCAGAAGGGTCAGCTGGAGAAGAAGGAGCTGCAGCTTTGTATTGAGGAGAAGGAGGAGAAGGAACAGACTCTACAGGCTCGTATTGAGGCCCTGCAGGCTGATAACGACTTCACTAACGAGCGCCTCACTGCCCTGCAAGGTAATATAACACACACACACACTGGTGCTGCAGACCTTTGCTTCGTGGTCATAAAAGATGCATGGTTTATCGATCCACACTCTCTCGATTTATGCCTCTACTCCTGTAATGTCACTGTGTAGGAAAACCAAACCCAGCAGGGAAACATGGTTCTCAGCAAGCCCTTCAGTTGACCTTGTTTTAGTCACATCCTCTCTCTAATCTGTTGTTACCAGTTGGGTTAGAACAGCTGCAGGAGAAAAGCACCAAGGACAACAGTTTAGGTGAGTGGCGGTCTGGGTCGCCGTCTGGGTCGGCGGTCTGGGTCGGCGGTCTGGGTCGGCGGTCTGGGTCGGCGGTCTGGGTCGGCGGTCCGGGTCGGCGGTCCGGGTCGGCGGTCTGGGTCGGCGGTCCGGGTCGGCGGTCCGGGTCGGCGGTCTGGGTCTATCAGTTACCCTGCATCTCCTCTTTTCCTTCATGTTCTAATCTACTGACTCAGGGCTTCTTATCTTCTGTTGCTTTTGTTCTTCTTTGTTCCGTCAATCTTGCTTCTTCTGCTCTGTCTGAACAGTAGCTAGCTGCTGGTTACTGTAGATCATGGAAGAATCCTGCTGTACCCAGCCTCTGTGTTTCTGCATTGGGAGTTGGGAGATATGATACTGTATGGGATGTGCAGTAACCACACCTAAGGTTGTCAGCTGTTTGATCTACTACACTGAACAAAAATATAAATGCAACATGTAAAGTGTTGGTCCCATGTTTCATGAGCTGAAATAAAAGATCCCAGAAATGTGCCATACGCACACACATCTTATTTCTCTCCAATGTGTTTACATCCCTGTTAGTGGCCATTTCTCCTTTCCCAAGATAATCCATCCACCTGACAGGTGTGGCATATCAAGAAGCTGATTAAACAGCATGATCATTACACAGGTGCACCTTGTGCTGGGGACAATAAAAGGCCACTTTAAAATGTGCAGTTTTGTCACACAACACAATGCCACAGATGTCTCCAGTTTTGAGGGAGCATGCAATTGGCATGCTGACTGGAGGAATATCCACCAGAGCTGTTGCCAGAGAATTTAATGTTCATTTCTCTACTATAAGCCACCTCCAACGTCTTTTTAGAAAATGTGGCAGTACGTCCAATCTGCCTCACAACCGCTGACCACGTGTAACCACGCCAGCCCAGGACCCCTGTTTGGTCAGAGGGGAGGGACTCTGAAGGAGGCGAGGAATGACGCTAATTGAGATAGGCCTCTACGTCCACTACCTTGATCTTGTCAGTGAGGTCTTTGATCTCGTTGATGGCCCCGTTGTATTTATTAGCCAGTTCTCTGTTTGTAATAAATCTCTTTTGTGGGGAAAAATTCATTCTAATTGCCCGGGCCTGGCTCCCAAGGGGTGGGCCTATGCCCTCCCAGGCCTACCAATGGCTGCGCTCCTGCTCAGTCATGTGAAATCCATAGATTAGGGCCTAATGTATTTACACTGCTCAAAAAAATAAAGGGAATACTTAAACAACATATCCTAGATCTGAATGAATGAAATAATCTTATTAAATACTTTTTTCTTTACATAGTTGAATGTGCTGACAACAAAATCACACAAAAATTATCAATGGAAATCAAATTCATCAACCCATGGAGGTCTGGATTTGGAGTCACCCTCAAAATTAAAGTGGAAAACCACACTACAGGCTGATCCAACTTTGATGTAATGTCCTTAAAACAAGTCAAAATGATGCTCAGTAGTGTGTGTGGCCTCCACGTGCCTGTATGACCTCCCTACAACGCCTGGGCATGCTCCTGATGAGGTGGCGGATGGTCTCCTGAGGGATCTCCTCCCAGACCTGGACTAAAGCATCCGCCAACTCCTGGACAGTCTGTGGTGCAACGTGGCGTTGGTGGATGGAGCAAGACATGATGTCCCAGATGTGCTCAATTGGATTCAGGTCTGGGGAACGGGCGGGCCAGTCCATAGCATCAAAGCCTTCCTCTTGCAGGAACTGCTGACACACTCCAGCCACATGAGGTCTAGCATTGTCTTGCATTAGGAGGAACCCAGGGCCAACCGCACCAGCATATGGTCTCACAAGGGGTCTGAGGATCTCATCTCGATACCTAATGGCAGTCAGGCTACCTCTGGCGAGCACATGGAGGGCTGTGCGGCCCCCCAAAAGAAATGCCACCCCACACCATGACTGACCCACCGCCAAACCAGTCATGCTGGAGGATGTTGCAGGCAGCAGAAGCGTTCTCCACGGCGTCTCCAGACTCTGTCATGTCTGTCACGTGTGCTCAGTGTGAACCTGCTTTCATCTGTGAAGAGCACAGGGCGCCAGTGGCGAATTTTGCCAATCTTGGTGTTCTCTGGCAAATGCCAAACGTCCTGCACGGTGTTGGGCTGTAAGCACAACCCCCACCTGTGGACGTCGGGCCCTCATACCACCCCTCATGGAGTCTGTTTCTGACCGTTTGAGCAGACACATGCACATTTGTGGCCTGCTGGAGGTCATTTTGCAGGGCTCTGGCAGTGCTCCTCCTGCTCCTCCTTGCACAAAGGCGGAGGTAGCAGTCCTGCTGCTGGGTTGTTGCCCTCCTACGGCCTCCTCCACGTCTCCTGATGTACTGGCCTGTCTCCTGGTAGCGCCTCCATGCTCTGGACACTACGCTGACAGACACAGCAAACCTTCTTGCCACAGCTCGCATTGATGTGCCATCCTGGATGAGCTGCACTACCTGAGCCACTTGTGTGGGTTGTAGACTCCGTCTCATGCTACCACTAGAGTGAAAGCACCACCTGCAAAACCAGTCCTTTATTGGGGGTGTCTTGCTAATTGCCTATAATTTCCACCTGTTGTCTATTCCATTTTCACAACAGCATGTGAAATTTATTGTCAATCAGTGTTGCTTCCTAAGTGGACAGTTTGATTTCACAGAAGTGTGATTGACTTGGAGTTACATTGTGTTGTTTAAGTGTTCCCTTTATTTTTTTGAGCAGTGTATTTCAATTTACTGATTTCCTTATATGAACTGTAACTCAGTAAAATCTATGAAATTGTTGCATTTATTTTTGTTCAGAATATATTGGTACTGTATACTAATGTAGGCTCTGCAATAGGATATTTAATAGGGTTCTGCTTGCTTTTTGTGGTCTAGGGTGGGTTACTGTATACGCACTTGGTGACACTGCAGTGTGGATGTAAAAAGGGCTTTATAAATCCATTAGATGTTGAGGTTGTTTAGGCGTCTCTCTGTACTGTACACCACTAGGAGATCCAGCAGGAGACGTAGATCTGAACTCTGAAGAAGGTAGTATGGCCCCTGTCGTTTCACTGGGAAGGAAGGGGCTCTCTCTAGATTTCCTCTTTCTCACTGTCTTCACAGTACTTCTCTGTTCTTCCCTTCCTGGTGTCGAAATCTCTCAACACTCAACAACCTGTAGAGGTAATATGTTGTGGAACATGATTAACTGGTCCTTATTGGTGTTCTTCCTCTGTGGTGAACTTCAGGGTGTGTTACTGTTCTGTAGGGAACCCCTTGAGGTATTCTAAATGTTGTTGTGTTTACAGCCTGTATTCAAAATGAATATATTTTTCTCTCATCCATCTACCCCATAATGACAAAGTGAAAACATGTTTCTAAAAAGTCTTGCAAATATATTGAAAATGAAATACAGAAATATCTCATTTACATAAGTATTCACACCCCTGAGTCAATACATTCAATGTCATCTTGGTAAGCAACTCTATATATTTGGCCTTGTGTTTTAGGTTATTGTCCTGCTGAAAGGTGAATTTGTCTCCCAGTGTTTATAATGGAAAACAGACTGAAGCAGGTTTTCCTCTAGGATTTTGCCTGTGCTTAGCTCTATTCTGTTTGTTTTTATCCTAAAAATATGTAACTGTTTTAAAGTCACAATTGGCCTCATGGTGAAATCCCTGAGCGGTTTCCTTCCTCTTCGGCAACTGAGTTAGGAAGGACGCCTGTATCTTTGTAGGACTGGGTGTATTGATACACCATCCAAAGTGTAATGAAGAACTTCACCATGCTCAAAGGGATTTTCAATATCAATTCTTTTTTTCATTTTTTTTACCATCTACCAATATATATATTTTTACCCATCTACCAATAGGTGCCCTACTTTGCGAGGCATTGGAAAACCTCCCTGGTCTTTGCAGTTGAATCTGTCTGAAATTCACTGCTTAACTGAGGGACCTTACAGATAATTGTATGTGTGGGGTACAGAGATGAGGTACTCGTTCAAAAATCATGTTAAACACTATTGCATGCAGAGTCAGTCCATGCAACTTATGTGACTTGTTAAGCACATTTTGATGCCTGAACTTTAGGCTTGGCCAAAACAGAGGGATTGAATACTTATTGACTTAGATATTTTTTTGACTCAAGAGTTTTTAATTAATTTGTGAACATTTCTAAAAACATTATTCCACTTTGACATTATGGAGTATTGTATGTAGGGCATTGACACAAAATCTCAATTTAATCCATTTTAAATTCAGGCTGTAACAACAAAATGTGGAAAACTCAAGGGGTGTGAATACTATCTGAAGGCTCTGTACGTACTAGAGTTGTGGCGTCGGATTTCTAATTAGGTAAATCTAAGTGAATAATCTATACTGTATATATACAGCCCTTCACATTATGGCAACATGGTTGGATGTTCTCTTGTTAAACAGGATACCCTCTCTCTCCTAACGTGACTCATATAACAGGATACCCTCTCTCTCCTAACGTGACTCGTATAACAACAGGATACCCTCTCTCTCCTAACGTGACTCATATAACAGGATACCCTCTCTCTCCTAACGTGACTCATATAACAGGATACCCTCTCTCTCCTAACGTGACTCATATAACAACAGGATACCCTCTCTCTCCTAACGTGACTCATATAACAGGATACCCTCTCTCTCCTAACGTGACTCATATAACAGGATACCCTCTCTCTCCTAACGTGACTCATATAACAACAGGATACCCTCTCTCTCCTAACGTGACTCATATAACAACAGGATACCCTCTCTCTCCTAACGTGACTCGTATAACAGGATACCCTCTCTCTCCTAACGTGACTCATATAACAGGATACCCTCTCTCTCCTAACGTGACTCGTATAACAGGATACCCTCTCTCTCCTAACGTGACTCGTATAACAGGATACCCTCTCTCTCCTAACGTGACTCATATAACAGGATACCCTCTCTCTCCCTAACGTGACTCATATAACAACAGGATACCCTCTCTCTCCCTAACGTGACTCGTATAACAGGATACCCTCTCTCTCCTAACGTGACTCATATAACAGGATACCCTCTCTCTCCTAACGTGACTCATATAACAGGATACCCTCTCTCTCCTAACGTGACTCATATAACAACAGGATACCCTCTCTCTCCTAACGTGACTCGTATAACAGGATACCCTCTCTCTCCTAACGTGACTCATATAACAACAGGATACCCTCTCTCTCCTAACGTGACTCGTATAACAGGATACCCTCTCTCTCCTAACGTGACTCATATAACAGGATACCCTCTCTCTCCTAACGTGACTCATATAACAGGATACCCTCTCTCTCCTAACGTGACTCGTATAACAGGATACCCTCTCTCTCCTAACGTGACTCATATAACAGGATACCCTCTCTCTCCTAACGTGACTCGTATAACAGGATACCCTCTCTCTCCTAACGTGACTCGTATAACAGGATACCCTCTCTCTCCTAACGTGACTCGTATAACAGGATACCCTCTCTCTCCTAACGTGACTCGTATAACAGGATACCCTCTCTCTCCTAACGTGACTCGTATAACAGGATACCCTCTCTCTCCTAACGTGACTCATATAACAGGATACCCTCTCTCTCTAACGTGACTCATATAACAGGATACCCTCTCTCTCCTAACGTGACTCATATAACAGGATACCTCTCTCTCCTAACGTGACTCATATAACAGGATACCCTCTCTCTCCTAACGTGACTCATATAACAACGGATACCCTCTCTCCCCTAACGTGACTCGTATAACAGGATACCCTCTCTCTCCCAACGTGACTCATATAACAGGATACCCTCTCTCTCCTAACGTAAGGAACCCTCTCTCACTGACTCATATAACAACAGGATACCCTCTCTCTCCTAACGTGACTCATATAACAGGATACCCTCTCTCTCCTAACGTGACTCATATAACAGGATACCCTCTCTCTCCTAACGTGACTCATATAACAGGATACCCTCTCTCTCCTAACGTGACTCATATAACAACAGGATACCCTCTCTCTCCTAACGTGACTCGTATAACAGGATACCCTCTCTCTCCTAACGTGACTCATATAACAGGATACCCTCTCTCCCTAACGTGACTCGTATAACAGGATACCCTCTCTCTCCTAACGTGACTCATATAACAGGATACCCTCTCTCTCCCTAACGTGACTCGTATAACAGGATACCCTCTCTCTCCTAACGTGACTCGTATAACAGGATACCCTCTCTCTCCTAACGTGACTCGTATAACAGGATACCCTCTCTCTCCCTAACGTGACTCATATAACAGGATACCCTCTCTCTCCTAACGTGACTCATATAACAACAGGATACCCTCTCTCTCCTAACGTGACTCATATAACAGGATACCCTCTCTCTCCTAACGTGACTCATATAACAGGATACCCTCTCTCTCCTAACGTGACTCATATAACAGGATACCCTCTCTCTCCTAACGTGACTCATATAACAACAGGATACCCTCTCTCTCCTAACGTGACTCGTATAACAGGATACCCTCTCTCTCCTAACGTGACTCGTATAACAGGATACCCTCTCTCTCCTAACGTGACTCGTATAACAGGATACCCTCTCTCTCTCCTAACGTGACTCATATAACAGGATACCCTCTCTCCCTAACGTGACTCGTATAACAGGATACCCTCTCTCTCCTAACGTGACTCATATAACAACAGGATACCCTCTCTCTCCTAACGTGACTCATATAACAGGATACCCTCTCTCTCCTAACGTGACTCGTATAACAGGATACCCTCTCTCTCCTAACGTGACTCGTATAACAGGATACCCTCTCTCTCCTAACGTGACTCGTATAACAGGATACCCTCTCTCTCCTAACGTGACTCGTATAACAACAGTGTACCTTAGTGTGGCTTCACTGTCAGCATTAGCAGAGCATTGGAGCTGAGCTCACTACAAAGCCTACATCACTCTGTAGTCATTGAGAAATGTGTGGTTAACCATAAAAACACAGACTCCTTGGCACAGAAACTAGCCTAGATAAACAAACAATTCACCGGTATCTCTGTGTGGTTATATAGCTAACCGAGGGCCTTTGCGTGATACTGTATGATCCACCAGTTAAAGGTTACTGTGTCATTACCTACTATCACTTCTGTCTTCAGGCACCATTGATCCTGTCTATCTCCATGTAGTGCAATGTGATCTCCCTGGATACTGTAACGTGAACATTGATCCTGTCTATCTCCATGTAGTGCAGTGTGATCTCCCTGGATACTGTAACGTCACCATTGATCCTGTCTATCTCCATGTAGTGCAATGTGATCTCCCTGGATACTGTAACGTGAACATTGATCCTGTCTATCTCCATGTAGTGCAGTGTGATCTCCCTGGATACTGTAACGTCACCATTGATCCTGTCTATCTCCATGTAGTGCAGTGTGATCTCCCTGGATACTGTAACGTCACCATTGATCCTGTCTATCTCCATGTAGTGCAATGTGATCTCCCTGGATACTGTAACGTCACCATTGATCCTGTCTATCTCCATGTAGTGCAGTGTGATCTCCCTGGATACTGTAACGTGAACATTGTATTTTGGCTGTAGTTCAGTAGGAGTGCTGAGGCTGCAGGTGTGAGTTGCCATATTTTGTGACAACTGCTGTTGCGAAAAGGGCTTTAACAACTATATACATTTGTTTGTTTGATTGAACGAACACTGATTGAACGAACACTGGAGTACTGGAGGAGGCAGAGATGCATTCAAATGAATATCTCTGGTTTTGTGGCCGATTCCACATGGATTCTAATCAGAATATGTTGGATTTGTTAAAATTAGTACTTTGAATTTGTTGACATTAGCCTACTTGATATTTGCATCATTGCAGGACTGGTAGATAGACTAGATGACATTTCCAGGTGAAGTCTGTAGATGACTGGTTGATGCATTATACCGTAGATAGTGGAGGCATGATGTCAAACGTCTTGTACTGTTGTTCCCTCAGTTAAAATACAAAGTCCTGTGTGTCTGTTCCTGTCCAGCACAGGACTACATCTTATACAGTGCTGCTAAATGGCATATTATTATTATTATTATTATTATTATTTATTCGGGAAGTATTCAGACCGCTTGACTTTTTCATATTTTGTTACGTTACAGCCTTATTTTAAAACGGATTACAAAAAAAATCCCTCATCAATCTACACCCAATACCCCATAATGACAAAGCAAAAACAGGTTTTATAAATTTTTGCAAATTTATTAAACATTTGAAATATTCCATTTACATAAGTATTCAGACCCTTTACTCAGTACTTTGTTGAAGCACCTTTGGCAGCGATGACAGCCTCGAGTGTTCTTGGGGATGACGCTACAAGCTTGGCACACCTGTATTTGGGGAGTTTCCATTCTCCTCTGCAGATCCTCTCAAGCTCTGTCAGGTTGGATGGGGAGCGTCACTGCACAGCTAATTTCAGGTCTCTCCAGAGATGTTCGATCGGGTTCAAGTCCGGGCTCTGGCTGGGCCACTCAAGGACATTCAGAGACTTGTCCCAAAGCCAATCCTGCGTTGTCTTAGCTGTGTGCTTCAGGGTCATTGGAAGGTGAACCTTCGCCCCAGTCTGAGGTCCTGAGCGTTCTGGAGCAGGTTTACATCAAGGATCTCTCTGTACTTTGCTCCGTTCATCTTTCCCTCGATCCTGACTAGTCTCCCAGTCCCTGCCGCTGAAAAACATCCCCACAGCATGATGCTGCCACCACCATGCTTCACCATAGGGATGGTGCCAGGTTTCCTCCAGACGTGACGCTTGGCATTCAGGCCAAAGAGTTCAATCTTGGTTTCATCAGGCCAGAGTATCTTGTTTCTCATGGTCTGAGAGTCCTTTAGGTGCCTTTTGGCAAACTCCAAGCGAGCTGTCATGTGCCTTTTACTGAGGAGTGGCTTCCGTCTGGCCACTCTACCATAAAGGCCTGATTGGTGGAGTGCTGCAGAGATGGTTGTCCTTCTGGAAGGTTCTCCTATCTCCACAGAGGAGCTCTGGAGCTCTGTCACCTCCCTGACCAAGGCCCTTCTCCCCCAATTGCTCAGTTTGGCCGGGCGGCCAGCTCTAGGAAGAGTCTTGGTGATTCCAAACTTCTTTCATTTAAGAATGATGGAGGCCACTGTGTTCTTGGGGACCTTCAATGCTGCAGAATGTTTTTTGGTACCCTTCCCCAGATCTGTGCCTCGACACAATCCTGTCTCGGAGCTCTACGGACAATTCCTTCGACCTCATGGCTTGGTTTTTGCTCTGACATGCACTGTCAACTGTGGGACCTTATATAGACAGCTGTGTGCCTTTCCAAATCATGTCCAATCAATTAAATTTACCACAGGTGGACTCAAATCAAGTTGTAGAAACGTCTCAAGGATGATCAATGGAAACATCCTGAGCTCAATTTCGATTCTCATAGCAAAGGGTCTGAATACTTATGTAAATAAGGTATTGATGCTTTTTATTTTAAATACATTTTCAAAATTGTCTAAAAACCTTTTTTCGCTTTGTCATTATGGGGTATTGTGTGTATATTGAGGAGGAAAACAATGTAATACATTTTAGAGTAAGAATAAGGCTGTAATGTAATTTATTTGGGAAAAAGTCAAGGGGTCTGAATACTTTCCAAATGCACTGTATATCTAACTTCTCCCTCTACGTAAAATGTTTAATGGTAATTGGCTATGTTAATATTTAATGGTAGATATTTAGTTTTTCTTTGTTAGTCCACTTTCTTGTAAAGCGTGGAGGGGACTGCACTACTTTAATCAACCAGTACATTTAGAGTTAAGCAGGCAGACTTATAATAGACGCGTTCAATTAATTTTCCACAATCTGAGTGTTCGTAGTCTCCCATTATTGCTCTAAGAATACCAGATAGTTTGACATCAGCATTTTGATATTGAATTCAGGTTGTCATGGTGCTAGTGTGAAGTATTAGCCTGCCTGTCAAAATACTTTCAGTACAATTGCAGACAGTATCCAGCCTGATATACTAGTGTACTCATCAAGATATTACAGATTATTAATTATTATTTCCTTGGGGCTCAAGGGTGTAGGGTGGAGTTGGGAGGAGGGTGGAGTTGGGAGGAGGGTGTAGGGTGGAGTTGGGAGGAGGGTGGAGTTGGGTGTAGGGTGAAGTTGGGTGTAGGGTGGAGTTGGGAGGAGGGTGGAGGAGGGTGGAGTTGGGAGGAGGGTGGAGTTGGGAGGAGGGTGGAGGAGGGTGTAGGGTGGAGGAGGGTGGAGTTGGGAGGAGGGTGGAGTTGGGAGGAGGGTGGAGGGTGGAGTTGGGAGGAGGGTGGAGTTGGGAGGAGGGTGGAGGGTGGAGTTGGGAGGAGGGTGGAGTTGGGAGGAGGGTGGAGGGTGGAGTTGGGAGGAGGGTGGAGGAGGGAGGAGGGTGGAGTTGGGTGTAGGGGTGGAGTTGGGAGGAGGGTGGAGGAGGGGTGTAGGGGTGGAGTTGGGAGGAGGGGTGGAGTTGGGAGGAGGGTGGAGGAGGGTGTAGGGTGGAGGAGGGAGGAGGGTGGAGGAGGGTGGAGGAGGGTGTAGGGTGGAGGAGGGAGGAGGGTGAAGTTGGGTGGAGGGTGGAGTTGGGAGGAGGGTGGAGTTGGGTGGAGGGTGGAGTTGGGAGGAGGGTGGAGTTGGGTGGAGGGTGGAGTTGGGTGTAGGGTGGAGTTGGGAGGAGGGTGGAGGAGGGTGGAGTTGGGAGGAGGGTGGAGTTGGGAGGAGGGTGGAGGAGGGTGGAGTTGGGAGGAGGGTGTAGGGTGGAGTTGGGAGGAGGGTGGAGTTGGGAGGAGGGTGGAGTTGGGAGGAGGGTGGAGGAGGGAGGAGGGTGGAGGAGGGTGTAGGGTGGAGTTGGGAGGAGGGTGGAGGAGGGTGGAGGGTGGAGTTGGGAGGAGGGTGGAGTTGGGTGGAGGGTGGAGTTGGGAGGAGGGTGGAGTTGGGAGGAGGGTGGAGGAGGGAGGAGGGTGGAGGAGGGTGTAGGGTGGAGTTGGGAGGAGGGTGGAGGAGGGTGTAGGGTGGAGTTGGGAGGAGGGTGGAGGAGGGTGTAGGGTGGAGTTGGGAGGAGGGTGGAGTTGGGAGGAGGGTGGAGGAGGGTGTAGGGTGGAGTTGGGAGGAGGGTGTAGGGTGGAGTTGGGAGGAGGGTGGAGTTGGGAGGAGGGTGGAGTTGGGAGGAGGGAGGAGGGAGGAGGGTGGAGTTGGGAGGAGGGTGGAGGAGGGTGGAGGAGGAGGAGGGTGGAGTTGGGAGGAGGGTGGAGGAGGGAGGAGGGTGGAGTTGGGAGGAGGGTGGAGTTGGGAGGAGGGTGGAGGGGGGAGTTGGGAGGAGGGGGGAGTTGGGAGGAGGGGGGAGGGTGGAGTTGGGAGGAGGGTGGAGTTGGGAGGAGGGTGGAGGGTGGAGTTGGGAGGAGGGTGGAGGGTGGAGTTGGGAGGAGGGTGGAGTTGGGAGGAGGGTGGAGTTGGGAGGAGGGTGGAGTTGGGAGGAGGGTGGAGTTGGGAGGAGGGTGGAGGAGGGAGGAGGGTGGAGGAGGGAGGAGGGTGGAGTTGGGAGGAGGGTGGAGGAGGGTGGAGTTGGGAGGAGGGTGGAGTTGGGAGGAGGGTGGAGTTGGGAGGAGGGTGGAGTTGGGAGGAGGGTGGAGTTGGGAGGAGGGTGGAGTTGCCCCTAGGCACTGATCTTGGGTCAGTTTTGCATTTTCCCCACTAATGGTTACGGTCAGGATTGGGGCACTTGGTTACGGTTAGGATTGGGGCACTTGGTTACGGTCAGGATTGGGGCACTGGAATCTGAGCAACAGTGTAAAGGAAGAGGAATACATGTAGCAGCAAGTCTCTGACATCTATGTCCTGGTCTGCTGGAGCGTTTAGTTTAGCAGGAAGTCCTTGACATCTATGTCCTTATCTGCTGGAGCATTTAGGTTAGTGGTGTGGAGTATGCCGTCCGTCCATGAGGTAGGGAGGAGACTGGGGGAAGGACGTGGAACGAGGGAGAGCTCGTTTTGTTGTTTTGAAAGTTTCTTAGTAGCTAGCTTACTTTTGAGTTTGGATTCCGCGACGCAGTTGGCATCAGTTGCTGGGACTGCTGCTATCACTCCAGTGATCCTGCCGACCAAGGCCGGGTCTGAGGAGCTATTTGGCATAGCAACTAGCCTAGCTGCTAGCTAGCTGCCTATCAAGCCAGCGGGGGTTTCTTGAGGGCTTGAACGCAGCCCGTGACGCGGTTAGCCATTGTGGCTGGGACCGTGGATTGTCCCAGACTTGTGGCTGTCTAGATCCCTGCTGTTTGTTGTTGTTGTTGTTGTTGTTTTCAATCTTCCCTGCGACCTGTCCTGTCTGGAACTGAGAGACCTGTCCTGTCTGGAACTGAGAGACCTGTCCTGTCTGGAACTGAGAGACCTGTCCTGTCTGGAACTGAGAGACCTGTCCTGTCTGGAACTGAGAGACCTGTCCTGTCTGGAACTGAGAGACCTGTCCTGTCTGGAACTGAGAGACCTGTCCTGTCTGGAACTGAGAGACCTGTCCTGTCTGGAACTGAGAGACCTGTCCTGTCTGGAACTGAGAGACCTGTCCTGTCTGGAACTGAGAGACCTGTCCTGTCTGGAACTGAGAGACCTGTCCTGTCTGGAACTGCGAGACCTGTCCTGTCTGGAACTGAGAGACCTGTCCTGTCTGGAACTGCGAGGAGTAACAGCGTAACCTACGTTGCTTCCATGACAAAGACCAAAGCCGGTGGGAGTACCGTTGAGGACAGTGGTGTCTCTCTATCACAGGTGAAGGATCTTTTAAACGAACAAAAAGAGTTCTACAAGCAGTTGATACAACAACAAGAAAATGCTTTGAGTGTTTTGTCCAAATACTGGTGGATTCAACTAATAAAAGAATGGACGACCTGACCAGAGAGGTCCAGGACTTGAACAGCTTGCAGTTTTCCCAGGGTCAGCTCGAGGAGTTTAAACAGGAGAAGGGCAAGATGACAGCAATCTGTAAGTCATTGAGAGAGGACATCAGTTCTGTATGTTAATCCATGATAACAGTGATGGAGAAATCTCGAGGGACTTTCTTCACAACACAACTGATTGGCTCAAACGCATTAAGGAGGAAAGAAATTCCACAAATGAACTTTTAACAAGGCACACCTGTTAATTTAAATGCATTCCAGGTGACTACCTCATGAAGCTGGTTGAGAGAATGTCAAGAGTGTGCAAAGCTGTTATCAAGGCAAAGGGTGCCTATTTAAAGGATCTCAAATATAAAATATATTTTGATTTGTTTAACACTTTTTTGGCTACTACATGATTCCATATGTGTTATTTCATAGTTTTGATGTCTTCACTATTATTCTACAATGTATTTTTTTTTTTTATTAAGAAAAGCCCTAAGAATGAGTAGGTGTTCTAAAACATTTGACTGGTACTGTACGTGTAGCCTTAGAAATGAAATCAATAACTTGCAAACATCAGATAACATTCATATATTAGCCATTTCTGAGACTCACTTAGATAATTCATTTGATACAGCAATAGAAGAATATAACATCAATAGAAGAGACAGGAATGCTTATGGGGGAGGTGTTGCTGTGTATATATTCAGTGCCATATCCCTGGAACGCTTAGAGAATATCTTATGTCAAGTCTTATTGAAGTTGTGGTTGCAGGTTCACTTGCCACATCTAAACCCTTTTCTTTTGGGGTGTTGCTATAGGCCACCAAGTGCTAACAGTCAGTATCTAAATAATATGTGTGAAATGCTTGGTAGTGTATGTGATGTAAACAGAGAGGTCTACTTTCTTGGGGACCTGAATATTGACTGGTTTTCATCAAGCTGTCCGCTCAAGAGGAAGCTTCTCACTGTAACCAGTGCCTGTAATCTGGTTCAGGTTATTAATCAACCTACCAGGGTGTTTACAAACACTACAGGAACAAGATCATCCACATGTATTGATCACATTTGTACTAATACTGTAGAACTTTGTTCTAAAGCGGTATCCGTACCCGTTGGATGCAGTGATCACAATACAGTGGCTATATCCAGGAAAGCCAAAGTTCCAAAAGCTGGGCCTAAAATAGTGTATAAGAGATCATACAAATGATTCTGCTGTGACTTATGTGGATGATGTAAAAAATATTTGTTGGTCTGATGTGATTAATAAGGAGCATCCAGACGCTGCATTTGATGAATTTATGAAATTGCTTCTTCCAATTATTGATAAAGATGCACCTGTTAAGAAACAGACTGTTAGAACTGTTAAGGCTCCATGGATTGATGAGGAATTGATCAACTGTCTGGTTGAAAGAGACGGGGCAAAAGGAGTGGCTAATTAGTCTGGCTGCACATCTGACTGGCTGACTTACTGCAAATAGAGAAATAATGTGACTAAACTCAACAAAAAGAAGAAGAAACTGTATTATGAAGCCAAGATCAATGATCTAAAGAGTGATGGAAAAAAACTTGAGTACTTTAAATGAAATTATGGGCAGAAAGACTAATTCAACTTCATCTTTCATCGAATCAGATTGCTTATTAATCTCAAAACCATTTGATGTTGCCAATTATTTTAATGATTACTTCATTGCCAAAGTGGGCAAACTTAGGCAGGAAATGCCAACAATGAAGAGTGAGCCATCGAATTCATGCATAAAAAAACTAATAATGAACGAAAAGCATTGCACGTTTGAATTTTGTAAAGTTAGTGTGGGAGAGGTGGAAAAATTATTGTTATCGATCAATGACAAACCTCCTGGCATTGACAACTTAGATGGAAAGCTACTGAGGATGGTAGCTGACTCTATAGCCACTCCTATCTGTCATATCTTTAATCTGAGCCTAGAGGAAAGTCTTTGTCCTCAGGCCTGGAGGGAAGCCAAAGTAATTCCGCTACCCAAGAATGGTAAAGCGGCCTTTACTGGTTCTAACAGCAGACCTATCAGCTTGCTGCCAGCTCTTAGCAAACTGTTGGAAGAAATTGTGTTTGACCAAATACAATGCTATTTCTCTGTAAACAAATTAACAACAGACTTTCGCACTGCGTTGCTTTATCTTGGCCAGGTCGCAGTTGTAAATGAGAACTTGTTCTCAACTGGCTTACCTGGTTAAATAAAGGTGGAAAAAAACAACTCAAAGGGTTTTCTTTAATGGAAGCTTCTCTAATGTCAAACATGTAAAGTGTGGTGTACTGCAGGGCAGCTCTCTAGGCCCTGTACTCTTTTCTATTTTTACCAATGATCTGCCACTCGCATTAAACAAAGCATGTGTGTCCATGTATGCTGATGATTCAACCATATACGCATTAGCAACCACAGCTAAGAAAGTCACTGAAACCCTTAACAAAGAGTTGCAGTCTGTTTTGGAATGGGTGGCCACTAATAAACTGGTCCTGAACATCTCTAAAACTAAGAGCATTGTATTTGGTACAAATCATTCCATATGTTCTAGGCCTCAGCTGAATCTGGTAATGAATGGTGTGGCTGTTGAACAAGTTGAGGAGACTAAATTAGTTGGCGTTACCTTAGATTGTAAACTGTCATGGTCAAAACATAGATTCAATGGTTATAAAGATGGGGAGAGGTCTGTCAGTAATAAAGAGATGCTCTGCTTTTTTGACACCACACTCCAAAAAGCAAGTCCTGCAGGCTCTAGTTTTGTCTGCTATTCGCTGCTCTGGCACCCCAATGGTGGAACAAGCTCCCCCAAGACGCCAGGACAGCGGAGTCACTGACCACCTTCCGGAGACACTTGAAACCCTACCTCTTTAAGGAATACCTGGAATAGTATAAAGTAATCCTTCTTCCCCCACCCCCTATAAAAATTGTTTAAAGGTGGTTGTCCCACTGGCTATCATAATTTGAATGCACCAATTTGTAAGTCGCTCTGGATAAGAGCGTCTGCTAAATGATGTAAATGTAATGTAAATGTCTTATCTTGATTATTGTCCAGCCATGTGGTTGAGTGCTGCAAGGAAAGACCTAGTTAAGCTGCAGCTGGCCCAGAACAGAGCGGCACGTCTTGCTCTTCATTGTAATCAGAGGGCTGATATAAATACTATGCATGCCAGTCTCTCTTGGCTAAGAGTTGACTGCATCGCTTATTTTTAGTAGAAAGATTAATGTGTTGAGTATCCCAAATTGTTTGCAATGTCAACTTACACAGCTCCTACACACATACATGCCACCAGGGGTCTTTTCAGTCCCCAAATCCCAGAACAAATTCAAGGAAGCGTACAGTATTATATAAAGCCATTATTGTATGGAACTCCATTCCATCTCGTATTGCTCAAATTAACAGCAAACCTGGTTTAAAAAACAGATAAAGCAACGCCTCATGGCACAACGCCTCTCCCCTGTTTGACCTAGATAGTTTGTGTATGTGTTAATATGAAGGCTACTTGTCCTTTTTTTTTTTCTTTTTTTTTTACAATTTCTTTTTAATTAATGTTGTTCTGTCCTTGAGCTGTTCTTGTCTATTAATGTTCTGTATTATGTAATGTTTTGTGTGGACCCCAGGAAGAGTAGCTGCTGCTTTGGGGATCCTAATAAAATACCAAATACTGTGATGATGGAACCAGAGTTCTACTGTTATCAAGGGAACTACAGTGTTCTAAGGGTTATCCTCTGTTAGTGCATCCGAGGCGTTCAACGTTGTAGGAGTATCCAGAAATGAAGTCGTCATTTCAGTGTCACAAACATGCTTTCCCCCCTTTTCAATGCGTATTTTTTTCTTAATATAATTGCGTAGGCTTGTTCTCTTCTGTTGAGACATTCACAATCACACATTGTTTTCTGCATGCCAACACCACCTTTCTAACTTTTCACTAGATATTAGCCTTAACGGTTTGGTTCCTCTCTTAGACTGTCCGGGGTGTTTAACTTTCCTGTTGCGTGTTTGGTAGTGTAGTTTAGCCGTTTCCTGTTGCGTGTTTGGGACTGTAGTTTAGCTTTCCTGTTGCGTGTTTGGTACTGTAGTTTAGCTTTCCTGTTGTGTGTTTGGTAGTGTAGTTTAGCTTTCCTGTTGCGTGTTTGGTAGTGTAGTTTAGCCGTTTCCTGTTGCGTGTTTGGTAGTGTAGTTTAGCTTTCCTGTTGCGTGTTTGGTAGTGTAGTTTAGCTTTCCTGTTGCGTGTTTGGTAGTGTAGTTTAGCTTTCCTGTTGCGTGTTTGGTAGTGTAGTTTAGCCGTTTCCTGTTGCGTGTTTGGGACTGTAGTTTAGCTTTCCTGTTGCGTGTTTGGTAGTGTAGTTTAGCTTTCCTGTTGCGTGTTTGGGACTGTAGTTTAGCTTTCCTGTTGCGTGTTTGGTAGTGTAGTTTAGCTTTCCTGTTGCGTGTTTGGGACTGTAGTTTAGCTTTCCTGTTGCGTGTTTGGTAGTGTAGTTTAGCTTTCCTGTTGCGTGTTTGGTAGTGTAGTTTAGCTTTCCTGTTGCGTGTTTGGTAGTGTAGTTTAGCTTTCCTGTTGCGTGTTTGGTACTGTAGTTTAGCTTTCCTGTTGCGTGTTTGGTAGTGTAGTTTAGCTTTCCTGTTGCGTGTTTGGTAGTGTAGTTTAGCTTTCCTGTTGCGTGTTTGGTAGTGTAGTTTAGCTTTCCTGTTGCG
The DNA here is from genome assembly GCF_020615455.1 of Coregonus clupeaformis. NCBI lineage: Eukaryota > Metazoa > Chordata > Actinopteri > Salmoniformes > Salmonidae > Coregonus > Coregonus clupeaformis. The sequence goes on along the minus strand of NC_059201.1, from coordinate 36,077,583 downwards.
TGTTTGGTAGTGTAGTTTAGCCGTTTCCTGTTGCGTGTTTGGGACTGTAGTTTAGCCGTTTCCTGTTGCGTGTTTGGGACTGTAGTTTAGCCGTTTCCTGTTGCGTGTTTGGTAGTGTAGTTTAGCCGCTAATGATGACGCCTTGGTAGTGTAGTTTAGCCGCTAATGATGACGCCTTGGTAGTGTAGTTTAGCCGCTAATGATGACGCCTTGGTAGTGTAGTTTAGCCGCTAATGATGACGCCAGCTGTTCTCTCTGCACCGGTCTTTGGTAGTGTAGTTTAGCCGTTTCCTGTTGCGTGTTTGGTAGTGTAGTTTAGCCGCTAATGATGACGCCAGCTGTTCTCTCTGCGCCGGTCTTTGGTAGTGTAGTTTAGCCGCTAATGATGACGCCAGCTGTTCTCTCTGCGCCGGTCTGTAACTCTACATTCTGACTGCTTTGTGTTGTGGTCAGTAGGGAATTATAGCATAATGGATTACTTTGGATAATTAATCAATGATCAATGATTGCCCTGAGCCATGACTGTAGACCTCCCCATATAGTCTACAGCCATGATGAACAGCATTATTGTTTTGCTTACTAAAACAACTACCTACTGCCCCTCAGAAGCTGTCTAGAGGTAACATGTCTAGAGATGTCAGATCCTCCCCTCAGAAGCTGTCTAGAGGTAACATGTCTAGAGATGTCAGATCCTCTCCTCAGAAGCTGTCTAGAGGTAACATGTCTAGAGATGTCAGATCCTCCCCTCAGAAGCTGTCTAGAGGTAACATGTCTAGAGATGTCAGATCCTCTCCTCAGAAGCTGTCTAGAGGTAACATGTCTAGAGATGTCAGATCCTCTCCTCAGAAGCTGTCTAGAGGTAACATGTCTAGAGATGTCAGATCCTCCCCTCAGAAGCTGTCTAGAGGTAACATGTCTAGAGATGTCAGATCCTCCCCTCAGAAGCTGTCTAGAGGTAACATGTCTAGAGATGTCAGATCCTCCCCTCAGAAGCTGTCTAGAGGTAACATGTCTAGAGATGTCAGATCCTCCCCTCAGAAGCTGTCTAGAGGTAACATGTCTAGAGATGTCAGATCCTCTCCTCAGAAGCTGTCTAGAGGTAACATGTCTAGAGATGTCAGATCCTCCCCTCAGAAGCTGTCTAGAGGTAACATGTCTAGAGATGTCAGATCCTCCCCCTCAGAAGCTGTCTAGAGGTAACATGTCTAGAGATGTCAGATCCTCTCCTCAGAAGCTGTCTAGAGGTAACATGTCTAGAGATGTCAGATCCTCCCCTCAGAAGCTGTCTAGAGGTAACATGTCTAGAGATGTCAGATCCTCTCCTCAGAAGCTGTCTAGAGGTAACATGTCTAGAGATGTCAGATCCTCCCTCAGAAGCTGTCTACAGGTAACATGTCTAGAGATGTCAGATCCTCCCTCAGAAGCTGTCTAGAGGTAACATGTCTAGAGATGTCAGATCCTCTCCTCAGAAGCTGTCTAGAGGTAACATGTCTAGAGATGTCAGATCCTCTCCTCAGAAGCTGTCTAGAGGTAACATGTCTAGAGATGTCAGATCCTCTCCTCAGAAGTTGTCTAGAAGTCAGATCCTCCCCTCAGAAGCTGTCTAGAAGTCAGATCCTCTCCTCAGAAGCTGTCTAGAAGTCAGATGTCATTATGTTGATCATCTTCTTGTTTCTTTGATCTTCTTTCTTTCTCTCCAGCTGTGAAGAACTTGAAAGAAGCAGTGGGTTCGTCGTTGCACAAGCTGGCTAACTTTGATGGTAAGTTACGTTTGTGTGTGTCTCTAAGGCAGGGGTCGGCTACCTTTTTGTGCCAATTTACAATTTATCCTACCATTTCTAACGATCTGCCAGTTATGCCAGTTATGATTTTCATATATGCGTTACAACAAATGGTCTCTATTGAATATCTAATTTCCCACAAACGGAAGTATTCCATAGCTTGCTAAACGGAGGCTCTGGCCATTAGCACCACGGGAACACCGATTCTCTTGGTGAATGATTGTGATGTTAAATCACGGGGTGGCCAATCTTCTCTTCAGTCAGCTTTGCGAATCCTTTGTTTCCCCACCATAGCGGGGGGCACCGTCAGTTGTAATAGCGAATGTGTTTTTAATATCGACACCTCTCTCCTCAAAATGATCTGTGAAGGCTTTTGCTACATCTAGTAGGACCATGCATGGGTTTTAGACAAGGCAGGTCCTCGCGTCCCTCTGAGTCACAGGTCCTGGCGTCCCTCTGAGTCACAGGTCCTGGCGTCCCTGCTCTGAGTCACAGGTCCTGGCGTCCCTGCTCTGAGTCACAGGTCCTGGCGTCCCTGCTCTGAGTCACAGGTCCTGGCGTCCCTGCTCTGAGTCACAGGTCCTGGCGTCCCTGCTCTGAGTCACAGGTCCTGGCGTCCCTGCTCTGAGTCACAGGTCCTGGCGTCCCTGCTCTGAGTCACAGGTCCTGGCGTCCCTGCTCTGAGTCACAGGTCCTGGCGTCCCTGCTCTGAGTCACAGGTCCTGGCGTCCCTGCTCTGAGTCACAGGTCCTGGCGTCCCTGCTCTGAGTCACAGGTCCTGGCGTCCCTGCTCTGAGTCACAGGTCCTGGCGTCCCTGCTCTGAGTCACAGGTCCTGGCGTCCCTCTGAGTCACAGGTCCTGGCGTCCCTGCTCTGAGTCACAGGTCCTGGCGTCCCTACTCTGAGTCACAGGTCCTGGCGTCCCTGCTCTGAGTCACAGGTCCTGGCGTCCCTGCTCTGAGTCACAGGTCCTCGCGTCCCTGCTCTGAGTCACAGGTCCTCGCGTCCCTGCTCTGAGTCACAGGTCCTCGCGTCCCTGCTCTGAGTCACAGGTCCTCGCGTCCCTCTGAGTCACAGGTCCTGGCGTCCCTGCTCTGAGACACAGGTCCTGGCGTCCCTCTGAGTCACAGGTCCTGGCGTCCCTCTCAGTCACAGGTCCTGGCGTCCCTCTGAGTCACAGGTCCTGGCGTCCCTGCCCTGAGTCACAGGTCCTGGCGTCCCTGCCCTGAGTCACAGGTCCTGGCGTCCCTGCCCTGAGTCACAGGTCCTGGCGTCCTGCTCTGAGTCACAGGTCCTGGCGTCCCTGCTCTGAGTCACAGGTCCTGGCGTCCCTGCTCTGAGTCACAGGTCCTGGCGTCCCTGCTCTGAGTCACAGGTCCTGGCGTCCCTGCTCTGAGTCACAGGTCCTGGCGTCCCTGCTCTGAGTCACAGGTCCTGGCGTCCCTGCTCTGAGTCACAGGTCCTGGCGTCCCTGCTCTGAGTCACAGGTCCTGGCGTCCCTGCTCTGAGTCACAGGTCCTGGCGTCCCTGCTCTGAGTCACAGGTCCTGGCGTCCCTGCTCTGAGTCACAGGTCCTGGCGTCCCTGCTCTGAGTCACAGGTCCTGGCGTCCCTGCTCTGAGTCACAGGTCCTGGCGTCCCTGCTCTGAGTCACAGGTCCTGGCGTCCCTGCTCTGAGTCACAGGTCCTGGCGTCCCTCTGAGTCACAGGTCCTGGCGTCCCTCTGAGTCACAGGTCCTGGCGTCCCTGCTCTGAGTCACAGGTCCTGGCGTCCCTGCTCTGAGTCACAGGTCCTGGCGTCCCTGCTCTGAGTCACAGGTCCTGGCGTCCCTGCTCTGAGTCACAGGTCCTGGCGTCCCTGCTCTGAGTCACAGGTCCTCGCGTCCCTCTGAGTCACAGGTCCTGGCGTCCCTGCTCTGAGACACAGGTCCTGGCGTCCCTCTGAGTCACAGGTCCTGGCGTCCCTCTGAGTCACAGGTCCTGGCGTCCCTCTGAGTCACAGGTCCTGGCGTCCCTCTGAGTCACAGGTCCTGGCTTCCCTCTCAGTCACAGGTCCTGGCGTCCCTCTGAGTCACAGGTCCTGGCGTCCCTGCCCTGAGTCACAGGTCCTGGCGTCCCTGCCCTGAGTCACAGGTCCTGGCGTCCCTGCTCTGAGTCACAGGTCCTGGCGTCCCTGCTCTGAGTCACAGGTCCTGGCGTCCCTGCTCTGAGTCACAGGTCCTGGCGTCCCTGCTCTGAGTCACAGGTCCTGGCGTCCCTGCTCTGAGTCACAGGTCCTGGCGTCCCTGCTCTGAGTCACAGGTCCTGGCGTCCCTGCTCTGAGTCACAGGTCCTGGCGTCCCTGCTCTGAGTCACAGGTCCTGGCGTCCCTGCTCTGAGTCACAGGTCCTGGCGTCCCTGCTCTGAGTCACAGGTCCTGGCGTCCCTGCTCTGAGTCACAGGTCCTGGCGTCCCTGCTCTGAGTCACAGGTCCTGGCGTCCCTGCTCTGAGTCACAGGTCCTGGCGTCCCTGCTCTGAGTCACAGGTCCTGGCGTCCCTGCTCTGAGTCACAGGTCCTGGCGTCCCTGCTCTGAGTCACAGGTCCTGGCGTCCCTGCTCTGAGTCACAGGTCCTGGCGTCCCTGCTCTGAGTCACAGGTCCTGGCGTCCCTGCTCTGAGTCACAGGTCCGCCAAGGCGTCCCTGCTCTGAGTCACAGGTCCGCCAAGGCGTCCCTGCTCTGAGTCACAGGTCCGCCAAGGCGTCCCTGCTCTGAGTCACAGGTCCGCCAAGGCGTCCCTGCTCTGAGTCACAGGTCCGCCAAGGCGTCCCTGCTCTGAGTCACAGGTCCGCCAAGGCGTCCCTGCTCTGAGTCACAGGTCCGCCAAGGCGTCCCTGCTCTGAGTCACAGGTCCGCCAAGGCGTCCCTGCTCTGAGTCACAGGTCCTGGCGTCCCTGCTCTGAGTCACAGGTCCTGGCGTCCCTGCTCTGAGTCACAGGTCCTGGCGTCCCTCTGAGTCACAGGTCCTCGCGTCCCTCTGAGTCACAGGTCCTGGCGTCCCTGCTCTGAGTCACAGGTCCTGGCGTCCCTCTGAGTCACAGGTCCTGGCGTCCCTGCTCTGAGTCACAGTATCTCCTCGCGTCCCTCTGAGTCACAGTATCTTGCAACAACTGCCAGACGTGGAATATCATTCAAACCCACACTCTCATCAAGAGCCACGCTAAACACGGGTGCATCTTTTAACGCTCCAGTTTGTTGCTCCTTTCCATTTTCAACCATCTCGGTAACGTGCCTTTCAACAGTTCTGGCAGACAGGCATGTCTTTTATCTTTGAGGTGATTGTGTCTTTGTTAGGCAATCCATCAAATAAAGCCTGTGAACTACTGAGGAAAGCCTCCTTGATATATTCCCCATCAGTAAATGGTTTTCCATGTTTAGCAGTTTGTTTAACAGGGTGTAGCGTTGTAGCTCCCCTCAGTAGCTTGATTTGTAAAACACTGCTGTGCTTTTCATACCTGGACACGGCCCATACCCGGACACGGCCCATACCTGGACACGGCCCATACCCGGACACGGCCCATACCCGGACACGGCCCATACCCGGACACGGCCCATACCCGGACACGGCCCATACCCGGACACGGCCCTGTTGATTCCTTCAGCCTTGTCCGCCTCATCCTTGAGGTTTTTCTCATGTCTCGTTTCAAAATGACGCCGGACACTTTATGTCCGAAAAACAACAGTTTTACAACAGAGAGCGCAAACAGACCGGCCCTTCAGTAAAACAAATCCATATTCCTTTGTCCAAGAGGCAATAAATGAGCGGATATCTGCCTTATTTTTCTTTGCCGGTGACATTTTGCGCCCTGAACTTTTTAAAATAACAAAAGAAGGCTTGCTAGCTGCTAGCCATGTGAAAACGAATCTCTCATCTTCAGCGCTGCCTTGGTTTTGAATTTGGCGGGAGAGGCGGGTTGTCTTGCGCTGAACTAATATGAAACTCCTGCAAAATCATGAAAGCCCATTGGCTAATCAGAATTGACATACCTTGGGAACTGAATACCAATGCATGCAATTTCAATTATTTTCTCCAGTTTATATTTTTTTTAACTTTCTGCCGAAAATAAGTGAGATGGGCACGGCGTAGCCGACCCCTGCTGGTTCTGTGTCCTGATGTTCTGCTGCGTCAACTAAAAAGTTAAAGTAGTAGTGTAGGAATCTCTTTCTAGAAGGGCTTCAGCCATTTCTATTTCTGAGCCATGACCTCAACTAGACCGATCAATCAACTGGCCGTAGACCGGACTACTCTCACTTTACATCCCAAATGGTACCCTATTGCAGATATAGCGCACTACCTTTGGACACTATATAGGTCTTGGTCATTGTACAGTACATCAGTTACTGAGCCATTCCAATAATCGTTCCATAATATGGCCAGGATGTTAACATTGTTAAAGGGATACTTCAGGATTAGCATGCTAGAACATTCCCATAGATTAGTTAGCATTGGCTCGCGAAACGACCTCTAGCTTCCTTCACACTGGACACAGAGACATTAAAACGCTATCCACTAGTTCATCATGACTCTGGGGAAGTAGAGAAAGGGCCTCAGTGCCAAAATGCTGAAGTATCCCTTTAATGTTAAAAGGGCACATCTGACCTGCCCAGGGAAAACTCCCAGTACCTATTGTAGTCTATAGGGGGTGGCAGGTAGCTTAGTGGGTAAGAGCGTTGTGCCAGTAACCGAAAGGTCGCTGGTTCTAATCCCCGAGCCGACTAGGTGAAAAATCTGTCTGTGCCCTTAAGCAAGGCACTTAACCCTAATTGCTCCTGTAAGTCGCTCTGGATAAGAGCATCTGCTAAATGACTAAAATGTAAATGTAGTCTGTAATTTTGAGATTTTCCTGGTATTAGTCATTCACACGAGAAACTCTAGACCCTAATTCTGTACCTCTAAACCATCTAAACTAGATGCCCTCAATCTCACACAAATTATCAACGAACCTACCAGGTACTACCCTAAATCCGTAAACATGGGTACCCTCATAGATATCATCCTGACTAATTTACCCTCTAAATACACCTCCGCTGTCTTCAACCAGGATCTCAGCGATCACTGCCTTATTGCCTGCGTCCGTAACGGGTCCGCGGTCAAACGACCACCCCTCATCACTGTCAAACGCTCCCAAAAACACTTCAGCGAGCAGGCCTTCCTAATTGACCTGGCCCAGGTATCCTGGATGGATATAGATCTCATTCCGTCAGTAGAGGATGCCTGGTTGTTCTTTAAAAGTAATTTCCTCTCAATCTTAAATAGACATGCCCCATTCAAAAATACAGAACTAAGAACAGATATAGCCCCTGGTTCTCCTCAGACTTGACTGCCCTTGACCAGCACAAAAACATCCTGTGGCGTACTGCATTAGCATCAAATAGCCCCCGCGATATGCAACTTTTCAGGGAAGTTAGGAACCAATATACACAAGCAGTTAGGAAAGCAAAGGCTAACTTTTTCAAACAGAAATTTGCATCCTGTAGCACTAACTCCAAAAAGTTTTGGGACACTGTAAAGTCCATGGAAAATAAGAGCACTTCCTCCCAGCTGCCCACTGCACTGAGGCTAGGAAACACTATCACCACCGATAAATCTACAATAATCGAGAATTTCAACAAGCATTTTGCTACGGCTGGCCATGCTTTCCACCTGGCTACCACTACCCCCGGCCACCAGCTCTGCACCCTCCGCTGCAACTTGCCCATGCCCCCCCGCTTCTCCTTCACACAAATCCAGACAGCTGATGTTCTAAAAGAGCTGCAAAATCTGGACCCCTACAAATCATCTGGGCTAGACAATCTGGACCCTTTCTTTCTAAAACTAGCCGCCGAAATTGTCGCAACCCCTATTACTAGCCTGTTCAACCTCTCTTTCGTAACGTCTGAGATCCCCAGAGATTGGAAAGCTGCCGCGGTCATCCCCCTCTTCAAAGGGGGTGACACTCTAGATCCAAACTGTTACAGACCCATATCCATCCTGCCCTGCCTTTCAAAAGCCAAGTCAACAAACAGATCACCGACCATTTCGAATCCCACCGTACCTTCTCCGCTATGCAATCCGGTTTCCGAGCTGGTCATGGGTGCACTTCAGCCACGCTCAAGGTCCTAAACGATATTATAACCGCGATCGATAATAGACAGTACTGTGCAGCCGTTTTCATTGACCTGGCCAAGGCTTTCGACTCTGTCAACCACCGCATTCTTATTGGCAGACTAAATAGCCTTGGTTTCTCAAATGACTGCCTCGCCTGGTTCACCAACTACTTCTCAGATAGAGTTCAATGTGTCAAATCGGAGGGCCTGTTGTCTGGACCTATGGCAGTCTCTATGGGGGTGCTTGGCCTCCGACCGCAAGGCACTACGGAGGGTAGTGTGTACGGCCCAGTACATCACTGGGGCCAAGCTTCCTGCCATCCAGGACCTCTATACCAGGCGGTCAGAGGAAGGCCCTCAAAATTGTCATACTCCAGCCACCCTAGTCATAGACTGTTCTCTCTGCTACCGCACGGCAAGCGGTACCGGAGTGCCAAGTCTAGGTCCAAAAGACTTCTCAACAGCTTCTACCCCCAAGCCATAAGACTCCTGAACAGCTAATCATGCCTAACGCGGACTATTTGCACTGCCCCTCCACCCCATCTTTTTACGCTGCTGCTACTCTGTTAATTATTTACAGTGGGGGAAAAAAGTATTTAGTCAGCCACCAATTGTGCAAGTTCTCCCACTTAAAAAGATGAGAGGCCTGTAATTTTCATCATAGGTACACGTCAACTACGACAGACAAATTGAGAAAAAAAAACCAGAAAATCACATTGTAGGATTTTTAAGGAATTTATTTGCAAATTATGGTGGAAAATAAGTATTTGGTCACCTACAAACAAGCAAGATTTCTGGCTCTCACAGACCTGTAACTTCTTCCTTAAGAGGCTCCTCTGTCCTCCACTCGTTACCTGTATTAATGGCACCTGTTTGAACTTGTTATCAGTATAAAAGACACCTGTCCACAACCTCAAACAGTCACACTCCAAACTCCACTATGGCCAAGACCAAAGAGCTGTCAAAGGACACCAGAAACAAAATTGTAGACCTGCACTAGGCTGGGAAGACTGAATCTGCAATAGGTAAGCAGCTTGGTTTGAAGAAATCAACTGTGGGATCAATTATTAGGAAATGGAAGACATACAAGACCACTGATAATCTCCCTTGATCTGGGGCTCCACGCAAGATCTCACCCCTTGGGGTCAAAATGATCACAAGAACGGTGAGCAAAAATCCCAGAACCACACGGGGGGACCTAGTGAATGACCTGCAGAGAGCTGGGACCAAAGTAGCAAAGCCTACCATCAGTAACACACTACGCCGCCAGGGACTCAAATCTTGCAGTGCCAGACATGTCCCCCTGCTTAAGCCAGTACATGTCCAGGCCCGTCTGAAGTGTGCTAGAGTGCATTTGGATGATCCAGAAGAGGATTGGGAGAATGTCATATGGTCAGATGAAACCAAAATAGAACTTTTTGGTAAAAACTCAACTCTTCGCGTTTGGAGGACAAAGAATGCTGAGTTGCATCCAAAGAACAGCATACCTACTGTGAAGCATGGGGGTGGAAACATCATGCTTTGGGGCTGTTTTTCTGCAAAGGGACCAGGACGACTGATCCGTGTAAAGGAAAGAATGAATGGGGCCATGTATCGTGAGATTTTGAGTGAAAACCTCCTTCCATCAGCAAGGGCATTGAAGATGAAACGTGGCTGGGTCTTTCAGCATGACAATGATCCCAAACACACCGCCCGGGCAACGAAAGAGTGGCTTCGTAAGAAGCATTTCAAGGTCCTGGAGTGGCCTAGCCAGTCTCCAGATCTCAACGCCATAGAAAATCTTTGGAGGGAGTTGAAAGTCCGTGTTGCCCAGCGACAGCCCCAAAACATCACTGCTCTAGATGAGATCTGCATGGGGGAATGGGCCAAAATACCAGCAACAGTGTGTGAAAACCTTGTGAAGACTTACAGAAAACGTTTGACCTGTGTCATTGCCAACAAAGGGTATATAACAAAGTATTGAGAAACTTTTGTTATTGACCAAATACTTGTTTTCCACCATAATTTGCAAATAAATTCATTAAAAATCCTACAATGTGATTTTCTGGAATTTTTTATCTCATTTTGTCTGTCATAGTTGACGTGTACCTATGATGAAAATTACAGGCCTCTCTCATATTTTTAAGTGGGAGAACTTGCACAATTGGTGGCTGACTAAATATTTTTTTCCCCCACTGTATGCATAGTCACTTTAACTCTACCCACATGTACATATTACTTCAACTACCTCTACTAGCCGGTGCCCCCGCACATTGACTCTGCAACGGTGCCCCCCTGTATATATAGCCTCCCTACTGTCACTTTATTTTACTGTATATATAGCCTCCCTACTGTTATTTTATTTTACTTCTACTCTTTTTTTCTCAACACTTTTGTTGTTGTTTTATTTTACTTTTTTTATTAAAAATAAGTGCACTCCGGGTCTGTCTAACTCCGGGTCTGTCTAACTCCGGGTCTGCTGTTGTAATTGTTTTCTTTCATAGTGTCACTATGATGTAATTCCCACTATGATGTCATTCCCACTGGTATGAGCCTGGGTCATGCTATGTTACTAACGGTATCTCCATGTCTCTGTCAGAGGTGATCGATGCCCACCTGCAGAACAGCCAGACGGCACCAGGAGACCGCCTTGCCAGTCCTGACAGACTCAAAGGTAAGGGAAGCTTCTGGTACAACACCAATCAGCAGGTATAGTGGTTCAAGCTTTGTGCTAGTAACCAAAAGGTTGCTGGTTCGAATCCCCGCGCCAACAAGGTGATAAATCTCTGTGCCCTTGAGTAAGGCACTTAATTCTAATTTGCGCCGTACTACTATGTCTGACCCTGTAAAACAACACATTTCACTACACCCATCCGGTGTATCTGACAATACAACATCTATAGATGGATAGATTAGCTCCAGTATGTGTCCAGCAACACCACCCTGTAGATATACCAGATAGACTTCTTCCAGATATACCAGATAGACTTCTTCCAGATATACCAGATAGACTTCTTCCAGATATACCAGATAGACTTCTTCCAGATATACCAGATAGACTTCTTCCAGATATACCAGATAGACTTATTCCAGATATACCAGATAGACTTATTCCAGATATACCAGATAGACTTATTCCAGATATACCAGATAGACTTATTCCAGATATACCAGATAGACTTCTTCCAGAGGAGCCTGAGACAGTGTTGTGTTTAGTTGCAGCTGTAATCTCTTTGGCCTGGGTCAGCTGGTATCATGTCTCTGCAGGCTAAACCAGTTTAAACTGCATCAGACGACCACTGCTGCTATTTACAGTTGAAGTCGGAAGTTTACATACTCTTAGGTTGGAGTCATTAAAACTTGTTTTTCAACCACTTCACAAATTTCTTGTTAACAAACTATCGTTTTGGAAAGTCGGTTAAGACATCTACTTTGTGCATGACACAAGTAATTTTTCCAACAATTGTTTGCAGACAGATTATTTCACTTATAATTCACTGTATCACAATTCCAGTGGGTCAGAAGTTTACATACACTAAGTTGACTGTGCCTTTAAACAGCTTGGAAAATTCCAGAAAATGATGTCATGGCTTTAGAAGCTTCTGATAGGCTAATTGACATCATTTGAGTGAATTGGAGGTGTACCTGTGGATGTATTTCAAGACATACCTTCAAACTCAGTGCCTCTTTGCTTGACATCATGGGAAAATCAAAAGGAATCAGCCAAGACCTCAGAAGAAAAATTGTAGACCTCCACAAGTCTGGTTCATCCTTGGGAGCGATTTCCAAACGCCTGAAGGTACCACGTTCATCTGTACAAACAATAGTACGCAAGTATAAACACCATGGGACCACGCAGCCGTCATACCGCTCAGGAAGGAGAAGCGTTCTGTCTCCTAGAGATGAACGTACTTTGGTGCGAAAAGTGCAAATCAATCCCAGAACAACAGAAAGGACCTTGTGAAGATGCTGGAGGAAACGGGTACAAAAGTATCTATATCCACAGTAAAACAAGTCCTATATCGACATAACCTGAAAGGCCGCTCAGCAAGGAAGAAGCCACTGCTCCAAAACCTCCATAAAAAAAGCCAGACTACAGTTTGCAACTGCACATGGGGACAAAGATCGTACTTTTTGGAGAAATGTCCTCTGGTCTGATGAAAAAATTATAGAACTGTTTGGCCATAATGACCATTGTTATGTTTGGAGGAAAAAGGGGGTGGCTTGCAAGCCGAAGAACACCATCCCAACCGTGAAGTACGGGGGTGGCAGCATCATGATGAGGGGGTGCTTTGCTGCAGGAGGGACTGGTGCACTTCACAAAATAGATGGCATCATGAGGAAGGAAAATTATGTGGATATATTGAAGCAACATCTCAAGACATCAGTCAGGAAGTTAAAGCTTGGTCGCAAATGGGTCTTCCAAATTGACAATGACCCCAAGCATACTTCCAAAGTTGTGGCAAAATGGCTTAAGGACAACAAAGTCAAGGTATTGGAGTGGCCATCACAAAGCCCTGACCTCAATCCTATAGAAAATGTGTGGACAGAACTGAAAAGGCGTGTGCGAGCAAGGAGGCCTACAAACCTGACTCAGTTACATCAGCTCTGTCAGGAGGAATGGGCCAAAATTCACCCAACTTATTGTGGGAAGCTTGTGGAAGGTACCCGAAACGTTTGACCCAAGTTAAACAATTTAAAGGCAATGCTACCAAATACTAATTGAGTGTATGTAAACTTCTGACCCACTGGGAATGTGATGAAAGAAATAAAAGCTGAAATAAATCATTCTCTCTACTATTATTCTGACATTTCACATTCTTAAAATAAAGTGGTGATCCTAACTGACTTAAGACAGGGAATTTTTACTAGGATTAAATGTCAGGAATTGTGAAAAACTGTGTTTAAATGTATTTGGCTAAGGTGTATGTAAACTTCCGACTTCAACTGTACGTTTGGTGTCGTTCATGAAAGGAGAGATACACATCCCTACATAGTAACCATGTTATTTCATGTGATTTATTTATAATTATTTTGCAGTGTTCTGAGAGAGTTTTAATAGTAGTTGTCCTCCCGTTCTAAATTGTATCTTCCTGGTCTCTCTGTAGAAAACCAACTGGATGCTAAAGAATCTGACATTTCAGATACACTGAGCCGCAGCAAGGACCGCAGCAGTGACGACACCTCAGGTAACAACCTCATAAATAGGTACATTTTTAAATACATAAACAAGCTAAAGGATTAAACCATCTGGAAGCTGTCAGAGGATATTTTCTATTCATTTATGAGGACTGAAAAAGTGAAATTATTGTCTTTGTATATTAATTCATTACATTAATTAATTAGTGTTCACCATGTTTATGAATTAAAACATGTACATAAAAGTACAATATTAACATTCAAACTATGTAAATGTATTGTTTTATTATTTTAATGATCTAGTGTGCTAATGAAACTGTCCAGAACAGAGCCGTGGAATAACTATTGATTTATTGATTTAGTTTCACTGGATGCCAATCTGTCTGTCCGTTTGTCCTGGTCTGCTCACTGTTAATCCTCTCTCTCTCTCCCTGTTCACTTTTTCTCTCTCCTCGCCTCTCCTCTCTCCCCTTGCTGTCCTTTATTTCTCTCTCTGTCTCTGTGTAGACGGAAACATGGATGATCATGAGCTGAACGAGCCACAGAACAGGGTCGCCCTGCTCAAAGGTAATACATGTTTAATGTTTTATTGCGTCCATAGTCTCGTTGCCGTAAAATCTGTTGTCAAGAGAGGCAGCTGGATGGATGGATCAACAGTGCAAAAACCTGGCTGGTGCCTGGGGGATTCTATTGAATATACAGTGGGGGGAACAAGTATTTGATACACTGCCGATTTTGCAGGTTTTCCTACTTACAAAGCATGTAGAGGTCTGTAATTTTTATCATAGGTACACTTCAACTGTGAGAGACGGAATCTAAAACAAAAATCCAGAAAATCACGTTGTATGATTTTTAAGTAATGCATTTGCATTTTATTGCATGACATAAGTATTTGATACATCAGCAAAGCATAACTTAATATTTGGTACAGAAACCTTTGTTTGCAATTACAGAGATCATACGTTTCCTGTAGGTCTTGACCAGGTTTGCACACACTGCAGCAGGGATTTTGGCCCACTCCTCCATACAGACCTTCTCCAGATCCTTCAGGTTTCGGGGCTGTCGCTGGGCAATACGGACTTTCAGCTCCCTCCAAATATTTTCTATTGGGTTCAGGTCTGGAGACTGGCTAGGCCACTCCAGGACCTTGAGATGCTTCTTACGGAGCCACTCCTTAGTTGCCCTGGCTGTGTGTTTCGGGTCGTTGTCATGCTGGAAGACCCAGCCACGACTCCATCTTCAATGCTCTTACTGAGGGAAGGAGGTTGTTGGCCAAGATCTCGCGATACATGGCCCCATCCATCCTCCCCTCAATACGGTGCAGTCGTCCTGTCCCCTTTGCAGAAAAGCATCCCCAAAGAATGATGTTTCCACCTCCATGCTTCACGGTTGGGATGGTGTTCTTGGGGTTGTACTCATCCTTTTTCTTCCTCCAAACACGGCGAGTGGAGTTTAGACCAAAAAGCTCTATTTTTGTCTCATCAGACCACATGACCTTCTCCCATTCCTCCTCTGGATCATCCAGATGGTCATTGGCAAACTTCAGACGGGCCTGGACATGCGCTGGCTTGAGCAGGGGGACCTTGCGTGCGCTGCAGGATTTTAATCCATGACGGCGTAGTGTGTTACTAATGGTTTTCTTTGAGACTGTGGTCCCAGCTCTCTTCAGGTCATTGACCAGGTCCTGCCGTGTAGTTCTGGGCTGATCCCTCACTTTCCTCATGATCATTGATGCCCCACGAGGTGAGATCTTGCATGGAGCCCCAGACCAAGGGTGATTGACCGTCATCTTGAACTTCTTCCATTTTCTAATAATTGCGCCAACAGTTGTTGCCTTCTCACCAAGCTGCTTGCCTATTGTCCTGTAGCCCATCCCAGCCTTGTGCAGGTCTTCAATTTTATCCCTGATGTCCTTACACAGCTCTCTGGTCTTGGTTATTGTGGAGAGGTTGGAGTCTGTATGATTGAGTGTGTGGACAGGTGTCTTTTATACAGGTAACGAGTTCAAACAGGTGCAGTTAATACAGGTAATGAGTGGAGAACAGGAGGGCTTCTTAAAGAAAAACTAACAGGTCTGTGAGAGCCAGAATTCTTACTGGTTGGTAGGTGATCAAATACTTATGTCATGCAATAAAATGCAAATTAATTACTTAAAAATCATACAATGTGATTTTCTGGATTTTTGTTTTAGATTCCGTCTCTCACAGTTCAAGTGTACCTATGATAAAAATTACAGACCTCTACATGCTTTTTAAGTAGGAAAACCTGCAAAAACGGCAGTGTATCAAATACTTGTTCTCCCCACTGTATATGGAGCTGATCCTCAACACGGGGGCCCCTCAGGGGTCCGTGCTCAGTCCCCTCCTGTACTCCCTGTTCACTCATGGCTGCATGGCCAGGCACGACTCCAACACCATCATTAAGTTTGCAGATGACACAACAGTGGTAGGCTTGATCACCGACAATGACGAGACAGCCTATAGGGAGGAGGTCAGAGACCTGGCTGTGTGGTGCCAGGATAACAACCTCTCCCTCAATGTGATCAAGACAAAGGAGATGATTGTGGACTACAGGAAAAGGACTGAGGACTGAGCACGCCCCCATTCTCATCGACGAGGCTGTAGTGGGGCAGGTTGAGAGCTTCAAGTTCCTTGGTGTCCACATCACCAACAAACTATCATGGTCCAAGCACACCAAGACAGTCGTGAAGAGGGCACGACAAAACCTATTCCCCCTAAGGAGACTGAAAAGATTTGGCATGGGTCCTCAGATCCTCAAAAGGTTCTACAGCTGCACCATCGAGAGCATCCTGACTGGTTGCATCACTGCCTGGTATGGCAACTGCTTGGCCTCCGACCACAAGGCACTACAGAGGGTAGTACGTACGGCCCAGTACATCACTGGGGCCAAGCTTCCTGCCGTCCAGGACCTCTATACCAGGCGGTGTCAGAGGAAGGCCCTAAAAATTGTCAGACTCCAGCCACCGTAGTCATAGACTGTTCTCTCTGCTACCGCACGGCAAGCGGTACCGGAGTGCCAGGTCTAGGTCCAAAAGGCTTCCAACAGCTTCTACCCCCAAGCCATAAGACTCCTGAACATCTAATCAAATGGATACCCAGATTATTTGCATTACAACCCCACCCCCATATTCTTTTACGCTGCTGCTACTACTGTTTATTATCTATGCATAGTCACTTTAATAACTCTACCTACATGTACATATTACCTCAATTACCTGGGCTAACCGGTGCCCCCGCACATTGACTCTGTACCGGTACCCCCTGTATATAGCCTCCCTGTTGTTATTTTTCTTTTAACTTTTATTTCGTATTATTTTATATTGTATTTTTGTGTGATTTTTTTTTTTTTTTGGGGGGGGGGGTTCTTTCTTAAAACTTCATAGTTGGTTAAGGGCTTGTAAGTAAGCATTTCACTGTAATGTCTACACCTGTTGTATTCGGCACGTGACAAATAACATTTGATTTGATTTGTGTTGGGATGGGATGGGGAGGCCAAACCTGTCTGGGGCCTGGGGGACTCTATTGAATATATAGAATAGATCTTAATTCTTCAGCATCAACAGCGGTCACCTTGTGCTAGAATAGATAATAATAATAATATGCCATTTAGCAGACGCTTTTATCCAAAGCGACTTACAGTCATGCGTGCATACATTTTTGTGTATGGGTGGTCCCGGGGATCGAACCCACTACCTTGGTGTTACAAGCGCCGTGCTCTACCAGCTGAGCTACAGAGGACCACATACCTTCATAGATCTCATACCTTCAGCATCAACAGCTGTCACCTTGTGCTAGAATAGATCTCATACATTCAGCATCAACAGCTGTCACCTTGTGCTAGAATAGATCTCATACCTTCAGCATCAACAGCTGTCACCTTGTCCTAGAATAGATCTCATACCTTCAGCATCAACAGTTGTCTGCTGCTGCTACTTGCATTTCAACAGAGCAGGGTTCTGAGCTGGGATGTTGTTGGAATGTAAACCAATTAGTCAGGAGAAGCCAGAGCACGGAGGTTACTGGCACAGCATGGATGTCATGTCACGCATCCACCGGGCCGGTTCCAGGCGTAACCCACATCACACTCAGTCAGGGTGTCATGTCAGGCATCCACCGGGCCGGTTCCAGGCGTAACCCACATCACACTCAGTCAGGGTGTCATGTCAGGCATCCACCGGGCCGGTTCCAGGCGTAACCCACATCACACTCAGTCAGGGTGTCATGTCAGGCATCCACCGGGCCGGTTCCAGGCGTAACCCACATCACACTCAGTCAGGGTGTCATGTCAGGCATCCACCGGGCCGGTTCCAGGCGTAACCCACATCACACTCAGTCAGGGTGCCAACGTACTGTTGAGAGTTAGAGTAGTAGAATACTCAGGGTGCCAACGTACTGTTGAGAGTTAGAGTAGTAGAATACTCAGGGTGCCAACGTACTGTTGAGAGTTAGAGTAGTAGAATACTCAGGGTGCCAACGTACTGTTGAGAGTTATAGCAGTAGAATACTCAGGGTGCTATTTCACAGCTTGGATTGTGCATCAGCAGTTTTTCTCTAGTTTTGTCAGTAAGACAATTTACATTGGAAAGTTAGTCTAGCCAGCGATCTAAACTTGTAGTAATCATGGCCGAATATAAAATGAAATGTTATTGCAGATGTTACCACGGGTGTAGCGAAACGCTTATGTTCCTAGCTCCAACAGTGCAGTTCTATTTCTGTGTGCTGCTGCTGCATTGTGGGGCGCGTTCCCTAGGCAACCAAAGACTTGTTTGCTACAACACCTTGCTTGTTTCAGCAAGGAGGAAAAAAGTTTAATCATATTGTAAAGAGTCCATGTTACCGTAGAAACGGACTCAACCGCACAAATGTCCGGCCGTCCCATCTTCAGTCAGCTGTTAAAAAAATCAAAATAGACTTGGAGGAGGGAGGGGGAGACCCTGATGGAGGGGGTAAGGTTAGGGGGGAGACCCTGATGGAGGGGGTAAGGTTAGGGGGGAGACCCTGATGGAGGGGTAAGGTTAGGGGGGAGACCCTGATGGAGGGGGTAAGGTTAGGGGGGAGACCCTGATGGAGGGGGTAAGGTTAGGGGGGAGATCCTGATGTAGTGGCTGCTAGAGGGGGTAAGGTTAGGGGGGAGATCCTGATGTAGTGGCTGCTAGAGGGGGTAAGGTTAGGGGGGAGATCCTGATGTAGTGGCTGCTGGAGGGGGTAAGGTTAGGGGGGAGATCCTGATGTAGTGGCTGCTGGAGGGGGTAAGGTTAGGGGGGAGATCCTGATGTAGTGGCTGATGGAGGGGATGGGGTTAGGGGGGAGATCCTGATGTAGTGGCTGCTGGAGGGGGTAAGGTTAGGGGGAGATCCTGATGTAGTGGCTGCTATAGGGGGTAAGGTTAGGGGGAGATCCTGATGTAGTGGCTGCTGGAGGGGGAGGGTTAGGGGGAGATCCTGATGTAGTGGCTGCTAGGAGGGTAAGGTTAGGGGGAGATCCTGATGTAGTGGCTGATGGAGGGGGTAAGGTTAGGGGGAGATCCTGATGTAGTGGCTGCTGGAGGGGTAAGGTTAGGGGGAGATCCTGATGTAGTGGCTGCTATGGAGGGTAAGGTTAGGGGGAGATCCTGATGTAGTGGCTGATGGAGGGGTAAGGTTAGGGGGAGATCCTGATGTAGTGGCTGCTGGAGGGGTAAGGTTAGGGGGGAGATCCTGATGTAGTGGCTGATGGAGGGGTAAGGTTAGGGGGAGATCCTGATGTAGTGGCTGATGGAGGGGGTAAGGTTAGGGGGAGATCCTGATGTAGTGGCTGCTGGAGGGGGTAAGGTTAGGGGGAGATCCTGATGTAGTGGCTGATGGAGGGGTAAGGTTAGGGGGAGATCCTGATGTAGTGGCTGCTATAGGGGGTAAGGTTAGGGGGAGATCCTGATGTAGTGGCTGATGGAGGGGATGGGGTTAGGGGGAGATCCTGATGTAGTGGCTGCTATGGAGGGGGTAAGGTTAGGGGGGAGATCCTGATGTAGTGGCTGCTATAGGGGGTAAGGTTAGGGGGGAGATCCTGATGTAGTGGCTGATGGAGGGGTAAGGTTAGGGGGAGATCCTGATGTAGTGGCTGATGGAGGGGAGTTAGGGTCTGTGGCTGATAGGGGGAGGTTCTGATGTAGTGGCTGCTGTAGGGGGTAAGGTTAGGGGGGAGATCCTGATGTAGTGGCTGCTGGAGGGGGTAAGGTTAGGGGGAGATCCTGATGTAGTGGCTGATGGGGGGGTAAGGTTAGGGGGGAGATCCTGATGTAGTGGCTGATGGAGGGGTGAGGTTAGGGGGAGATCCTGATGTAGTGGCTGATGGAGGGGTAAGGTTAGGGGGAGATCCTGATGTAGTGGCTGCTAGAGGGGGTAAGGTTAGGGGGGAGATCCTGATGTAGTGGCTGATGGAGGGGTAAGGTTAGGGGGAGATCCTGATGTAGTGGCTGCTATAGGGGGTAAGGTTAGGGGGAGATCCTGATGTAGTGGCTGATGGAGGGGATAAGGTTAGGGGGAGATCCTGATGTAGTGGCTGCTAGAGGGGTAAGGTTAGGGGGGAGATCCTGATGTAGTGGCTGCTGGAGGGGTGGGGTTAGGGGGGAGATCCTGATGTAGTGGCTGATGGAGGGGGTAAGGTTAGGGGGGAGATCCTGATGTAGTGGCTGCTATAGGGGGTAAGGTTAGGGGGGAGATCCTGATGTAGTGGCTGATGGAGGGGGTAAGGTTAGGGGGAGATCCTGATGTAGTGGCTGCTATAGGGGGTAAGGTTAGGGGGAGATCCTGATGTAGTGGCTGATGGAGGGGGTAAGGTTAGGGGGGGAGATCCTGATGTAGTGGCTGATGGAGGGGTAAGGTTAGGGGGGAGATCCTGATGTAGTGGCTGATGGAGGGGGTAAGGTTAGGGGGGAGATCCTGATGTAGTGGCTGCTGGAGGGGGTAAGGTTAGGGGGGGATCCTGATGTAGTGGCTGCTATGGGGGGGTAAGGTTAGGGGGGAGATCCTGATGTAGTGGCTGATGGAGGGGGTAAGGTTAGGGGGAGATCCTGATGTAGTGGCTGCTATAGGGGGTAAGGTTAGGGGGAGATCCTGATGTAGTGGCTGATGGAGGGTGGTGGTTAGGGGGAGATCCTGATGTAGTGGCTGATGGAGGGGGTAAGGTTAGGGGGGAGATCCTGATGTAGTGGCTGATGGAGGGGGTAAGGTTAGGGGGGAGATCCTGATGTAGTGGCTGATGGAGGGGGTAAGGTTAGGGGGGAGATCCTGATGTAGTGGCTGCTATAGGGGGTAAGGTTAGGGGGAGATCCTGATGTAGTGGCTGATGGAGGGGGTAAGGTTAGGGGGGAGATCCTGATGTAGTGGCTGCTGGAGGGGGTAAGGTTAGGGGGAGATCCTGATGTAGTGGCTGCTGGAGGGGTTAGGTTAGGGGGTGGGAGATCCTGATGTAGTGGCTGCTATAGGGGGTAAGGTTAGGGGGGAGATCCTGATGTAGTGGCTGATGGAGGGGGTAAGGTTAGGGGGGAGATCCTGATGTAGTGGCTGCTGGAGGGGGTAAGGTTAGGGGGGAGATCCTGATGTAGTGGCTGCTGGAGGGGGTAAGGTTAGGGGGGAGATCCTGATGTAGTGGCTGCTGGAGGGGGTAAGGTTAGGGACTGAGGCTGAGACACTCCTCTGCCAGCCCATTCTGAGACTGTCTGGTAGTGGTTAGGGACTGAGGCTGAGCTGTTTCAGGTCCATTCTCTCATCACCTTGTCAGTTATGTTACGTCGTTAGAACCTTTACCTTCTACAAGGTCTAGAAGTCTGCTGTTGAGTTTCCGATGACCTCTCCTGACCTCCACACAGTTAAATCATCTCTCCTTCACATAATCAGTATATTATTTTGCCAGTAGGGGTAGAGGGTGACGTCAGGAGAAATGCTTCCCATGTTCAGACATTATAGATGGCTTCCTATGCCTGCCTGCCTGGTGCAGTTTGTTTTGACACAATAGTGTAAAACATGGTTGGTTATTCGTCACTGTAGTGTAAAAACATGGTTGGTTATTCGTCACTGTAGTGTAAAAACATGGTTGGTTATTCGTCACTGTAGTGTAAAAACATGGTTGGTTATTCGTCACTGTAGTGTAAAACATGGTTGGTTATTCGTCACTGTAGTGTAAAAACATGGTTGGTTATTCGTCACTGTAGTGTAAAAACATGGTTGGTTATTCGTCACTGTAGTGTAAAAACATGGTTGGTTATTCGTCACTGTAGTGTAAAACATGGTTGGTTATTCGTCACTGTAGTGTAAAAACATGGTTGGTTATTCGTCACTGTAGTGTAAAAACATGGTTGGTTATTCGTCACTGTAGTGTAAAAACATGGTTGGTTATTCGTCACTGTAGTGTAAAAACATGGTTGGTTATTCGTCACTGTAGTGTAAAACATGGTTGGTTATTCGTCACTGTAGTGTAAAAACATGGTTGGTTATTCGTCACTGTAGTGTAATAACATGGTTGGTTATTCGTCACTGTAGTGTAAAAACATGGTTGGTTATTCGTCACTGTAGTGTAAAACATGGTTGGTTATTCGTCACTGTAGTGTAAAAACATGGTTGGTTATTCGTCACTGTTGTGTAAAAACATGGTTGGTTATTCGTCACTGTAGTGTAAAAACATGGTTGGTTATTCGTCACTGTAGTGTAAAACATGGTTGGTTATTCGTCACTGTAGTGTAAAAACATGGTTGGTTATTCGTCACTGTAGTGTAAAAACATGGTTGGTTATTCGTCACTGTAGTGTAAAAACATGGTTGGTTATTCGTCACTGTAGTGTAAAAACATGGTTGGTTATTCGTCACTGTAGTGTAAAAACATGGTTGGTTATTCGTCACTGTAGTGTAAAAACATGGTTGGTTATTCGTCACTGTAGTGTAAAACATGGTTGGTTATTCGTCACTGTAGTGTAAAACATGGTTGGTTATTCGTCACTGTAGTGTAAAAACATGGTTGGTTATTCGTCACTGTAGTGTAAAAACATGGTTGGTTATTTGTCACTGTAGTGTAAAAACATGGTTGGTTATTCGTCACTGTAGTGTAAAAACATGGTTGGTTATTCGTCACTGTAGTGTAAAACATGGTTGGTTATTCGTCACTGTAGTGTAAAAACATGGTTGGTTATTCGTCACTGTAGTGTAAAAACATGGTTGGTTATTCGTCACTGTAGTGTAAAACATGGTTGGTTATTCGTCACTGTAGTGTAAAAACATGGTTGGTTATTCGTCACTGTAGTGTAAAAACATGGTTGGTTATTCGTCACTGTAGTGTAAAAACATGGTTGGTTATTCGTCACTGTAGTGTAAAACATGGTTGGTTATTCGTCACTGTAGTGTAAAAACATGGTTGGTTATTCGTCACTGTAGTGTAAAAACATGGTTGGTTATTCGTCACTGTAGTGTAAAAACATGGTTGGTTATTCGTCACTGTAGTGTAAAAACATGGTTGGTTATTCGTCACTGTAGTGTAAAACATGGTTGGTTATTCGTCACTGTAGTGTAAAAACATGGTTGGTTATTCGTCACTGTAGTGTAAAAACATGGTTGGTTATTCGTCACTGTAGTGTAAAAACATGGTTGGTTATTCGTCACTGTAGTGTAAAACATGGTTGGTTATTCGTCACTGTAGTGTAAAAACATGGTTGGTTATTCGTCACTGTAGTGTAAAAACATGGTTGGTTATTCGTCACTGTAGTGTAAAAACATGGTTGGTTATTCGTCACTGTAGTGTAAAAACATGGTTGGTTATTCGTCACTGTAGTGTAAAAACATGGTTGGTTATTCGTCACTGTAGTGTAAAAAACATGGTTGGTTATTCGTCACTGTAGTGTAAAAACATGGTTGGTTATTCGTCACTGTAGTGTAAAACATGGTTGGTTATTCGTCACTGTAGTGTAAAAACATGGTTGGTTATTCGTCACTGTAGTGTAAAAACATGGTTGGTTATTCGTCACTGTAGTGTAAAACATGGTTGGTTATTCGTCACTGTAGTGTAAAAACATGGTTGGTTATTCGTCACTGTAGTGTAAAAACATGGTTGGTTATTCGTCACTGTAGTGTAAAAACATGGTTGGTTATTCGTCACTGTAGTGTAAAAACATGGTTGGTTATTCGTCACTGTAGTGTGAGCAACAGCCAACCACGTGTGGTGGTTACACAGATACGGTACAGATGTCCATAACTAGGCTTGGCGATATACCGTTTATACCGTATACCGGGGTATTCCGAAATACCGACGCCTCGCGGAGATGTTTGCTATGCCAGTACTTGTAAGTTAAGTATAACTGTAAGACATCTAAGATGTGTCAAATGATATCCAGCTCAGGGCTCCAGCTCTGCGTTGGGTTTGCTAACTTGCTAGCTAAGAGACTAGATGTCAAGATCAAGCTTCTTGGTAACAGCTGAGACATTCAGCCCCCTCCTGGATCTAGATCCCTGTCTAATTTAATTTTAAATAGCACCCCTTTTGTGCACATTCGGTAATACCATATACTGCCCAACCCTATCCATAACTTAAGATAACATAAATGCACAGCCGACTTTGATTAGAAGTCTTTCTGTAGCCTGGGTGGCCCTTCAATCAAAGCCCCTGCCTCTGCATCACATGTACTCTGTACAGCTGCCAGCATGGGTTCAGATCCCACCCACCGCTCTAGCATGGGTTCAGATCCCACCCACCGCTCTAGCACCTCATCTCCTTATTTACCTCTATATCTAACTATATCCCACCCACCGCTCTAGCACCTCATCTCCTTACTTACCTCTATATCTAACTATATCCCACCCACCGCTCTAGCACCTCATCTCCTTACTTACCTCTATATCTAACTATATCCCACCCACCGCTCTAGCACCTCATCTCCTTACTTACCTCTATATCTAACTATATCCCACCCACCGCTCTAGCACCTCATCTCCTTACTTACCTCTATATCTAACTATATCCCACCCACCGCTCTAGCACCTCATCTCCTTACTTACCTCTATATCTAACTATATCCCACCCACCGCTCTAGCACCTCACCTCCTTACTTACCTCTATATCTAACTATATCCCACCCACCGCTCTAGCACCTCATCTCCTTACTTACCTCTATATCTAACTATATCCCACCCACTGCTCTAGCACCTCATCTCCTTACTTACCTCTATATCTAACTATATCCCACCCACCGCTCTAGCACCTCATCTCCTTACTTACCTCTATATCTAACTATATCCCACCCACCGCTCTAGCATGGGTTCAGATCCCACCCCCCGCTCTAGCACCTCATCTCCTTATTTACCTCTATATCTAACTATATCCCACCCACTGCTCCAGCACCTCATCTCCTTACTTACCTCTATATCTAACTATATCCCACCCACCGCTCTAGCACCTCATCTCCTTACTTACCTCTATATCTAACTATATCCCACCCACCGCTCTAGCACCTCATCTCCTTACTTACCTCTATATCTAACTATATCCCACCCACCGCTCTAGCACCTCATCTCCTTACTTACCTCTATATCTAACTATATCCCACCCACCGCTCTAGCACCTCACCTCCTTACTTACCTCTATATCTAACTATATCCCACCCACCGCTCTAGCACCTCATCTCCTTACTTACCTCTATATCTAACTATATCCCACCCACTGCTCTAGCACCTCATCTCCTTACTTACCTCTATATCTAACTATATCCCACCCACCGCTCTAGCACCTCATCTCCTTACTTACCTCTATATCTAACTATATCCCACCCACCGCTCTAGCATGGGTTCAGATCCCACCCCCCGCTCTAGCACCTCATCTCCTTATTTACCTCTATATCTAACTATATCCCACCCACTGCTCCAGCACCTCATCTCCTTATTTACCTCTATATCTAACTATATCCCACCCACCGCTCTAGCACCTCATCTCCTTACTTACCTCTATATCTAACTATATCCCACCCACCGCTCTAGCACCTCATCTCCTTACTTACCTCTATATCTAACTATATCCCACCCACTGCTCTAGCACCTCATCTCCTTACTTACCTCTATATCTAACTATATCCCACCCACCGCTCTACCACCTCATCTCCTTACTTACCTCTATATCTAACTATATCCCACCCCCCGCTCCAGCACCTCATCTCCTTACTTACCTCTATATCTAACTATATCCCACCCACCGCTCTAGCACCTCATCTCCTTACTTACCTCTATATCTAACTATATCCCACCCCCCGCTCCAGCACCTCATCTCCTTACTTACCTCTATATCTAACTATATCCCACCCACCGCTCTAGCACCTCATCTCCTTACTTACCTCTATATCTAACTATATCCCACCCACCGCTCTAGCACCTCATCTCCTTACTTACCTCTATATCTAACTATATCCCACCCACCGCTCTAGCATGGGTTCAGATCCCACCCCCCGCTCTAGCACCTCATCTCCTTACTTACCTCTATATCTAACTATATCCCACCCACTGCTCTAGCACCTCATCTCCTTACTTACCTCTATATCTAACTATATCCCACCCACTGCTCTAGCACCTCATCTCCTTACTTACCTCTATATCTAACTATATCCCACCCACCGCTCTAGCACCTCATCTCCTTACTTACCTCTATATCTAACTATATCCCACCCCCCGCTCTACCACCTCATCTCCTTACTTACCTCTATATCTAACTATATCCCACCCACTGCTCTAGCACCTCATCTCCTTACTTACCTCTATATCTAACTATATCCCACCCACTGCTCTAGCACCTCATCTCCTTACTTACCTCTATATCTAACTATATCCCACCCACCGCTCTACCACCTCATCTCCTTACTTACCTCTATATCTAACTATATCCCACCCACTGCTCTAGCACCTCATCTCCTTACTTACCTCTATATCTAACTATATCCCACCCACCGCTCTAGCACCTCATCTCCTTACTTACCTCTATATCTAACTATATCCCACCCACCGCTCTAGCACCTCATCTCCTTACTTACCTCTATATCTAACTATATCCCACCCACCGCTCTAGCACCTCATCTCCTTACTTACCTCTATATCTAACTATATCCCACCCACCGCTCTAGCACCTCACCTCCTTACTTACCTCTATATCTAACTATATCCCACCCACTGCTCTAGCACCTCATCTCCTTACTTACCTCTATATCTAACTATATCCCACCCACCGCTCTAGCACCTCATCTCCTTACTTACCTCTATATCTAACTATATCCCACCCACTGCTCTAGCACCTCATCTCCTTACTTACCTCTATATCTAACTATATCCCACCCACCGCTCTAGCACCTCACCTCCTTACTTACCTCTATATCTAACTATATCCCACCCACCGCTCTAGCACCTCACCTCCTTACTTACCTCTATATCTAACTATATCCCACCCACCGCTCTAGCACCTCATCTCCCTTACTTACCTCTATATCTAACTATATCCCACCCACTGCTCTAGCACCTCATCTCCTTACTTACCTCTATATCTAACTATATCCCACCCACCGCTCTAGCACCTCATCTCCTTACTTACCTCTATATCTAACTATATCCCACCCACCGCTCTAGCACCTCATCTCCTTACTTACCTCTATATCTAACTATATCCCACCCACTGCTCTAGCACCTCATCTCCTTACTTACCTCTATATCTAACTATATCCCACCCACTGCTCTAGCACCTCATCTCCTTACTTACCTCTATATCTAACTATATCCCACCCACCGCTCTAGCACCTCATCTCCTTACTTACCTCTATATCTAACTATATCCCACCTGTCCGTCCCGGTCTAGATGAGCTGCTGAGTACCAACCTGGAGCCTGGGGACAGAGAGCAGGTGATTCACCACCTCCACAGAGAGCTGCTGGAGGCCCAGGAGTTGGCCAACACAGGCAAGCAGAAGTGTCTGGACCTCCAGGCCTTACTGGAAGAGGAGAGGAGGAATAACACGCAGCAGACTGAGGAGTCAGCCAAGCAGATCCAGTACCTACAGAGTGAGTATATAGTACAGATCAGTACCTACAGAGTATAGTACAGATCAGTACCTACAGTGTGAGTATATAGTACAGATCAGTACCTACAGAGTGAGTATATAGTACAGATCAGTACCTACAGAGTGAGTATAGTACAGATCAGTACCTACAGAGTGAGTATATAGTACAGATCAGTACCTACAGAGTGAGTATATAGTACAGATCAGTACCTACAGAGTGAGTATATAGTACAGATCAGTACCTACAGAGTGAGTATATAGTACAGATCAGTACCTACAGAGTGAGTATATAGTACAGATCAGTACCTACAGAGTGAGTATAGTACAGATCAGTACCTACAGAGTGAGTATATAGTACAGATCAGTACCTACAGAGTAAGTATAGTACAGATCAGTACCTACAGAGTGAGTGTATATAGTACAGATCAGTACCTACAGAGTGAGTATATAGTACAGATCAGTACCTACAGAGTGAGTATAGTACAGATCAGTACCTACAGAGTGAGTATATAGTACAGATCAGTACCTACAGAGTGAGTATAGTACAGATCAGTACCTACAGAGTGAGTATATAGTACAGATCAGTACCTACAGAGTGAGTATAGTACAGATCAGTACCTACAGAGTGAGTATATAGTACAGATCAGTACCTACAGAGTGAGTATAGTACAGATCAGTACCTACAGAGTGAGTATATAGTACAGATCAGTACCTACAGAGTGAGTATATAGTACAGATCAGTACCTACAGAGTGAGTATAGTACAGATCAGTACCTACAGAGTGAGTATAGTACAGATCAGTACCTACAGAGTGAGTATAGTACAGATCAGTACCTACAGAGTGAGTATAGTACAGATCAGTACCTACAGAGTGAGTAT
The DNA here is from genome assembly GCF_020615455.1 of Coregonus clupeaformis. Taxonomy (NCBI): domain Eukaryota; kingdom Metazoa; phylum Chordata; class Actinopteri; order Salmoniformes; family Salmonidae; genus Coregonus; species Coregonus clupeaformis. The sequence continues at coordinate 36,049,619 of NC_059201.1, read as the reverse complement.
ATAGTACAGATCAGTACCTACAGAGTAAGTATAGTACAGATCAGTACCTACAGAGTGAGTGTATATAGTACAGATCAGTACCTACAGAGTGAGTATATAGTACAGATCAGTACCTACAGAGTGAGTATAGTACAGATCAGTACCTACATAGTGAGTATATAGTACAGATCAGTACCTACAGAGTGAGTGTATATAGTACAGATCAGTACCTACAGAGTGAGTATATAGTACAGATCAGTACCTACAGAGTGAGTATAGTACAGATCAGTACCTACAGAGTGAGTATAGTACAGATCAGTACCTACAGAGTGAGTATATAGTACAGATCAGTACCTACAGAGTGAGTATAGTACAGATCAGTACCTACAGAGTGAGTATATAGTACAGATCAGTACCTACAGAGTGAGTATATAGTACAGATCAGTACCTACAGAGTGAGTATATAGTACAGATCAGTACCTACAGAGTGAGTATAGTACAGATCAGTACCTACAGAGTGAGTATATAGTACAGATCAGTACCTACAGAGTGAGTATATAGTACAGATCAGTACCTACAGAGTGAGTATATAGTACAGATCAGTACCTACAGAGTGAGTATATAGTACAGATCAGTACCTACAGAGTGAGTATAGTACAGATCCGTACCTACAGAGTGAGTATAGTACAGATCAGTACCTACAGAGTAAGTATAGTACAGATCAGTACCTACAGAGTGAGTATAGTACAGATCAGTACCTACAGAGTGAGTATATAGTACAGCTCAGTACCTACAGAGTGAGTATATAGTACAGATCAGTACCTACAGAGTGAGTATATAGTACAGATCAGTACCTACAGAGTGAGTATAGTACAGATCCGTACCTACAGAGTGAGTATAGTACAGATCAGTACCTACAGAGTAAGTATAGTACAGATCAGTACCTACAGAGTGAGTATAGTACAGATCAGTACCTACAGAGTGAGTATATAGTACAGCTCAGTACCTACAGAGTGAGTATATAGTACAGATCAGTACCTACAGAGTGGGTATATAGTACAGATCAGTACCTACAGAGTGAGTATATATAGTACAGATCAGTACCTACAGAGTGAGTATATATAGTACAGATCAGTACCTACAGAGTGAGTATATATAGTACAGATCAGTACCTACAGAGTGAGTATAGTACAGATCAGTACCTACAGAGTGAGTATATAGTACAGATCAGTACCTACAGAGTGAGTATATAGTACAGATCAGTACCTACAGAGAGTATATAGTACAGATCAGTACCTACAGAGAGAGTGTATATAGTACAGATCAGTACCTACAGAGTGAGTATATAGTACAGATCAGTACCTACAGAGTGAGTATTGTACAGATCAGTACCTACATAGTGAGTATATAGTACAGATCAGTACCTACAGAGTGAGTATAGTACAGATCAGTACCTACAGAGTGAGTATATAGTACAGATCAGTACCTACAGAGTGAGTATATAGTACAGATCAGTACCTACAGAGTGAGTATATAGTACAGATCAGTACCTACAGAGTGAGTATAGTACAGATCAGTACCTACAGAGAGTATATAGTACAGATCAGTACCTACAGAGTGAGTGTATATAGTACAGATCAGTACCTACAGAGTGAGTATATAGTACAAATCAGTACCTACAGAGTGAGTATAGTACAGATCAGTACCTACATAGTGAGTATATAGTACAGATCAGTACCTACAGAGTAAGTATAGTACAGATCAGTACCTACAGAGTGAGTATATAGTACAGATCAGTACCTACAGAGTGAGTATATAGTACAGATCAGTACCTACAGAGTGAGTATATAGTACAGATCAGTACCTACAGAGTGAGTATAGTACAGATCAGTACCTACAGAGTGAGTATATAGTACAGATCAGTACCTACAGAGTGAGTATATAGTACAGATCAGTACCTACAGAGTGAGCATAGTACAGATCAGTACCTACAGAGTGAGTATATAGTACAGATCAGTACCTACAGAGTGAGTATAGTACAGATCAGTACCTACAGAGTGAGTATAGTACATATCAGTACCTGCAGAGTGAGTATAGTACAGATCAGTACCTACAGAGTGAGTATAGTACATATCAGTACCTACAGAGTGAGTATATAGTACAGATCAGTACCTACAGAGTGAGTATAGTACAGATCAGTACCTACAGAGTGAGTATTGTACAGATCAGTACCTACAGAGTGAGTATATAGTACAGATCAGTACCTACAGAGTGAGTATAGTACAGATCAGTACCTACAGAGTGAGTATATAGTACAGATCAGTACCTACAGAGTGAGTATAGTACAGATCAGTACCTACAGAGTGAGTATATAGTACAGATCAGTACCTACAGAGTGAGTATATAGTACAGATCAGTACCTATAGAGTGAGTATATAGTACAGATCAGTACCTGCAGAGTGAGTATAGTACAGATCAGTACCTACAGAGTGAGTATATAGTACAGATCAGTACCTACAGAGTGAGTATATAGTACAGATCAGTACCTACAGAGTGAGTATAGTACAGATCAGTACCTACAGAGTGAGTATATAGTACAGATCAGTACCTACAGAGTGAGTATATAGTACAGATCAGTACCTACAGAGTGAGTATATAGTACAGATCAGTACCTATAGAGTGAGTATATAGTACAGATCAGTACCTGCAGAGTGAGTATAGTACAGATCAGTACCTACAGAGTGAGTATATAGTACAGATCAGTACCTACAGAGTGAGTATATAGTACAGATCAGTACCTACAGAGTGAGAATAGTACAGATCAGTACCTACAGAGTGAGTATATAGTACAGATCAGTACCTACAGAGTGAGTATAGTACGGATCAGTACCTACAGAGTGAGTATATAGTACAGATCAGTACTTACAGAGTGAGTATATAGTACAGATCAGTACCTACAGAGTGAGTATAGTACAGATCAGTACCTACAGAGTGAGAGTATAGTACAGATCAGTACCTACAGAGTGAGTATATAGTACAGATCAGTACCTACAGAGTGAGTATATAGTACATATCAGTACCTACAGAGTGAGTATATAGTACAGATCAGTACCTACAGAGTGAGTATAGTACAGATCAGTACCTACAGAGTGAGTATAGTACAGATCAGTACCTATAGAGTGAGTATAGTACAGATCAGTACCTACAGAGAGTATAGTACAGATCAGTACCTACAGAGTGAGTATATAGTACAGATCAGTACCTACAGAGAGTATAGTACAGATCAGTACCTACAGAGTGAGTATATAGTACAGATCAGTACCTACAGAGTGAGTATAGTACAGATCAGTACCTACAGAGTGAGTATAGTACAGATCAGTACCTACAGAGTGAGTATATAGTACAGATCAGTACCTACAGAGTGAGTATAGTACAGATCAGTACCTACAGAGTGAGTATAGTACAGATCAGTACCTACAGAGTGAGTATATAGTACAGATCAGTACCTACAGAGTGAGTATATAGTACAGATCAGTACCTACAGAGTGAGTTAACTATGACTTGGGTTATATATACAGTGCATTCGGAAATTATTCAGACCCCTTTTTCCACATTTTGTTACGTTACAGACTTATTCTAAAATGGATAAAAGTATTTTTTTCTCATCAGTCTACACACAATACCCCATAATGACAAAGCGAAAACAAGGTTTTTATAAATTTTTTGCAAAGGCATGACGGCCCGTTTGGAGTTTGCCAAAAGGCACCTAAAGGACAATGAGAAACAAGATTCTCTGGTCTGAGGAAACCAAGATTGAACTCTTTGGCCTGAATGCCAAGCGTCACGTCTGGAGGAAACATGGCACCATCCCTACGGTGAAGCATGGTGGTGGCAGCATCATACTGTGGGGATGTTTTTCAGCGGCAGGGACTGGGAGACTAGTCAGGATCGAGGGAAAGATGAATGGAGCAAAGTACAGATAGATCCTTGATGAAAACCTGCTCCAGAGCGCTCAGGACCTCAGACTGGGGCGAAGGTTCACCTTACAACAGGACAATGACCCTAAGCACACAGCCAAGACAACACAGGAGTGGCTTCGGGACAAGTCTCTGAATGTTCTTGGGTGGCCCAGCCAGAGCCTGGACTTGAACCCGATCGAACATCTCTGGAGAGACCTGAAAATGGCTGTGCAGCGACGCTCCCCATCCAACCTGACAGAGCTTGAGAGGATCTGCAGAGAAGAATTTGAGAAACTCGCCAAATACAGGTGTGCCAAGCTTGTAGCGTCATACCCAAGAAGACTCTAGGCTGTAATCGCTGCCAAAGGTACTTCAACAAAGTACTGAGTACATTTCTGCCCTGCTAGAGCTGCCTCGGTCAACTGTAAGTGCTGTTATTGTGAAGTAAAAACGTCTAGGAGCAACAACGGCTCAGCCGCGAAGTGGTAGGCCACACAAGCTTACCGAACGTGAGTGCTGAAGCTTTTAGCGCTTAAAAATTGTTTATCCTCGGTTGTAACACTCACTACCGAGTTCCAAACTGGAAGCACAATAATTGTTTGTTAGGAGCTTCATGAAATGGGTTTCCATGGCAGAGTAGCCACACACAAGCCTAAGATCACCATGCGCAATGCCAAGCGTCGGCTGGAGTGGTGTAAAGCTCACCGCCATTGGACTCTGGAGCAGTGGAAATGCATTCTCTGGAGTTATTAATCACGCTTCACCATCTGGCAGTCCAACGGACTAATCTGGGTTTTGCAGATGCCAGGACAACGCTACCTGCCCGAATGCATAGTGCCGACTGTAAAGTTTGGTGGAGGAGGAATAATGGTCTGGGGCTGTTTTTCATGGTTCGGGCTAGGCCCCTTAGTTCCAGTGAAGGGAAATCTTAACGCTTCTAGACGATTCTGTGCTTCCAACTTTGTGGCAACAGTTTGGGGAAGGCCCTTTCCTGTTTCAGCATGACAATGCCCCCGTGCACAAAGCGAGGTCCATACAGAAATGGTTTGTCGAGATCAATGTGGAAGAACTTGACTGGTCTGCACAGAGCCCTGACCTCAACCCCATAGAACACCTTTGGGATTAATTGGAATGCCGACTGCGAGCCAGGCCTAATCGCCCAACAACAGTGCCCGAACCTCACTAATGCTCTTGTGGCTGAATGGAAGCAAGTCCCCGCAGCAATGTTCCAACATCTAGTGGAAAGCCTTCCCAGAAGAGTGGAGGCTGTTATAGCAGCAAAGGGGGACCAACTCCATATTAATGCCCAAGATTTTGGGATGAGATGTTTGACGAGCAGGTGTCCACATACTTTTGGTCATGTAGTGTACACTGAGTGTTCAAAACTTTAAGGACACCTTCCTAATATTGAGTTGCACTCAGAACAGCCTCAATTAGTCGGAGCATAGACTCTACAAGGTGTCAAGCGTTCCACAGGGATGCTGGCCCATGTTGACTCCAATGCTTCCCACAGTTGTGTCAAACTGGCTGGATGTCTTTTGGGTGGTGGACCATTCTTGATGCACACAGGAAACTGAGTTATAAACAGGAAACTGAGTTATAAACCCAGTAGCGCTGCAGTTTTTGAAACAAACCGGTGTTCCTGGTACCTACTACCATAGACCGTTCAAAGGCACTTCAATCTTTTGTCTTGCCCATTCACCCTCTGAATGGCACACATACACAATCCATGTCTCAATTGTCTCAAGGCTTAAAAATCCTTCTTTAACCTGTCTCCTCCCCTTCATCTACACTGATTGAAGTGGATTTAACAGGTGACATCAATAAGGGATCATAGCTTTCACCTGGATTCACCTGGTCAGTCTGTCATGGAAAGAGTTGTTAATGTTTTGTCCACTCAGTGTATGTTAATGTGTATATGTTTCCAGGCCAGTTGGGAAAGCTAGCGGTAGATATGGAGGAGTTGAAGGAGCAGAGAGAGAGCAGCATTGGCAGCACACAGGAGGAGCTGTACTCGGCTCAGGAGGAGGTGCTAGTCCTCCGCCACGCCATGGAGGCCGCCACGGCCGAGAGGGAGCGCGACATCGCCGCCCTGCAGAGGGACCTGGGAGGTGTCACGGCCGAGCTGGAGAAGTGGCGGCAGGCTGCGGCAAAATACGAACAGGAGATCAACTCCCTGCAGGCCACCTTCCTACAGCAGAGCCAGCACCAGCAGAGAGCCCACCAGCTACAAGGTACGATACCACGCTAACCACTAACCCTTCCAATAGCAGAGCCAGCACCAGCAGAGAGCCCACCAGCTACAAGGTACGATACCACGCTAACCACTAACCCTTCCAACAGCAGAGCCAGCACCAGCAGAGAGCCCACCAGCTACAAGGTACGATACCACGCTAACCACTAACCCTTCCAATAGCAGAGCCAGCACCAGCAGAGAGCCCACCAGCTACAAGGTACGATACCACGCTAACCACTAACCCTTCCAATAGCAGAGCCAGCACCAGCAGAGAGCTAACGATCTACAAGGTACAATTTTATACTAAACCTAATACAGTTGAAGTCGGAAGTTTACATACACCTTAGCCAAATACATTTAAACTCAGTTTTTCACAATTCCTGACATTGAATCCTAGTAAAAATTCCCTGTCTTAGGTCAGTTAGGATCTCCACTTTATTTTAAGAAGGTGAAATGTCAGAATAATAGTAGAGAGAATGATTTATTTCAGCTTTTATTTCTTTCATCACATTCCCAGTGGGTCAGAAGTTTACATACACTCAATAAGTATTTGGTAGCATTGCCTTTAAATTGTTTAAAACTTGGGTCAAACGTTTCGGGTACCTTCCACAAGCTTCCCACAATAAGTTGGGTGAATTTTGGCCCATTCCTCCTGACAGAGCTGGTGTAACTGAATCAGGTTTGTAGGCCTCCTTGCTCGCACACGCCTTTTCAGTTCTGCCCACACATTTTCTATAGGATTGAGGTCAGGGCTTTGTGATGGCCACTACAATACCTTGACTTTGTTGTCCTTATGCCATTTTGCCACAACTTTGGAAGTATGCTTGGGGTCATTGTCCATTTGGAAGACCCATTTGCGACCAAGCTTTAACTTCCTGACTGATGTCTTGAGATGTTGCTTCAATATATCCACATCATTTTCCTTCCTCGTGATGCCATCTATTTTGTGAAGTGCACCAGTCCCTCCTGCAGCAAAGCAACAGTGGTTTTGGAGCAGTGGCTCCTTCCTCAAAGAGGATCAACTGTTGTAACCTGTCTAAATCTCCTCTCTGTCTCTGTCTCTCTGTAGGAGAGTTGGACCGTCTTCAGAAGGACTGCTCCAGTCTGCAGCAGGAGTGTGAGTGGCTCCGTTCTGAGAAGACGACCCTCGTGGACAGACTACACGGACTGGAGACTGAACTGGACAGGTGGGTCTACACACTGCAGATTGGGGGGTAGCCCTGACTGTCAACTGAACACCTTAGCCGTTACAAATAGACATGTTAGGTGGTGGGTTGAGGTCAGTCCTGTCCAATGACATCCAACTAAAGGAAGTTGTCAGTTCTGCCAAGTGTTGCTTTTTCAGATTTAGAGTGGTTAATAGTCACGTAGTCATGTACAGAGTTGCAGGGGTGATTGCAGGGTACAGTGAATATCTTAGGCTTTGAGATCCAACATGCAGGACTGAGTGAAATAAAATAATGAAAATGGTAATAAAAAGTATCAATAGCATGTATACATAATAACTGTGATGAATAAATACATGTCTGTTGAGGTGGAGGCGGAGTAAAGACATAGGGGGAGGAGTCCATAGGGGGAGTAGGGGGTAAGGGAAGTGAGAGTTGAGGGTGTGGGGGGGAGTGTCCATAGGGGGAGTAGCGGGTAAGGGAAGTGAGAGTTGAGGGTGTGGGGGGGGAGTGTCCATAGGGGGAGTAGCGGGTAAGGGAAGTGAGAGTTGAGGGTGTGGGGGGGAGGAGTGTCCATAGGGGGGAGTAGCGGGTAAGGGAAGTGAGAGTTGAGGGTGTGGGGGGGAGTGTCCATAGGGGGAGTAGCGGGTAAGGGAAGTGAGAGTTGAGGGTGTGGGGGGAGGAGTGTCCATAGGGGGAGTAGCGGGTAAGGGAAGTGAGAGTTGAGGGTGTGGGGGGTGTCCATAGGGGGAGTAGCGGGTAAGGTAAGTGAGAGTTGAGGGTGTGGGGGGGGGGAGTGGAGAGGAGGTAGCTGACTAGAGGTGGATGTTCAGCAGCCTGATGGTCTGAGGGTAGAAACTATTGGCCAGTCTGACAGTTTTTGCCCGCGTCTGAGTGATGGAAACAGGGAGAACAGGCCATGGCTCGGGTAGCTGGCGTCCCTGATGATCAGCTTGGTATTCCTGCGACACCTGGTGTTGTAGGTGTCCTGTAGGGCAGTCAGTGTGTACTCAGTGGTGCGTTCGGCTGAGCGTATCACCCTCTGAAGGGCCTTGCGGTCCGCGTGGTGGAGTTGCCGTACCAGGCTGTGATGCAGCCCGACAGTATGCTCTCGATGGTGCTCCTGTAGAACACTGTGAGGGTCTCGGCATCCTGAGGTGAAGAGTCGCTGTTGTGCCTTTTTCACTACGGTGTTTGTGTGGTTAGATCATGTCAGCTTCTCTGAGATGTGTACACAGAGGAATTTGAAGTTATTGACTGTCTCCACGGCGGCCCCATTGATGAGGATGGGGGCGTGTCCAGCCTGGTTCCTCCTGAAGTCCACGATCAGCTCCTTTTGTTTTGCTAACGAGGGAGAGGTTGTTTACCTGGCAGCACGCCGTCAGAGCCTACCTCCTCCCTGTAGGCCGTCTCGTCGTTGTTGGTGATCAGGCCTACTACTGATGTGTCGTCAGCGAACTTGATGATGGATTTGGAACTGTGTGGGCCGTACGCACTACCCTCTGTAGTGCCTTGCGGTCGGAGGCCAAGCAGTTGCCATACCAGGCGGTGATGCAACCAGTCAGGATGCTCTCGATGGTGCAGCTGTATTACTTTTTGAGGATCTGAGGATCCATGCCAAATCTTTTCAGTCTCCTGAGGGGGAATAGGTTTTGTCGTGCCCTCTTCACGACTGTCTTGGTGTGTTTGGACCATGATAGTTTGTTGGTAAGCTCTCAACCTGCTCCATTACAGCCCCATCGATGAGAATGGGGGCGTGCTCAGTCCTTCTTTTCCTGTAGTCCACCATCATCTCGTTTGTCTTGATCACGTTGAGGGAGAGGTTGTTATCCTGGCACCACACGGCCAGGTCTCTGACCTCCTCCCTATAGGCTGTCTCGTCGTTGTCGGTGATCAGGCCTACCACTGTTGTGTCGTCAGCAAACTTAATGATGGTGTTGGAGTCGTGCCTGGCCATGCAGTCCTGGGTGAACAGGGAGTACAGGAGGGGACTGAGCACGCACCCCTGAGGGGCCCCCGTGTTGAGGATCAGCATGGCAGATGTGGTGTTGCCTACCCTTACCACCTGGGGGCGGCCCGTCAGGAAGTCCAGGATCCAGTTGCAGAGGGAGGTGTTTAGTCCCAGGGTCCTTAGCTTAGTGATGAGCTTTGAGGGCACTATGGTGTTGAATGCTGAGCTGTATCACATCTCCATTCAGAGCTGTTTCCCGTATCATATCTCCATTCAGAGCTGTATTCCGTATCATATCTACATTCAGAACTGTATTCACAAAGACAGGACAGTTTTTCCAAGCCTGGCACTGTCTCTCAGCTGAACATGAACCTGGTTTCAGGGTGGGGCTTTTGGTTTAACCTCTAGTTTAACAGGAAATGTCCACTTCCCTGTATGCAGACACACTGGAAAGAATAGAAGGGACTTTTGCTGCCTCGTCTCTCTGACAGTCCCCAGGTCTCTCTGCTGACACTCAACACCCTCCTTCCTGAAGGATTCCTTCAACACAGTACTATCTCAATCTGGGGGGTAGTAGTACTAGCTTGGGGGTTTGAGGAAGAGGAGGCTGGGCTAGTCTAGCAGGTATTCCTTAGCTGTGGGGGTTTGAGGAAGAGGTGTCTGGGCTAGTCTAGCAGGTATTCCTTAGCTGTGGGGGTTTGAGGAAGAGGAGGCTGGGCTAGTCTAGCAGGTATTCCTTAGCTGTGGGGGTTTGAGGAAGAGGTGGCTGGGCTAGTCTAGCAGGTATTCCTTAGCTGTGGGGGTTTGAGGGAGAGGAGGCTGGGCTAGTCTAGCAGGTATTCCTTAGCTGTGGGGGTTTGAGGAAGAGGTGGCTGGGCTAGTCTAGCAGGTATTCCTTAGCTGTGGGGGTTTGAGGAAGAGGTGGCTGGGCTAGTCTAGCAGGTATTCCTTAGCTGTGGGGGTTTGAGGAAGAGGTGTCTGGGCTAGTCTAGCAGGTATTCCTTAGCTGTGGGGGTTTGAGGAAGAGGTGTCTGGGCTAGTCTAGCAGGTATTCCTTAGCTGTGGGGGGTTTGAGGAAGAGGAGGCTGGGCTAGTCTAGCAGGTATTCCTTAGCTGTGGGGGTTTGAGGAAGAGGTGTCTGGGCTAGTCTAGCAGGTATTCCTTAGCTGTGGGGGGTTTGAGGAAGAGGTGTCTGGGCTAGTCTAGCAGGTATTCCTTAGCTGTGGGGGTTTGAGGAAGAGGAGGCTGGGCTAGTCTAGCAGGTATTCCTTAGCTGTGGGGGTTTGAGGAAGAGGTGGCTGGGCTAGTCTAGCAGGTATTCCTTAGCTGTGGGGGTTTGAGGAAGAGGTGGCTGGGCTAGTCTAGCAGGTATTCCTTAGCTGTGGGGGTTTGAGGAACAGGTGGCTGGGCTAGTCTAGCAGGTATTCCTTAGCTGTGGGGGTTTGAGGAAGAGGAGGCTGGGCTAGTCTAGCAGGTATTCCTTAGCTGTGGGGGTTTGAGGAAGAGGTGTCTGGGCTAGTCTAGCAGGTATTCCTTAGCTGTGGGGGTTTGAGGAAGAGGAGGCTGGGCTAGTCTAGCAGGTATTCCTTAGCTGTGGGGGTTTGAGGAAGAGGTGTCTGGGCTAGTCTAGCAGGTATTCCTTAGCTGTGGGGGTTTGAGGAAGAGGTGTCTGGGCTAGTCTAGCAGGTATTCCTTAGCTGTGGGGGTTTGAGGAAGAGGAGGCTGGGCTAGTCTAGCAGGTATTCCTTAGCTGTGGGGGTTTGAGGAAGAGGTGGCTGGGCTAGTCTAGCAGGTATTCCTTAGCTGTGGGGGTTTGAGGAAGAGGAGGCTGGGCTAGTCTAGCAGGTATTCCTTAGCTGTGGGGGTTTGAGGAAGAGGTTGCTGGGCTAGTCTAGCAGGTATTCCTTAGCTGTGGGGGTTTGAGGAAGAGGTGGCTGGGCTAGTCTAGCAGGTATTCCTTAGCTGTGGGGGTTTGAGGAAGAGGTGGCTGGGCTAGTCTAGCAGGTATTCCTTAGCTGTGGGGGTTTGAGGAAGAGGTGTCTGGGCTAGTCTAGCAGGTATTCCTTAGCTGTGGGGGTTTGAGGAAGAGGAGGCTGGGCTAGTCTAGCAGGTATTCCTTAGCTGTGGGGGTTTGAGGAAGAGGTGGCTGGGCTAGTCTAGCAGGTATTCCTTAGCTGTGGGGGTGTGAGGAAGAGGTGGCTGGGCTAGTCTAGCAGGTATTCCTTAGCTGTGGGGGTTTGAGGAAGAGGTGGCTGGGCTAGTCTAGCAGGTATTCCTTAGCTGTGGGGGTGTGAGGAAGAGGTGGCTGGGCTAGTCTAGCAGGTATTCCTTAGCTGTGGGGGTGTGAGGAAGAGGAGGCTGGGCTAGTCTAGCAGGTATTCCTTAGCTGTGGGGGTGTGAGGAAGAGGTGGCTGGGCTAGTCTAGCAGGTATTCCTTAGCTGTGGGGGTGTGAGGAAGAGGTGGCTGGGCTGGTCTAGCAGGTATTCCTTAGCTGTGGGGGTTTGAGGAAGAGGTGGCTGGGCTAGTCTAGCAGGTATTCCTTAGCTGTGGGGGTTTGAGGAAGAGGTGGCTGGGCTAGTCTAGCAGGTATTCCTTAGCTGTGGGGGTTTGAGGAAGAGGTGGCTGGGCTAGTCTAGCAGGTATTCCTTAGCTGTGGGGGTGTGAGGAAGAGGAGGCTGGGCTAGTCTAGCAGGTATTCCTTAGCTGTGGGGGTTTGAGGAAGAGGAGGCTGGGCTAGTCTAGCAGGTATTCCTTAGCTGTGGGGGTTTGAGGAAGAGGTGGCTGGGCTAGTCTAGCAGGTATTCCTTAGCTGTGGGGGTGTGAGGAAGAGGAGGCTGGGCTAGTCTAGCAGGTATTCCTTAGCTGTGGGGGTGTGAGGAAGAGGTGGCTGGGCTAGTCTAGCAGGTATTCCTTAGCTGTGGGGGTTTGAGGAAGAGGTGGCTGGAAGGGGAGTGTGTTCACTTTGCAGAATGAGATCAAAGTACCTCTCTGAGGTGCACATTTAGACTTCAGGCTTCCGTCCACATGTTGACATGTTGACCTGATGCTGACCTCTGCTCTCCTCCCCTTCTCTTCCAGTCTCAGCAGCAGTCTGATGTATGTAGAAGATCCACTAGTCCCTGTTTGGACTATTTCACAGTTCTGGACATGCTTTTATATAGTCTCTTTGTCCCCCTCCTCAGTTCCAGGGAGCAGACTGCCAGTCTGAAGACGTCCCAGGGAGAGATGCAGAGTAGACTGGGCTCACTGCAGGACCAACACCTCCAGGATGCTAACAAGCTGCAGACACAGCTGGCCCAGGCTGCTAGCAGGACACACAGCCTGCAGAGAGAGGTATGATACGGTTCACATACTGCAGACACAGCTGACCCAGGCTGCTAGCAGGACACAGCCTGCAGAGAGAGGTATGATACGGTTCACATACTGCAGACACAGCTGACCCAGGCTGCTAGCAGGACACAGCCTGCAGAGAGAGGTATGATACGGTTCACATACTGCAGTCACAGCTGACCCAGGCTGCTAGCAGGACACAGCCTGCAGAGAGAGGTATGATACGGTTCACATACTGCAGTCACAGCTGACCCAGGCTGCTAGCAGGACACAGCCTGCAGAGAGAGGTATGATACGGTTCACATACTGCAGTCACAGCTGACCCAGGCTGCTAGCAGGACACAGCCTGCAGAGAGAGGTATGATACGGTTCACATACTGCAGTCACAGCTGACCCAGGCTGCTAGCAGGACACAGCCTGCAGAGAGAGGTATAATACAGTTCACATACTGCAGTCACAGCTGACCCAGGCTGCTAGCAGGACACAGCCTGCAGAGAGAGGTATGATACGGTTCACATACTGCAGTCACAGCTGACCCAGGCTGCTAGCAGGACACAGCCTGCAGAGAGAGGTATGATACGGTTCACATACTGCAGTCACAGCTGACCCAGGCTGCTAGCAGGACACAGCCTGCAGAGAGAGGTATGATACGGTTTACATACTGCAGTCACAGCTGACCCAGGCTGCTAGCAGGACACAGCCTGCAGAGAGAGGTATGATACGGTTCACATACTGCAGTCACAGCTGACCCAGGCTGCTAGCAGGACACAGCCTGCAGAGAGAGGTATGATACGGTTCACATACTGCAGACACAGCTGACCCAGGCTGCTAGCAGGACACAGCCTGCAGAGAGAGGTATGATACGGTTCACATACTGCAGTCACAGCTGACCCAGGCTGCTAGCAGGACACAGCCTGCAGAGAGAGGTATGATACGGTTCACATACTGCAGTCACAGCTGACCCAGGCTGCTAGCAGGACACAGCCTGCAGAGAGAGGTATGATACGGTTCACATACTGCAGTCACAGCTGACCCAGGCTGCTAGCAGAGAGAGGTAGTATACAGTTCACCCATCACAAGATGTTTGAAACGCCTGTTGCTTTTCTCTCTCGCCCCCCTCTCTCTCCCTCTCTCTCTCGCCCCCTCTCTCTCCCCTCTCTCTCGCCCCCTCTCTCTCTCTCTCTCTACCTCTCTCTCCCTCTCTCTCTCTACCTCTCTCTCCCCCTCTCTCTCGCCCCCCTCTCTCTCCCTCTCGCCCCCCTCTCTCTCCCTCTCGCCCCCTCTCTCTCTCGCCCCCTCTCTCTCCTTCTCGCCCCCTCTCTCTCGCCCCCTCTCTCTCCTTCTCGCCCCCTCTCTCTCCCTCTCTCCCTCTCTCTCCTTCTCGCCCCCCTCTCTCTCCCTCTCTCTCCCTCTCTCTCTCCCTCTCTCTCTCCCTCTCGCCCCCTCTCTCTCGCCCCCTCTCTCCCCCCTCTCTCCCCCTTCTCTCTCCCCCTTCTCTCTCCCCCCTCTCTCTCCTCCACTCTCTCGCTCCCCACTCTCTCTCTCTCCCCACTCTCTGTCCCCCTTCTCTCTCTCCCCCCTTCTCTCTCTCCCCCCCTACTAGTATGAGGACACTCAGAACTTGCTGTGTGATCTGAGGCAGTGTTATGAGAGGACAGAGCTGGAGAAACGCTCCATCAACGACGAGCTGGAACAGTGTAAAGTCAACCTCAAACTGCTGCAGGACAAGGGCAAGAATGTGAGTAGTGACCCTAACCAGAGGCCACCAATCTATCTTGTCTCTGGTTCAGAGCATGTACTGTATATGCTAAAGGTATCCCAATGGGTGCTATGGGAAATCTATGTCTGTTGTAAGAACCAGACCGTTTGAAATTTAGTTTCTGACTGTTTTTGACATTCGTTTTTGACAGTTTTTGTCATAGAAAGATGCCAATAATGGAATGATGAATGGAGACCCTTGTGGATTTTTTTCTGTTGTATTTTTGATGCCCAATGTCCTCATATCCTTGGGCTGTTTTTAATGTCCTCATGGATTTAAAAGGAATAGAGTGGTAGAAGAAATATGGTGGATCTCCCTCTAGCCTATGTTACATCAACCCTAATGGCGTAATGCTTTTATATCCAAGATGGCGGGTGAGGAAGCATACGCCTCAGGGAGTTATAACTGGCTCTCACTGCTACTATAGACCTCCCTGGATATAAATAACACCAACAAAATCCAATAAGAGGAATCAGCCTTGATAACCACACAGAAATCCCAGGGAACGCTGTCGTTTCTCTAGCAGTGTGTTTGTATCAACTCCCCCAGTCTCTCTTCATCCTCTGTTGCTGTTCTGTGTTCAGCTTCTAGATGTGGTGTATCTATCTGTAGACATCAGTTTGTTTGTTTATTGATTCTGACAGTTGCGTCCCGCCCTATCCCCCGCCTCCCGCCCTATCCCCCGCCCTGTCCCGCCTCCCGCCTCCCGCCCTATCCCCCGCCCTGTCCCGCCTCCCGCCCTGTCCCGCCTCCCGCCCTGTCCCCCGCCTCCCGCCCTGTCCCGCCTCCCGCCCTGTCCCCCGCCAATCCTCCATTCCCACCTCCCTCTCAATCTCCCCTTTTGTGTCGATATTAAAGCTATCCCCATGGCCCCTCCCTTCAGTTCTTTGTTTATTGATTCGTTTTTATAATTTTTCCGTTTATTGATTAGTTTAAAATATTGATTATTCTATTTGATTATTCTCTATGATTAATTGATCCCTTCCCTCCTTTAGCCATCCATATTGCAGCCTGTCCAAGCCATTTTCATCGGCCTTATCCTGGCTTTGCTGTATTGGTGCTTCAGCCAGTTGTGGTAGAAGGTACACAGTGTTGGTGTCGTCTGTCATCTGTCTGTCATCTTCATCATTCGTATCTCCTCTTAACCATCTTCATCAGTATCATCCTCGCTAACCAACTTCATCAGTATCATCCTCTCTAACTACCTTCATCAGTATCATTCAAACTACCTTCATCTGTATCATTCAAACTATCTTCATCATCAGTATCATCCTCTCTATCTTCATCAGTATCATCCTCTCTAACTACCTTCATCAGTATCATTCAAACTACCTTCATCAGTATCATCCTCTCTAACTACCTTCATCAGTATCATTCAAACTACCTTCATCTGTATCATTCAAACTACCTTCATCAGTATCATCCTCTCTAACTACCTTCATCAGTATCATTCAAACTACCTTCATCTGTATCATTCAAACTATCTTCATCATCAGTATCATCCTCTCTACCTTCATCAGTATCATCCTCTCTAACTATTTTCATCATCTGTATCTTCCTCTCTATCTTCGTCATCAGTATCATCCTCTAACTATCTTCATCATCAGTCATCCTCTCTATCTTCATCATCAGTATCATCCTCTCTAACTATCTTCATCAGTATCATCCTCGCTAACTATCTTCATCATCAGTATCTTCATCAGTATCATCCTCTCTAACCAACTTCATCTGTATCATCCTCTCTAACTATCTTCATCAGTATCATTCAAACTATCTTCATCATCTGTATCATTAAAACTATCTTCATCATCAGTATCATCCTCTATCTTCATCATCAGTATCATCCTCTCTAACTATCTTCATCATCTGTATCATCCTCTCTAACTATCTTCATCATCTGTATCATCCTCGCTAACCATCTTCATCAGTATCATCCTCTCTAACTATCTTCATCATCAGTATCATCCTCTCTAACTATCTTCATCAGTATCATCCTCGCTAACCATCTTCATCAGTATCATCCTCTCTAACTATCTTCATCATCAGTATCATCCTCTCTAACTATCTTCATCAGTATCATCCTCGCTAACCATCTTCATCAGTATCATCCTCTCTAACTATCTTCATCATCAGTATCATCCTCTCTAACTATCTTCATCATCAGTATCATCCTCTCTAACTATCTTCATCAGTATCATCCTCGCTAACCATCTTCATCAGTATCATCCTCTCTAACTATCTTCATCATCAGTATCATCCTCTCTAACTATCTTCATCATCAGTATCATCCTCTCTAACTACCTTCATCAGTATCATCCTCTCTAACTATTTTCATCATCTGTATCTTCCTCTCTATCTTCGTCATCAGTATCATCCTCTAACTATCTTCATCATCAGTCATCCTCTCTATCTTCATCATCAGTATCATCCTCTCTAACTATCTTCATCAGTATCATCCTCGCTAACTATCTTCATCATCAGTATCTTCATCAGTATCATCCTCTCTAACCAACTTCATCTGTATCATCCTCTCTAACTATCTTCATCAGTATCATTCAAACTATCTTCATCATCTGTATCATTAAAACTATCTTCATCATCAGTATCATCCTCTATCTTCATCATCAGTATCATCCTCTCTAACTATCTTCATCATCTGTATCATCCTCTCTAACTATCTTCATCATCTGTATCATCCTCGCTAACCATCTTCATCAGTATCATCCTCTCTAACTATCTTCATCATCAGTATCATCCTCTCTAACTATCTTCATCAGTATCATCCTCGCTAACCATCTTCATCAGTATCATCCTCGCTAACCATCTTCATCAGTATCATCCTCTCTAACTATCTTCATCATCAGTATCATCCTCTCTAACTATCTTCATCATCAGTATCATCCTCTCTAACTATCTTCATCAGTATCATCCTCGCTAACCATCTTCATCAGTATCATCCTCTCTAACTACCTTCATCAGTATCATCCTCTCTAACTATTTTCATCATCTGTATCTTCCTCTCTATCTTCGTCATCAGTATCATCCTCTAACTATCTTCATCATCAGTCATCCTCTCTATCTTCATCATCAGTATCATCCTCTCTAACTATCTTCATCAGTATCATCCTCGCTAACTATCTTCATCATCAGTATCTTCATCAGTATCATCCTCTCTAACCAACTTCATCTGTATCATCCTCTCTAACTATCTTCATCAGTATCATTCAAACTATCTTCATCATCTGTATCATTAAAACTATCTTCATCATCAGTATCATCCTCTATCTTCATCATCAGTATCATCCTCTCTAACTATCTTCATCATCTGTATCATCCTCTCTAACTATCTTCATCATCTGTATCATCCTCGCTAACCATCTTCATCAGTATCATCCTCTCTAACTATCTTCATCATCAGTATCATCCTCTCTAACTATCTTCATCAGTATCATCCTCGCTAACCATCTTCATCAGTATCATCCTCTCTAACTATCTTCATCATCAGTATCATCCTCTCTAACTATCTTCATCAGTATCATCCTCGCTAACCATCTTCATCAGTATCATCCTCTCTAACTATCTTCATCATCAGTATCATCCTCTCTAACTATCTTCATCAGTATCATCCTCGCTAACCATCTTCATCAGTATCATCCTCTCTAACTATCTTCATCATCAGTATCATCCTCTCTAACTATCTTCATCAGTATCATCCTCGCTAACCATCTTCATCAGTATCATCCTCTCTAACGATCTTCATCGTCGGTATCATCCTATATTTTCATCAGTATCATCCTCTCTATCTTCATCATCTGTATCATTCAAACTATCTTCATCATCAGTATCATCCTCTCTAGCTATCTTCATCATCAGTATCATCCTCTCTAACTATCTTCATCTCTACCTATCTTCATCAGTATCATCCTCTCTATCTTCATCATCAGTATCATCCTCTCTAACTATCTTCATCATCAGTATCATCCTCTCTAACTATCTTCATCAGTATCATCCTCGCTAACCATCTTCATCAGTATCATCCTCTCTAACTATCTTCATCATCAGTATCATCCTCTCTAACTATCTTCATCAGTATCATCCTCTCTAACCATCTTCATCAGTATCATCCTCTCTAACTATCTTCATCATCAGTATCATCCTCTCTAACTATCTTCATCAGTATCATCCTCTCTAACTATCTTCATCAGTATCATTCAAACTATCTTCATCATCTGTATCATTAAAACTATCTTCATCATCAGTATCATCTTCTATCTTCATCATCAGTATCATCCTCTCTAACTATCTTCATCATCTGTATCATCCTCTCTAACTATTTTCATCAGTATCATCCTCGCTAACCATCTTCATCAGTATCATCCTCTCTAACTATCTTCATCATCAGTATCATCCTCTCTAACTATCTTCATCAGTATCATCCTCTCTAGCTATCTTCATCTGTATCATCATCTCTAACCAACTTCATTTATATCATCCTCTCTAACTCTCTTCATCGTCAATATCATCCTCTAACGATCTTCATCGTCGGTATCATCCTATATTTTCATCAGTATCATCCTCTCTATCTTCATCATCTGTATCATTCAAACTATCTTCATCATCAGTATCATCCTCTCTAGCTATCTTCATCATCAGTATCATCCTCTCTAACTATCTTCATCTCTACCTATCTTCATCACTATCATCCTCTCTATCTTCATCATCAGTATCATCCTATCTAGCTATCTTCATCATCAGTATCATCCTCTCTAACTATCTTCATCTCTAACTATCTTCATCTGTATCATCCTCTAACTATTTTCATCTGTATCATCCTCGCTAACCAACTTCATCAGTATCATCCTCTCTAACTATCTTCATCAGTATCATTCAAACACTCTTCATCATCAGTATCATCCTCGCTAACCATCTTCATCAGTATCATCCTCTCTATTTTCATCAGTATCATCCTCTCTAACTATCTTCATCATCAGTATCATCCTCTCTAACTATTTTCATCATCTGTATCATCCTCTCTAAATATCATCCTCTCTAACTATCTTCATCGTCAGTATCATCCTCTCTAACTACCTTCATCAGTATCATCCTCTCTATTTTCATCATCAGTATCATCCTCTCTATCTTCATCATCTGTATCATCTTCTCTATCTTCATCATCAGTATCATCCTCTCTAACTATCTTCATCATCAGTATCATCCTCTCTAGCTATCTTCATCAGTATCATCCTCTCTAACCAACTTCATCAGTATCATCCTCTCTAACTATCTTCATCATCAGTATCATCCTCTCTAACTATTTTCATCATCTGTATCATCCTCTATCTTCGTCATCAGTATCATCCTCTCTAACTATCTTCATCATCAGTATCATCCTCTCTAACTATCTTCATCAGTATCATCCTCGCTAACTATCTTCATCATCAGTATCATCCTCTCTAGCTATCTTCATCAGTATCATCCTCTCTAACCAACTTCATCTGTATCATCCTCTCTAACCAACTTCATCTGTATCATCCTCTCTAACTATCTTCATCAGTATCATTCAAACTATCTTCATCATCAGTATCATCCTCTATCTTCATCATCAGTATCATCCTCTCTAACTATCTTCATCATCTGTATCATCCTCTCTAACTATCTTCATCAGTATCATCCTCGCTAACCATCTTCATCAGTATCATCCTCTCTAAATATCTTCATCATCAGTATCATCATCTTTATCTTCATCAGTATCATCCTCTCTAACTATCTTCATCATCAGTATCATCCTCTCTAACTCTCTTCATCGTCTATATCATCCTCTCTAGCTATCTTCATCTGTATCATCCTCGCTAACCAACTTCATCAGTATCATCCTCTCTAACTATCTTCATCATCAGTATCATCCTCTATCTTCATTAGTATCATCCTCTATCTTCATTAGTATCATCCTCTCTAACCAACTTCATCTGTATCATCCTCTCTAACTATCTTCATTAGTATCATCCTCTCTATCTTCATTAGTATCATCCTCTCTAACCAACTTCATCTATATCATCCTCTCTAACTATTTTCATCGTCGGTATCATCCTCTATTTTCATCAGTATCATCCTCTCTAGCTATCTTCATTAGTATCATCCTCTCTAACTATCTTCATTAGTATCATCCTCTCTAACCAACTTCATCTATATCATCCTCTCTAACTCTCTTCATCGTCAATATCATCATCTTACTATTTTCATCATCAGTATCATTCAAACTATCTTCATCATCAGTATCATCCTCTCTAACTATCTTAATCTCTACCTATCTTCATCAGTGTCATCCTCTCTAACTATCTTCATCATCAGTATCATCCTCTCTAGCTATCTTCATCATCAGTATCATCCTCGCTAACCATCTTCATCAGTATCATCCTCTCTATTTTCATCAGTATCATCATCTCTATCTTCATCATCTGTATCATCTTCTCTATCTTCATCATCAGTATCATCCTCTCTAACTATCTTCATCATCAGTATCATCCTCTCTAACTATCTTCATCATCAGTATCATCCTCTCTAACTATCTTCATCGTCAGTATCATCCTCTCTAACTACCTTCATCAGTATCATCCTCTCTATTTTCATCATCAGTATCATCATCTCTATCTTCATCATCTGTATCATCTTCTCTATCTTCATCATCAGTATCATCCTCTCTAACTATCTTCATCATCAGTATCATCCTCTCTAGCTATCTTCATCAGTATCATCCTCTCTAACCAACTTCATCAGTATCATCTTCTCTAACTATCTTCATCGTCGGTATCATCCCCTATTTTCATCAGTATCATCCTCTCTATCTTCATCATCTGTATCATCCTCTCTAACTACATTCATCAGTTTCATCAGTATCATGCAAACTATTTTCATCAGTATCATCCTCTCTAGCTATCTTCATCAGTATCATCCTCTCTGACTATCTTCATCAGTATTATCCCCTCTAACTATCTTCATCAGTATCATCCTCTCTATTTTCATCAGTATCATCCTCTCTATCTTCATCGTCGGTATCATCCTCTCTAACCATCTTCATCGTCGGTATCATCCTCTATTTTCATCAGTATCATCCTCTCTATCTTCATCATCAGTATCATCCTCTCTAACTATCTTCATCAGTATCATCCTCTCTAACTATTTTCATCAGTATCATCCTCTCTAACTATCTTCATCTGTATCATTCTCTCTAACTATCTTCATCTGTATCATCCTCTCTAACTATCTTCATCTCTATCATCCTCTCTATTTTCATCATCTGTATCATCCTCTCTAACTAACTTCATCATCTGTATCATCCTCTCTAACTATCTTCATCTGTATCATCCTCTCTAACTCTCTTCATCGTCGGTATCATCCTCTATTTTCATCAGTATCATCCTCTCTATCTTCATCATCTGTATCATCCTCTCTAACTACATTCATCAGTATCATGCAAACTATTTTCATCAGTCTCATCCTCTCTATTTTCATCATCAGTATCATCCTCTAACTATCTTCATCAGTATCATCCTCTCTAACTATCTTCATCAGTATCATCCTCTCTAACTATCTTCATCAGTATCATCCTCTCTAACTATCTTCATCAGTATCATCCTCTCTAGCTATCTTCATCAGTATCATCCTATCTAACTATATTCATCAGTAACATCCTCTATCTTCATCTGTATCATCTTCTATCTTCATCTGTATCATCCTCTCTAACTATGTTCATCGTCAGTATCATCCTCTCTAACTATCTTCATCAGTATCATCCTCTATCTTCATCTGTATCATCTTCTCTATCTTCATCATCTGCATCATCCTCTCTAACCATCTTCATCATCAGTATCATCCTCTCTAGCTGTCTTCATCAGTATCATCCTCTCTAACTTTCTTCATCAGTATCATCCTCTCTATTTTCATCATCTGTATCATCCTCTCTGACTATCTTCATCATCAGTATCATCCTCTAACTATCTTCATCATAATTATCATCCTCTCTAACTATCTTCATAATCAGTATCATCCTCTCTAACCATCTTCATCATCAGTATAATCCTCTCTAACTATCTTCATCATCAGTATCATCCTCTCTAACTATTTTCATCATCTGTATCATCCTCTCTATCTTCATCAGTATCATCCTCTCTAACCATCTTCATCATCTGTATCATCTTCTCTATCTTCATAATCAGTATCATCCTCTCTAGCTATCTTCATCAGTATCATCCTCTCTAACCATCTTCATCATCAGTATCATCCTCTCTATCTTCATCATCAGTATCATCCTCTCTAACTATCTTCTTCATAATTATCATCCTCTCTAACTGTCTTCATCATCTGTATCATCCTCTCTCTCTACAGTGGGGAGAACAAGTATTTGATACACTGCCGATTTTGCAGGTTTTCCTACTTACAAAGCATGTAGAGGTCTGTAATTTTTATCATAGGTACACTTCAAATATGAGACGGAATCTAAAACAAAAATCCAGAAAATCACATTGTATGATTTTTAAGTAATTCATTTGCATTTTATTGCATGACATAAGTATTTGATCACCTACCAACCAGTAAGAATTCCAGCTCTCACAGACCTGTTAGTTTTTCTTTAAGAAGCCCTCCTGTTCTCCACTCATTACCTGTATTAACTGCACCTGTTTAACTCGTTACCTGTATAAAAGACACCTGTCCACACACTCAATCAAACAGACTCCAACCTCTCCACAATGGCCAAGACCAGAGAGCTGTGTAAGGACATCAGGGATAAATTTGTAGACCTGCACAAGGCTGGGATGGGCTACAGGACAATAGGCAAGCAGCTTGGTGAGAAAGCAACAACTGTTGGCACAATTATTAGAAAATGGAAGAAGTTCAAGATGACGGTCAATCACCCTCGGTCTGGGGCTCCATGCAAGATCTCACCTCGTGGGGCATCAATGATCATGAGGAAGGTGAGGGATCAGCCCAGAACTACACGGCAGGACCTGGTCAATGACCTGAAGAGAGCTGGGACCACAGTCTCAAAGAAAACCATTAGTAACACACTACGCCGTCATGGATTAAAATCCTGCAACGCACGCAAGGTCCCCCTGCTCAAGCCAGTGCATGTCCAGGCCCATCTGAAGTTTGCCAATGACCATCTGGATGATCCAGAGGAGGAATGGGAGAAGGTCATGTGGTCTGATGAGACAAAAATAGAGCTTATTGGTCTAAACTCCACTCGCCATGTTTGGAGGAAGAAGAAGGATGAGTACAACCCCAAGAACACCCTCCCAACCGTGAAGCATGGGGGTGGAAACATCACTCTTTGGGGATGCTTTTCTGCAAAGGGGACAGGACCACTGCACCATATTGAGGGGAGGATGGATGGGGCCATGTATCGCGAGATCCATTGAAGATGGGTCGTGGCTGGGTCTTCCAGCATGACAACGACCCGAAACACACAGTCAGGGCATCTAAGGAGTGGCTCCGTAAGAAGCATCTCAAGGTCCTGGAGTGGCCTAGCCAGTCTCCAGACCTGAACCCAATAGAAAATCTTTGGAGGGAGCTGAAAGTCCATATTGCCCAGCGACAGCCCCGAAACCTGAAGGATCTGGAGAAGGTCTGAATGGAGGAGTGGGCCAAAATCCCTGCTGCAGTGTGTGCAAACCTGGTCAAGACCTACAGGAAACGTATGATCTCTGTAATTGCAAACAAAGGTTTCTGTACCAAATATTAAGTTCTGCTTTTCTGATGTATCAAATACTTATGTCATGCATTAAAATGCAAATTAATTACTTAAAAATCATACAATGTGATTTTCTGGATTTTTGTTTTAGATCCCGTCTCTCACAGTTGAAGTGTACATATGATAACAATTACAGACCTCTACATGCAGTAGGAAAACCTGCAAAATCGGCAGTGTATCAAATACTTGTTCTCCCCACTGTATCTTCATCGTCAGTATCTTCCTCTCTAACTGTTTTCATCATCAGTATCATCCTCTCTAACTACCTTCATCAGTATCATCCTCTCTAACTACCTTCATCAGTATCATCCTCTCTAGCTATTTTCATCTGTATCATCCTCTCTAGCTATCTTCATCAGTATCATCCTCTCTAACTACCTTCATCTGTATCATCCTCTCTAGCTACCTTCATCTGTATCATCCTCTCTAGCTATCTTCATCAGTATCATCCTCTCTAACTACCTTCATCTGTATCATCCTCTCTAGCTATCTTCATCAGTATCATCCTCTCTAACTACCTTCATCATCTGTATCATCCTCTCTAACTATCTTCATCAGTATCATCCTCTCTAGCTACCTTCATCTGTATCATCCTCTCTAGCTATTTTCATCAGTATCATCCTCTCTAACTATCTTCATCATCTGTATCATCCTCTCTAACTATCTTCATCAGTGTCATCCTCTCTAGCTATCTTCATCTGTATCATCCTCTCTAGCTATCTTCATCAGTATCATCCTCTCTAGCTACCTTCATCAGTATCATCCTCTCTAGCTACCTTCATCAGTATCATCCTCTCTAACTATCTTCATCAGTATCATCCTCTCTAACTACCTTCATCACTATCATCCTCTCTAGCTATCTTCATCTGTATCATCCTCTCTAACTATCTTCATCAGTAACATCCTCTCTAGCTAACTTCATCTGTATCATCCTCTCTAGCTATCTTCATCAGTAACATCCTCTCTAGCTATCATCATCAGTATCATCCTCTCTAGCTACCTTCATCTGTATCATCCTCTCTATCTTCATCAGTAACATCCTCTCTAGCTACCTTCATCTGTATCATCCTCTCTAACTATCTTCATCAGTAACATCCTCTCTAGCTATCTTCATCAGTATCATCCTCTCTAACTATCTTCATCAGTATCATCCTCTCCATCTTCATCAGTATCATCCTCTCTAGCTATCTTCATCAGTATCATCCTCTAACTATCTTCATCAGTAACATCCTCTCTAACTACCTTCATCAGTATCATCCTCTCTAGCTATCTTCATCAGTATCATCCTCTCTAGCTATTTTCATCAGTATCATCCTCTCTAACTATCTTCATCAGTATCATCCTCTCTAGCTATCTTCATCAGTATCATCCTCTAACTATCTTCATCAGTAACATCCTCTAACTATCTTCATCAGTATCATCCTCTCCATCTTCATCAGTATCATCCTCTCTAACTATCTTCATCAGTATCATCCTCTCCATCTTCATCAGTATCATCCTCTCTAGCTATCTTCATCAGTATCATCCTCTAACTATCTTCATCAGTAACATCCTCTAACTATCTTCATCAGTATCATCCTCTCCATCTTCATCAGTATCATCCTCTCTAGCTATCTTCATCAGTATCATCCTCTCTAGCTATTTTCATCAGTATCATCCTCTCTAACTATCTTCATCAGTATCATCCTCTCTAGCTATCTTCATCAGTATCATCCTCTAACTATCTTCATCAGTAACATCCTCTCTAACTACCTTCATCTGTATCATCCTCTCTAACTATCTTCATCAGTATCATCCTCTCTAGCTACCTTCATCAGTATCATCCTCTCTAACTATCTTCATCAGTAACATCCTCTCTAACTATCTTCATCTGTATCATCCTCTCTAACTATCTTCATCAGTAACATCCTCTCTAACTATCTTCATCTGTATCATCCTCTCTAACTATCTTCATCTGTATCATCCTCTCTAACTATCTTCATCGGTAACATCCTCTCTAGCTATCTTCATCGGTATCATCCTCTCTAACTATCTTCATCAGTAACATCCTCTCTAACTACCTCATCAGTATCATCCTCTCTAACTATCTTCATCAGTATCATCCTCTCTAGCTATCTTCATCAGTATCATCCTCTAACTATCTTCATCAGTAACATCCTCTCTAACTATCTTCATCTGTATCATCCTCTCTAACTATCTTCATCTGTATCATCCTCTCTAACTATCTTCATCGGTAACATCCTCTCTAGCTATCTTCATCGGTATCATCCTCTCTAACTATCTTCATCAGTAACATCCTCTCTAACTACCTCATCAGTATCATCCTCTCTAACTACCTTCATCAGTATCATCCTCTCTAACTATCTTCATCAGTATCATCCTCTCTAGCTATTTTCATCAGTAACATCCTCTCTAACTATCTTCATCAGTATCATCCTCTCTAGCTATCTTCATCAGTATCATCCTCTCTAGCTATCTTCATCAGTATCATCCTCTCTAACTATCTTCATCAGTATCATCCTCTCTAGCTATCATCATCAGTATCATCCTCTCTTACCTTCCAGTGCATGGCTATAATTGAACCACTCTTGCAGCTTGGCAAGAACCTACACTAAACCTGGGCTTGTCAATTCTGGTCCTGGAGGACCAAATACACTTCTGGTTTTTGTTTCTACCTGGTAGTTAGTTGCACTCACCTGGTGTCCCAGGTCTGAATCAGTCCCTGATTAGAGGAAGAGGATGAAACCCAGAAGTTTTTTGGCTCTCCAGGACCAGAGTTGACCAGCCCTGCACAGAACTAGCCTGTCAGCATTATCAGTTTACATATTATCACAGTTGACCAGCCCTGCACTAAACTAGCCTGTCAGCATTATCAGTCTACAGTGCATTTGGAAAGTATTCAGACCCCTTGACTGTTTTTGACATTTTGTTCCTTTACAGCCTTATTCTAAAATGGATTACATTATTTCCCCCCCTCATTGTTCTACACACAATACCCCATAATGACAAAGCGAAATCAGGTTTAAGAAATGTTTGCAAATGAATAAAAAATAAAAAAACAGATACCTTATTTACATAAGTATTCAGACTCTTTGCTATGAGACTCGAAATTGAGCTCAGCTGTTTCCATTGATCATCCTTGATATGTTTCTACAACTTGATTGGAGTCCATCTGTGGTAAATTTAATTGATTGGACATGATTTGGAAAGGCACACACCTGTCTATATAAGGTCCCACAGATGACAGTGCATGTCAGAGCAAAAACCAAGGCATGAGGTTGAAGGAATTGTCTGTAGAGCTCCGAGACAGGATTGTGTCGAGGCACAGATCTGGGGAAGGGCACCAAAAACTGTCTGCAGCATTGAAGGTCCCCAAGAACACAGTGGCCTCCATCATTCTTAAATGGAAGAAGTTTGGAACCACCAAGACTCTTCCTAGAGCTGGCCACCCGGCCAAACTGAGCAATTGGGGAGAAGGGCCTTGGTCAGGGAGGTGACCAAGAACCCGATTGGTTACTCTGACAGAGCTCCACAGTTCCTCTGTAGAGATGAGAGAACCTTACAGAAAGACAACCATCTCTGCAGCACTCCACCAATCAGGCCTTTATGGTAGAGTGGCCAGACGGAAGCCACTCCTCAGTAAAAGGCACATGACAGCCCGCTTGGAGTTTACCAAAAGACACCTAAAGGACTCTCAGACCATGAGAAACAAGATTCTCAGGTCTGATGAAACCAAGATTGAATTCTTTGGCCTGAATGCCAAGCGTCACGTCTGGAGGAAACCTGGCACCATCCCTACGGTGAAGCATGGTGGTGGCAGCATCATACTGTGGGGATGGTTTTCAGTGGCAGCGACTGGGAGACTAGTTAGGATTGAGGGAAAGATGAACAGAGCAAAGTACAGAGAGATCCTTGATGAAAACCTGCTCCAGAGCGCTCAGGACCTCAGACTGGGGCGAAGGTTCACCTTCCAACCGGACAACAACCCTAAGCACACAGCCAATGTCCTTGAGTGGCCCAGCCAGAACCCGGACTTGAACCCAATCTAACATCTCTGGACAGACCTGAAAAAAACACTCCCCATCCAACCTGACAGAGCTTGAGAGGATCTGCAGAGAAGAATGGGAGAAACCCCCCAAATACAGGTGTGTCAAGCTTGTAGCGTCATACCCAAGAAGACTTGAGGCTGTAATCGCTGCCAAAGGTGCTTCAATAAAGTATTGAGTAAAGGGTCTGAATACTTATGTAAATGTGATATTTCCGTTTTTTGTTTTTCATAAATTAGCTAAAATGTCAATCTGTTTTTGCTTTGTCATTATGAGGTATTGTGTGTAGATTGATGAAGAAAACATTTTTTTAAATCCATTTTAGAATAAGGCTGTAACGTAACAAAATGTAGAAAAAGTCAAGGGGTCTGAATACTTTCCGAATGCACTGTGTATATTATCACAGTCATGGATGCCTGCCCTCTGTCTTGGATCACTCTACTCATTGATGCCTGCTGCCTATCTGTCTTGGATCACTCTATACTCATTGATGCCTGCTGCCTATCTGTCTTGGATCACTAACACAATGCCACCAACGCTTATTCTTTGGTTTCAAGTTATTCTTCTTGTTGTCATTATTGCTTTATGACCGTCCTACTTCTTCAGCTTTTAAATGTTTTTTTAAACAAATGAGCATGTCTTTTTCCTTGCTTCCTCAGTCAGAACAGTTGTCTCTCTCTCTCCAACCTGTGGCCTCAATCTCAGCCCCGGTGTAGGCTA
Source organism: Coregonus clupeaformis (assembly GCF_020615455.1). NCBI lineage: Eukaryota > Metazoa > Chordata > Actinopteri > Salmoniformes > Salmonidae > Coregonus > Coregonus clupeaformis. Next base: position 36,020,727 of record NC_059201.1, on the reverse strand, counting down.
GCTGAAGGCCTAGACATGAACTCTAACCCAGTCTTTCTCTCTGTCCGTCTCTCTCCTGCAGACTGGTTGGATCCCCTGGATGCCAGTTGTAGCAGTGATGGTAGCAGTGACGGCTGTGGTGCTTTATCCCAACCTCTCCAAGAGCACCCCCACCTGAGACCTTACCTATTACGAGTCCTGTACCACGTCTTCACCTGGCATCTCTACCTCTGCCCACACCAACCCCCTGCCCCTTTTGATTCATCTATTGATTACCTCTGGTTGTTTCCCCTACAGAAAGTCCCACTGCTTTAAACTGTACAAAGTCTAACTGTGAGGGAGAGAGGAGGGGGGAGAGAGGGAGGAGGAGGAGAGGGAGGGAGGGAGAGAGGGAGGGAGGGAGGAGGGAGAGGGAGGGAGGGAGAGAGAGGGAGGAGGGAGGGAGGAGGGAGGGAGAGGGAGGGAGGGAGAGGGAGAGGAGGGAGAGGGAGGGAGGGAGAATATTTATCAGCAGTTCTTAATCAGTTTGATGATGGGAATATTGGTATTATTAAAGTGGCCTAAACTAGGCTTTGGTTTAGTTTTTCTGATGGGTACCAAACCTTTTATTATTTTATTTAGGCTGCAGGTTGTTTTAGCTGAGTTGACTTTCTGTGTGCTTGGTCTACCATGTTAATGTGCTATTCCAAATAACGCTTTATTACTAAAGCCAAATCATCAATATGATTATCCTTAGGGTGCGTCCCTAATTACACCCTATTCCCATAGGGCCCTGGTCTAAAGTAGTGCACTATATAGGGAATAGGGTGCCATTCTCTGGTCTAAAGTAGTGCACTATATAGGGAATAGGGTGCCATTTGGGACGTAGCTTACGTTCATTGGGCACAAGGGGTCGAGGGCCTACAGTAACTAACAGCAGAACTGTGTGTTTGTGAAGACAGTCTGCCTTTCTAGAAGTGCCACTCTCCTACAGAGGCAGCAACCAAGCGTCACATCTATAACTTGTGGTTGGTAGATGACTATGTTCAGAACAACATGCTTTCATACACCGTATGATGGTACTGTATGTCTATACTACTGTCTTGTTTTAGCTTGTAAAAAAACTAGGAACAAATAATCTGAATGTTTAAAACTACAGAACACTACAGAACATAGATGTGTAATTAAAATGGAAAGTTATTTGATGTGCTACTAGATGATTTTGGGTAAGTTTGGGGATTGTTGACTTGAACACAGTTTGTGGACACTGGAAGACATTATGGGCACAAACCCCTTCAGTTGAACGTCTGTAAAGGCTGTAGTGAACTGGACCAGTTGTCTGTCTATGCTCTAAACTCTAGCCTGCTAACTCTGGTTTCTAGTCTCATGTCTCTGGGTTCTAGGCCCTCTGTACTCTATGGGTTCTAATCCCCAGCCTCATGCTCACAGTACTTGTTGGGTTCTAGTCCGACTCAGCTGTCTATTCTCTCAGGGTTCTAGTCCCGGACTCAGCCATCTATGTTCATTGGGTTCTAGTCCCAGACTCGGTTCTCTGTACTCTCTGTGTTCTAGACTCAGACTCAGCTGTCTATTCTCTCTGGGTTCTAGTCCCAGACTCGGTTCTCTGTACTCTCTGGGTTCTAGGTCCATACCAGAATGTTGATGGTTTTAGTCCCCAGACAGCCCACAGAAAGCCCTCTGTAGCACAGTTCAGATCACTACTACAAACTCAAAGGCTCTGGGATGATTCAGCTGCCTTACCTGTCTATGACATGGAGTTCCCTACCTGTCTGTCTCTCACCTGGACGACCTGTGTCTGACCAGTCTGAATCTGGAGAAGAAAGCTTTAAACATGAACATGTCGGACTGGTTGGTTTCACATTATTGTGATCCTACCACAACTAAGGACAGATAAAAAAATCACTGAAACCAGTACCGTGTGGTTTATAATGGGGTGAAAGGTCAGAGGTGAACCTCTGTCGTGTAGAGAGACTGGATCTGATGAATGGGTTATGAGGATGAATGTGAATCAGGAGGTGCTGAGAGGAAGACAAGCAGCCTAATGAAGGAAGGAACGGTTGAGGGTTGACCTGTGTGCTGCCCGCCTAGCCTGGTTAAAGCAGACCAAAAGCTGCAATCACCTTTCAGCACACTGATTGTCTGGTTTTAACAGATTACTGCCTGCGCTGTTGCTGTAACTAATCACTGAGTCACTCCAAGAACAAACAAGCTGTTCATCATATTCCACTGATCTAAACCCTTTCCTGTTGAAACACCACAAAGCACAGGAGTGGACAGAACTATTCTATACACAGGAGGAAGACAAACTACTACAAAGTAGACTGGAGGAAGGAACCGTAAGGTTAACGTGTTAGTCCTTTTAACAGCCAGCAAACCACCTTCAACTAGAACAGTGTTTGTTATTCACACAGTGACATCACTGTGACCCCTGCAGCGTTCACGTGCTAGTCGGAACTGGCAACGCAGCAGGTGTAGAACTACAACCAGATAGCAAGTCGGAAATGTCAGTGTTTCCTAGTTCCGACTAGTACGCGAACGCAGCAATCTTCCCACAGTGACGTCCCTCGGTAATTGTGTGCTACATCGCAAGTCCTCGTCTTCTGAAGACAACAGATTTCCATTTCATGCTTTCTAAATGTGATGTTTTAACATTGCTACTGTTGCTATAAAATGGAAAAGAATGCAGTCAAGTCAGCCACAGTATGTGTTTCTATGTATGTGTGTAAATATATACATTCTATACACAATAAAAATTAAATAACAGTGATATTGGTAACATCCAACGTGCTGCTGGAATTGATATTAACAGTGATATTGGTCACGTCATCCAACCTGCCACTGGAGTTTCCATTCTATGGAATGGGGTAGTCTGTATGATGAGTAGGCTTATCCATACTGACCATCGGACATCTGTGTCCCAAATGGAACCCTATGGTCCTGGTCTAAAGTAGTGCACTATATAGGGAATAGGGTGCCATTCTCTGGTCTAAAGTAGTGCACTATATAGGGAATAGGGTGCCATTCTCTGGTCTAAAGTAGTGCACTATATAGGGGATAGGGTGCCATTCTCTGGTCTAAAGTAGTGCACTATATAGGGAATAGGGTGCCATTCTCTGGTCAAAAGAAGTGCACTATATAGGGAATAGGGTGCCATTCTCTGGTCTAAAGTAGTGCACTATATAGGGAATAGGGTGCCATTCTCTGGTCTAAAGTAGTGCACTATATAGGGGATAGGGTGCCATTCTCTGGTCTAAAGTAGTGCACTATATAGGGAATAGGGTGCCATTCTCTGGTCAAAAGAAGTGCACTATATAGGGGATAGGGTGCCATTCTCTGGTCTAAAGTAGTGCACTACATAGGGAATAGGGTGCCATTTGGGGACGCACTAGTCTCCATGTTCCTGTTCAACATGCTAATATTCATCACTGTCATTATGTATTGTGGGGCTTTCGTTCAATTTCGTTTTGGATTACAATTTAAATCATTGTTGGGTTTTTTGATTTGGGTTTATTTCAGTTAACTTTGTCTGAAATTGGTACATTCACATTTTACCCCCACATTTACGGTACCTCCATTTTCTTCTCATGTTATAAAATACAGTTCGCAGTTTAGTTTTTCAGTCACGTAATTAGCGTCTAGTTTCATATATTTAGACGTTGATCAAACCGATTTAAAGTCAGAAAGCTTGGGGTTTTATTCAGCCTAATGCACATGTGCTGCCTGAACAACACAGGAATCCAGTAATTATGTTGGTAATTGGAAATGTAAATTATTTGATGCATTTAAATTTAAATCACCAGTTTTATATTCCAACAGATTTGATTTCCTCCAGAAAAATAAAGATTAAAAAGCTGCCCAGTCGCTGTCATGATACTAAGCCAGTGGTACACATCTACCAGACCCTCTGCTCTCTCTACATAGTTCTGTTTGCAATATATTCAGAATCTTAACTTCAGATTTAATTAAACAATTTTTTAAGTGAATATTTTGTTTAAAGTATTATTTTGTAAAGAAATAGAAAGTTACACTAGAGTTTCGCGAGGGATTAAAAGTAGTTGCACTAAACACAATGAGATGTGCATGATTTTAATAAAACAACTTTACTCTCCTGCATGCGTCTGTCATTGTGGCACTATGTTTGGCAATCCTAATATATTCTTCTGTATATTAACCGCATGAATCTGGCTCCTTGGACACGGCAGACTAGTGTGCCCTCCAGCTTTATAACGTTACCCGCCCTCTGACTACAGGTAAGCATGAGTAACAACGAATTGAGATGAAATATGAACACCTGTAAAAGGCCAGCCAGCACACAATCGTTTTTTGTCGGTTTTGAACACTAGGTGGCAGTCTGACCCCTGACTAGGATGAATGCCATCCTTACACAGTAAACTACAAGTGGAACTCTAGAAACAGAGAAGTCTGTCTCTACTGTTATCTAGAGGGATCTGTAGTGTTATCTAGAGAGTTCTGTCTAGTGTTATCTAGAGGGGTCTGTAGTGTTATCTAGAGGGGTCTGTCTAGTGTTATCTAGAGGGGTCTGTAGTGTTATCTAGAGGGGTATGTCTAGTGTTATCTAGAGGGGTCTGTCTAGTGTTATCTAGAGGGGTCTGTCTAGTGTTATCTAGAGGGGTCTGTCTAGTGTTATCTAGAGGGGTATGTCTAGTGTTATCTAGAGGGGTCTGTAGTGTTATCTAGAGGGGTCTGTCTAGTGTTATCTAGAGGGGTCTGTAGTGTTATCTAGAGGGGTCTGTCTAGTGTTATCTAGAGGGGTATGTAGTGTTATCTAGAGGGGTCTGTAGTGTTATATAGAGGGGTCTGTCTAGTGTTATCTAGAGGGGTCTGTAGTGTTATCTAGAAGGGTCTGTCTAGTGTTATCTAGAGGGGTATGTAGTGTTATCTAGAGGGGTCTGTCTAGTGTTATCTAGAGGGGTATGTAGTGTTATCTAGAGGGGTCTGTAGTGTTATATAGAGGGGTCTGTCTAGTGTTATCTAGAGGGGTCTGTAGTGTTATCTAGAAGGGTCTGTCTAGTGTTATCTAGAGGGGTATGTAGTGTTATCTAGAGGGGTCTGTAGTGTTATCTAGAGGGGTATGTCTAGTGTTATTTAGAGGGGTATGTCTAGTGTTATCTAGAGGGGTCTGTCTAGTGTTATCTAGAGGTCCTCTGTAGCTCAGCTGGTAGAGCACGGCGCTTGTAACGCCAAGGTAGTGGGTTCGATCCCCGGGACCACCCATACACAAAAAATTTATGCACGCATGACTGTAAGTCGCTTTGGATAAAAGCGTCTGCTAAATGGCATATTATTATTATTATTATTATTATTATTATCTAGAGGGGTCTGTCTAGTGTTATCTAGAGGGGTCTGTAGTGTTATCTAGAGGTGTATGTAGTGTTATCTAGAGGGGTCTGTCTAGTGTTATCTAGAGGGGTCTGTCTAGTGTTATCTAGAGGGGTATGTAGTGTTATCTAGAGGGGTCTGTCTAGTGTTATCTAGAGGGGTATGTAGTGTTATCTAGAGGGGTATGTCTAGTGTTATCTAGAGGGGTCTGTCTAGTGTTATCTAGAGGGGTATGTAGTGTTATCTAGAGGGGTCTGTCTAGTGTTATCTAGAGGGGTATGTAGTGTTATCTAGAGGGGTCTGTCTAGTGTTATCTAGAGGGGTATGTAGTGTTATCTAGAGGGGTATGTCTAGTGTTATCTAGAGGGGTCTGTAGTGTTATCTAGAGGGGTCTGTCTAGTGTTATCTAGAGGGGTATGTAGTGTTATCTAGAGGGGTATGTAGTGTTATCTAGAGGTGTATGTAGTGTTATCTAGAGGGGTCTGTTTGGTGTTATCTAGAGGGGTCTGTCTAGTGTTATCTAGAGGGGTATGTAGTGTTATCTAGAGGGGTATGTCTAGTGTTATCTAGAGGGGTCTGTCTAGTGTTATCTAGAGGGGTCTGTATTGTTATCTATAGGTGTATGTAGTGTTATCTAGAGGGGTCAGTCTAGTGTTATCTAGAGGGGTCTGTCTAGTGTTATCTAGAGGGGTATGTAGTGTTATCTAGAGGGGTCTGTCTAGTGTTATCTAGAGGGGTATGTAGTGTTATCTAGAGGGGTATGTCTAGTGTTATCTAGAGGGGTATGTCTAGTGTTATCTAGAGGGGTATGTCTAGTGTTATCTAGAGGGGTATGTCTAGTGTTATCTAGAGGGGTCTGTCTAGTGTTATATAGAGGGGTCTGTCTAGTGTTATCTAGAGGGGTCTGTAGTGTTATCTAGAGGGGTCTGTCTAGTGTTATCTAGAGGGGTATGTAGTGTTATCTAGAGGGGTCTGTAGTGTTATCTAGAGGGGTAGGTAGTGTTATCTAGAGGGGTCTGTAGTGTTATCTAGAGGGGTCTGTAGTGTTATCTAGAAGGGTATGTCTAGTGTTATTTAGAGGGGTATGTCTAGTGTTATCTAGAGGGGTCTGTCTAGTGTTATCTAGAGGTCCTCTGTAGCTCAGCTGGTAGAGCATGGCGCTTGTAACGCCAAGGTAGTGGGTTTGATCCCCGGGACCACCCATACACAAAAAATGTATGCACGCATGACTGTAAGTCGCTTTGGATAAAAGCGTCTGCTAAATGGCATATTATTATTATTATCTAGAGGGGTCTGTAGTGTTATCTAGAGGGGTATGTAGTGTTATCTAGAGGTGTATGTAGTGTTATCTAGAGGGGTCTGTCTAGTGTTATCTAGAGGGGTCTGTCTAGTGTTATCTAGAGGGGTATGTAGTGTTATCTAGAGGGGTCTGTCTAGTGTTATCTAGAGGGGTCTGTCTAGTGTTATCTAGAGGGGTATGTAGTGTTATCTAGAGGGGTATGTAGTGTTATCTAGAGGTGTATGTAGTGTTATCTAGAGGGGTCTGTCTAGTGTTATCTAGAGGGGTATGTCTAGTGTTATCTAGAGGGGTCTGTAGTGTTATCTAGAGGGGTCTGTCTAGTGTTATCTAGAGGGGTATGTCTAGTGTTATCTAGAGGGGTCTGTCTAGTGTTATCTAGAGGGGTCTGTAGTGTTATCTAGAGGGGTCTGTCTAGTGTTATCTAGAGGGGTATGTAGTGTTATCTAGAGGGGTCTGTCTAGTGTTATCTAGAGGGGTCTGTCTAGTGTTATCTAGAGGGGTATGTAGTGTTATCTAGAGGGGTCTGTCTAGTGTTATCTAGAGGGGGTCTGTCTAGTGTTATCTAGAGGGGTATGTAGTGTTATCTAGAGGGGTATGTCTAGTGTTATCTAGAAGGGGTCTGTCTAGTGTTATCTAGAGGGGTATGTAGTGTTATCTAGAGGGGTCTGTCTAGTGTTATCTAGAGGGGTATGTAGTGTTATCTAGAGGGGTCTGTCTAGTGTTATCTAGAGGGGTATGTAGTGTTATCTAGAGGGGTATGTCTAGTGTTATCTAGAGGGGTCTGTAGTGTTATCTAGAGGGGTCTGTCTAGTGTTATCTAGAGGGGTATGTAGTGTTATCTAGAGGGGTATGTAGTGTTATCTAGAGGTGTATGTAGTGTTATCTAGAGGGGTCTGTCTAGTGTTATCTAGAGGGGTCTGTAGTGTTATCTAGAGGGGTATGTAGTGTTATCTAGAGGGGTCTGTCTAGTGTTATCTAGAGGGGTCTGTCTAGTGTTATCTAGAGGGGTCTGTCTAGTGTTATCTAGAGGGGTATGTAGTGTTATCTAGAGGGGTCTGTCTAGTGTTATCTAGAGGGGTCTGTCTAGTGTTATCTAGAGGGGTATGTAGTGTTATCTAGAGGGGTATGTCTAGTGTTATCTAGAGGGGTATGTAGTGTTATCTAGAGGGGTCTGTAGTGTTATCTAGAGGGGTATGTAGTGTTATCTAGAGGGGTATGTCTAGTGTTATCTAGAGGGGTATGTAGTGTTATCTAGAGGGGTCTGTCTAGTGTTATCTAGAGGGGTATGTAGTGTTATCTAGAGGGGTATGTCTAGTGTTATCTAGAGGGGTCTGTCTAGTGTTATCTAGAGGGGTCTGTAGTGTTATCTAGAGGGGTCTGTCTAGTGTTATCTAGAGGGGTATGTAGTGTTATCTAGAGGGGTCTGTAGTGTTATATAGAGGGGTCTGTCTAGTGTTATCTAGAGGGATCTGTAGTGTTATCTAGAAGGGTCTGTCTAGTGTTATCTAGAGGGGTATGTAGTGTTATCTAGAGGGGTCTGTAGTGTTATCTAGAGGGGTATGTCTAGTGTTATTTAGAGGGGTATGTCTAGTGTTATCTAGAGGGGTCTGTCTAGTGTTATCTAGAGGTCCTCTGTAGCTCAGCTGGTAGAGCACGGCGCTTGTAACGCCAAGGTAGTGGGTTCGATCCCCGGGACCACCCATACACAAAAAATTTATGCACGCATGACTGTAAGTCGCTTTGGATAAAAGCGTCTGCTAAATGGCATATTATTATTATTATTATTATTATTATTATTATTATTATTATTATTATTATTATTATTATCTAGAGGGGTCTGTCTAGTGTTATCTAGAGGGGTCTGTAGTGTTATCTAGAGGTGTATGTAATGTTATCTAGAGGGGTCTGTCTAGTGTTATCTAGAGGGGTCTGTCTAGTGTTATCTAGAGGGGTATGTAGTGTTATCTAGAGGGGTCTGTCTAGTGTTATCTAGAGGGGTCTGTCTAGTGTTATCTAGAGGGGTATGTAGTGTTATCTAGAGGGGTATGTCTAGTGTTATCTAGAGGGGTCTGTCTAGTGTTATCTAGAGGGGTATGTAGTGTTATCTAGAGGGGTCTGTCTAGTGTTATCTAGAGGGGTATGTAGTGTTATCTACAGGGGTCTGTCTAGTGTTATCTAGAGGGGTATGTAGTGTTATCTAGAGGGGTATGTCTAGTGTTATCTAGAGGGGTCTGTAGTGTTATCTAGAGGGGTCTGTCTAGTGTTATCTAGAGGGGTATGTAGTGTTATCTAGAGGGGTATGTAGTGTTATCTAGAGGTGTATGTAGTGTTATCTAGAGGGGTCTGTCTAGTGTTATCTAGAGGGGTCTGTCTAGTGTTATCTAGAGGGGTATGTAGTGTTATCTAGAGGGGTATGTCTAGTGTTATCTAGAGGGGTCTGTCTAGTGTTATCTAGAGGGGTCTGTATTGTTATCTATAGGTGTATGTAGTGTTATCTAGAGGGGTCAGTCTAGTGTTATCTAGAGGGGTCTGTCTAGTGTTATCTAGAGGGGTATGTAGTGTTATCTAGAGGGGTCTGTCTAGTGTTATCTAGAGGGGTATGTAGTGTTATCTAGAGGGGTCTGTAGTGTTATCTAGAGGGGTCTGTAGTGTTATCTAGAGGGGTATGTCTAGTGTTATCTAGAGGGGTCTGTCTAGTGTTATCTAGAGGTCCTCTGTAGCTCAGCTGGTAGAGCACGACGCTTGTAACGCCAAGGTAGTGGGTTCGATCCCCGGGACCACCCATACACAAAAAATTTATGCACGCATGACTGTAAGTCGCTTTGGATAAAAGCGTCTGCTAAATGGCATATTATTATTATTATTATTATTATTATTATTATCTAGAGGGGTCTGTCTAGTGTTATCTAGAGGGGTCTGTAGTGTTATCTAGAGGTGTATGTAGTGTTATCTAGAGGGGTCTGTCTAGTGTTATCTAGAGGGGTCTGTCTAGTGTTATCTAGAGGGGTATGTAGTGTTATCTAGAGGGGTCTGTCTAGTGTTATCTAGAGGGGTATGTAGTGTTATCTAGAGGGGTATGTCTAGTGTTATCTAGAGGGGTCTGTCTAGTGTTATCTAGAGGGGTATGTAGTGTTATCTAGAGGGGTCTGTCTAGTGTTATCTAGAGGGGTATGTAGTGTTATCTAGAGGGGTCTGTCTAGTGTTATCTAGAGGGTATGTAGTGTTATCTAGAGGGGTATGTCTAGTGTTATCTAGAGGGGTCTGTAGTGTTATCTAGAGGGGTCTGTCTAGTGTTATCTAGAGGGTATGTAGTGTTATCTAGAGGGGTATGTAGTGTTATCTAGAGGTGTATGTAGTGTTATCTAGAGGGGTCTGTTTGGTGTTATCTAGAGGGGTCTGTCTAGTGTTATCTAGAGGGGTATGTAGTGTTATCTAGAGGGGTATGTCTAGTGTTATCTAGAGGGGTCTGTCTAGTGTTATCTAGAGGGGGTCTGTATTGTTATCTATAGGTGTATGTAGTGTTATCTAGAGCGGTCAGTCTAGTGTTATCTAGAGGGGGTCTGTCTAGTGTTATCTAGAGGGGTATGTAGTGTTATCTAGAGGGGTCTGTCTAGTGTTATCTAGAGGGGTATGTAGTGTTATCTAGAAGGGTATGTCTAGTGTTATCTAGAGGGGTATGTCTAGTGTTATCTAGAGGGGTATGTCTAGTGTTATCTAGAGGGGTATGTCTAGTGTTATCTAGAGGGTCTGTCTAGTGTTATATAGAGGGGTCTGTCTAGTGTTATCTAGAGGGGTCTGTAGTGTTATCTAGAGGGGTCTGTCTAGTGTTATCTAGAGGGGTATGTAGTGTTATCTAGAGGGGTCTGTAGTGTTATCTAGAGGGGTAGGTAGTGTTATCTAGAGGGGTCTGTAGTGTTATCTAGAAGGGTATGTCTAGTGTTATTTAGAGGGGTATGTCTAGTGTTATCTAGAGGGGTCTGTCTAGTGTTATCTAGAGGTCCTCTGTAGCTCAGCTGGTAGAGCATGGCGCTTGTAACGCCAAGGTAGTGGGTTTGATCCCCGGGACCACCCATACACAAAAATGTATGCACGCATGACTGTAAGTCGCTTTGGATAAAAAGCGTCTGCTAAATGGCATATTATTATTATTATCTAGAGGGGTCTGTAGTGTTATCTAGAGGGTATGTAGTGTTATCTAGAGGTGTATGTAGTGTTATCTAGAGGGGTCTGTCTAGTGTTATCTAGAGGGGTCTGTCTAGTGTTATCTAGAGGGGTATGTAGTGTTATCTAGAGGGGTCTGTCTAGTGTTATCTAGAGGGGTCTGTCTAGTGTTATCTAGAGGGGTATGTAGTGTTATCTAGAGGGGTATGTAGTGTTATCTAGAGGTGTATGTAGTGTTATCTAGAGGGGTCTGTCTAGTGTTATCTAGAGGGGTATGTCTAGTGTTATCTAGAGGGGTCTGTAGTGTTATCTAGAGGGGTCTGTCTAGTGTTATCTAGAGGGGTATGTCTAGTGTTATCTAGAGGGGTCTGTCTAGTGTTATCTAGAGGGGTCTGTAGTGTTATCTAGAGGGGTCTGTCTAGTGTTATCTAGAGGGGTATGTAGTGTTATCTAGAGGGGTCTGTCTAGTGTTATCTAGAGGGGTCTGTCTAGTGTTATCTAGAGGGGTATGTAGTGTTATCTAGAGGGGTCTGTCTAGTGTTATCTAGAGGGGTCTGTCTAGTGTTATCTAGAGGGGTATGTAGTGTTATCTAGAGGGGTATGTCTAGTGTTATCTAGAAGGGTCTGTCTAGTGTTATCTAGAGGGGTATGTAGTGTTATCTAGAGGGGTCTGTCTAGTGTTATCTAGAGGGGTATGTAGTGTTATCTAGAGGGGTCTGTCTAGTGTTATCTAGAGGGGTATGTAGTGTTATCTAGAGGGGTATGTCTAGTGTTATCTAGAGGGGTCTGTAGTGTTATCTAGAGGGGTCTGTCTAGTGTTATCTAGAGGGGTATGTAGTGTTATCTAGAGGGGTATGTAGTGTTATCTAGAGGTGTATGTAGTGTTATCTAGAGGGGTCTGTCTAGTGTTATCTAGAGGGGTCTGTAGTGTTATCTAGAGGGGTATGTAGTGTTATCTAGAGGGGTCTGTCTAGTGTTATCTAGAGGGGTCTGTCTAGTGTTATCTAGAGGGGTCTGTCTAGTGTTATCTAGAGGGGTATGTAGTGTTATCTAGAGGGTCTGTCTAGTGTTATCTAGAGGGGTCTGTCTAGTGTTATCTAGAGGGGTATGTAGTGTTATCTAGAGGGGGTATGTCTAGTGTTATCTAGAGGGGTATGTAGTGTTATCTAGAGGGGTCTGTAGTGTTATCTAGAGGGGGTATGTAGTGTTATCTAGAGGGGTATGTCTAGTGTTATCTAGAGGGGTATGTAGTGTTATCTAGAGGGGGTCTGTCTAGTGTTATCTAGAGGGGTATGTAGTGTTATCTAGAGGGGTATGTCTAGTGTTATCTAGAGGGGTCTGTCTAGTGTTATCTAGAGGGGTCTGTAGTGTTATCTAGAGGGGTCTGTCTAGTGTTATCTAGAGGGGTATGTAGTGTTATCTAGAGGGGTCTGTAGTGTTATATAGAGGGGTCTGTCTAGTGTTATCTAGAGGGATCTGTAGTGTTATCTAGAGGGGTCTGTCTAGTGTTATCTAGAGGGGTATGTAGTGTTATCTAGAGGGGTCTGTAGTGTTATCTAGAGGGGTATGTCTAGTGTTATTTAGAGGGGTATGTCTAGTGTTATCTAGAGGGGGTCTGTCTAGTGTTATCTAGAGGTCCTCTGTAGCTCAGCTGGTAGAGCCGGCGCTTGTACGCCAAGGTAGTGGGTTCGATCCCCGGGACCACCCATACACAAAAAAATTTATGCACGCATGACTGTAAGTCGCTTTGGATAAAGCGTCTGCTAAATGGCTATTATTATTATTATTATTATTATTATTTTATTTTATTATTATTATTATCTAGAGGGTCTGTCTAGTGTTATCTAGAGGGGTCTGTAGTGTTATCTAGAGGTGTATGTAATGTTATCTAGAGGGGTCTGTCTAGTGTTATCTAGAGGGGTCTGTCTAGTGTTATCTAGAGGGGTATGTAGTGTTATCTAGAGGGGTCTGTCTAGTGTTATCTAGAGGGGTCTGTCTAGTGTTATCTAGAGGGGTATGTAGTGTTATCTAGAGGGGTATGTCTAGTGTTATCTAGAGGGGTCTGTCTAGTGTTATCTAGAGGGGTATGTAGTGTTATCTAGAGGGGTCTGTCTAGTGTTATCTAGAGGGGTATGTAGTGTTATCTACAGGGGTCTGTCTAGTGTTATCTAGAGGGGTATGTAGTGTTATCTAGAGGGGTATGTCTAGTGTTATCTAGAGGGGTCTGTAGTGTTATCTAGAGGGGTCTGTCTAGTGTTATCTAGAGGGGTATGTAGTGTTATCTAGAGGGGTATGTAGTGTTATCTAGAGGTGTATGTAGTGTTATCTAGAGGGGTCTGTCTAGTGTTATCTAGAGGGGTCTGTCTAGTGTTATCTAGAGGGTATGTAGTGTTATCTAGAGGGGTATGTCTAGTGTTATCTAGAGGGGTCTGTCTAGTGTTATCTAGAGGGGTCTGTATTGTTATCTATAGGTGTATGTAGTGTTATCTAGAGGGGTCAGTCTAGTGTTATCTAGAGGGGTCTGTCTAGTGTTATCTAGAGGGGTATGTAGTGTTATCTAGAGGGGTCTGTCTAGTGTTATCTAGAGGAGTATGTAGTGTTATCTAGAGGGGTCTGTAGTGTTATCTAGAGGGGTCTGTAGTGTTATCTAGAGGGGTATGTCTAGTGTTATCTAGAGGGGTCTGTCTAGTGTTATCTAGAGGTCCTCTGTAGCTCAGCTGGTAGAGCACGGCGCTTGTAACGCCAAGGTAGTGGGTTCGATCCCGGGACACCCATACACAAAAAATGTATGCACGCATGACTGTAAGTCGCTTTGGATAAAAGCGTCTGCTAAATGGCATATTATTATTTAGTGTATGTATTATTATTATCTAGAGGGGTCTGTCTAGTGTTATCTAGAGGGGTCTGTAGTGTTATCTAGAGGGGTATGTAGTGTTATCTAGAGGTGTATGTAGTGTTATCTAGAGGGGTCTGTCTAGTGTTATCTAGAGGGGTCTGTCTAGTGTTATCTAGAGGGGTATGTAGTGTTATCTAGAGGGGTATGTCTAGTGTTATCTAGAGGGGTATGTAGTGTTATCTAGAGGGGTCTGTCTAATGTTATCTAGAGGGGTATGTCTAGTGTTATCTAGAGGGGTTTGTCTAGTGTTATCTAGAGGGGTCTGTCTAGTGTTATCTAGAGGGGTATGTCTAGTGTTATCTAGAGGGGTCTGTAGTGTTATCTAGCGGGGTATGTCTACTGTTATTTAGAGGGGTATGTAGTGTTATTTAGAGGTCTGTAGTGTTATCTAGAGGGGTCTGTCTAGTGTTATCTAGAGGGGTCTGTCTAGTGTTATCTAGAGGGGTATGTCTAGTGTTATCTAGAGGGGTCTGTAGTGTTATCTAGAGGGGTCTGTCTAGTGTTATCTAGAGGGGTATGTAGTGTTATCTAGAGGGGTATGTCTAGTGTTATCTAGAGGGGTATGTCTACTGTTATCTAGAGGGGTATGTAGTGTTATCTAGAGGGGTATGTCTACTGTTATTTAGAGGGGTATGTAGTGTTATTTAGAGGTCTGTAGTGTTATCTAGAGGGGTATGTCTAGTGTTATCTAGAGGGGTCTGTCTAGTGTTATCTAGAGGGGTATGTCTAGTGTTATCTAGAGGGGTCTGTCTAGTGTTATCTAGAGGGGTCTGTCTAGTGTTATCTAGAGGGGTCTGTCTAGTGTTATCTAGAGGGGTATGTCTAGTTTTATCTAGAGGGGTATGTCTAGTGTTATCTAGAGGGGTATGTCTAGTGTTATCTAGAGGGTATGTCTACTGTTATCTAGAGGGGTATGTAGTGTTATCTAGAGGGGTATGTAGTGTTATTTAGAGGGTCTGTAGTGTTATCTAGAGGGGTATGTAGTGTTATCTAGAGGGGTATGTCTAGTGTTATCTAGAGGGGTCTGTCTAGTGTTATCTAGAGGGGTCTGTCTAGTGTTATCTAGAGGGGTATGTCTAGTGTTATCTAGAGGGGTATGTCTAGTGTTATCTAGAGGGGTCTGTCTAGTGTTATCTAGAGGGGTATGTCTAGTGTTATCTAGAGGGGTATGTCTAGTGTTATCTAGAGGGGTTTGTCTAGTGTTATCTAGAGGGGTCTGTCTAGTGTTATCTAGAGGGGTATGTCTAGTGTTATCTAGAGGGGTCTGTAGTGTTATCTAGAGGGGTATGTCTAGTGTTATTTAGAGGGGTCTGTAGTGTTATCTAGAGGGGTATGTCTAGTGTTATCTAGAGGGGTCTGTCTAGTGTTATCTAGAGGGTTGCAGTGTTATCTAGAGGGTCTGTCTAGTGTTATCTAGAGGGGTCTGTCTAGTGTTATCTAGAGGGGTATGTCTAGTGTTATCTAGAGGGGGTATGTCTAGTGTTATCTAGAGGGGTATGTCTAGTGTTATCTAGAGGGTATGTCTGTTATCTAGGGGTTGTGTTATCTAGAGGGGTCTGTCTAGTGTTATCTAGAGGGGTATGTCTAGTGTTATCTAGAGGGGTCTGTCTAGTGTTATCTAGAGGGGTATGTCTAGTGTTATCTAGAGGGGTCTGTCTAGTGTTATCTAGAGGGTCTGTCTAGTGTTATCTAGAGGGTCTGTAGTGTTATCTAGAGGGGTCTGTCTAGTGTTATCTAGAGGGGTCTGTCTAGTGTTATCTAGAGGGGTATGTTAGTGTTATCTAGAGGGGTCTGTTAGTGTTATCTAGAGGGGTCTGTCTAGTGTTATCTAGAGGGGTATGTCTAGTGTTATCTAGAGGGGTATGTCTAGTGTTATCTAGAGGGGTCTGTCTAGTGTTATCTAGAGGGGTCTGTCTAGTGTTATCTAGAGGGGTATGTCTAGTGTTATCTAGAGGGGGTATGTCTAGTGTTATCTAGAGGGGTCTGTCTAGTGTTATCTAGAGGGGTCTGTCTAGTGTTATCTAGAGGGGTCTGTGTCTAGAGGTGTTATTCTAGAGGGGTCTGTCTAGTGTTATCTAGAGGGGGTATGTCTAGTGTTATCTAGAGGGGTATGTCTAGTGTTATCTAGAGGGTCTGTCTAGTGTTATCTAGAGGGGTCTGTCTAGTGTTATCTAGAGGGGTATGTCTAGTGTTATCTAGAGGGGTATGTCTAGTGTTATCTAGAGGGGTCTGTCTAGTGTTATCTAGAGGGGTCTGTCTAGTGTTATCTAGAGGGGTATGTCTAGTGTTATCTAGAGGGTATGTCTAGTGTTATCTAGAGGGGTCTGTCTAGTGTTATCTAGAGGGGTATGTCTAGTGTTATCTAGAGGGGTCTGTCTAGTGTTATCTAGAGGGGTATGTCTAGTGTTATCTAGAGGGGTCTGTCTAGTGTTATCTAGAGGGGTATGTTAGTGTTATCTAGAGGGGTATGTCAGTGTTATCTAGAGGGGTCTGTCTAGTGTTATCTAGAGGGTCTGTAGTGTTATCTAGAGGGGGCTGTAGTGTCATCTAGAGGGTAGTAGTGTTATCTAGAGGTCTGTCTAGTGTTATCTAGAGGGGTATGTAGTGTTATCTAGAGGGGTATGTAGTGTTATCTAGAGGGGTCTGTCTAGTGTTATCTAGAGGGGTCTGTCTAGTGTTATCTAGAGGGGTATGTAGTGTTATCTAGAGGGGTATGTCTAGTGTTATCTAGAGGGGTCTGTTAGTGTTATCTAGAGGGGTATGTCTAGTGTTATCTAGAGGGGTCTGTCTAGTGTTATCTAGAGGGGTCTGTAGTGTTATCTAGAGGGGTATGTCTAGTGTTATCTAGAGGGGTATGTCTAGTGTTATCTAGAGGGGTCTGTCTAGTGTTATCTAGAGGGGTATGTCTAGTGTTATCTAGAGGGGTATGTTAGTATTATCTAGAGGGGTCTGTCTAGTGTTATCTAGAGGGGTATGTAGTGTTATCTAGAGGGGTATGTCTAGTGTTATCTAGAGGGGTATGTCTAGTGTTATCTAGAGGGGTTTGTCTAGTGTTATCTAGAGGGGTCTGTCTAGTGTTATCTAGAGGGGTATGTAGTGTTATCTAGAGGGGTATGTCTAGTGTTATCTAGAGGGGTATGTCTAGTGTTATCTAGAGGGGTCTGTCTAGTGTTATCTAGAGGGGTATGTCTAGTGTTATCTAGAGGGGTCTGTCTAGTGTTATCTAGAGGGGTCTGTCTAGTGTTATCTAGAGGGGTCTGTCTAGTGTTATCTAGAGGGGTATGTCTAGTGTTATCTAGAGGGGTCTGTCTAGTGTTATCTAGAGGGGTATGTCTAGTGTTATCTAGAGGGGTATGTCTAGTGTTATCTAGAGGGGTCTGTTAGTGTTATCTAGAGGGGTATGTCTAGTGTTATCTAGAGGGGTCTGTCTAGTGTTATCTAGAGGGGTATGTAGTTTATCTAGAGGGTTGTCTAGTGTTATCTAGAGGGGTATGTCTAGTGTTATCTAGAGGGTCTGTCTAGTGTTATCTAGAGGGGTATGTCTAGTGTTATCTAGAGGGGTATGTCTAGTGTTATCTAGAGGGGTCTGTTAGTGTTATCTAGAGGGGTATGTCTAGTGTTATCTAGAGGGGTATGTCTAGTGTTATCTAGAGGGGTCTGTCTAGTGTTATCTAGAGGGGTCTGTCTAGTGTTATCTAGAGGGGTATGTCTAGTGTTATCTAGAGGGGTATGTCTAGTGTTATCTAGAGGGTCTGTCTAGTGTTATCTAGAGGGGTCTGTCTAGTGTTATCTAGAGGGGTATGTCTAGTGTTATCTAGAGGGGTATGTCTAGTGTTATCTAGAGGGGTATGTCTAGTGTTATCTAGAGGGGTATGTCTAGTGTTATCTAGAGGGGTATGTCTAGTGTTATCTAGAGGGGTATGTCTAGTGTTATCTAGAGGGGTATGTCTAGTGTTATCTAGAGGGGTATGTCTAGTGTTATCTAGAGGGGTATGTCTAGTGTTATCTAGAGGGGTATGTCTAGTATTATCTAGAGGGTCTGTCTAGTGTTATCTAGAGGGGTATGTCTAGTGTTATCTAGAGGGGTCTGTCTAGTGTTATCTAGAGGGGTATGTCTAGTGTTATCTAGAGGGGTATGTCTAGTGTTATCTAGAGGGGTATGTCTAGTGTTATCTAGAGGGGTCTGTCTAGTGTTATCTAGAGGGGTATGTCTAGTGTTATCTAGAGGGGTCTGTCTAGTGTTATCTAGAGGGTATGTCAGTGTTATCTAGAGGGGTATGTCTAGTGTTATCTAGAGGGGTCTGTCTAGTGTTATCTAGAGGGGTATGTCTAGTGTTATCTAGAGGGGTCTGTTAGTGTTATCTAGAGGGGTATGTCTAGTGTTATCTAGAGGGGTATGTCTAGTGTTATCTAGAGGGGTCATGTCTAGTGTTATCTAGAGGGGTATGTAGTGTTATCTAGAGGGGTATGTCTAGTGTTATCTAGAGGGGTCTGTCTAGTGTTATCTAGAGGGGTATGTCTAGTGTTATCTAGAGGGGTATGTCTAGTGTTATCTAGAGGGGTATGTCTAGTGTTATCTAGAGGGGTCTGTCTAGTGTTATCTAGAGGGGTATGTCTAGTGTTATCTAGAGGGGTATGTCTAGTGTTATCTAGAGGGGTCTGTTAGTGTTATCTAGAGGGGTATGTCTAGTGTTATCTAGAGGGGTATGTAGTGTTATCTAGAGGGGTCTGTCTAGTGTTATCTAGAGGGGTATGTCAGTGTTATCTAGAGGGGTCTGTCTAGTGTTATCTAGAGGGGTATGTCTAGTGTTATCTAGAGGGGTCTGTCTAGTGTTATCTAGAGGGGTCTGTCTAGTGTTATCTAGAGGGGTATGTCTAGTGTTATCTAGAGGGGTATGTCTAGTGTTATCTAGAGGGGTATGTCTAGTGTTATCTAGAGGGGTATGTCTAGTGTTATCTAGAGGGGTATGTCTAGTGTTATCTAGAGGGGTCTGTCTAGTGTTATCTAGAGGGGTATGTCTAGTGTTATCTAGAGGGGTCTGTCTAGTGTTATCTAGAGGGTCTGTCTAGTGTTATCTAGAGGGGTATGTCTAGTGTTATCTAGAGGGGTCTGTCTAGTGTTATCTAGAGGGGTATGTCTAGTGTTATCTAGAGGGGTCTGTCTAGTGTTATCTAGAGGGGTCTGTAGTGTTATCTAGAGGGGTATGTCTAGTGTTATCTAGAGGGGTCTGTCTAGTGTTATCTAGAGGGGGTATGTCTAGTGTTATCTAGAGGGGTCTGTCTAGTGTTATCTAGAGGGGTATGTCTAGTGTTATCTAGAGGGGTATGTCTAGTGTTATCTAGAGGGGTCTGTCTAGTGTTATCTAGAGGGGTATGTCTAGTGTTATCTAGAGGGTATGTCTAGTGTTATCTAGAGGGGTCTGTCTAGTGTTATCTAGAGGGGTATGTCTAGTGTTATCTAGAGGGGTCTGTCTAGTGTTATCTAGAGGGGTATGTCTAGTGTTATCTAGAGGGGTCTGTAGTGTTATCTAGAGGGTCTGTTAGTGTTATCTAGAGGGGTATGTCTAGTGTTATCTAGAGGGGTCTGTCTAGTGTTATCTAGAGGGGTATGTCTAGTGTTATCTAGAGGGGTCTGTAGTGTTATCTAGAGGGGTCTGTCTAGTGTTATCTAGAGGGGTCTGTTAGTGTTATCTAGAGGGGTATGTCTAGTGTTATCTAGAGGGGTATGTCTAGTGTTATCTAGAGGGGTATGTCTAGTGTTATCTAGAGGGGTATGTCTAGTGTTATCTAGAGGGGTATGTCTAGTGTTATCTAGAGGGTATGTCTAGTGTTATCTAGAGGGGTCTGTCTAGTGTTATCTAGAGGGGTATGTCTAGTGTTATCTAGAGGGGTCTGTCTAGTGTTATCTAGAGGGGTCTGTCTAGTGTTATCTAGAGGGGTATGTCTAGTGTTATCTAGAGGGGTATGTCTAGTGTTATCTAGAGGGGTATGTCTAGTTTTATCTAGAGGGGTATGTCTAGTGTTATCTAGAGGGGTATGTCTAGTGTTATCTAGAGGGGTATGTCTAGTGTTATCTAGAGGGGTATGTCTAGTGTTATCTAGAGGGTATGTCTAGTGTTATCTAGAGGGGTATGTCTAGTGTTATCTAGAGGGGTATGTCTAGTGTTATCTAGAGGGGTATGTCTAGTGTTATCTAGAGGGGTCTGTCTAGTGTTATCTAGAGGGGTATGTCTAGTGTTATCTAGAGGGGTATGTTAGTGTTATCTAGAGGGGTATGTCTAGTGTTATCTAGAGGGGTCTGTCTAGTGTTATCTAGAGGGGTATGTCTAGTGTTATCTAGAGGGGTATGTCTAGTGTTATCTAGAGGGGTATGTCTAGTGTTATCTAGAGGGTATGTCTAGTGTTATCTAGAGGGGTATGTCTAGTGTTATCTAGAGGGTATGTCTAGTGTTATCTAGAGGGGTATGTCTAGTGTTATCTAGAGGGTATGTCTAGTGTTATCTAGAGGGTATGTAGTGTTATCTAGAGGGGTATGTAGTGTTATCTAGAGGGTTCTGTAGTGTTATCTAGCGGGGTATGTCTAGTGTTATCTAGAGGGGTATGTAGTGTTATCTAGAGGGTCTGTAGTGTTATCTAGAGGGGATATGTCTAGTGTTATCTAGAGGGGTCTGTCTAGTGTTATCTAGAGGGGTATGTCTAGTGTTATCTAGAGGGGTCTGTAGTGTTATCTAGAGGGGTCTGTCTAGTGTTATCTAGAGGGGTATGTAGTGTTATCTAGAGGGGTATGTCTAGTGTTATCTAGAGGGGTATGTCTACTGTTATCTAGAGGGGTATGTAGTGTTATCTAGAGGGGTATGTCTACTGTTATCTAGAGGGGTATGTAGTGTTATCTAGAGGTCTGTAGTGTTATCTAGAGGGGTATGTCTAGTGTTATCTAGAGGGGTCTGTCTAGTGTTATCTAGAGGGGTATGTCTAGTGTTATCTAGAGGGGTCTGTCTAGTGTTATCTAGAGGGGTCTGTCTAGTGTTATCTAGAGGGGTCTGTCTAGTGTTATCTAGAGGGGTCTGTCTAGTGTTATCTAGAGGGGTATGTCTAGTTTTATCTAGAGGGGTATGTCTAGTGTTATCTAGAGGGGTATGTCTAGTGTTATCTAGAGGGGTATGTCTACTGTTATCTAGAGGGGTATGTAGTGTTATCTAGAGGGGTATGTAGTGTTATTTAGAGGTCTGTAGTGTTATCTAGAGGGGTATGTAGTGTTATCTAGAGGGGTATGTCTAGTGTTATCTAGAGGGGTCTGTCTAGTGTTATCTAGAGGGGTCTGTCTAGTGTTATCTAGAGGGGTATGTCTAGTGTTATCTAGAGGGGTATGTCTAGTGTTATCTAGAGGGGTCTGTCTAGTGTTATCTAGAGGGTATGTCTAGTGTTATCTAGAGGGGTATGTCTAGTGTTATCTAGAGGGGTATGTCTAGTGTTATCTAGAGGGGTATGTCTAGTGTTATCTAGAGGGGTCTGTCTAGTGTTATCTAGAGGGGTCTGTCTAGTGTTATCTAGAGGGGTATGTCTAGTTTATCTAGAGGGGTATGTCTAGTGTTATCTAGAGGGGTATGTCTAGTGTTATCTAGAGGGGTCTGTCTAGTGTTATCTAGAGGGGTATGTCTAGTGTTATATAGAGGGGTCTGTCTATTGTTATCTAGAGGGTATGTCTAGTTTATCTAGAGGGTCATGTCTAGTGTTATCTAGAGGGGTATGTCTAGTGTTATCTAGAGGGGTATGTCTAGTGTTATCTAGAGGGTATGTCTAGTGTTATCTAGAGGGTATGTCTAGTGTTATCTAGAGGGGTATGTCTAGTGTTATCTAGAGGGGTATGTAGTGTTATCTAGAGGGGTATGTTAGTGTTATCTAGAGGGGTCTGTAGTGTTATCTAGAGGGGTATGTCTAGTGTTATCTAGAGGGGTATGTAGTGTTATCTAGAGGGGTCTGTAGTGTTATCTAGAGGGGTATGTAGTGTTATCTAGAGGTGTATGTAGTGTTATCTAGAGGGGTCTGTCTAGTGTTATCTAGAGGGGTATGTCTAGTGTTATCTATGGGGTATGTAGTGTTATCTAGAGGGGTATGTCTAGTGTTATCTAGAGGGTCTGTAGTGTTATCTAGAGGGGTATGTCTAGTGTTATCTAGAGGGGTCTGTAGTGTTATCTAGAGGGGTATGTAGTGTTATCTAGAGGGGTATGTCTAGTGTTATCTAGAGGGGTATGTCTAGTGTTATCTAGAGGGGTCTGTAGTGTTATCTAGAGGGGTATGTCTAGTGTTATCTAGAGGGGTCTGTCTAGTGTTATCTAGAGGGGTATGTAGTGTTATCTAGAGGGGTATGTAGTGTTATCTAGAGGGGTCTGTCTAGTGTTATCTAGAGGGGTATGTAGTGTTATCTAGAGGGGTATGTAGTGTTATCTAGAGGTGTATGTAGTGTTATCTAGAGGGGTCTGTCTAGTGTTATCTAGAGGGTCTGTCTAGTGTTATCTAGAGGGGTATGTAGTGTTATCTAGAGGGGTCTGTCTAGTGTTATCTAGAGGGGTCTGTCTAGTGTTATCTAGAGGGGTATGTAGTGTTATCTAGAGGGGTATGTCTAGTGTTATCTAGAGGGGTATGTAGTGTTATCTAGAGGGGTCTGTCTAGTGTTATCTAGAGGGGTATGTCTAGTGTTATCTAGAGGGGGTTTGTCTAGTGTTATCTAGAGGGGTCTGTCTAGTGTTATCTAGAGGGGTATGTCTAGTGTTATCTAGAGGGGTCTGTAGTGTTATCTAGCGGGGTATGTCTACTGTTATCTAGAGGGTATGTAGTGTTATCTAGAGGGTCTGTCTAGTGTTATCTAGAGGGATATGTCTAGTGTTATCTAGAGGGGTCTGTCTAGTGTTATCTAGAGGGGTATGTCTAGTGTTATCTAGAGGGGTCTGTAGTGTTATCTAGAGGGGTCTGTCTAGTGTTATCTAGAGGGGTATGTCTAGTGTTATCTAGAGGGGTATGTAGTGTTATCTAGAGGGGTATGTCTACTGTTATCTAGAGGGGTCTGTCTAGTGTTATCTAGAGGGGTATGTCTAGTTTTATCTAGAGGGGTATGTTTAGTGTTATCTAGAGGGGTATGTCTAGTGTTATCTAGAGGGGTATGTCTAGTGTTATCTAGAGGGGTATGTAGTGTTATCTAGAGGGGGGTATGTAGTGTTATTTAGAGGTCTGTAGTGTTATCTAGAGGGGTATGTAGTGTTATCTAGAGGGGTATGTCTAGTGTTATCTAGAGGGGTCTGTCTAGTGTTATCTAGAGGGGTATGTCTAGTGTTATCTAGAGGGGTCTGTCTAGTGTTATCTAGAGGGGTATGTCTAGTGTTATCTAGAGGGGTCTGTAGTGTTATCTAGAGGGGTCTGTCTAGTGTTATCTAGAGGGGTCTGTCTAGTGTTATCTAGAGGGGTCTGTCTAGTGTTATCTAGAGGGGTATGTCTAGTTTTATCTAGAGGGGTATGTCTAGTGTTATCTAGAGGGGTATGTCTAGTGTTATCTAGAGGGGTATGTCTAGTGTTATCTAGAGGGGTATGTAGTGTTATCTAGAGGGGTATGTAGTGTTATTTAGAGGTCTGTAGTGTTATCTAGAGGGGTATGTCAGTGTTATCTAGAGGGGTATGTCTAGTGTTATCTAGAGGGGTCTGTCTAGTGTTATCTAGAGGGGTCTGTCTAGTGTTATCTAGAGGGGTATGTCTAGTGTTATCTAGAGGGGTCTGTCTAGTGTTATCTAGAGGGGTATGTCTAGTGTTATCTAGAGGGGTATGTCTAGTGTTATCTAGAGGGGTATGTCTAGTGTTATCTAGAGGGGTATGTCTAGTGTTATCTAGAGGGGTCTGTCTAGTGTTATCTAGAGGGGTCTGTCTAGTGTTATCTAGAGGGGTATGTCTAGTTTTATCTAGAGGGGTATGTCTAGTGTTATCTAGAGGGGTATGTCTAGTGTTATCTAGAGGGGTATGTCTAGTGTTATCTAGAGGGGTATGTCTAGTGTTATCTAGAGGGGTATGTCTAGTGTTATCTAGAGGGGTATGTCTAGTGTTATCTAGAGGGGTCTGTCTAGTGTTATCTAGAGGGGTCTGTCTAGTGTTATCTAGAGGGGTCTGTCTAGTGTTATCTAGAGGGGTATGTCTAGTTTTATCTAGAGGGGTATGTCTAGTGTTATCTAGAGGGGTATGTCTAGTGTTATCTAGAGGGGTCTGTCTAGTGTTATCTAGAGGGGTATGTCTAGTGTTATCTAGAGGGGTATGTCTATTGTTATCTAGAGGGGTATGTCTAGTGTTATCTAGAGGGGTATGTCTAGTGTTATCTAGAGGGGTATGTCTAGTGTTATCTAGAGGGGTATGTCTAGTGTTATCTAGAGGGGTATGTCTAGTGTTATCTAGAGGGGTATGTCTAGTGTTATCTAGAGGGGTATGTAGTGTTATCTAGAGGGTATGTAGTGTTATCTAGAGGGGTCTGTAGTGTTATCTAGAGGGGTATGTCTAGTGTTATCTAGAGGGTCTGTAGTGTTATCTAGAGGGGTATGTAGTGTTATCTAGAGGTGTATGTAGTGTTATCTAGAGGTGTATGTAGTGTTATCTAGAGGGGTCTGTCTAGTGTTATCTAGAGGGGTCTGTCTAGTGTTATCTAGAGGGGTATGTCTAGTTTTATCTAGAGGGGTATGTCTAGTGTTATCTAGAGGGGTATGTCTAGTGTTATCTAGAGGGGTATGTCTAGTGTTATCTAGAGGGGTATGTAGTGTTATCTAGAGGGGTATGTAGTGTTATTTAGAGGTCTGTAGTGTTATCTAGAGGGGTATGTTAGTGTTATCTAGAGGGGTATGTCTAGTGTTATCTAGAGGGGTCTGTCTAGTGTTATCTAGAGGGGTCTGTCTAGTGTTATCTAGAGGGGTCTGTCTAGTGTTATCTAGAGGGGTCTGTCTAGTGTTATCTAGAGGGGTATGTCTAGTGTTATCTAGAGGGGTATGTCTAGTGTTATCTAGAGGGGTATGTCTAGTGTTATCTAGAGGGGTATGTCTAGTGTTATCTAGAGGGGTCTGTCTAGTGTTATCTAGAGGGGTCTGTCTAGTGTTATCTAGAGGGTATGTCTAGTTTTATCTAGAGGGGTATGTCTAGTGTTATCTAGAGGGAGTATGTCTAGTGTTATCTAGAGGGTATGTCTAGTGTTATCTAGAGGGGTATGTCTAGTGTTATCTAGAGGGGTATGTCTAGTGTTATCTAGAGGGGTATGTCTAGTGTTATCTAGAGGGGTCTGTCTAGTGTTATCTAGAGGGTCTGTCTAGTGTTATCTAGAGGGTCTGTCTAGTGTTATCTAGAGGGGTATGTCTAGTTTTATCTAGAGGGGTATGTCTAGTGTTATCTAGAGGGGTATGTCTAGTGTTATCTAGAGGGGTCTGTCTAGTGTTATCTAGAGGGGTATGTCTAGTGTTATCTAGAGGGGTATGTCTATTGTTATCTAGAGGGGTATGTCTAGTGTTATCTAGAGGGGTATGTCTAGTGTTATCTAGAGGGGTATGTCTAGTGTTATCTAGAGGGGTATGTCTAGTGTTATCTAGAGGGGTATGTCTAGTGTTATCTAGAGGGTATGTCTAGTGTTATCTAGAGGGGTATGTAGTGTTATCTAGAGGGGTATGTAGTGTTATCTAGAGGGGTCTGTAGTGTTATCTAGAGGGGTATGTCTAGTGTTATCTAGAGGGGTCTGTAGTGTTATCTAGAGGGGTATGTAGTGTTATCTAGAGGTGTATGTAGTGTTATCTAGAGGTGTATGTAGTGTTATCTAGAGGGGTCTGTCTAGTGTTATCTAGAGGGGGTATGTCTAGTGTTATCTATAGGGGTATGTAGTGTTATCTAGAGGGGTATGTCTAGTGTTATCTAGAGGGGTCTGTAGTGTTATCTAGAGGGTATGTCTAGTGTTATCTAGAGGGGTCTGTAGTGTTATCTAGAGGGGTATGTAGTGTTATCTAGAGGGGTATGTCTAGTGTTATCTAGAGGGGTATGTCTAGTGTTATCTAGAGGGGTCTGTAGTGTTATCTAGAGGGGTATGTCTAGTGTTATCTAGAGGGGTTTGTTTAGTGTTATCTAGAGGGGTCTGTCTAGTGTTATCTAGAGGGGTATGTCTAGTGTTATCTAGAGGGGTCTGTAGTGTTATCTAGCGGGGTATGTCTACTGTTATTTAGAGGGGTATGTAGTGTTATTTAGAGGTCTGTAGTGTTATCTAGAGGGATATGTCTAGTGTTATCTAGAGGGGTCTGTCTAGTGTTATCTAGAGGGGTATGTCTAGTGTTATCTAGAGGGGTCTGTAGTGTTATCTAGAGGGGTCTGTCTAGTGTTATCTAGAGGGTATGTAGTGTTATCTAGAGGGGTATGTCTAGTGTTATCTAGAGGGGTATGTCTACTGTTATCTAGAGGGGTATGTAGTGTTATCTAGAGGGGTATGTCTACTGTTATTTAGAGGGGTATGTAGTGTATTTAGAGGTCTGTAGTGTTATCTAGAGGGGTATGTCTAGTGTTATCTAGAGGGGTCTGTCTAGTGTTATCTAGAGGGGTATGTCTAGTGTTATCTAGAGGGGTCTGTAGTGTTATCTAGAGGGGTCTGTCTAGTGTTATCTAGAGGGGTATGTCTAGTGTTATCTAGAGGGGTCTGTCTAGTGTTATCTAGAGGGGTCTGTCTAGTGTTATCTAGAGGGGTATGTCTAGTTTTATCTAGAGGGGTATGTCTAGTGTTATCTAGAGGGGTATGTCTAGTGTTATCTAGAGGGGTCTGTCTAGTGTTATCTAGAGGTGTATGTCTAGTGTTATCTAGAGGGGTATGTCTAGTGTTATCTAGAGGGGTCTGTCTAGTGTTATCTAGAGGGGTCTGTCTAGTGTTATCTAGAGGGGTCTGTCTAGTGTTATCTAGAGGGGTCTGTCTAGTGTTATCTAGAGGGGTATGTCTAGTTTTATCTAGAGGGGTATGTCTAGTGTTATCTAGAGGGTATGTCTAGTGTTATCTAGAGGGGTCTGTCTAGTGTTATCTAGAGGGGTATGTCTAGTGTTATCTAGAGGGGTATGTCTATTGTTATCTAGAGGGGTATGTCTAGTGTTATCTAGAGGGGTATGTCTAGTGTTATCTAGAGGGGTATGTCTAGTGTTATCTAGAGGGGTATGTCTAGTGTTATCTAGAGGGGTATGTCTAGTGTTATCTAGAGGGTATGTCTAGTGTTATCTAGAGGGGTATGTAGTGTTATCTAGAGGGGTATGTAGTGTTATCTAGAGGGGTATGTCTAGTGTTATCTAGAGGGTCTGTAGTGTTATCTAGAGGGGTATGTAGTGTTATCTAGGAGGTGTATGTAGTGTTATCTAGAGGTGTATGTAGTGTTATCTAGAGGGGTCTGTCTAGTGTTATCTAGAGGGGTATGTCTAGTGTTATCTATAGGGGTATGTATTGTTATCTAGAGGGGTATGTCTAGTGTTATCTAGAGGGGTCTGTAGTGTTATCTAGAGGGGTATGTCTAGTGTTATCTAGAGGGGTCTGTAGTGTTATCTAGAGGGGTATGTAGTGTTATCTAGAGGGGTATGTCTAGTGTTATCTAGAGGGGTCTGTAGTGTTATCTAGAGGGGTATGTAGTGTTATCTAGAGGGGTATGTCTAGTGTTATCTAGAGGGGTATGTCTAGTGTTATCTAGAGGGGTATGTCTAGTGTTATCTAGAGGGGTATGTAGTGTTATCTAGAGGGGTATGTAGTGTTATCTAGAGGGGTCTGTAGTGTTATCTAGAGGGGTATGTCTAGTGTTATCTAGAGGGGTCTGTAGTGTTATCTAGAGGGGTATGTAGTGTTATCTAGAGGTGTATGTAGTGTTATCTAGAGGTGTATGTAGTGTTATCTAGAGGGGTCTGTCTAGTGTTATCTAGAGGGGTATGTCTAGTGTTATCTATAGGGGTATGTAGTGTTATCTAGAGGGGTATGTCTAGTGTTATCTAGAGGGTCTGTAGTGTTATCTAGAGGGGTATGTCTAGTGTTATCTAGAGGGGTCTGTAGTGTTATCTAGAGGGGTATGTAGTGTTATCTAGAGGGTATGTCTAGTGTTATCTAGAGGGGTATGTCTAGTGTTATCTAGAGGGGTCTGTAGTGTTATCTAGAGGGGTATGTCTAGTGTTATCTAGAGGGGTTTGTTTAGTGTTATCTAGAGGGGTCTGTCTAGTGTTATCTAGAGGGGTATGTCTAGTGTTATCTAGAGGGGTCTGTAGTGTTATCTAGCGGGGTATGTCTACTGTTATTTAGAGGGGTATGTAGTGTTATTTAGAGGTCTGTAGTGTTATCTAGAGGGATATGTCTAGTGTTATCTAGAGGGGTCTGTCTAGTGTTATCTAGAGGGGTATGTCTAGTGTTATCTAGAGGGGTCTGTAGTGTTATCTAGAGGGGTCTGTCTAGTGTTATCTAGAGGGGTATGTAGTGTTATCTAGAGGGGTATGTCTAGTGTTATCTAGAGGGGTATGTCTACTGTTATCTAGAGGGGTATGTAGTGTTATCTAGAGGGGTATGTCTACTGTTATTTAGAGGGGTATGTAGTGTTATTTAGAGGTCTGTAGTGTTATCTAGAGGGGTATGTCTAGTGTTATCTAGAGGGGTCTGTCTAGTGTTATCTAGAGGGGTATGTCTAGTGTTATCTAGAGGGGTCTGTAGTGTTATCTAGAGGGGTCTGTCTAGTGTTATCTAGAGGGGTATGTCTAGTGTTATCTAGAGGGGTCTGTCTAGTGTTATCTAGAGGGGTCTGTCTAGTGTTATCTAGAGGGTATGTCTAGTTTTATCTAGAGGGGTATGTCTAGTGTTATCTAGAGGGGTATGTCTAGTGTTATCTAGAGGGGTATGTCTAGTGTTATCTAGAGGGGTATGTCTAGTGTTATCTAGAGGGGTATGTCTAGTGTTATCTAGAGGGGGTATGTCTAGTGTTATCTAGAGGGGTCTGTCTAGTGTTATCTAGAGGGGTCTGTCTAGTGTTATCTAGAGGGGTCTGTCTAGTGTTATCTAGAGGGGTATGTCTAGTTTTATCTAGAGGGGTATGTCTAGTGTTATCTAGAGGGGTATGTCTAGTGTTATCTAGAGGGGTCTGTCTAGTGTTATCTAGAGGGGTATGTCTAGTGTTATCTTAGAGGGGTATGTCTATTGTTATCTAGAGGGGTATGTCTAGTGTTATCTAGAGGGGTATGTCTAGTGTTATCTAGAGTGGGTATGTCTAGTGTTATCTAGAGGGTATGTCTAGTGTTATCTAGAGGGGTATGTCTAGTGTTATCTAGAGGGTATGTCTAGTGTTATCTAGAGGGGTATGTAGTGTTATCTAGAGGGGTATGTAGTGTTATCTAGAGGGGTATGTCTAGTGTTATCTAGAGGGGTCTGTAGTGTTATCTAGAGGGGTATGTAGTGTTATCTAGAGGTGTATGTAGTGTTATCTAGAGGTGTATGTAGTGTTATCTAGAGGGGTCTGTCTAGTGTTATCTAGAGGGGTATGTCTAGTGTTATCTATAGGGTATGTATTGTTATCTAGAGGGGTATGTCTAGTGTTATCTAGAGGGTCTGTAGTGTTATCTAGAGGGGTATGTCTAGTGTTATCTAGAGGGGTCTGTAGTGTTATCTAGAGGGGTATGTAGTGTTATCTAGAGGGGTATGTCTAGTGTTATCTAGAGGGGTATGTCTAGTGTTATCTAGAGGGGTCTGTAGTGTTATCTAGAGGGTATGTCTAGTGTTATCTAGAGGGGTTTGTTTAGTGTTATCTAGAGGGGTCTGTCTAGTGTTATCTAGAGGGGTATGTCTAGTGTTATCTAGAGGGGTCTGTAGTGTTATCTAGCGGGGTATGTCTACTGTTATTTAGAGGGGTATGTAGTGTTATTTAGAGGTCTGTAGTGTTATCTAGAGGGATATGTCTAGTGTTATCTAGAGGGGTCTGTCTAGTGTTATCTAGAGGGGTATGTCTAGTGTTATCTAGAGGGGTCTGTAGTGTTATCTAGAGGGGTCTGTCTAGTGTTATCTAGAGGGGTATGTAGTGTTATCTAGAGGGGTATGTCTAGTGTTATCTAGAGGGGTATGTCTACTGTTATCTAGAGGGGTATGTAGTGTTATCTAGAGGGGTATGTCTACTGTTATTTAGAGGGGTATGTAGTGTTATTTAGAGGTCTGTAGTGTTATCTAGAGGGGTATGTCTAGTGTTATCTAGAGGGGTCTGTCTAGTGTTATCTAGAGGGGTCTGTCTAGTGTTATCTAGAGGGGGTCTGTCTAGTGTTATCTAGAGGGGTCTGTCTAGTGTTATCTAGAGGGGTATGTCTAGTGTTATCTAGAGGGTCTGTCTAGTGTTATCTAGAGGGGTATGTCTAGTGTTATCTAGAGGGTATGTCTAGTGTTATCTAGAGGGGTATGTCTAGTGTTATCTAGAGGGGTATGTCTAGTGTTATCTAGAGGGGTCTGTCTAGTGTTATCTAGAGGGGTCTGTCTAGTGTTATCTAGAGGGGTATGTCTAGTGTTATCTAGAGGGGTATGTCTAGTGTTATCTAGAGGGGTATGTCTAGTGTTATCTAGAGGGGTATGTCTAGTGTTATCTAGAGGGGTATGTCTAGTGTTATCTAGAGGGGTATGTCTAGTGTTATCTAGAGGGGTCTGTCTAGTGTTATCTAGAGGGGTCTGTCTAGTGTTATCTAGAGGGGTCTGTCTAGTGTTATCTAGAGGGGTCTGTCTAGTGTTATCTAGAGGGGTATGTCTAGTTTTATCTAGAGGGTATGTCTAGTGTTATCTAGAGGGGTATGTCTAGTGTTATCTAGAGGGGTATGTCTAGTGTTATCTAGAGGGGTATGTCTAGTGTTATCTAGAGGGGTATGTCTATTGTTATCTAGAGGGGTATGTCTAGTGTTATCTAGAGGGTATGTCTAGTGTTATCTAGAGGGGTATGTCTAGTGTTATCTAGAGGGTATGTCTAGTGTTATCTAGAGGGGTATGTCTAGTGTTATCTAGAGGGTATGTCTAGTGTTATCTAGAGGGGTATGTAGTGTTATCTAGAGGGGTATGTCAGTGTTATCTAGAGGGTCTGTAGTGTTATCTAGAGGGGTATGTCTAGTGTTATCTAGAGGGGTCTGTAGTGTTATCTAGAGGGGTATGTAGTGTTATCTAGAGGTGTATGTAGTGTTATCTAGAGGTGTATGTCAGTGTTATCTAGAGGGGTCTGTCTAGTGTTATCTAGAGGGGTCTGTCTAGTGTTATCTAGAGGGGTATGTCTAGTTTTATCTAGAGGGGTATGTCTAGTGTTATCTAGAGGGGTATGTCTAGTGTTATCTAGAGGGGTATGTCTAGTGTTATCTAGAGGGGTATGTAGTGTTATCTAGAGGGGTATGTAGTGTTATTTAGAGGTCTGTAGTGTTATCTAGAGGGGTATGTAGTGTTATCTAGAGGGGTATGTCTAGTGTTATCTAGAGGGGTCTGTCTAGTGTTATCTAGAGGGGTCTGTCTAGTGTTATCTAGAGGGTATGTCTAGTGTTATCTAGAGGGGTCTGTCTAGTGTTATCTAGAGGGTATGTCTAGTGTTATCTAGAGGGGTATGTCTAGTGTTATCTAGAGGGTATGTCTAGTGTTATCTAGAGGGGTATGTCTAGTGTTATCTAGAGGGGTCTGTCTAGTGTTATCTAGAGGGGTCTGTCTAGTGTTATCTAGAGGGGTATGTCTAGTGTTATCTAGAGGTATGTCTAGTGTTATCTAGAGGGGTATGTCTAGTGTTATCTAGAGGGGTATGTCTAGTGTTATCTAGAGGGGTATGTCTAGTGTTATCTAGAGGGGTATGTCTAGTGTTATCTAGAGGGGTCTGTCTAGTGTTATCTAGAGGGGTCTGTCTAGTGTTATCTAGAGGGGTCTGTCTAGTGTTATCTAGAGGGTATGTCTAGTTTTATCTAGAGGGGTATGTCTAGTGTTATCTAGAGGGTATGTCTAGTGTTATCTAGAGGGGTCTGTCTAGTGTTATCTAGAGGGGTATGTCTAGTGTTATCTAGAGGGGTATGTCTATTGTTATCTAGAGGGGTATGTCTAGTGTTATCTAGAGGGGTATGTCTAGTGTTATCTAGAGGGGTATGTCTAGTGTTATCTAGAGGGTATGTCTAGTGTTATCTAGAGGGGTATGTCTAGTGTTATCTAGAGGGGTATGTCTAGTGTTATCTAGAGGGGTATGTAGTGTTATCTAGAGGGGTATGTAGTGTTATCTAGAGGGGTCTGTAGTGTTATCTAGAGGGGTATGTCTAGTGTTATCTAGAGGGGTCTGTAGTGTTATCTAGAGGGGTATGTAGTGTTATCTAGAGGTGTATGTAGTGTTATCTAGAGGTGTATGTAGTGTTATCTAGAGGGGTCTGTCTAGTGTTATCTAGAGGGGTATGTCTAGTGTTATCTATAGGGGTATGTAGTGTTATCTAGAGGGGTATGTCTAGTGTTATCTAGAGGGGTCTGTAGTGTTATCTAGAGGGGTATGTCTAGTGTTATCTAGAGGGGTCTGTAGTGTTATCTAGAGGGGTATGTAGTGTTATCTAGAGGGGTATGTCTAGTGTTATCTAGAGGGGTATGTCTAGTGTTATCTAGAGGGGTCTGTAGTGTTATCTAGAGGGGTATGTCTAGTGTTATCTAGAGGGGTTTGTTTAGTGTTATCTAGAGGGGTCTGTCTAGTGTTATCTAGAGGGGTCTGTAGTGTTATCTAGCGGGGTATGTCTACTGTTATTTAGAGGGGTATGTAGTGTTATTTAGAGGTCTGTAGTGTTATCTAGAGGGATATGTCTAGTGTTATCTAGAGGGGTCTGTCTAGTGTTATCTAGAGGGGTATGTCTAGTGTTATCTAGAGGGGTCTGTAGTGTTATCTAGAGGGGTCTGTCTAGTGTTATCTAGAGGGGTATGTAGTGTTATCTAGAGGGGTATGTCTAGTGTTATCTAGAGGGGTATGTCTACTGTTATCTAGAGGGGTATGTAGTGTTATCTAGAGGGGTATGTCTACTGTTATTTAGAGGGGTATGTTAGTGTTATTTAGAGGTCTGTAGTGTTATCTAGAGGGGTATGTCTAGTGTTATCTAGAGGGGTCTGTCTAGTGTTATCTAGAGGGGTATGTCTAGTGTTATCTAGAGGGGTCTGTAGTGTTATCTAGAGGGGTCTGTCTAGTGTTATCTAGAGGGGTATGTCTAGTGTTATCTAGAGGGGTCTGTCTAGTGTTATCTAGAGGGGTCTGTCTAGTGTTATCTAGAGGGGTATGTCTAGTTTTATCTAGAGGGGTATGTCTAGTGTTATCTAGAGGGGTATGTCTAGTGTTATCTAGAGGGGTATGTCTAGTGTTATCTAGAGGGGGTATGTCTAGTGTTATCTAGAGGGGTATGTCTAGTGTTATCTAGAGGGGTATGTCTAGTGTTATCTAGAGGGGTCTGTCTAGTGTTATCTAGAGGGGTCTGTCTAGTGTTATCTAGAGGGGTATGTCTAGTTTTATCTAGAGGGGTATGTCTAGTGTTATCTAGAGGGGTATGTCTAGTGTTATCTAGAGGGGTCTGTCTAGTGTTATCTAGAGGGGTATGTCTAGTGTTATCTAGAGGGGTATGTCTATTGTTATCTAGAGGGGTATGTCTAGTGTTATCTAGAGGGGTATGTCTAGTGTTATCTAGAGGGGTATGTCTAGTGTTATCTAGAGGGGTATGTCTAGTGTTATCTAGAGGGGTATGTCTAGTGTTATCTAGAGGGGTATGTCTAGTGTTATCTAGAGGGGTATGTAGTGTTATCTAGAGGGGTATGTAGTGTTATCTAGAGGGGTATGTCTAGTGTTATCTAGAGGGGTCTGTAGTGTTATCTAGAGGGGTATGTAGTGTTATCTAGAGGTGTATGTAGTGTTATCTAGAGGTGTATGTAGTGTTATCTAGAGGGGTCTGTCTAGTGTTATCTAGAGGGTATGTCTAGTGTTATCTATAGGGGTATGTATTGTTATCTAGAGGGGTATGTCTAGTGTTATCTAGAGGGGTCTGTAGTGTTATCTAGAGGGGTATGTCTAGTGTTATCTAGAGGGGTCTGTAGTGTTATCTAGAGGGGTATGTAGTGTTATCTAGAGGGGTATGTCTAGTGTTATCTAGAGGGGTATGTCTAGTGTTATCTAGAGGGGTCTGTAGTGTTATCTAGAGGGGTATGTCTAGTGTTATCTAGAGGGGTTTGTTTAGTGTTATCTAGAGGGGTCTGTCTAGTGTTATCTAGAGGGGTATGTCTAGTGTTATCTAGAGGGGTCTGTAGTGTTATCTAGCGGGGTATGTCTACTGTTATTTAGAGGGGTATGTAGTGTTATTTAGAGGTCTGTAGTGTTATCTAGAGGGATATGTCTAGTGTTATCTAGAGGGGTCTGTCTAGTGTTATCTAGAGGGGTATGTCTAGTGTTATCTAGAGGGGTCTGTAGTGTTATCTAGAGGGGTCTGTCTAGTGTTATCTAGAGGGGTATGTAGTGTTATCTAGAGGGTATGTCTAGTGTTATCTAGAGGGGTATGTCTACTGTTATCTAGAGGGGTATGTAGTGTTATCTAGAGGGGTATGTCTACTGTTATTTAGAGGGGTATGTAGTGTTATTTAGAGGTCTGTAGTGTTATCTAGAGGGGTATGTCTAGTGTTATCTAGAGGGGTCTGTCTAGTGTTATCTAGAG
The DNA here is from genome assembly GCF_020615455.1 of Coregonus clupeaformis. Taxonomy (NCBI): domain Eukaryota; kingdom Metazoa; phylum Chordata; class Actinopteri; order Salmoniformes; family Salmonidae; genus Coregonus; species Coregonus clupeaformis. The sequence continues at coordinate 35,986,357 of NC_059201.1, read as the reverse complement.
GGGTATGTCTAGTGTTATCTAGAGGGGTCTGTAGTGTTATCTAGAGGGGTCTGTCTAGTGTTATCTAGAGGGGTCTGTCTAGTGTTATCTAGAGGGGTCTGTCTAGTGTTATCTAGAGGGGTCTGTCTAGTGTTATCTAGAGGGGTATGTCTAGTTTTATCTAGAGGGGTATGTCTAGTGTTATCTAGAGGGTATGTCTAGTGTTATCTAGAGGGGTATGTCTAGTGTTATCTAGAGGGGTATGTAGTGTTATCTAGAGGGGTATGTAGTGTTATTTAGAGGTCTGTAGTGTTATCTAGAGGGGTATGTCTAGTGTTATCTAGAGGGGTCTGTCTAGTGTTATCTAGAGGGGTCTGTCTAGTGTTATCTAGAGGGGTCTGTCTAGTGTTATCTAGAGGGGTATGTCTAGTGTTATCTAGAGGGGTCTGTCTAGTGTTATCTAGAGGGGTATGTCTAGTGTTATCTAGAGGGGTATGTCTAGTGTTATCTAGAGGGGTATGTCTAGTGTTATCTAGAGGGGTATGTCTAGTGTTATCTAGAGGGGTCTGTCTAGTGTTATCTAGAGGGGTCTGTCTAGTGTTATCTAGAGGGGTATGTCTAGTTTTATCTAGAGGGGTATGTCTAGTGTTATCTAGAGGGGTATGTCTAGTGTTATCTAGAGGGGTATGTCTAGTGTTATCTAGAGGGGTATGTCTAGTGTTATCTAGAGGGGTATGTCTAGTGTTATCTAGAGGGGTATGTCTAGTGTTATCTAGAGGGGTCTGTCTAGTGTTATCTAGAGGGGTCTGTCTAGTGTTATCTAGAGGGGTCTGTCTAGTGTTATCTAGAGGGGTATGTCTAGTTTTATCTAGAGGGTATGTCTAGTGTTATCTAGAGGGGTATGTCTAGTGTTATCTAGAGGGGTCTGTCTAGTGTTATCTAGAGGGGTACGTCTAGTGTTATCTAGAGGGGTATGTCTATTGTTATCTAGAGGGGTATGTCTAGTGTTATCTAGAGGGGTATGTCTAGTGTTATCTAGAGGGGTATGTCTAGTGTTATCTAGAGGGGTATGTCTAGTGTTATCTAGAGGGGTATGTCTAGTGTTATCTAGAGGGGTATGTCTAGTGTTATCTAGAGGGGTATGTAGTGTTATCTAGAGGGGTATGTAGTGTTATCTAGAGGGGTCTGTAGTGTTATCTAGAGGGGTATGTCTAGTGTTATCTAGAGGGGTCTGTAGTGTTATCTAGAGGGGTATGTAGTGTTATCTAGAGGTGTATGTAGTGTTATCTAGAGGTGTATGTAGTGTTATCTAGAGGGGTCTGTCTAGTGTTATCTAGAGGGGTCTGTCTAGTGTTATCTAGAGGGGTATGTCTAGTTTTATCTAGAGGGGTATGTCTAGTGTTATCTAGAGGGGTATGTCTAGTGTTATCTAGAGGGGTATGTCTAGTGTTATCTAGAGGGGTATGTAGTGTTATCTAGAGGGGTATGTAGTGTTATTTAGAGGTCTGTAGTGTTATCTAGAGGGGTATGTAGTGTTATCTAGAGGGGTATGTCTAGTGTTATCTAGAGGGGTCTGTCTAGTGTTATCTAGAGGGGTATGTCTAGTGTTATCTAGAGGGGTCTGTCTAGTGTTATCTAGAGGGGTCTGTCTAGTGTTATCTAGAGGGGTATGTCTAGTGTTATCTAGAGGGGTATGTCTAGTGTTATCTAGAGGGGTATGTCTAGTGTTATCTAGAGGGGTATGTCTAGTGTTATCTAGAGGGGTCTGTCTAGTGTTATCTAGAGGGGTCTGTCTAGTGTTATCTAGAGGGGTATGTCTAGTTTTATCTAGAGGGGTATGTCTAGTGTTATCTAGAGGGGTATGTCTAGTGTTATCTAGAGGGGTATGTCTAGTGTTATCTAGAGGGGTATGTCTAGTGTTATCTAGAGGGGTATGTCTAGTGTTATCTAGAGGGGTATGTCTAGTGTTATCTAGAGGGGTCTGTCTAGTGTTATCTAGAGGGGTCTGTCTAGTGTTATCTAGAGGGGTCTGTCTAGTGTTATCTAGAGGGGTATGTCTAGTTTTATCTAGAGGGGTATGTCTAGTGTTATCTAGAGGGGTATGTCTAGTGTTATCTAGAGGGGTCTGTCTAGTGTTATCTAGAGGGGTATGTCTAGTGTTATCTAGAGGGGTATGTCTATTGTTATCTAGAGGGGTATGTCTAGTGTTATCTAGAGGGGTATGTCTAGTGTTATCTAGAGGGGTATGTCTAGTGTTATCTAGAGGGGTATGTCTAGTGTTATCTAGAGGGGTATGTCTAGTGTTATCTAGAGGGGTATGTCTAGTGTTATCTAGAGGGGTATGTAGTGTTATCTAGAGGGGTATGTAGTGTTATCTAGAGGGGTCTGTAGTGTTATCTAGAGGGGTATGTCTAGTGTTATCTAGAGGGTCTGTAGTGTTATCTAGAGGGGTATGTAGTGTTATCTAGAGGTGTATGTAGTGTTATCTAGAGGTGTATGTAGTGTTATCTAGAGGGGTCTGTCTAGTGTTATCTAGAGGGGTATGTCTAGTGTTATCTATAGGGGTATGTAGTGTTATCTAGAGGGGTATGTCTAGTGTTATCTAGAGGGGTCTGTAGTGTTATCTAGAGGGGTATGTCTAGTGTTATCTAGAGGGGTCTGTAGTGTTATCTAGAGGGGTATGTAGTGTTATCTAGAGGGGTATGTCTAGTGTTATCTAGAGGGGTATGTCTAGTGTTATCTAGAGGGGTCTGTAGTGTTATCTAGAGGGGTATGTCTAGTGTTATCTAGAGGGGGTTTGTTTAGTGTTATCTAGAGGGGTCTGTCTAGTGTTATCTAGAGGGTATGTCTAGTGTTATCTAGAGGGGTCTGTAGTGTTATCTAGCGGGGTATGTCTACTGTTATTTAGAGGGGTATGTAGTGTTATTTAGAGGTCTGTAGTGTTATCTAGAGGGATATGTCTAGTGTTATCTAGAGGGGTCTGTCTAGTGTTATCTAGAGGGGTATGTCTAGTGTTATCTAGAGGGGTCTGTAGTGTTATCTAGAGGGGTCTGTCTAGTGTTATCTAGAGGGGTATGTAGTGTTATCTAGAGGGGTATGTCTAGTGTTATCTAGAGGGTATGTCTACTGTTATCTAGAGGGGTATGTAGTGTTATCTAGAGGGGTATGTCTACTGTTATTTAGAGGGGTATGTAGTGTTATTTAGAGGTCTGTAGTGTTATCTAGAGGGGTATGTCTAGTGTTATCTAGAGGGGTCTGTCTAGTGTTATCTAGAGGGGTATGTCTAGTGTTATCTAGAGGGGTCTGTAGTGTTATCTAGAGGGGTCTGTCTAGTGTTATCTAGAGGGGTATGTCTAGTGTTATCTAGAGGGGTCTGTCTAGTGTTATCTAGAGGGGTCTGTCTAGTGTTATCTAGAGGGGTATGTCTAGTTTTATCTAGAGGGGTATGTCTAGTGTTATCTAGAGGGGTATGTCTAGTTTATCTAGAGGGTATGTCTAGTGTTATCTAGAGGGGTATGTCTAGTGTTATCTAGAGGGGTATGTCTAGTGTTATCTAGAGGGGTATGTCTAGTGTTATCTAGAGGGGTCTGTCTAGTGTTATCTAGAGGGGTCTGTCTAGTGTTATCTAGAGGGGTCTGTCTAGTGTTATCTAGAGGGGTATGTCTAGTTTTATCTAGAGGGGTATGTCTAGTGTTATCTAGAGGGGTATGTCTAGTGTTATCTAGAGGGGTCTGTCTAGTGTTATCTAGAGGGGTATGTCTAGTGTTATCTAGAGGGGTATGTCTATTGTTATCTAGAGGGGTATGTCTAGTGTTATCTAGAGGGGTCTGTAGTGTTATCTAGAGGGGTATGTCTAGTGTTATCTAGAGGGGTCTGTAGTGTTATCTAGAGGGGTATGTAGTGTTATCTAGAGGGGTATGTCTAGTGTTATCTAGAGGGGTATGTCTAGTGTTATCTAGAGGGGTCTGTAGTGTTATCTAGAGGGGTATGTCTAGTGTTATCTAGAGGGGTTTGTTTAGTGTTATCTAGAGGGGTCTGTCTAGTGTTATCTAGAGGGGTATGTCTAGTGTTATCTAGAGGGGTCTGTAGTGTTATCTAGCGGGGTATGTCTACTGTTATTTAGAGGGGTATGTAGTGTTATTTAGAGGTCTGTAGTGTTATCTAGAGGGATATGTCTAGTGTTATCTAGAGGGGTCTGTCTAGTGTTATCTAGAGGGGTATGTCTAGTGTTATCTAGAGGGGTCTGTAGTGTTATCTAGAGGGGTCTGTCTAGTGTTATCTAGAGGGGTATGTAGTGTTATCTAGAGGGGTATGTCTAGTGTTATCTAGAGGGGTATGTCTACTGTTATCTAGAGGGGTATGTAGTGTTATCTAGAGGGGTATGTCTACTGTTATTTAGAGGGGTATGTAGTGTTATTTAGAGGTCTGTAGTGTTATCTAGAGGGGTATGTCTAGTGTTATCTAGAGGGGTCTGTCTAGTGTTATCTAGAGGGGTATGTCTAGTGTTATCTAGAGGGGTCTGTAGTGTTATCTAGAGGGGTCTGTCTAGTGTTATCTAGAGGGGTCTGTCTAGTGTTATCTAGAGGGGGTCTGTCTAGTGTTATCTAGAGGGGTCTGTCTAGTGTTATCTAGAGGGGTATGTCTAGTTTTATCTAGAGGGGTATGTCTAGTGTTATCTAGAGGGGTATGTCTAGTGTTATCTAGAGGGGTATGTCTACTGTTATCTAGAGGGGTATGTAGTGTTATCTAGAGGGGTATGTAGTGTTATTTAGAGGTCTGTAGTGTTATCTAGAGGGGTATGTAGTGTTATCTAGAGGGGTATGTCTAGTGTTATCTAGAGGGGTCTGTCTAGTGTTATCTAGAGAGGTCTGTCTAGTGTTATCTAGAGGGGTATGTCTAGTGTTATCTAGAGGGGTCTGTCTAGTGTTATCTAGAGGGGTATGTCTAGTGTTATCTAGAGGGGTATGTCTAGTGTTATCTAGAGGGGTATGTCTAGTGTTATCTAGAGGGGTATGTCTAGTGTTATCTAGAGGGGTCTTTCTAGTGTTATCTAGAAGGTATGTCTAGTGTTATCTAGAGGGGTATGTCTAGTGTTATCTAGAGGGGTATGTCTAGTGTTATCTAGAGGGGTCTGTCTAGTGTTATCTAGAGGGGTCTGTCTAGTGTTATCTAGAGGGGTATGTCTAGTTTTATCTAGAGGGGTATGTCTAGTGTTATCTAGAGGGGTATGTCTAGTGTTATCTAGAGGGGTCTGTCTAGTGTTATCTAGAGGGGTATGTCTAGTGTTATCTAGAGGGGTATGTCTATTGTTATCTAGAGGGGTATACCCAAGTTTTATCTAGAGGGGTATGTCTAGTGTTATCTAGAGGGGTATGTCTAGTGTTATCTAGAGGGGTATGTCTAGTGTTATCTAGAGGGGTCTGTAGTGTTATCTAGAGGGGTATGTAGTGTTATCTAGAGGTGTATGTAGTGTTATCTAGAGGTGTATGTAGTGTTATCTAGAGGGGTCTGTCTAGTGTTATCTAGAGGGGTATGTCTAGTGTTATCTATAGGGGTATGTAGTGTTATCTAGAGGGGTATGTCTAGTGTTATCTAGAGGGGTCTGTAGTGTTATCTAGAGGGGTATGTCTAGTGTTATCTAGAGGGGTCTGTAGTGTTATCTAGAGGGGTATGTAGTGTTATCTAGAGGGGTATGTCTAGTGTTATCTAGAGGGGTATGTCTAGTGTTATCTAGAGGGGTCTGTAGTGTTATCTAGAGGGGTATGTCTAGTGTTATCTAGAGGGGTATGTCTAGTGTTATCTAGAGGGGTCTGTCTAGTGTTATCTAGAGGGGTATGTAGTGTTATCTAGAGGGGTATGTAGTGTTATCTAGAGGGGTATGTCTAGTGTTATCTAGAGGGGTATGTAGTGTTATCTAGAGGGGTATGTCTAGTGTTATCTAGAGGGGTCTGTAGTGTTATCTAGAGGGGTATGTAGTGTTATCTAGAGGGGTATGTCTAGTGTTATCTAGAGGGGTCTGTACTGTTATCTAGAGGGGTATGTCTAGTGTTATCTAGAGGGGTATGTCTAGTGTTATCTAGAGGGGTCTGTAGTGTTATCTAGAGGGGTATGTCTAGTGTTATCTAGAGGGGTCTGTAGTGTTATCTAGAGGGGTATGTCTAGTGTTATCTAGAGGGGTATGTCTAGTGTTATCTAGAGGGGTCTGTAGTGTTATCTAGAGGGGTATGTAGTGTTATCTAGAGGGGTATGTCTAGTGTTATCTAGAGGGGTCTGTAGTGTTATCTAGAGGGGTATGTAGTGTTATCTAGAGGGGTATGTCTAGTGTTATCTAGAGGGTATGTAGTGTTATCTAGAGGGGTATGTCTAGTGTTATCTAGAGGGGTCTGTCTAGTGTTATCTAGAGGGTCTGTAGTGTTATCTAGAGGGGGTATGTAGTGTTATCTAGAGGTGTATGTAGTGTTATCTAGAGGTGTATGTAGTGTTATCTAGAGGGGTCTGTCTAGTGTTATCTAGAGGGGTATGTAGTGTTATCTAGAGGGGTATGTCTAGTGTTATCTAGAGGTGTATGTAGTGTTATCTAGAGGGGTCTGTCTAGTGTTATCTATAGGGGTATGTAGTGTTATCTAGAGGGGTATGTCTAGTGTTATCTAGAGGGGTCTGTAGTGTTATCTAGAGGGGTATGTCTAGTGTTATTTAGAGGGGTATGTCTAGTGTTATCTAGAGGGGTCTGTCTAGTGTTATCTAGAGGTCCTCTGTAGCTCAGCTGGTAGAGCACGGCGCTTGTAACGCCAAGGTAGTGGGTTCGATCCCCGGGACCACCCATACACAAAAAATGTATGCACGCATGACTGTAAGTCGCTTTGGATAAAAGCGTCTGCTAAATGGCATATTATTATTATTATTATTATTATTATTATTATTATTATCTAGAGGGGTCTGTCTAGTGTTATCTAGAGGGGTCTGTAGTGTTATCTAGAGGGGTATGTAGTGTTATCTAGAGGTGTATGTAGTGTTATCTAGAGGTGTATGTAGTGTTATCTAGAGGGGTATGTCTAGTGTTATCTAGAGGGGTCTGTAGTGTTATCTAGAGGGGTATGTCTAGTGTTATCTAGAGGGGTCTGTAGTGTTATCTAGAGGGGTATGTAGTGTTATCTAGAGGGGTATGTCTAGTGTTATCTAGAGGGGTATGTCTAGTGTTATCTAGAGGGGTCTGTAGTGTTATCTAGAGGGGTCTGTAGTGTTATCTAGAGGGGTATGTAGTGTTATCTAGAGGTGTATGTAGTGTTATCTAGAGGTGTATGTAGTGTTATCTAGAGGGGTCTGTCTAGTGTTATCTATAGGGGTATGTAGTGTTATCTAGAGGGGTATGTCTAGTGTTATCTAGAGGTGTATGTAGTGTTATCTAGAGGGGTCTGTCTAGTGTTATCTATAGGGGTATGTAGTGTTATCTAGAGGGGTATGTCTAGTGTTATCTAGAGGGGTCTGTAGTGTTATCTAGAGGGGTATGTCTAGTGTTATTTAGAGGGGTATGTCTAGTGTTATCTAGAGGGGTCTGTCTAGTGTTATCTAGAGGTCCTCTGTAGCTCAGCTGGTAGAGCACGGCGCTTGTAACGCCAAGGTAGTGGGTTCGATCCCCGGGACCACCCATACACAAAAAATGTATGCACGCATGACTGTAAGTCGCTTTGGATAAAAGCGTCTGCTAAATGGCATATTATTATTATTATTATTATTATTATTATTATTATCTAGAGGGGTCTGTCTAGTGTTATCTAGAGGGGTCTGTAGTGTTATCTAGAGGGGTATGTAGTGTTATCTAGAGGTGTATGTAGTGTTATCTAGAGGTGTATGTAGTGTTATCTAGAGGGGTATGTCTAGTGTTATCTAGAGGGGTCTGTAGTGTTATCTAGAGGGGTATGTCTAGTGTTATCTAGAGGGGTCTGTAGTGTTATCTAGAGGGGTATGTAGTGTTATCTAGAGGGGTATGTCTAGTGTTATCTAGAGGGGTATGTCTAGTGTTATCTAGAGGGGTCTGTAGTGTTATCTAGAGGGGTATGTCTAGTGTTATCTAGAGGGGTATGTCTAGTGTTATCTAGAGGGGTCTGTCTAGTGTTATCTAGAGGGGTATGTAGTGTTATCTAGAGGGGTATGTAGTGTTATCTAGAGGGGTATGTCTAGTGTTATCTAGAGGGGTATGTAGTGTTATCTAGAGGGGTATGTCTAGTGTTATCTAGAGGGGTCTGTCTAGTGTTATCTAGAGGGGTCTGTAGTGTTATCTAGAGGGGTATGTAGTGTTATCTAGAGGTGTATGTAGTGTTATCTAGAGGTGTATGTAGTGTTATCTAGAGGGGTCTGTCTAGTGTTATCTATAGGGGTATGTAGTGTTATCTAGAGGGGTATGTCTAGTGTTATCTAGAGGTGTATGTAGTGTTATCTAGAGGGGTCTGTCTAGTGTTATCTATAGGGGTATGTAGTGTTATCTAGAGGGGTATGTCTAGTGTTATCTAGAGGGGTCTGTAGTGTTATCTAGAGGGGTATGTCTAGTGTTATTTAGAGGGGTATGTCTAGTGTTATCTAGAGGGGTCTGTCTAGTGTTATCTAGAGGTCCTCTGTAGCTCAGCTGGTAGAGCACGGCGCTTGTAACGCCAAGGTAGTGGGTTCGATCCCCGGGACCACCCATACACAAAAAATGTATGCACGCATGACTGTAAGTCGCTTTGGATAAAAGCGTCTGCTAAATGGCATATTATTATTATTATTATTATTATTATTTATTATTATCTAGAGGGGTCTGTCTAGTGTTATCTAGAGGGGTCTGTAGTGTTATCTAGAGGGGTATGTAGTGTTATCTAGAGGTGTATGTAGTGTTATCTAGAGGGGTCTGTCTAGTGTTATCTAGAGGGGTCTGTCTAGTGTTATCTAGAGGGGTATGTAGTGTTATCTAGAGGGGTCTGTCTAGTGTTATCTAGAGGGGTCTGTCTAGTGTTATCTAGAGGGGTATGTAGTGTTATCTAGAGGGGTATGTCTAGTGTTATCTAGAGGGGTATGTAGTGTTATCTAGAGGGGTCTGTCTAGTGTTATCTAGAGGGGTATGTCTAGTGTTATCTAGAGGGGTTTGTCTAGTGTTATCTAGAGGGGTCTGTCTAGTGTTATCTAGAGGGGTATGTCTAGTGTTATCTAGAGGGGTCTGTAGTGTTATCTAGCGGGGTATGTCTACTGTTATTTAGAGGGGTATGTAGTGTTATTTAGAGGTCTGTAGTGTTATCTAGAGGGATATGTCTAGTGTTATCTAGAGGGGTCTGTCTAGTGTTATCTAGAGGGGTATGTCTAGTGTTATCTAGAGGGGTCTGTAGTGTTATCTAGAGGGGTCTGTCTAGTGTTATCTAGAGGGTATGTAGTGTTATCTAGAGGGGTATGTCTAGTGTTATCTAGAGGGTATGTCTACTGTTATCTAGAGGGGTATGTAGTGTTATCTAGAGGGGTATGTCTACTGTTATTTAGAGGGGTATGTAGTGTTATTTAGAGGTCTGTAGTGTTATCTAGAGGGGTATGTCTAGTGTTATCTAGAGGGGTCTGTCTAGTGTTATCTAGAGGGGTATGTCTAGTGTTATCTAGAGGGGTCTGTAGTGTTATCTAGAGGGGTCTGTCTAGTGTTATCTAGAGGGGTCTGTCTAGTGTTATCTAGAGGGGTCTGACTAGTGTTATCTAGAGGGGTATGTCTAGTTTTATCTAGAGGGGTATGTCTAGTGTTATCTAGAGGGGTATGTCTACTGTTATCTAGAGGGGTATGTAGTGTTATCTAGAGGGGTATGTAGTGTTATTTAGAGGTCTGTAGTGTTATCTAGAGGGGTATGTAGTGTTATCTAGAGGGGTATGTCTAGTGTTATCTAGAGGGGTCTGTCTAGTGTTATCTAGAGGGGTCTGTCTAGTGTTATCTAGAGGGGTATGTCTAGTGTTATCTAGAGGGGTATGTCTAGTGTTATCTAGAGGGGTATGTCTAGTGTTATCTAGAGGGGTCTGTCTAGTGTTATCTAGAGGGGTATGTCTAGTGTTATCTAGAGGGGTATGTCTAGTGTTATCTAGAGGGGTATGTCTAGTGTTATCTAGAGGGGTATGTCTAGTGTTATCTAGAGGGGTATGTCTAGTGTTATCTAGAGGGGTCTGTCTAGTGTTATCTAGAGGGGTCTGTCTAGTGTTATCTAGAGGGGTCTGTCTAGTGTTATCTAGAGGGGTATGTCTAGTTTTATCTAGAGGGGTATGTCTAGTGTTATCTAGAGGGGTCTGTCTAGTGTTATCTAGAGGGGTCTGTCTAGTGTTATATAGAGGGGTATGTCTATTGTTATCTAGAGGGGTATGTCTAGTTTTATCTAGAGGGGTATGTCTAGTGTTATCTAGAGGGGTATGTCTAGTGTTATCTAGAGGGGTATGTAGTGTTATCTAGAGGGGTATGTAGTGTTATCTAGAGGGGTCTGTAGTGTTATCTAGAGGGGTATGTCTAGTGTTATCTAGAGGGGTCTGTAGTGTTATCTAGAGGGGTATGTAGTGTTATCTAGAGGTGTATGTAGTGTTATCTAGAGGTGTATGTAGTGTTATCTAGAGGGGTCTGTCTAGTGTTATCTAGAGGGGTATGTCTAGTGTTATCTATAGGGGTATGTAGTGTTATCTAGAGGGGTATGTCTAGTGTTATCTAGAGGGGTCTGTAGTGTTATCTAGAGGGGTATGTCTAGTGTTATCTAGAGGGGTCTGTAGTGTTATCTAGAGGGGTATGTAGTGTTATCTAGAGGGGTATGTCTAGTGTTATCTAGAGGGTATGTCTAGTGTTATCTAGAGGGGTCTGTAGTGTTATCTAGAGGGGTATGTCTAGTGTTATCTAGAGGGGTATGTCTAGTGCTATCTAGAGGGGTCTGTCTAGTGTTATCTAGAGGGGTCTGTAGTGTTATCTAGAGGGGTATGTAGTGTTATCTAGAGGTGTATGTAGTTTTATCTAGAGGGCTCTGTCTAGTGTTATCTAGAGGGGTCTGTCTAGTGTTATCTAGAGGGGTATGTAGTGTTATCTAGAGGGGTCTGTCTAGTGTTATCTAGAGGGGTCTGTCTAGTGTTATCTAGAGGGGTATGTAGTGTTATCTAGAGGGGTTTGTCTAGTGTTATCTAGAGGGGTATGTAGTGTTATCTAGAGGGGTATGTCTAGTGTTATCTAGAGGGGTTTGTCTAGTGTTATCTAGAGGGGTCTGTCTAGTGTTATCTAGAGGGGTCTGTCTAGTGTTATCTAGAGGGGTATGTCTAGTGTTATCTAGAGGGGTCTGTAGTGTTATCTAGCGGGGTATGTCTACTGTTATTTAGAGGGGTATGTAGTGTTATTTAGAGGTCTGTAGTGTTATCTAGAGGGATATGTCTAGTGTTATCTAGAGGGGTCTGTCTAGTGTTATCTAGAGGGGTATGTCTAGTGTTATCTAGAGGGGTCTGTAGTGTTATCTAGAGGGGTCTGTCTAGTGTTATCTAGAGGGGTATGTAGTGTTATCTAGAGGGGTATGTCTAGTGTTATCTAGAGGGGTATGTCTACTGTTATCTAGAGGGGTCTGTCTAGTGTTATCTAGAGGGGTATGTCTAGTTTTATCTAGAGGGGTATGTCTAGTGTTATCTAGAGGGGTATGTCTAGTGTTATCTAGAGGGGTATGTCTAGTGTTATCTAGAGGGGTATGTAGTGTTATCTAGAGGGGTATGTAGTGTTATTTAGAGGTCTGTAGTGTTATCTAGAGGGGTATGTAGTGTTATCTAGAGGGGTATGTCTAGTGTTATCTAGAGGGGTCTGTCTAGTGTTATCTAGAGGGGTATGTCTAGTGTTATCTAGAGGGGTCTGTCTAGTGTTATCTAGAGGGGTATGTCTAGTGTTATCTAGAGGGGTCTGTAGTGTTATCTAGAGGGGTCTGTCTAGTGTTATCTAGAGGGGTCTGTCTAGTGTTATCTAGAGGGGTCTGTCTAGTGTTATCTAGAGGGGTATGTCTAGTTTTATCTAGAGGGGTATGTCTAGTGTTATCTAGAGGGGTATGTCTAGTGTTATCTAGAGGGGTATGTCTAGTGTTATCTAGAGGGGTATGTAGTGTTATCTAGAGGGGTATGTAGTGTTATTTAGAGGTCTGTAGTGTTATCTAGAGGGGTATGTAGTGTTATCTAGAGGGGTATGTCTAGTGTTATCTAGAGGGGTCTGTCTAGTGTTATCTAGAGGGGTCTGTCTAGTGTTATCTAGAGGGGTATGTCTAGTGTTATCTAGAGGGGTCTGTCTAGTGTTATCTAGAGGGGTATGTCTAGTGTTATCTAGAGGGGTATGTCTAGTGTTATCTAGAGGGGTATGTCTAGTGTTATCTAGAGGGGTCTGTCTAGTGTTATCTAGAGGGGTCTGTCTAGTGTTATCTAGAGGGGTCTGTCTAGTGTTATCTAGAGGGGTATGTCTAGTTTTATCTAGAGGGGTATGTCTAGTGTTATCTAGAGGGGTATGTCTAGTGTTATCTAGAGGGGTATGTCTAGTGTTATCTAGAGGGGTATGTCTAGTGTTATCTAGAGGGGTATGTCTAGTGTTATCTAGAGGGGTATGTCTAGTGTTATCTAGAGGGGTATGTCTAGTGTTATCTAGAGGGGTCTGTCTAGTGTTATCTAGAGGGGTCTGTCTAGTGTTATCTAGAGGGGTCTGTCTAGTTTTATCTAGAGGGGTATGTCTAGTGTTATCTAGAGGGGTATGTCTAGTGTTATCTAGAGGGGTCTGTCTAGTGTTATCTAGAGGGGTATGTCTAGTGTTATCTAGAGGGGTATGTCTATTGTTATCTAGAGGGGTATGTCTAGTTTTATCTAGAGGGGTATGTCTAGTGTTATCTAGAGGGGTATGTCTAGTGTTATCTAGAGGGGTATGTCTAGTGTTATCTAGAGGGGTATGTCTAGTGTTATCTAGAGGGGTATGTCTAGTGTTATCTAGAGGGGTATGTCTAGTGTTATCTAGAGGGGTATGTCTAGTGTTATCTAGAGGGGTATGTAGTGTTATCTAGAGGGGTATGTAGTGTTATCTAGAGGGGTCTGTAGTGTTATCTAGAGGGGTATGTCTAGTGTTATCTAGAGGGGTCTGTAGTGTTATCTAGAGGGGTATGTAGTGTTATCTAGAGGTGTATGTAGTGTTATCTAGAGGTGTATGTAGTGTTATCTAGAGGGGTCTGTCTAGTGTTATCTAGAGGGGTATGTCTAGTGTTATCTAGAGGGGTATGTCTAGTGTTATCTAGAGGGGTCTGTAGTGTTATCTAGAGGGGTATGTCTAGTGTTATCTAGAGGGGTCTGTAGTGTTATCTAGAGGGGTATGTCTAGTGTTATCTAGAGGGGTATGTCTAGTGTTATCTAGAGGGGTCTGTAGTGTTATCTAGAGGGGTATGTCTAGTGTTATCTAGAGGGGTTTGTTTAGTGTTATCTAGAGGGGTCTGTCTAGTGTTATCTAGAGGGGTATGTCTAGTGTTATCTAGAGGGGTCTGTAGTGTTATCTAGCGGGGTATGTCTACTGTTATTTAGAGGGGTATGTAGTGTTATTTAGAGGTCTGTATTGTTATCTAGAGGGATATGTCTAGTGTTATCTAGAGGGGTCTGTCTAGTGTTATCTAGAGGGGTATGTCTAGTGTTATCTAGAGGGGTCTGTAGTGTTATCTAGAGGGGTCTGTCTAGTGTTATCTAGAGGGGTATGTAGTGTTATCTAGAGGGGTATGTCTAGTGTTATCTAGAGGGGTATGTCTACTGTTATCTAGAGGGGTATGTAGTGTTATCTAGAGGGGTATGTCTACTGTTATTTAGAGGGGTATGTAGTGTTATTTAGAGGTCTGTAGTGTTCTCTAGAGGGGTCTGTCTAGTGTTATCTAGAGGGGTCTGTCTAGTGTTATCTAGAGGGGTCTGTCTAGTGTTATCTAGAGGGGTCTGTAGTGTTATCTAGAGGGGTCTGTCTAGTGTTATCTAGAGGGGTCTGTCTAGTGTTATCTAGAGGGGTCTGTCTAGTGTTATCTAGAGGGGTCTGTCTAGTTTTATCTAGAGGGGTATGTCTAGTTTTATCTAGAGGGGTATGTCTAGTGTTATCTAGAGGGGTATGTCTAGTGTTATCTAGAGGGGTATGTCTACTGTTATCTAGAGGGGTATGTAGTGTTATCTAGAGGGGTATGTAGTGTTATTTAGAGGTCTGTAGTGTTATCTAGAGGGGTATGTAGTGTTATCTAGAGGGGTATGTCTAGTGTTATCTAGAGGGGTCTGTCTAGTGTTATCTAGAGAGGTCTGTCTAGTGTTATCTAGAGGGGTATGTCTAGTGTTATCTAGAGGGGTCTGTCTAGTGTTATCTAGAGGGGTATGTCTAGTGTTATCTAGAGGGGTATGTCTAGTGTTATCTAGAGGGGTATGTCTAGTGTTATCTAGAGGGGTCTGTCTAGTGTTATCTAGAGGGGTCTGTCTAGTGTTATCTATAGGGGTCTGTCTAGTGTTATCTAGAGGGGTATGTCTAGTTTTATCTAGAGGGGTATGTCTAGTGTTATCTAGAGGGGTATGTCTAGTGTTATCTAGAGGGGTATGTCTAGTGTTATCTAGAGGGGTCTGTCTAGTGTTATCTAGAGGGGTCTGTCTAGTGTTATCTAGAGGGGTATGTCTAGTTTTATCTAGAGGGGTATGTCTAGTGTTATCTAGAGGGGTATGTCTAGTGTTATCTAGAGGGGTCTGTCTAGTGTTATCTAGAGGGGTATGTCTAGTGTTATCTAGAGGGGTATGTCTATTGTTATCTAGAGGGGTATGTCTAGTTTTATCTAGAGGGGTATGTCTAGTGTTATCTAGAGGGGTATGTCTAGTGTTATCTAGAGGGGTATGTCTAGTGTTATCTAGAGGGGTATGTCTAGTGTTATCTAGAGGGGTATGTCTAGTGTTATCTAGAGGGGTATGTCTAGTGTTATCTAGAGGGGTATGTAGTGTTATCTAGAGGGGTATGTAGTGTTATCTAGAGGGGTCTGTAGTGTTATCTAGAGGGGTATGTCTAGTGTTATCTAGAGGGGTCTGTAGTGTTATCTAGAGGGGTATGTAGTGTTATCTAGAGGTGTATGTAGTGTTATCTAGAGGTGTATGTAGTGTTATCTAGAGGGGTCTGTCTAGTGTTATCTAGAGGGGTATGTCTAGTGTTATCTATAGGGGTATGTAGTGTTATCTAGAGGGGTATGTCTAGTGTTATCTAGAGGGGTCTGTAGTGTTATCTAGAGGGGTATGTCTAGTGTTATCTAGAGGGGTCTGTAGTGTTATCTAGAGGGGTATGTAGTGTTATCTAGAGGGGTATGTCTAGTGTTATCTAGAGGGGTATGTCTAGTGTTATCTAGAGGGGTCTGTAGTGTTATCTAGAGGGGTATGTCTAGTGTTATCTAGAGGGGTATGTCTAGTGTTATCTAGAGGGGTCTGTCTAGTGTTATCTAGAGGGGTATGTAGTGTTATCTAGAGGGGTATGTAGTGTTATCTAGAGGGGTATGTCTAGTGTTATCTAGAGGGGTATGTAGTGTTATCTAGAGGGGTATGTCTAGTGTTATCTAGAGGGGTCTGTCTAGTGTTATCTAGAGGGGTCTGTAGTGTTATCTAGAGGGGTATGTAGTGTTATCTAGAGGTGTATGTAGTGTTATCTAGAGGGGTATGTCTAGTGTTATCTAGAGGGGTCTGTAGTGTTATCTAGAGGGGTATGTCTAGTGTTATCTAGAGGGGTCTGTAGTGTTATCTAGAGGGGTATGTCTAGTGTTATCTAGAGGGGTATGTCTAGTGTTATCTAGAGGGGTCTGTAGTGTTATCTAGAGGGGTATGTCTAGTGTTATCTAGAGGGGTATGTCTAGTGTTATCTAGAGGGGTCTGTCTAGTGTTATCTAGAGGGGTATTTAGTGTTATCTAGAGGGGTATGTAGTGTTATCTAGAGGGGTATGTCTAGTGTTATCTAGAGGGGTATGTCTAGTGTTATCTAGAGGGGTCTGTCTAGTGTTATCTAGAGGGGTCTGTAGTGTTATCTAGAGGGGTATGTAGTGTTATCTAGAGGTGTATGTAGTGTTATCTAGAGGTGTATGTAGTGTTATCTAGAGGGGTCTGTCTAGTGTTATCTATAGGGGTATGTAGTGTTATCTAGAGGTGTATGTAGTGTTATCTAGAGGGGTCTGTCTAGTGTTATCTATAGGGGTATGTAGTGTTATCTAGAGGGGTATGTCTAGTGTTATCTAGAGGGGTCTGTAGTGTTATCTAGAGGGGTATGTCTAGTGTTATCTAGAGGGGTCTGTAGTGTTATCTAGAGGGGTATGTAGTGTTATCTAGAGGGGTATGTCTAGTGTTATCTAGAGGGGTCTGTAGTGTTATCTAGAGGGGTATGTCTAGTGTTATCTAGAGGGGTATGTCTAGTGTTATCTAGAGGGGTCTGTCTAGTGTTATCTAGAGGGGTATGTAGTGTTATCTAGAGGGGTATGTAGTGTTATCTAGAGGGGTATGTCTAGTGTTATCTAGAGGGGTCTGTCTAGTGTTATCTAGAGGGGTCTGTAGTGTTATCTAGAGGGGTATGTAGTGTTATCTAGAGGGGTCTGTAGTGTTATCTGTGGTCCTCTGTAGCTCAGCTGGTAGAGCACGGCGCTTGTAACGCCAAGGTAGTGGGTTCGATCCCCGGGACCACCCATACACAAAAATGTATGCACGCATGACTGTAAGTCGCTTTGGATAAAAGCGTCTGCTAAATGGCATATTATTATTATTATTATTATTATTATTATTATCTAGAGGGGTATGTAGTGTTATCTAGAGGGGTACAGTTGGGAAAAAAAGTATTTAGTCAGCCACCAATTGTGCAAGTTCTCCCACTTAAAAATATGAGAGAGGCCTGTAATTTTCATCATAGGTACACGTCAACTATGACAGACAAAATGAGAAGAAAAAAATCCAGAAAATCACATTGTAGGATTTGTAATGAATTTATTTGCAAATTATGGTGGAAAATAAGTATTTGGTCACCTACAAACAAGCAAGGTTTCTGGCTCTCACAGACCTGTAACTTCTTCTTTAAGAGGCTCCTCTGTCCTCCACGCGTTACCTGTATTAATGGCACCTGTTTGAACTTGTTATCAGTATAAAAGACACCTGTCCACAACCTCAAACAGTCACACTCCAAACTCCACTATGGCCAAGACCAAAGAGCTGTCAAAGGACACCAGAAACAAAATTGTAGACCTGCACCAGGCTGGGAAGACTGAATCTGCAATAGGTAAGCAGCTTGGTTTGAAGAAATCAACTGTGGGAGCAATTATTAGGAAATGGAAGACATACAAGACCACTGATAATCTCCCTCGATCTGGGGCTCCCAAGATCTCACCCGTGGGGTCAAAATGATCACCAGAACGGTGAGCAAAAATCCCAGAACCACACGGGGGGACCTAGTGAATGACCTGCAGAGAGCTGGGACCAAAGTAACAAAGCCTACCATCAGTAACACTACGCCGCCAGGGACTCAAATCCTGCAGTGCCAGACGTGTCCCCCCTGCTTAAGCCAGTACATGTCCAGGCCCGTCTGAAGTTTGCTAGAGTGCATTTGGATGATCCAGAAGAGGATTGGGAGAATGTCATATGGTCAGATGAAACCAAAATATAACTTTTTTGTCAAAACTCAACTCGTCGTGTTTGGAGGACAAAGAATGCTGAGTTGCATCAAAGAACACCATACCTACTGTGAAGCATGGGGGTGGAAACATCATGCTTTGGGGCTGTTTTTCTGCAAAGGGACCAGGGCGACTGATCCGTGTAAAGGAAAGAATGAATGGGGCCATGTATCGTGAGATTTTGAGTGAAAACCTCCTTCCATCAGCAAGGGCATTGAAGATGAAACGTGGCTGGGTCTTTCAGCATGACAATGATCCCAAACACACCGCCCGGGCAACGAAGGAGTGGCTTCGTGAGAAGCATTTCAAGGTCCTGGAGTGGCCTAGCCAGTCTCCAGATCTCAACCCCATAGAAAATCTTTGGAGGGAGTTGAAAGTCCGTGTTGCAGCGACAGCCCCAAAACATCACTGCTCTAGAGGAGATCTGCATGGAGGAATGGGCCAAAATACCAGCAACAGTGTGTGAAAACCTTGTGAAGACTTACAGAAAACGTTTGACCTGTGTCATTGCCAACAAAGGGTACAGTGGGGAAAAAAAGTATTTAGTCAGCCACCAATTGTGCAAGTTCTCCCACTTAAAAAGATGAGAGAGGCCTGTAATTTTCATCATAGGTACACGTCAACTATGACAGACAAATTGAGAAAGAAAATTCCAGAAAATCACATTGTAGGATTTTTAATGAATTTATTTGCAAATTATGGTGGAAAATAAGTATTTGGTCAATAACAAAAGTTTCTCAATACTTTGTTATATACCCTTTGTTGGCAATGACACGGGTCAAACGTTTTCTGTAAGTCTTCACAAGGTTTTCACACACTGTTGCTGGTATTTTGGCCCATTCCTCCATGCAGATCTCCTCTAGAGCAGTGATGTTTTGGGGCTGTCGCTGGGCAACACGGACTTTCAACTCCCTCCAAATATTTTCTATGGGGTTGAGATCTGGAGACTGGCTAGGCCACTCCAGGACAGGACCTTGAAATGCTTCTTACGAAGCCACTCCTTCATTGCCCGGGCGGTGTGTTTGGGGTCATTGTCATGCTGAAAGACCCAGCCACGTTTCATCTTCAATGCCCTTGCTGATGGAAGGAGGTTTTCACTCAAAATCTCACGATACATGGCCCCATTCATTCTTTCCTTTACACGGATCAGTCGTCCTGGTCCCTTTGCAGAAAAACAGCCCCAAAGCATGATGTTTCCACCCCCATGCTTCACAGTAGGTATGGTGTTCTTTGGATGCAACTCAGCATTCTTTGTCCTCCAAACACGACGAGTTGAGTTTTTACCAAAAAGTTATATTTTGGTTTCATCTGACCATATGACATTCTCCCAATCCTCTTCTGGGTCATCCAAATGCACTCTAGCAAACTTCAGACGGGCCTGGACATGTACTGGCATAAGCAGGGGGACACGTCTGGCACTGCAGGATTTGAGTCCCTGGCGGCGTAGTGTGTTACTGATGGTAGGCTTTGTTACTTTGGTCCCAGCTCTCTGCAGGTCATTCACTAGGTCCCCCCGTGTGGTTCTGGGATTTTTGCTCACCGTTCTTGTGATCATTTTGACCCCACGGGGTGAGATCTTGCGTGGAACCCCAGATCGAGGGAGATTATCAGTGGTCTTGTATGTCTTCCATTTCCTAATAATTGCTCCCACAGTTGATTTCTTCAAACCAAGCTGCTTACCTATTGCAGATTCAGTCTTCCCAGCCTGGTGCAGGTCTACAATTTTGTTTCTGGTGTCCTTTGACAGCTCTTTGGTCTTGGCCATAGTGGAGTTTGGAGTGTGACTGTTTGAGGTTGTGGACAGGTGTCTTTTATACTGATAACAAGTTCAAAGAGGTGCCATTAATACAGGTAACGAGTGGAGGACAGAGGAGCCTCTTAAAGAAGAAGTTACAGGTCTGTGAGAGCCAGAAATCTTGCTTGTTTGTAGGTGACCAAATACTTATTTTCCACCATAATTTGCAAATAAATTCATAAAAAATCCTACAATGTGATTTTCTGGAAAAAAATGTCTCATTTTGTCTGTCATAGTTGACGTGTACCTATGATGAAAATTACAGGCCTCTCATCTTTTTAAGTGGGAGAACTTGCACAATTGGTGGCTGACTAAATACTTTTTTTCCCCACTGTATGTTCTGCGTTTTTGATACAAAGATCTACTGTACTAGTTGTTCAGACTCTGGTCTTGTCCCATCTTGATTACTGTCCAGTAATATGGTCAAGTGCAGCAAAGAAAGACCTAGCAAAGCTGCAGCTGGCTCAAAACAGAGCAGCACGCCATGCCCTTAACTGCACATACAGAACTAACATCAACAAGATGCATGCCAGTCTTTCCTGGTTGAGGGTTGATAAGATATTAACTGCTTCTCTTTCAATTTCTATAAGAAATATTACTGTGATGAAGATTCCAGATTGTCTGCATAATCAAATAACAATCAGCTTAGACACCCATACATACCCCACAAGACATGCCACCAGAGGTCTCTTCACAGTCCCCAAGTCCAAAACGAATTCACGTCAACGCACAGTATTATACAGAGCCATGATCGTATGGAACTCCCATCTCCAATTACTCAAGCAAACAGCAACATTACCTTTAAAAAAAGGATTAAACAACATCTCATGGAACAGCGGGGACACACAAACATGCACACACAGACACACACAGACACACACACAGGCACACACAGACACACACACAGACACACACACAGGCACACACAGACACACACACAGACACACACACAGACACACACAGACACACACAGACACACACAGACACACACACAGACACACACAGGCACACACAGACACACACACAGACACACACAGACACACACAGACACACACACAGACACACACAGGCACACACAGACACACACACAGACACACACACAGACACACACACAGACACACACAGACACACACACAGACATGCACACACAGACACACACAGACACACACAGACACACACACACAGACACACACAGACACACACAGACACACACAGACACACACAGGCACACACAGACACACACAGACACACACACAGACACACACAGACACACACAGACACACACAGACACACACACAGACACACACAGACACACACAGACACACAGACACACACAGGCACACACAGACACACACAGACACACACATCATGTTTTAGTTATATTGTTTGTATAATTTTGTTGTATTGTTTGAATATCGTTGTATTTTTATTTTGTGTGACTTTCTATCAGTGTTTTGTTACTTGTTATGTTTTGTGTTTTTTGTGGACTCCAGGAAGAGTAGTTGCTGCTTCTGCAAAAGCTAATGGGGATCCAGATAAACACACAAATAAACAAAGAGGCACAGCCAGAAGAGGACTGGCCACCCCTCAGAGCCTGGTTCCTCTCTACCTGGCACAGCCAGAAGAGGACTGGCCACCCCTCAGAGCCTGGTTCCTCTCTACCTGGCACAGCCAGAAGAGGACTGGCCACCCCTCAGAGCCTGGTTCCTCTCTACCTGGCACAGCCAGAAGAGGACTGGCCACCCCTCAGAGCCTGGTTCCTCTCTACCCGGCACAGCCAGAAGAGGACTGGCCACCCCTCAGAGCCTGGTTCCTCTCTACCCGGCACAGCCAGAAGAGGACTGGCCACCCCTCAGAGCCTGGTTCCTCTCTACCTGGCACAGCCAGAAGAGGACTGGCCACCCCTCAGAGCCTGGTTCCTCTCTACCTGGCACAGCCAGAAGGGGACTGGCCACCCC
Source organism: Coregonus clupeaformis (assembly GCF_020615455.1). Classification (NCBI taxonomy): domain Eukaryota; kingdom Metazoa; phylum Chordata; class Actinopteri; order Salmoniformes; family Salmonidae; genus Coregonus; species Coregonus clupeaformis. The sequence goes on along the minus strand of NC_059201.1, from coordinate 35,964,974 downwards.
TCAGAGCCTGGTTCCTCTCTACCCGGCACAGCCAGAAGAGGACTGGCCACCCCTCAGAGCCGGGTTCCTCTCTACCTGGCACAGCCAGAAGAGGACTGGCCACCCCTCAGAGCCGGGTTCCTCTCTACCTGGCACAGCCAGAAGAGGACTGGCCACCCCTCAGAGCCGGGTTCCTCTCTACCCGGCACAGCCAGAAGAGGACTGGCCACCCCTCAGAGCCTGGTTCCTCTCTACCCGGCACAGCCAGAAGAGGACTGGCCACCCCTCAGAGCCTGGTTCCTCTCTACCCGGCACAGCCAGAAGAGGACTGGCCACCCCTCAGAGCCGGGTTCCTCTCTACCCGGCACAGCCAGAAGGGGACTGGCCACCCCTCAGAGCCTGGTTCCTCTCTACCCGGCACAGCCAGAAGAGGACTGGCCACCCCTCAGAGCCGGGTTCCTCTCTACCCGGCACAGCCAGAAGAGGACTGGCCACCCCTCAGAGCCTGGTTCCTCTCTACCCGGCACAGCCAGAAGAGGACTGGCCACCCCTCAGAGCCTGGTTCCTCTCTACCCGGCACAGCCAGAAGAGGACTGGCCACCCCTCAGAGCCGGGTTCCTCTCTAGGTTTCTTCCTAGTTCCTGTCTTTCTAGGGAGTTTTTCCTAGCCACCGTGCTTCTACATCTGCATTGCTTGCTGTTTGGGGTTTTAGGCTGGGTTTCTGTATAAGCACTTTGTGACATCTGTAAAAGGGGCTTTATAAATACATTTGATTGAATAGGTTCACTGTATTCCAGATTTAGAATAGTTTAGTAACTGATTCAAGCTTCCTGGATATATTTTATTTATAGAGATTATATTATCACACATTTAGGAACACTGTTCTTAGTTTTTCCCTTTTTAATATTACATTTTATTCATTGCGTTTCCATCGATTATTCCGGTAATAAAACAATTTCTGAGGTACGGTGTTGCCGGGTAAATCAGTCCTCTTCTAGACAGACGGTATGCACTGGTTCTCAGACCCATACTAAGCCTATTCCTGGAATAAAAAGGCTTTTCAATGGAGATTCTCCTAAAGTATCATTGCTCAGCAGAGACCACAGTATGCGGACTCACAGTGAGAAAACTACAGCGCCATCATCTGAACATGAAGCAGAACTGCTCTCACTTGCTCTGTGTGTGTTGTGTTCCGTCATGTCCTACAGTTCTTTCAGCTGGTAGGTGGGGGCACAGTGAGGCTGGCTGGTGAAACGACCTCTCCGTTTTCTAGACACACACATAAAGGCACCTGTCTGGAACGTACTGGTCTCTGATTGGGTAACCATAGAGAGAGGGAGCGAGAGACTGTTCTTAGGTTTCTGAATCTGAGCCACAAGGTTAGGTTATGTTTCTGACTGAGATAATACCTATGGAAAAGCAGACAGAGTTCTGGTTCAGTGAGGGAGAAGATAAATATTCCGGAAGTCTCCACTCTGAAATCAACCAGGACAGGACACTCTAGAACAGCAGAACCAGCCAACCAGTGCAGGAACAGCCTGTTCTACAGACAGGTCAGAACAGTACAGGACACTCTAGAACATTCTAGAACAGAACAGGGCATTTTAGAACAGGACAGGACACTCTAGAAGAGTACAGGACATTCTAGAACTGGACAGAACACTCCAGAGGATGAGGAACCTCCTGACCACCCAGAACCAGAACTGTTACCGGGAGCAGATAGCGAAGGAGTGCTACACCCGGCTGGCCTGGAAGAGCCGCTACGGACAAGACTACCCCACCAGCTTCGTCTCCCGCAGGGCCAAGGAGCAGCTGGGGCTGGGTCTGAGGCTCCCTAAGCTCCCCCTGACCACCACCCCCACCACTAAGACTATCCTGCCTCCTATGTTATCTACCCTGGAGAGGAGGAGAGAGGCTGTAGTGCCCATGGACAGGTGAGTTAATTAATTAATTTTATTTGACAAACTTTAAATACAAATAGTTGCCTCAGCCACAGGAGTACAACAATTATTGATTCTGCCGACTGCGCCACAATGTGTGTGGTAACCTAAGCCCAGTGGTGGAAAAAGTTCCCAGTTGCCATATTTGAGTAAAAGTAAAGATACGTTAATAGAAAATGACCAAATTAAAAGTGAAAGTGACTCAGTAAAATACTACTTAAGTAAAAGTATTAAAGTATCTTGTTTAAAATGTACTTATGTATCAAAAGTAAATGCCATACAACAAATTCCTTATTTTACCTACGGACAGCCAGAGGCTCCAAAACACTCAGACATCATTTATAAATGGAGAATTTGTGTTTAGTGAGTCTGCCAGATCAGAGGTAGTGATGATGCATTCTCTTGATAGGTGCGTGAATTGGACCATTTTGCTGTCATGCCTGAGCATTTGAAACGTAAAGAGTTCTTCTGGGTGTCAGGGACTTACTTTCCTTCCCTGCCTCAGCCTAGGACCACTAAAGGAGGCCAAGCCACCTGTTGTTTAATGAAAAGGAACCTATTCCCTTCCCCCACACAGGCTCAGAAATCACCAGATGAGACTGATTTTAGAAAAATACAACAGTACATTTTCATATAAAATATCTTTGAGGATTTAAAACATATGAATGTCTTCCGAAATGATGTTCTTGGTTACCCTTAGCCCAGGTCCCTGAGCGAGGCTCCCCTGATGAGAGCAGTGACGCCCCAGACCAAGGACTCTCTCTACCAGGGTTTTTCCAAAGAGGGGAGGGCCGCAGCCTCTACCTCCACACACGCACCCAGAAAGGCCCAGAGGAGAAGTTTGACTACCCTCTACTGTCTTCCTGGGACTACGGATGGAGACTGGGTGAGATGTTTGGTAATCTTGTACTTGATGCTTTAGTACTTTGTTGTAAGCATGTATGACACTTTATGACTATGGATGGAGACTGGGTGAAATGTATGGTAACACTTTACCATTTAATAGCACTTTATGCCAGCAGGTATAACGCTTCATTACTGGTTATAAGCATGTGTGAGCCTTTATAATGACTATGGATGGAGACTGGTTCTGGGATGCTTCCTATAGCCATACCTTTAAAGGGCTGAATGGAAAAAGATAATGTTGATGTTGATCTTAAGGCTATTTCCCTGGCTAATGAATATAATATAATACAATAATTTAAAAAAGAAGCTTGAAAGGATTACAAACTAGTTTGTGTTTGTTTTGAGCATGTTTATCACAAAGCAATGCATGGAAAAGAAAGACTTTCAAATACACATTTAAATGTCAACGTTCCGTCTATGTCCCAGGTGACTATGAAAGAGACTACAGGTCTCCAGCCAATGGAAGATCAGGAGTCGTGAGTAACACTTTCTATGCCAGGAATGGAATATTCAATTTCCCCTCTGAAACGGATCGCCTTGGATGACGAGCAGAAGGCTTCATTCTCCAGCTGGTTTTATGCTTCATTATTACAATTCCCATGATATTGATGAAGAACTACTTTCGTTCGTTTTTACTGTATGAGCATGCTATAATTTGATTTATACCAAATATATTATCTTCTATATGATATACAGATGTATTGTTAGCTATAAATAATGTTCATATGCAATTCTTATAAAACAAACTGTTACAACTGTTCGAGAAACTAAGTTATAATAAGTTATAATAACACATGTTTGGATAAACTTTTGTAGTTATTTGCTGTCCGGTTTGTGTGGTTTAAACCTTCCTGTGTGAAAAAGCTGCCAAGCATGAGGAGAAAACAGGCTGCTTTGGTCACAGGGTCAACTGGTCTCCTAGCAACAAGGAAACCCATACCTTAAATGTCGTGGTTTATAATTAACAAGCTAGCATGGTCTGGTCACCTCTTCATCACATCACTGCTGCCTGCTAGGCTACTTAGGATTAATGAATGAACAGGTTGTGAGGAAAAACTCTGGACCCTAGTTACAGGCTATGTATCAATGTCCTGACCTCTTTCTGGGGCACAGTGTATGTCACTGATTCATCCTGGGGATTATTCATTCATACTTGGAGAGTCGTCACTGATTCATCCTGGGGATGATTAGCCCTAGTTAAAGGGCTATAACCATGCAGTAATAGGCCCTGAGATTTTCCCTGTCAGGTTACAGGGTCAGGAGAATCTCCAAGCCTTCCCTCAAACACCTCATAGGCCCTGAGCTTTTACCTGTCAGGTTACAGGGTCAGGAGAATCTCCAAGCCTTCCTTCAAACACCTCAATGGCGCCTTCGTTTTTTCATTGAGTGACCATGATTGGCTGAAGTCTAAGAAGTCCCAACTGATGGATGTAGCATTCATGGGGCGGGGCCTCAGGTGATTGATTTAGCTTGCAAAGTGCCTAATGTCCACCAGCTTGCCATGTCACTCTTTTGTGACACCTTGGCACTTCTAAATATCTCTAGATGGTGAAGTCTACATGCAAGTAATGCATTTTAGATCTTGCCAAGCCATGTGAGAGAGAAAGTAAAAGAAAGAGACCGAGAGATGAGACAGAGAGAGAGATGAGAGAGAGACAGAGGGAGAGACAGAGAGAGAGACAGAGGGAGAGATGAGAGACAGAGGGAGAGATGAGAGAGAGACAGAGGGAGAGACAGAGAGAGACAGAGGGAGAGACAGAGAGAGACAGAGGGAGAGACAGAGAGAGAGACAGAGGGAGAGACAGAGAGAGAGACAGAGGGAGAGACGGAGAGAGACAGAGGGAGGGAGAGATGGAGGGAGAGAGAGATGGAGGGAGAGAGAGGGAGGGAGAGAGAGATGGAGGGAGAGAGAGAGGGAGGGGGAAGGAGAGAGGGAGAGACAGAGGGAGGGAGAGAGAGACAGGGAGGGAGAGAGAGACAGAGGGAGGGAGAGAGAGACAGAGGGAGGGAGAGAGAGACAGAGGGAGGGAGAGACAGACAGAGGGAGGGAGAGACAGACAGAGGGAGGGAGAGAGAGACAGAGGGAGGGAGAGAGAGACAGAGGGAGGGAGAGACAGACAGAGGGAGGGAGAGAGAGACAGAGGGAGGGAGAGAGAGACAGAGGGAGGGAGAGAGAGACAGAGGGAGGGAGAGAGAGACAGAGGGAGGGAGAGAGAGACAGAGGGAGGGAGAGACAGAGGGAGAGAGAGACAGAGGGAGAGAGAGACAGAGGGAGAGAGAGACAGAGGGAGAGAGAGGGAGAGAGTGAAATAATCTGTGAGTCTCTGTGAAGGTGAAACCACCTGCACTGAACTGAAATGTCAGGAGGATATATCCATTTCAGTCACTGAAAGAAAAAAAGGCTTCTCTAGTGTCAGCCTTGCCCCTGGCAGTACCCCATATAGCCCAGATTACACACACTGTTACAAGTATCACAATGGAGACCGTTGAGCTATACTGATAGTGTGGGCTGTTGTACCATTTTACCAGTGGAGATATTTGAGCTTGTAGCTATAGTTAGGAGATCTGATGTTGTTTACTTTACCTGTGCACGTTTAGTACTGGGTGAATACATAAATGATAAACCACTAGGAGATGATACAACTACTGATAAACCACTAGGAGATGATACAACTACTGATAAACCACTAGGAGATGATACAACTACTGATAAACCACTAGGAAATGATACAACTACTGATAAACCACTAGGAAATGATACAACTACTGATAAACCACTAGGAGATGATACAACTACTGATAAACCACTAGGAAATGGCGGCATGTAGAGGAAATAGGTCAATTTGCATATCAATAAGGTGTTCTGCCATTGGTCATCCTTGCAGATAGCGGGAGATTTGTGAACTTCAATTCATCCCAGTCTGATAATTCTCTGCAAGCGGTAGGTCACGTTCTGACATAGTGCATTCTATTTACGTATTTACAATGTGTACGAGTTCACTATGTACATTTCCTGATATATAGTGCCTTTGGAAAGTATTCAGACCCCTTTACTTTTTCTACATTTTGTTACGTTACAGCCTTATTCTACAATGGATTAAATAAACATTTTTCCTCATCAATCTACACACAACACCCCATAATGACAAATCCCATCGCGCTCTAGCGACTCCTAGTGGCGGGTCGGGCGCATGCACTTTGACTTCGGTCGCCAGGTGTACGGTGTTTCTTCTGACACGTTGGTGCGGCTGGCTTCCGGGTTAAGCGAGCAGTGTGTCAAGAAGCAGTGTGGCTTGGCAGGGGTCGTGTTTCGGAGGACGCATGGCTCTCGACCTTCGCCTCTCCCGAGTCCGTACGGGAGTTGCAGCGATAGGACAAGACTGTAACTACCAATTGGATATCACGAAATTGACAAAAAGGGGTAGAAAGTAACCCCCAAAAATAACATGTATAATAATAATAATAAACAGAAATACCTTATTCAGACCTTTTGCTATGAGACTGGAAATTGAGCTCAGATGCATCCTGTTTCCATTGATCATCCTTGAGATGTTTCTACAACTTGATTGGATTCCACCTGTGGTAAATTCAATTGATTGGACATGATTTGGAAAGGCACACATCTGTCTATATAAAAGGTCCCACAGTTGACAGTGCATGTCAGAGCAAAAACCAAGCCATGAGGTCGAAGGAATTGCCCGTAGAGCTCAGAGACAGGATTGTGTCGAGGCACAGATCTGGGGAAGGGTACCAAAAAATGTCTGCAGCATTGAAGGTCCCCAAAAACACAGTGGCCAACATCATACTTAAATGGAAGAAGTTTGGAACCACCAAGGATCTTCCTAGAGATGGCCGCCCAGCCAAACTGAGCAATCGGGGAGAAAGGGCCTTGGTCAGGGAGATGACCAAGAACATGATGGTCACTCTGACAGAGCTCCAGAGTTCCTCTGTGGAGATGGGAGAACCTTCCAGAAGGACAACCGTCTCTGCAGCACTCCACCAATCAGGCCTTTATGGTAGAGTGGCCAGACGGAAGCCACTCCTCAGTAAAAGGCACAGGACAGATTCTCTGGTCTGATGAAACCAGAATTGAACTCTTTGGCCTGAATGACAAGCGTCACGTCTGGAGGAAACCTGGCACCATCCCTACGATGAAGCATGGTGGTGGTAGCATCATGCTGTGGGGATGTTTTCCAGTGATCAGGATCGAGGCAAAGATGTACGGAGCAAAGTACAGAGAGATCCTTGATGAAAACCTGCTCCAGAGCGCTCAGGACCTCAGACTGGGGCGAAGGTTCACCTTCCAACAGGACAACGACCCTAAGCACACAGCCAAGACAGCGCAGGAGTGGCTTCGGGACAAGTCTCTGAATGTTGTTGAGTGGCCCAGCCAGAGCCCGGACTCTAACCCAATCTAACATCTCTGGAGAGACCTCAAAATAGCTGTTCAGCGACGCTCCCCATCCAACCTGACAGAGCTTGAGAGGATCTGCAGTGAAGAATGTGAGAAACTCCCCAAATACAGGTGTGCCAAGCTTGTAGCGTCATACCCAAGAAGACTTGAGGCTGTAATCGCTGCCAAAGGTGCTTCAACAAAGTACTGAGTAAAGGGTCTGAATTATTTTGTAAATCTCATATTTCCGTTTTTTATTTGCAATACATTTGCACACATTTCTGAAAACCTGTTTTTGCTTTGTCATTATGGGGTATTGTGTGTAGATTGATGAGGGAAAAAACAAATTAATCAATTTTTGAATATTCCCTTTATTCAGATTACAACCTCTCACTTTCAGTTATTCGAAAAGGAAATAATCTCCCAAATATCACTATTTCTAAACAAGCCATAGAAAGTTGGTTGCAATTTCAATTTAATCCTCCAGAAACGACAGAACAAATAATGCAACAAATATTGTGGTTAAACTCAAAATACACTGATAAAAAACCATTATTTTTTGAAAAAATGTTTAAAAAATGTATAATCTACGTAAATGATATCATAAGTAGAACTGGTGGATTTATGTCACACATGCAGCTAGCAAAAACATATGGAAATGTCTGCTCTACCCAAAATTACAACCAAATAATTGCAGCCTTAACGCAAAAGTGGAAGAGGAAAGTGGAAGGGGGAGAAAGTAAGGAACTTGTCTGTCGGACCTGCATTAAAGACCATAATTGGTTAAAGAAAATTGTGATAAATAAAAAAGTATACCAGTTTCATTTAAGGACCAAAGGATTGACCGCCGTCCCATATACAGTGGGGAGAACAAGTATTTGATACACTGCCGATTTTGCAGGTTTTCCTACTTACAAAGCATGTAGAGGTCTGTAATTTTTATCATAGGTACACTTCAACTGTGAGAGACGGAATCTAAAACAAAAATCCATTGTATGATTTTTAAGTAATTAATTTGCATTTTATTGCATGACATAAGTATTTGATCACCTACCAACCAGTAAGAATTCCGGCTCTCACAGACCTGTTAGTTTTTCTTTAAGAAGCCCTCCTGTTCTCCACTCATTACCTGTATTAACTGCACCTGTTTGAACTCGTTACCTGTATAAAAGACACCTGTCCACACACTCAATCAAACAGACTCCAACCTCTCCACAATGGCCAAGACCAGAGAGCTGTGTAAGGACATAAGGGATAAAATTGTAGACCTGCACAAGGCTGGGATGGGCTACAGGACAATAGGCAAGCAGCTTGGTGAGAAGGCAACAACTGTTGGTGCAATTATTAGAAAATGGCAACAAAATAGGAAAAATGCCAAGGGGGGTGAATACTTTTGCAAGCCACTGTATATACTGTATTCTATTCTACTGTATTTTAGTCTAAGCCACTCCGACATTGCTCGTCCTAATATTTATATATTTCTTAATTCCATTCTTTTACTTTTAGATTTGTGTGTATTGTTGTAAATTGTTAGATACTAACGCACTGTTGGAGCTAGGAACACAAGCATTTCGCTACACCCACAATAACATCTGCTAAATATGTGTCTGTTACCAATAACATTTTATTTTATTTTATTTGAATAAAGAGATGCTCTGCTTTTTTGACACCACACTCCACAAAGCAAGTCCTGCAGTCTCTAATTTTATCTTATCTTGATTATTGTCCAGTCATATGGTCAAGTTCTGCAAATAAATACTAAGTTAAGCTGCAGCTGGCCCAGAACAGACCCACAAGTCTTGCTCTTCATTGTGATCAGAGGACTAATATTACTACTATGTATGCCAGCCTCTCTTGGCTAAGAGTTGAGGAAAGACTGACTGCATCACTTCTTGTTTTTGTAAGAAACATTGTTTTGGAAATTCCAAATTGTTTGCATAGTCAACTTACACACAGCTCTGACACACACTTACCCCACCAGACATGCCATCAGGGGTCTTTTCACAGTCCCCAGGTCAAGAACAAATTCAAGGAAATGTACAGTATTATACAGAGCCATGAGTGTATGGTACTCCCTTCCATGTTATATAGCGCAAGTGAACAGCAAACCTGGTTTAAAAAATAAATAAAGCAACACCTCACGGCACTGAAAATGTATAAATCATGTGACTAAACTGAATAAAAAGAAGACGAAACTACACTATGAAACAAAGAGAAATTACATAAAGAATGATAGTAAAAAAAAGCATTGGAGCACCTTAAATGAAATGTTGGGCAAAAAGGCAAACTCAGCTCCATCATTCATTGAATCAGATGGCTCATTCATCACAAAACCCACTATTGTCAATTACTTTAATTATTTTTTCATTGTCAAGATTAGCAAACTTAGGCAAGACATGCTAGCAACAAACACTGACACTACATATCCAAGTATAACTGACCAGATTATGAAAGACAAGCATTGTAATTTTGAAGTCTGTAAAGTGAGTGTGGAAGAAGTGGAAAAAGTATTGTTGTCTATCAACAATGACAAGCCAACGGGATCTGACAACTTGGATGGAAAATTACTGAGGATAATAGCGGACGATATTGCCACTCCTATTTGCCATATTTTCAATTTAAGCTTACTAGAAAGTGTGTGCCCTCAGGCCTGGAGGGAAGCAAAAGTAATTCCGCTACCTGACTCAAATAACCGACCAATCAACCTGTTACCAACCCTTAGTAAACTTTTGGAAAAAATTGTGTTTGACCAGATACAATGCGATTTTATAGTAAACAAATTGACAGCAGACTTTCAGCACGCTTATAAGGAAGGACATTAAATGACTGACACAAATGACTGATGATTGGCTGAGAGAAATGTATGATAAAAAGATTGTGGGGGCTGTTTTGTTAGACTTCAGTACAGCTTTTGACATTATCGATCATAGTCTGCTGCTGGAAAAACGTATGTGTAATGGCTTTACTCCCCCTGCTATATTGTGGATAAAGAGTTACCTGTCTAACAGAACACAGAGGGTGTTCTTTAATGGAAGCCTCTCCAACATAATCCAGGTAGAATCAGGAATTCCCCAGGGCAGCTGTCTAGGCCCATTACTTTTTTCAATCTTTACTAATGACATGCCATTGGCTTTGAGTAAAGCCAGTGTGTCTATGTATGCGGATGACTCAACACTATACACGTCAGCTACTACAGCGACTGAAATGACTGCAACACTTAACAAAGCGCTGCAGTTAGTTTCAGAATGGGTGGCAAGGAATAAGTCAGTCCTAAATATTTCAAAAACTAAAAGCATTGTATTTGGGACAAATCATTCACTAAACCTCAACTAAATCTTCTAATAAATAATGTGGAAATTGAGCAAGTTGAGGAGACTAATTTTGTTGGAGTAACGCTGGATTGTAAACTCTCATGATCAAAACATATTGATACAACAGTAGCTAAAATGGGGAGAAGTCTGTCCATAATAAAGCGCTGCTCTACCTTCTTAACAACACTATCAACAAGGCAGGTCCTACAGGCCCTAGTTTTGTCGCACCTGGACTACTGTTCAGTCATATGGTCAGGTGCCACAAAGAGGGACCTCGGAAAATTACAATTGTCTCAGAACAGAGCAGCATGGCTGGCACTTTAATGTACATGGAGAGCTAACATTAATAATATGCATGTAAATCTCTCATGGCTCAAAGTGGAGGAGCGATTGACTTCATCACTACTTGTTTTTGTAAGAAATGTTGACAAGCTGAATGTACTGAGCTGTCTGTTTAAGCTACTAGCACACAACTCAGACACCCATGCATACCCCACAAGACATGCCAGCAGAGGTCTCTTCACAGTCCCCAAGTCCAGAACAGACTATGGGAGGCGCACAGTACTACATAGAGCCATGAACTCTATTCCACATCAAGTAACTCATGCAAGCAGTAGAATCAGATTTAATAAACAGATTAGTCACATGCGCCGAATACAACAGGTGTAGACCTTACCGTGAAATACTTACTTACAAGCCCTTAACCAACAATGCAATTTTAAGAAAATAGAGTTAAGAAAATATTTACTAAATAAACTAAAGTCAATAAAAAACGTAACACAATAAAATAACAATAACGAGGCTATATACATGTACCTGTACCGAGTCAATATGCTGGGGTACAGGTTAGTCCGGGGGGTCAATTGCAAATAGTCCAGGTATCCATTTGATTAGATGTTCAGGAGTTTTATGGCTTGGGGGTAGAAGCTGTTTAGAAGTCTTTTGGACCCAGACTTGGCGCTCCGGTACCGCTTGCCGTGCGGTAGCAGAGAGAACAGTTTATTACTAGGGTGGCTGGAGTCTTTGACAATTTTTGGGCCTTCCTCTGACACCGCCTGGTATAGAGGTCCTGGATGGCAGGAAGCTTGGCCCCAGTGATGTACTGGGCCGTACGCACTACCCTCTGTAGTGCCTTACGGTAGGAGGCCGAGCAGTTGCCATACCAGGCAGTGATGCAACCAGTCAGGATGCCCTCGATGGTGCAGCTGTATAACTTTTTGAGGATCTGGGGACCCATGCCAAATAAGACACGCACTCTACACATCTACACATGGATGTTGTATTGTAAATATGTGATAGTGGAGTAGTGGCCTGAGGGAACACACTAAATGTATTGGGTAAAGTGTTATGAAATATAATGTCATGTAATATTTTAAATTGTATATAACTGCTTTAATGTTGCTGGACCCCAGGAAGAGTGGGGAAGAGTGGACATCATGGGGATCCTTAATAAATACAAATACAAATACAAATACAACGCCACTCCCCCATGTGACCTTGTTGTGTGTATGTGTATAGAGCACACACAGACTACATGTTAATGTTTTTACATGTATGTAAATTGTAAAGTCTTTACTGTAATTTATTTTCGTTATGTGTCGGACCCCAGTAAGACTAGCTGTCGCCATTGGCGTCGGCTAACGGGGATCCTAATAAATCAAATTCAATCATGTCGTCAATGTGCATGATGTTGTTTTCCCCACCCTTGTTGTCACTGCTTGGCCGGTTCTCCAAATGACTGTAGGTTTGAACTAAAAACACTAGCACTGCGAACACTCAGAACAAGGAGAGCAGCTGTGCCTGGACTTCATAGCACTGACGTCGGTAGCCATGAAGTGCTTTGAAAGACTGGTCATGGCTCACATCAACACCATCATCCCGGAAACCCTAGCCCCACTCCAATTCGCATACCGCCTCAACAGATCCACAGATGACGCAATCTCTATTGCGCTCCACACTGCCCTTTCCCACCTGGACAAAAGAAACACATACGTGAGAATGCTGTTCATTGACTACAGCTCCACGTTCAACACCATAGTGCCCAGAAAGCTCATAACTATGCTAAGGACCCTGGGACTAAACACCTCCCTCTGCAACTGGATCCTGGATTTCCTGACGGGCCGCCCCCAGGTGGTAAGGGTAAGTAACAACACATCTGCCACGCTGACCCTCAACATGGGGGCCCCTCAAGGGTGCGTGCTTAGTCCCCTCCTGTACTCCGTGTTCACCCACTCTTCTTTTAGAGTAGTGGAGTAGTAGAGTAGGACACCAAGTGTAGACTGTTACTATCTGGAGAATATGAGTGATGTTAAACAAGTTCTCTGATGCTTCCAGATAAATGTTTTTTCTTGGTGACCTGAACATTGACTGGTTACCATCTCGTTGTCCTCTCAAGAGGAAGCTTCTTACTGTGACTAATGCCTGTAATATGACCCAGGTTATCACTCACCCAACTAGAGTGTATATCAATAGTGTTGGATACTATATACTATATATACACTGTGAGGGAAAAAAGTATTTGATCCCCTTCTATAATTTTAATGGTAGGTTTATTTGAACAGTGAGAGACAGAATAACAACAAAAAAATCCAGAAAAACGCATGTCAAAAATGTTATAAATTGATTTTCATTTTAATGAGGTGTCACGCCCTGACCTATAGAACTCTAGTTTGTTGAGTCAGGGTGTGGATATCTATGTTATATATTCTATGTTTAGGTTCTAGTTAGTCTGTTTCTATGTTGCAGTTCTAGGTTGTGTTTCTATGTTTGGCCGGGTGTGATTCCCAATCAGAGGCAGCTGTCGCTCGTTGTCTCTGATTGGGGATCATACTTAAGTAGCCTGTTTGCCTACCTTAGTTGTGGGATCTTGTTCCGTGTAGGCTTGTATGTGTATAGCCCTTTGGACTTCACGTCGGTTCTTGTTTTGTTGAATGTTTATTTAGTTAATAAACATGTACGCTTTTCACGCTGCACCTTGGTCCGACCCGTCTCTCAACGTTCGTGACATGAGGGAAATAACTATTTGACCCCTCTGCAAAACATGACTTAGTACTTGGTGGCAAAACCCTTGTTGGCAATCACAGAGGTCAGACATTTCTTGTAGTTGGCCACCAGGTTTGCACACATCTCAGGAGGGATTTTGTCCCACTCCTCTTTGCAGATCTTCCCCAAGTCATTAAGGTTTCGAGGCTGACGTTTGGCAACTTGAACCTTCAGCTCCTTCCACAGATTTTCTATGGGATTAAGGTCTGGAGACTGGCTAGGCCACTCCAGGACCTTAATGTGCTTCTTCTTGAGCCACTCCTTTGTTGCCTTGGCCGTGTGTTTTGGGTCATTGTCATGCTGGAATATCCATCCACGACCCATTTTCAATGCCCTGGCTGAGGGAAGGAGGTTCTCACCCAAGATTTGACGGTACATGGCCCCGTCCATCGTCCCTTTGATGCAGTGAAGTTGTCCTGTCCCCTTAGCAGAAAAACACCCCCAAAGCATAATGTTTCCGCCTCCATGTTTGACGGTGGGGGTGGTGTTCTTGTGGTCATAGGCAGCTTTCCTCCTCCTCCAAACACGGCGAGTTGAGTTGATGCCAAAGAGCTCCATTTTGGTCTCATCTGACCACAACACTTTCACCCACTTTTCCTCTGAATCATTCAGATGTTCATTGGCAAACTTCAGGCGGGCATGTATATGTGCTTTCTTGAGCAGGGGGACCTTGCGGGCGCTGCAGGATTTCAGTCCTTCACGGCGTAGTGTGTTACAAATTGTTTTCTTGGTGACTATGGTCCCAGCTGCCTTGAGATCATTGACAAGATCCTCTCGTGTAGTTCTGGGCTGATTCTTCACCATTCTCATGATCATTGCAACTCCACGAGGTGAGATCTTGCATGGAGCCCCAGGCCGAGGGAGATTGACAGTTATTTTGTGTTTCTTCCATTTGCGAATAATCGCACCAACTGTTGTCACCTTCTCACCAAGCTGCTTGGCGATGGTCTTGTAGCCCATTCCAGCCTTGTGTAGGTCTACAATCTTGTCCCTGACATCCTTGGAGAGCTCTTTGCTCTTGGCCATGGTGGAGAGTTTGGAATCTGATTGATTGATTGCTTCTGTGGACAGGTGTCTTTTATACAGGTAACAAGCTGAGATTAGGAGCACTCCCTTTAAGAGTGTGCTCCTAATCTCAGCTCGTTACCTGTATAAAAGACACCTGGGAGCCAGAAATCTTTCTGATTGAGAGGGGGTCAAATACTTATTTCCCTCATTAAAATGCAAATCAATTTATAACATTTTTGACATGCGTTTTTCTGGATTTATTTGTTGTTATTCTGTCTCTCACTGTTCAAATAAACCTACCATTAAAATGACAGACTGATCATAACTTTGTCAGTGGGCAAACGTACAAAATCAGCAGGGGATCAAAGATGTTTCACCTAGTCGGCCCAAACCGTAACCCTTACTTAACCGGCTCTTAACCACTAAGCTACCTGCCGGTTAAGTAAGGGTTAATGTTTGGGCAACAGGGTGATGATGACGCTTTTTGCTCCTGCCCTTGAATTTCCCCTGTCGCTTCCTTTTTCATGAGAGTGGGTCGTGATTGGTTGTCTAAACTAACCAGAGATATTAGAGAAAGGAGGAGATATGAATCCCAATGGGCATTGGACGAAAGAACGTGTAACGCGTCACCCAGCAGACGGTCGACCAATCGCATTCACGTTGTTATGTCGCTTCACGCGGTTGCTAAACTAATCGTCACGCAATCCTTTCTCAAAGTTAGGGAATGAGTCGAGAACCTGCGATACGATATTACAGAGAACCAGCTAATTATCTCACATCTTGTAAAATATTTGTTGTACTTCTTGTTAACGAAATTCATGCTAATGTTGAGTTTTGAAGGAGAGCTCTCGTAGTCCCGGTATCGCCCAGAATGCACCGCGAGGCCTATCTCCTCAATAGTATCTCTGTCCGGACTCAGACAAATGCTCTGATTGGACCTGATCCTTTTCCAGGACAAGTCGCTCCTCCCACTCAGAGGACAGGTCAAAGATGGCGTCGTTGAGGTGTTTTCTTCGCTCCGGGAAGGTATTTATTAACTTTAAATCAAAGTGCAGACAATTAGCTATATTGTTCGGATGAGGCAAAAACGAGAGCCCTTTTCTGTGTTGTCTTGTGCAGAATACCGTCTCGGTGGTCCTACGAAGAGAGTTCAGCAAGACATCTCCGGCCGCTGTTCAGGTGAGCGCTAGCTAGTATCATCTTTACTAATGGCTTGATCTAGCTAACAACCTTCAATGTGTTTTACATTTACATTTTAGTCATTTAGCTGAAATAAAAAATGTTGTGGTAAAAGTTTTCACTAGTTACCACAGCCACAAAGTGAAAAGTGAAAATTGTAATTATATTTATTTTTATTTAACTAGGCAAGTCAGTTAAGAACAAATTCTTATTTACAATGACGGCCTACACCGGCCAAACCCGGACGACGCTGGGCCAATTGTGTGCCGCCCTATGGGACTCCCAATCACGACCGGTTGTGATACAGCCTGGAATCGAACCAGGGGGGGTCTGTAGTGACGCCTCAAGCACTGAGATGCAGTGCCTTAGACCGCTGCGCCACTCGGGAGCCCAAGTCATAATTTAAGGTTAGCAGTGTGGTTAAGATAAGGTCTGATTTTAAGAAGATACTTTGTGGCTCGCAGCTGTCAATTGTGTTTACTGCTATACAAGCAAGGATGATATTTCATTGAATTGCTTGAACGGTAGCATATACTGTCGATATACTGATGAACGTTTAATCTATATGGGATGTTAAGCCCTGACTGACCCATTAAAAAGGACAGATTAATTTATGCCGGGCATACACTAAACCAGGGCTAATTTAGCATATCTCATTCAGCAAGTTAAGGTTTTGTTGAGCAGCTAATAAGTAGAATCAGGTGTGTTAAATTAGGGTTGGACTGAAAAACCCACAGGACGGTAGATCTCCAGGAAGAGAGTTGGGCATCCCAGACTCATTTTCATGGTCAGTGTGAAGTCCTATGAGCTAGGATCATCACGTCGGGACTCGCGTAGTTTGAGCGGGTCAAGGACTCACCGATGATGGCTGTTCTGTTCTCCAGACCCCTGTCGGATGTCCCGATAATTTTCTGACATGTCAGAAATGTTGGTCATGCATCTTGTAGTATGAGCAGTGCTACGACGCGGTTGGGTAAGGACTACTGCCAACAGCCAATGAGACCAAAACAATGATGGAGAAGAGGAAAGCAACAACGAGGACAGACTAGTGGAGCCGTGGAGAGAAGGGAAGCGCCACCGAGGGGATGGAGGACAGACTAGTGGAGCCGTGGAGAGAAGGGGAACGCCACCGAGGGGATGGAGGACAGACTAGTGGAGCCGTGGAGAGAAGGGGAACGCCACCGAGGGATGGAGGACAGACTAGTGGAGAGAAGGGAAACTCCACCGAGGGGTTGGAGGACAGACTAGTGGAGCCGTGGAGAGAAGGGAAACGCCACCGAGGGGATGGAGGACAGACTAGTGGAGCCGTGGAGAGAAGGGAAGCTCCACCGAAGGGATGGAGGACAGACTAGTGGAGCCGTGGAGAGAAGGGGAACGCCACCGAGGGGATGGAGGACAGACTAGTGGAGCCGTGGAGAGAAGGGAAGCTCCACCGAGGGGATGGAGGACAGACTAGTGGAGAGAAGGGAAACTCCACCGAGGGGTTGGAGGACAGACTAGTGGAGCCGTGGAGAGAAGGGAAACTCCACCGAGGGGGATGGAGGACAGACTAGTGGAGCCGTGGAGAGAAGGGAAACTCCACCGAGGGGGATGGAGGACAGACTAGTGGAGCCGTGGAGAGAAGGGAAACTCCACCGAGGGGGATGGAGGACAGACTAGTGGAGCCGTGGAGAGAAGGGAAACTCCACCGAGGGGTTGGAGGACAGACTAGTGGAGCCGTGGAGAGAAGGGAAACTCCACCGAGGGGATGGAGGACAGACTAGTGGAGAGAAGGGAAACGCCACCGAGGGGTTGGAGGACAGACTAGTGGAGCCGTGGAGAGAAGGGAAACTCCACCGAGGGGGATGGAGGACAGACTAGTGGAGCCGTGGAGAGAAGGGAAACTCCACCGAGGGGATGGAGGACAGACTAGTGGAGAGAAGGGAAACGCCACCGAGGGGTTGGAGGACAGACTAGTGGAGCCGTGGAGAGAAGGGAAACTCCACCGAGGGGGATGGAGGACAGACTAGTGGAGCCGTGGAGAGAAGGGAAACTCCACCGAGGGGATGGAGGACAGACTAGTGGAGAGAAGGGAAACGCCACCGAGGGGATGGAGGACAGACTAGTGGAGAGAAGGGGAACGCCACCGAGGGGATGGAGGACAGACTAGTGGAGCCGTGGAGAGAGGGGAAACTCCACCGAGGGGATGGAGGACAGACTAGTGGAGCCGTGGAGAGAAGGGGAAACGCCACCGAGGGGATGGAGGACAGACTAGTGGAGCCGTGGAGAGAAGGGGAACGCCACCGAGGGGATGGAGGACAGACTAGTGGAGAGAAGGGGAACGCCACCGAGGGGATGGAGGACAGACTAGTGGAGCCGTGGAGAGAAGGGGAACGCCACCGAGGGGATGGAGGACAGACTAGTGGAGAGAAGGGAAACTCCACGAGGGGATGGAGGACAGACTAGTGGAGCCGTGGAGAGAAGGGAAACGCCACCGAGGGGATGGAGGACAGACTAGTGGAGAGAGGGGAAACGCCACCGAGGGGATGGATGACAGACTAGTGGAGCCGTGGAGAGAAGGGAAACGCCACCGAGGGATGGAGGACAGACTAGTGGAGAGAAGGGAAACGCCACCGAGGGGATGGAGGACAGACTAGTGGAGCCGTGGAGAGAGGGGAAACGCCACCGAGGGGATGGAGGACAGACTAGTGGAGAGAAGGGAAACGCCACCGAGGGGATGGAGGACAGACTAGTGGAGAGAAGGGAAAACGCCACCGAGGGGATGGAGGACAGACTAGTGGAGAGAAGGGAAACTCCACCGAGGGGATGGAGGACAGACTAGTGGAGCCGTGGAGAGAGGGGGAACGCCACCGAGGGGATGGAGGACAGACTAGTGGAGCCTTGGAGAGAAGGGAAACGCCACCGAGGGGATGGAGGACAGACTAGTGGAGCCGTGGAGAGAGGGGAAACGCCACCGAGGGGATGGAGGACAGACTAGTGGAGAGAAGGGAAACGCCACCGAGGGGATGGAGGACAGACTAGTGGAGAGAAGGGAAACGCCACCGAGGGGATGGATGACAGACTAGTGGAGAGAAGGGAAACTCCACGAGGGGATGGAGGACAGACTAGTGGAGAGAGGGGAAACGCCACCGAGGGGATGGATGACAGACTAGTGGAGCCGTGGAGAGAAGGGAAACGCCACCGAGGGGATGGAGGACAGACTAGTGGAGAGAAGGGAAACGCCACAGAGGGGATGGAGGACAGACTAGTGGAGAGAAGGGAAACGCCACCGAGGGGATGGAGGACAGACTAGTGGAGCCGTGGAGAGAGGGGAAACGCCACCGAGGGGATGGAGGACAGACTAGTGGAGAGAAGGGAAACGCCACCGAGGGGATGGAGGACAGACTAGTGGAGAGAAGGGAAACGCCACCGAGGGGATGGAGGACAGACTAGTGGAGAGAAGGGAAACGCCACCGAGGGGATGGAGGACAGACTAGTGGAGCCGTGGAGAGAGGGGAAACGCCACCGAGGGGATGGAGGACAGACTAGTGGAGAGAAGGGAAACGCCACCGAGGGGATGGATGACAGACTAGTGGAGAGAAGGGAAACTCCACGAGGGGATGGAGGACAGACTAGTGGAGCCGTGGAGAGAAGGGGAACGCCACCGAGGGGATGGAGGACAGACTAGTGGAGAGAAGGGAAACGCCACCGAGGGGATGGAGGACAGACTAGTGGAGAGAAGGGGAACTCCACCGAGGGGATGGAGGACAGACTAGTGGAGCCGTGGAGAGAAGGGGAACGCCACCGAGGGGATGGAGGACAGACTAGTGGAGAGAAGGGAAACTCCACGAGGGGATGGAGGACAGACTAGTGGAGCCGTGGAGAGAAGGGAAACGCCACCGAGGGATGGAGGACAGACTAGTGGAGAGAGAGGAAACGCCACCGAGGGGATGGATGACAGACTAGTGGAGCCGTGGAGAGAAGGGAAACGCCACCGAGGGGATGGAGGACAGACTAGTGGAGAGAAGGGAAACGCCACCGAGGGGATGGAGGACAGACTAGTGGAGCCGTGGAGAGAGGGGAAACGCCACCGAGGGGATGGAGGACAGACTAGTGGAGAGAAGGGAAACTCCACGAGGGGATGGAGGACAGACTAGTGGAGCCGTGGAGAGAAGGGAAACGCCACCGAGGGGATGGAGGACAGACTAGTGGAGAGAGAGGAAACGCCACCGAGGGGATGGATGACAGACTAGTGGAGCCGTGGAGAGAAGGGAAACGCCACCGAGGGGATGGAGGACAGACTAGTGGAGAGAAGGGAAACGCCACCGAGGGGATGGAGGACAGACTAGTGGAGCCGTGGAGAGAGGGGAAACGCCACCGAGGGATGGAGGACAGACTAGTGGAGAGAAGGGAAACGCCACCGAGGGGATGGAGGACAGACTAGTGGAGAGAAGGGAAACGCCACCGAGGGGATGGAGGACAGACTAGTGGAGAGAAGGGAAACTCCACCGAGGGGATGGAGGACAGACTAGTGGAGCCGTGGAGAGAGGGGGAACGCCACCGAGGGGATGGAGGACAGACTAGTGGAGAGAAGGGAAACGCCACCGAGGGGATGGAGGACAGACTAGTGGAGAGAAGGGAAACGCCACCGAGGGGATGGATGACAGACTAGTGGAGAGAAGGGAAACTCCACGAGGGGATGGAGGACAGACTAGTGGAGAGAGGGGAAAACGCCACCAGGGGATGGATGACAGACTAGTGGAGCCGTGGAGAAGAGGGAAACGCCACCGAGGGGATGGAGGACAGACTAGTGGAGAGAAGGGAAACGCCACAGAGGGGATGGAGGACAGACTAGTGGAGCCGTGGAGAGAGGGGAAACGCCACCGAGGGGATGGAGGACAGACTAGTGGAGAGAAGGAAACGCCACCGAGGGTATGGAGGACAGACTAGTGGAGAGAAGGGAAACGCCACGAGGGGATGGAGGACAGACTAGTGGAGAGAAGGGAAACGCCACCGAGGGATGGAGGACAGACTAGTGGAGCCGTGGAGAGAGGGGAAACGCCACCGAGGGGATGGAGGACAGACTAGTGGAGAGAAGGGAAACGCCACCGAGGGGATGGATGACAGACTAGTGGAGAAGGGAAACTTCACGAGGGGATGGAGGACAGACTAGTGGAGCCGTGGAGAGAAGGGAACGCCACCGAGGGATGGAGGACAGACTAGTGGAGAGAAGGAAACGCCACCGAGGGGATGGAGGACAGACTAGTGGAGAGAAGGGGAACTCCACCGAGGGGATGGAGGACAGACTAGTGGAGAGAAGGGAAACGCCACCGAGGGGATGGAGGACAGACTAGTGGAGAGAAGGGAAACGCCACCGAGGGGATGGAGGACAGACTAGTGGAGCCGTGGAGAGAAGGGGAACTCCACCGAGGGGATGGAGGACAGACTAGTGGAGCCGTGGAGAGAAGGGAAACGCCACCGAGGGGATGGAGGACAGACTAGTGGAGAGAAGGGAAACTCCACCGAGGGATGGAGGACAGACTAGTGGAGAGAAGGGAAACTCCACCGAGGGGTTGGAGGACAGACTAGTGGAGAGAAGGGAAACTCCACCGAGGGGATGGAGGACAGACTAGTGGAGAGAAGGGAAACTCCACCGAGGGGATGGAGGACAGACTAGTGGAGAGAAGGGAAACGCCACCGAGGGGATGGAGGACAGACTAGTGGAGAGAAGGGAAACGCCACCGAGGGGATGGAGGACAGACTAGTGGAGAAGGGGAACGCCACCGAGGGGATGGAGGACAGACTAGTGGAGAGAAGGGAAACTCCACCGAGGGGATGGAGGACAGACTAGTGGAGCCGTGGAGAGAAGGGAAACGCCACCGAGGGGATGGAGGACAGACTAGTGGAGCCGTGGAGAGAAGGGGAAACTCCACCGAGGGGATGGAGGACAGACTAGTGGAGCCGTGGAGAGAAGGGGAACGCCACCGAGGGGATGGAGGACAGACTAGTGGAGCCGTGGAGAGAAGGGGAACGCCACCGAGGGGATGGAGGACAGACTAGTGGAGCCGTGGAGAGAAGGGGAACGCCACCGAGGGGATGGAGGACAGACTAGTGGAGAGAAGGGAAACTCCACCGAGGGATGGAGGACAGACTAGTGGAGAGAAGGGGAACGCCACCGAGGGGATGGAGGACAGACTAGTGGAGAGAAGGGGAACGCCACCGAGGGGATGGAGGACAGACTAGTGGAGAGAAGGGGAACGCCACCGAGGGGATGGAGGACAGACTAGTGGAGAGAAGGGAAACTCCACCGAGGGGATGGAGGACAGACTAGTGGAGCCGTGGAGAGAAGGGGAACGCCACCGAGGGGATGGAGGACAGACTAGTGGAGCCGTGGAGAGAAGGGGAACGCCACCGAGGGGATGGAGGACAGACTAGTGGAGAGAAGGGAAACTCCACCGAGGGGATGGAGGACAGACTAGTGGAGAGAAGGGGAACGCCACCGAGGGGATGGAGGACAGACTAGTGGAGAGAAGGGGAACGCCACCGAGGGGATGGAGGACAGACTAGTGGAGAGAAGGGGAACGCCACCGAGGGGATGGAGGACAGACTAGTGGAGAGAAGGGAAACTCCACCGAGGGGATGGAGGACAGACTAGTGGAGAGAAGGGGAACGCCACCGAGGGGATGGAGGACAGACTAGTGGAGAGAAGGGAAACGCCACCGAGGGATGGAGGACAGACTAGTGGAGAGAAGGGGAACTCCACCGAGGGGATGGAGGACAGACTAGTGGAGAGAAGGGGAACGCCACCGAGGGGATGGAGGACAGACTAGTGGAGCCGTGGAGAGAAGGGGAAACGCCACCGAGGGGATGGAGGACAGACTAGTGGAGAGAAGGGAAACTCCACCGAGGGGATGGAGGACAGACTAGTGGAGAGAAGGGGAACTCCACCGAGGGGATGGAGGACAGACTAGTGGAGAGAGGGGAACTCCACCGAGGGGATGGAGGACAGACTAGTGGAGAGAAGGGAAACGCCACCGAGGGGATGGAGGACAGACTAGTGGAGCCGTGGAGAGAAGGGGAAACGCCACCGAGGGGATGGAGGACAGACTAGTGGAGAGAGGGGAACTCCACCGAGGGGATGGAGGACAGACTAGTGGAGAGAAGGGAAACGCCACCGAGGGGATGGAGGACAGACTAGTGGAGAGAGGGGAACGCCACCGAGGGGATGGAGGACAGACTAGTGGAGAGAGGGGAAACGCCACTGCCTTTTCATTATTACCTCTGCGTCCTACCATGACAGACACCAAAAAGATAAAGGCTGGAATGAAATAGCCTCTGCCCTTCAGCGGGTCCGGATTCTGCGTCTCTTTGATGTTTCTGCACATAATGTGCTAATAAAGCAGCTCGCGGAAATCTGGAAATGTGAGCACTTCGAAGTTAAGATTTATTAGTCATGTAGTGTATGCTCAGAATCAGATGACATTTGGCAAGTTACCATACAGCTAACCGTTGACCTACCCAGTGTTGGGCAGCGTTTCGTTAGATCTTCGTTAGCTTAGCGCTCCCATCCATCCATCCCACTGTCCTGTCCGCTGGGTCAGTGACTCCACAGCCTCAGGTCCAAAACGTCACATTGCGATAAATTTAACAACCCATTTTGTGAATTCTTGGTTGGTGAGCGGACCCCAGACCTCACAGCCATAAAGGTCAATGGGTTCTATAACTGATTGAAGTATTTTTAGCCAGATTCTAATTGGTATGTTGAATTTTATGGTCCTTTTAATGGCATAGAAGGCCCTTCTTGCCTTGTCTCTCAGATGGTTCACAGCTTTGTGGAAGTTACCTGTGGCACTGATATTTAGGCCGAGGTATGTATCGTTTTTTGTGTGCTCTAGGGCAACTGTGTCTAGATGGAATTTGTATTTGTGGTCCTGGCACACCATTGTTTTTTTCTTTGTGAGATTTACTGTCAGGGCCCAGGTGTGACATAATCTGTGCAGAAGATCTGGGTGCTGCTGTAGGCCCTCATTGGTTGGGGACAGAAGCACCAGATCATCAGCAAACAGTAAACATTTTACTTCAGATTCTAGTAGGGTGAGGCCGGGTGCTGCAGACTGTTCTAGTGCCCTCGCCAATTCGTTGATGTAAATGTTGAAGCTACATCGCTGTCTCACCCCCGAAGCTGAAGTGTACGCCCCTTCGTCCGTGATTGGTTATCTGTAGGGATTCTTCAATAAAGTCTTTGTTGTCGTTCAACGAGTGACGATGCGTTTTCATGCACATTTTTAATTGAGATACTGCACCATACATCTTAGTTAGATGTAACATTGCGCGACTAAGATCTCCATGGCAAAAACGTCAATTAATGACAGATTTCTTGAGTTATTTTAGATTAATTCTGACTTTTTTGAGGAAGTGAATACTGGTTACAGCAGCTCAAAATGGACAAACAGTACTATTGCCGCTTTGTTTGTTTTTCAAGCCAAGGTCTTTTAAGGGCGCATGGAGTGCACTTGTTTGTTTCGCCGACAGCCGAGCTGAAGCATTCTAACGCCTTTATGGGATTATTTGTGAGGGATAATGACTTGAATGTGAACTGCTGTATTTGTATTTATTTTGGATCCCCATTAGTTCCTGCCAAGGCAGCAGCTACTCTTCCTGGGGTTTATTATGGATCCCCATTAGTTCCTGCCAAGGCAGCAGCTACTCTTCCTGGGGTTTATTATGGATCCCCATTAGTTCCTGCCAAGGCAGCAGCTACTCTTCCTGGGGTTTATTATGGATCCCCATTAGTTCCTGCCAAGGCAGCAGCTACTCTTCCTGGGGTTTATTATGGATCCCCATTAGTTCCTGCCAAGGCAGCAGCTACTCTTCCTGGGGACCAGCAAAATTAAGGCAGTTATACAATTTTAAAAACATTACAATACATTCACAGATTTCACAACACACTGTGTGCCCTCAGGCCCCTACTCCACCACTACCACATATCTACAACACAAAATCCATGTGTACGTGTGTGTATAGTGCGTATGTTATCATGTGTGTGTGTGCATGTGTCTGTGTCTATGTTTGTGTTGCTTCACAGTCCCCGCTGCTCCGTAAGGTGTTTTAAAAACAAAAAAAATCTGTTTTAAAATTCTAATTGTACTACTTGCATCAGTTACCTGATGTGGAATAGAGTTTCATGTAGTCATGGCTCTGTGTAGTACTGTGCGCCTCCCATAGTCTGTTCTGGACTTGGGGACTGTGAAGAGACCTCTGGTGGCATGTCTTGTGGGGTATGCATGGGTGTCCGAGCTGTATGCTAGTAGTTTAAACAGACACCCTTCTTGGGTATGACGCTACATGCTTGGCACACCTGTTTTTGGAGAGTTTCTCCCATTCTTCTCTGCAGATCCTCTCATGCTCTGTCAGGTTAGATGGGAAGCGTCACTGCACAGCTATTTTCAGGTCTCTCCAGAGATGTTCGATTGGGTTCAAGTCCGGGCTCTGGCTGGGCCACTCAAGGACATTCAGAGACTTGTCCTGAAGCCACTCTTGTGTTGTGTTGGCTGTGTGCTTAGGGTCGTTGTCCTGTTGGAAAGTGAACCTTTGACCCAGTCTGAGGTCCTGAGCACTCTGGATCAGGTTTTCATCAAGGATCTCTCTGTACTTTGCTCCGTTCATCTTTCCCTCGATCCTGACTAGTCTCCCAGTCCCTGCTGCTGAAAAACATCCCCACAGCATGATGCTGCCACCACCATGCTTCACCGTTGGGATGGTGCCAGGTTTCCTCCAGACGTGACGCTTGGCGTTCAATCTTGAAGTCATCAGACCTGAGAATTTTGTTTCTCATGGTCTGAGAGTTCTTTAGGTGCCTTTTGGCAAACTCCAAGCTGGCTGTCATGTGCCTTTTACTGAGGAGTGGCTTCCGTCTGGCCACTCTACCATAAAGGCCTGATTGGTGGAGTGCTGCAGATATGGTTGTCCTTCTGGAAGTTTCTCCCATCTCCACAGAGGAACTCTGGAGCTCTTTCAGTGAACATCGGGTTCTTGGTCACCTCCCTGACCAAGGCCCTTCTCCCCCGATTGCTCAGTTTGGCCGGGCGGCCAGCTCTAGGAAGAGTCTTGGTGGTTCCAAACTTCTTCCATTTAAGAATGATGGAGGCCACTGTGTTCTTGGAGACCTTCAATACTGCAGAAATTATTTGGTACCCTTCCCCAGATCTGTGCCTCGACACAGTCCTGTCTCTGTGCTCTACAGAAAATTCCTTCGACCTCTGACATGCACTGTCAACTGTGGGACCTTATATTGACAGGTGTGTGCCTTTTCCAAATCATGTCCAATCAATTGAATTTACCACAGGTGGACTCCAATCAAGTTGTAGAAACATCTCAAGGATGATCAATGGAAACACCTGAGCTCAATTTCGAGTCTCATAGCGAAGGGTCTTCGGTATTTCTGTTTTTTTATATTTAATACGTTTGCAAATATTTCTAAACCTGTTTTCGCTTTGTCATTATGGGGTATTGTGTGTAGATTGAGGATTTATTTTCTTCTTGAATCCATTTTAGAATAAGTCTGTAACGTTTCAAAGTGGAGAAAGTGATGGTCTGAATACTTCCCGAATGCACTGGATATTCTTTTATGTTGTTTTTGGGTCTTTATTTCAGGTGAACGTCCGAGATGCCCTCAACCAGGCCATGGATGAGGAACTGGAGAGGGATGAGCGGGTCTTCCTTCTGGGGGAGGAGGTGGCTCAGTATGATGGAGCTTACAAGGTAAGAATGTACACTCAGTGGCCAGTTTATTAGGTACACCAGCCCATTCACGAAAATGGATCGCTCCTACAGTCACGTGGCCGTGGCTTGCTATATACAGTGGGGAGAACAAGTATTTCATACACTGCCGATTTTGCAGGTTTTCCTACTTACAAAGCATGTAGAGGTCTGTAATTTTTATCATAGGTACACTTCAACTGTGAGAGACGGAATCTAAAACAAAAATCCAGAAAATCACATTGTATGATTTTTAAGTAATTAATTTGCATTTTATTGCATGACATAAGTATTTGATACATCAGAAAAGCAGAACTTAATATTTGGTACAGAAACCTTTGTTTGCAATTACAGAGATCATACGTTTCCTGTAGGTCTTGACCAGGTTTGCACACACTGCAGCAGGGATTTTGGCCCACTCCTCCATACAGACCTTCTCCAGATCCTTCAGGTTTCGGGGGCTGTCGCTGGGCAATACGGACTTTCAGCTCCCTCCAAATATGTTCTATTGGGTTCAGGTCTGGAGACTGGCTAGGCCACTCCAGGACCTTGAGATGCTTCTTACGGAGCCACTCCTTAGTTGCCCTGGCTGTGTGTGTCGGGTCGTTGTCATGCTGGAAGACCCAGCCACGACCCATCTTCAATGCTCTTACTGAGGGAAGGAGGTTGTTGGCCAAGATCTCGCGATACATGGCCCCATCCATCCTCCCCTCAATACGGTGCAGTCGTCCTGTCCCCTTTGCAGAAAAGCATCCCCAAAGAATGATGTTTCCACCTCCATGCTTCACGGTTGTGTTCTTGGGGTTGTACTCATCCTTCTTCTTCCTCCAAACACGGCGAGTGGAGTTTAGACCAAAAAGCTCTATTTTTGTCTCATCAGACCACATGACCTTCTCCCATTCCTCCTCTGGATCATCCAGATGGTCATTGGCAAACTTCAGACGGGCCTGGACATGCGCTGGCTTGAGCAGGGGGACCTTGCGTGCGCTGCAGGATTTTAATCCATGACGGCGTAG
The DNA here is from genome assembly GCF_020615455.1 of Coregonus clupeaformis. Classification (NCBI taxonomy): domain Eukaryota; kingdom Metazoa; phylum Chordata; class Actinopteri; order Salmoniformes; family Salmonidae; genus Coregonus; species Coregonus clupeaformis. The sequence continues at coordinate 35,937,463 of NC_059201.1, read as the reverse complement.
TGTGTTACTAATGGTTTTCTTTGAGACTGTGGTCCCAGCTCTCTTCAGGTCATTGACCAGGTCCTGCCGTATTGTTCTGGGCTGATCCCTCACCTTCCTCATGATCATTGATGCCCCATGAGGTGAGATCTTGCATGGAGCACCAGACCGAGGGTGATTGACCGTCATCTTGAACTTCTTCAATTTTCTAATAATTGCGCCAACAGTTGTTGCCTTCTCACCAAGCTGCTTGCCTATTGTCCTGTAGCCCATCCCAGCCTTGTGCAGGTCTTCAATTTTATCCCTGATGTCCTTACACAGCTCTCTGGTCTTGGCCATTGTGGAGAGGTTGGAGTCTGTTTGATTGTGTGGACAGGTGTCTTTTATACAGGTAACAAGTTCAAACAGGTGCAGTTAATACAGGTAATGAGTGGAGAACAGGAGGGCTTCTTTAAAAAAAACTAACAGGTCTGTGAGAGCCAGAATTCTTACTGGTTGGTAGGTGATCAAATATTTGTCATGCAATAAAATGCTAATTAATTATTTAAAAATCATACAATGTGATTTTCTGGATTTTTGTTTTAGATTCCGTCTCTCACAGTTGAAGTGTACCTATGATAAAAATTACAGACCTCTACATGCTTTGTAAGTAGGAAAACCTGCAAAATCGGCAGTGTATCAAATACTTGTTCTCCCCACTGTAAAACAGGCATCGAGGCATTCAGTTACTGTTCGATTGAACGTTAGAACGAGTGACCTAAGTGACTTTGAGTGTGGTATGATCGTCGGAGCCAGGCGTGCCGCTTCCAGTATCTCAGAAAATGTCCGCCCATCCAGGGCGTTTCACCCACGACAGTGTCTAGTGTTTACCGAGAACAGTGCGACAAAATATCCAGTCAGCGGCAGTCCTGTGGGCGAAAACAGCTCGTTGATGAGAGAGGTGGAAGGAGAAAGGCAAGAGTGGTGCAAGCTAACAGGCGGGCCACAAACAGACACATAACGGAGCAGCACAACAGTGGTTTGGAGAACAGAACGGAACGCACAACTCGTCGATCCTTGTCGCGGCTCCAGTGGTCACGCCATCACCAACACTGGACAGTTGAGGAGTGGAAAAACATTGCCTGGAATATGACAGCGAGTTCAGTTTACTTGAGTGGTCTGCACAGTCCCCAGACCTCAACCCAATAGAGTATCTTTGGGATGAGATGGAACGGGCTGTTCGCATCATGAATGTACCGCCGTCCAATCTGCAGCGACTGCCTGATGCCATGGCGTCAGCATGGACCAACATCCCTGTGGAACGTTTCCGACACCTTGTAGAATGTCAGGCTGTTCTGGAGGCAAACGCTCATTCCATGGTTTTTGTTTTTTAAAACTATTTTCTACATTGTAGAATAATAGTGAAGACGTCAAAACTACGAAATAACACATATGGAATCATGTAGTAACCAAAAAAGGGTTAAACAAATCATAAATGTATTTTATATTTGAGATTCTTCTAAGTAGCCACCCTTTGCCTTGATGACAGCTTTGCACACTCTTGGCATTCTCTCAACAGTGTGTGTGTGTATGTATGTATGTGTGTGTGTGTGTGTGTGTGTATATATATATATATATATATATATATATATATCACACAGTGAGGGGAAAAAAGTATTTGATCCCCTGCTGATTTTGTACGTTTGCCCACTGACAAAGACATGATCAGTCTATAATTTTAAATGGTAGGTTTATTTGAACAGTGAGAGACAGAATAACAACAACAAAATCCAGAAAAACGCATGTCAAAAATGTTATAAATTGATTTGCATTTTAATGAGGGAAATAAGTATTTGACCCCCTCTCAATCAGAAAGATTTCTGGCTCCCAGGTGTCTTTTATACAGGTAATGAGCTGAGATTAGGAGCACACTCTTAAAGGGAGTGCTCCTAATCTCAGTTTGTTACCTGTATAAAAGACACCTGTCCACAGAAGCAATCAATCAATCAGATTCCAAACTCTCCACCATGGCCAAGACCAAAGAGCTCTCCAAGGATGTCAGGGACAAGATTGTAGACCTACACAAGGCTGGAATGGGCTACAAAACCATCGCCAAGCAGCTTGGTGAGAAGGTGACAACAGTTAGTGCGATTATTCGCAAATGGAAGAAACACAAAATAACTTTCAATCTCCCTCTGCCTGGGGCTCCATGCAAGATCTCACCTTGTGGAGTTGCAATGATCATGAGAACGGTGAGGAATCAGCCCAGAACTACACGAGAGGATCTTGTCAATGATCTCAAGGCAGCTGGGACTATAGTCACCAAGAAAACAATTGGTAACACACTACGCCGTGAAGGACTGAAATCCTGCAGCGCCCGCAATGTCCCCCTGCTCAAGAAAGCACATATACAGGGCCGTTTGAAGTTTGCCAATGAACATCTGAATGATTCAGAGGAGAACTGGGTGAAAGTGTTGTGGTCAGATGAGACCAAAATTGAGCTCTTTGGCATCAACTCAACTCGCCGTGTTTGGAGGAGGAGGAATGCTGCCTATGACCCCAAGAACACCATCCCCACCGTCAAACATGGAGGTGGAAACATTATGCTTTGGGGGTGTTTTTCTGCTAAGGGGACAGGACAACTTCACCGCATCAAAGGGACGATGGACGGGGCCATGTACCGTCAAATCTTGGGTGAGAACCTCCTTCCCTCAGCCAGGGCATTGAAAATGGGTCGTGGATGGGTATTCCAGCATGACAATGACCCAAAACACACGGCCAAGGCAACAAAGGAGTGGCTCAAGAAGAAGCACATTAAGGTCCTGGAGTGGCCTAGCCAGGGTTTTGCCACCAAGTACTAAGTCATGTTTTGCAGAGGGGTCAAATACTTATTTCTCTCATTAAAATGCAAATCAATTGATAACATTTTTGACATGCGTTTTTCTGGATTTTTTTGTTGTTATTCTGTCTCTCACTGTTCAAATAAACCTACCATTAAAATTATAGACTGATCATTTCTTTGTCAGTGGGCAAACGTACAAAATCAGCAGGGGATCAAATACTTTTTTCCCTCACTGTATATATATATATATATATATATATATATATATAATTAGCTGGAGGGGGGAGGAGGCGGCCCAGTATGATGGAGTTTACAAGGTAAGTATACGGTGCCTTCGGAAAGTATTCAGACCCCTTTTTCCACATGTTGTTACGTTACAGCCTTATTCTAAAATGGATTAAATAAAGATCCTCATCAATCTACACACAATACCCCATAATGACCCAATACCCCATAATGACCCAATACCCCATAATGACCCAATACCCCATAATGACCCAATACCCCATAACGACCCAATACCCCTTAATGACCCAATACCCCATAACGACCCAATACCCCATAATGACCCAATACCCCATAATGACCCAATACCCCATAATGACCCAATACCCCATAATGACCCAATACCCCATAATGACCCAATACCCCATAACTGACCCAATACCCCTTAATGACCCAATACCCCGTCGACCCAATACCCCATAATGACCCAATACCCCATAATGACCCAATACCCCATAATGACCCAATACCCCATAATGACCCAATACCCCATAACGACCCAATACCCCATAATGACCCAATACCCCTTAATGACCCAATACCCCATAATGACCCAATACCCCATAATGACCCAATACCCCATAATGACCCAATACCCCATAACGACCCAATACCCCATAATGACCCAATACCCCATAACGACCCAATACCCCATAACGACCCAATACCCCTTAATGACCCAATACCCCATAATGACCCAATACCCCTTAATGACCCAATACCCCTTAATGACCCAATACCCCATAATGACCCAATACCCCATAATGACCCAATACCCCATAATGACCCAATACCCCATAATGACCCAATACCCCATAACGACCCAATACCCCATAACGACCCAATACCCCATAACGACCCAATACCCCATAATGACCCAATACCCCATAATGACCCAATACCCCATAATGACCCAATACCCCATAACGACCCAATACCCCATAACGACCCAATACCCCATAACGACCCAATACCCCATAATGACCCAATACCCCATAATGACCCAATACCCCATAATGACCCAATACCCCTATAATGACCCAATACCCCATAACGACCCAATACCCCATAACGACCCAATACCCCATAACGACCCAATACCCCATAACGACCCAATACCCCATAATGACCCAATACCCCATAATGACCCAATACCCCATAATGACCCAATACCCCATAATGACCCAATACCCCTTAATGACCCAATACCCCATAACGACCCAATACCCCTTAATGACCCAATACCCCATAATGACCCAATACCCTAATGACCCAATACCCCATAATGACCCAATACCCCATAATGACCCAATACCCCTACGACCCAATACCCCATAACGACCCAATACCCCATAATGACCCAATACCCCATAATGACCCAATACCCCATAATGACCCAATACCCCATAATGACCCAATACCCCATAATGACCCAATACCCCATAATGACCCAATACCCCATAATGACCCAATACCCCATAATGACACAATACCCCATAATGACACAATACCCCATAATGACACAATACCCCATAATGACAACGCCAAAACAGGCTTTTAGAGATTTTAGCAAATTTATAAAAAACAGAAATACGAGAGGATCTTGTCAATGATCTCAAGGCAGCTGGGACCATCTTCACCAAGAAAACAATTGGTAACACACTACGCCGTGAAGGACTGAAATTCAGACCCTTTGCTATGAGACTCGAAATTGAGCTCAGGTGCGTCCTGTTTCCATTGATCATCCTTGAGTTTCTACAACTTGATTGGAATCCACCTGTGGTAAGTTCTATTGATTTGGAAAGGCACACACCTGTCTATATAAGGTCCCACAGTTGACAGTGCATGTCAGAGCAAAAACCAAGCCATGAGGTCGAAGGAATTGTCCGTAGAGCTCCGAGACAGGATTGTGTCGAGGCACAGATCTGGAGAAGGGTACCAAAAACTGTCTGCAGCATTGAAGGTCCCCAAGAACACAGTGGCCTCCATCATTCTTAAATGGAAGAAGTTTGGATCCACCAAGACTCTTCCTAGAGCTGACCGCCCGGCCAAACAGAGCAATCGGGGGAGAAGGGCCTTGGTCAGGGAGCTGATTAAAAATGTACTTTGTTTAAACAATCTATGGCATATTTGACAGCTTGAATGGGATTCCTTTTTTTGGCCTTGTTTATTTGTAGGTCAGCAGGGGGCTGTGGAAGAAATATGGTGACAAACGGATCATCGACACTCCAATCACAGAGGTAGGTAAACAAGACCCTGTTTATTTAGAATGTTGTCAGTCTGATGGTCTCTTAAGGAATGTTGTCAGTCTGATGGTCTCTTAAGGAATGTTGTCAGTCTGATGGTCTCTTAAGGAATGTTGTCAGTCTGATGGTCTCTTAAGGAATGTTGTCAGTCTGATGGTCTCTTAAGGAATGTTGTCAGTCTGATGGTCTCTTAAGGAATGTTGTCAGTCTGATGGTCTCTTAAGGAATGTTGTCAGTCTGATGGTCTCTTAAGGAATGTTGTCAGTCTGATGGTCTCTTAAGGAATGTTGTCAGTCTGATGGTCTCTTAAGGAATGTTGTCAGTCTGATGGTCTCTTAAGGAATGTTGTCAGTCTGATGGTCTCTTAAGGAATGTTGTCAGTCTGATGGTCTCTTAAGGGAATGTTGTCAGTCTGATGGTCTCTTAAGGAATGTTGTCAGTCTGATGGTCTCTTAAGGAATGTTGTCAGTCTGATGGTCTCTTAAGGAATGTTGTCAGTCTGATGGTCTCTTAAGGAATGTTGTCAGTCTGATGGTCTCTTAAGGAATGATAACGGATGCATTTTCTCCTCCCCTTTCAGATGGGCTTTGCTGGCATTGCTGTTGGTGCTGCATTCGTAAGTCAATTAGTATTATTATAATGGCATGTATGGAAATGTCATATTCCTATAGAAAGTAACGTTGTACGAGCATCTCTTCACTAACCCTTTATATAGAGTGTTATACGTAATAAAACACAAACAATTGAATGTCTACATCTGATTTTGGTAGAAAGATGTCTGCCTTCTCATTGTGTGCACGGGCCCTGGCCAAATGAAGTGCACTCCATAGGGAATAGGGTGCCATTCTCTGGTCTAAAGTAGTGCACTATATAGGGAATAGGGTACCATTTGAGACGCACCCATGTGTTTCCAGGCCGGGCTGAGGCCGATCTGTGAGTTCATGACCTGGAACTTCTCCATGCAAGCCATCGACCAGGTGATCAACTCAGCTGCTAAGACCTGCTACATGTCAGCCGGAGCGCAGCCTGTCCCCATTGTGTTCCGCGGCCCCAACGGCTCCTCCGCAGGTAAATAAGCAAACATCAATGCCAGTGTTTCCCATTCCTGGTCCTGGGGAACCAAAGGTGTCCAAAACATTTTTTTTCCCCTAGCACTAACATACTTGTTAATAATCAAAGGCTTGAAAATGAATTGATTTGTTGAATCAAGTGAGTGCTAGGGAAAAAACAAAAATGTGCACCCCTTTGGGTCCCCAGGACCATTGATCTATGCAGACACCAGGCTCCTTTCGGATTATTATTTTTCTGGGATAGTTGTAATGTCCTGTGGTGAAAAATGTTTTTTTGTGTTCCTCTGTCTGCAGGCGTTGCAGCCCAACACTCCCAGTGCTTCGCTGCCTGGTACGGCCACTGCCCCGGACTCAAAGTAGTCAGCCCCTGGAACTCCGAGGACGCCAGAGGTCTCCTCAAAGCAGCTATCAGGGACGATAACCCTGGTGAGCAATAACCTGCGTCCCAAATACCACCCTATTCCCTATATGGTCACTACTTTAGACCAGGGGCCCATAAGGATATGTTCAAAACGTAGTGCTCTACATAGGGAATAGGGTGTAATTGGCCTTTTCATGTTTCCTCACATCCGCTCCCACGACGGTATTGGAGAAGGTCCAAGTCTGATTTCCTGTAGCGTAGATGAGGGAATCACTGTAGATCTGCTGGTGTCCTTTTGGTATAGACATTTTAAGTTCCTGTGCTGTAACCACGGTGACACTTGCTAATCAAAACTACATTTTCTTGTATTTTTCCTCCAACAGTGGTGTTCCTGGAGAATGAGTTGATGTATGGTGTTCCCTTCGAGCTGTCTGAGGAGGTCATGCATAAAGACTTTGTCGTACCTATTGGAAAGGCCAAGGTGGAAAGACAAGGTAACTAGCAAGAGCTAAACATGGAAAAATGTAAATGTTCATTGTAACCTCCCCTGGCAAAACATTGTGAGAGATTATTGATGATTTCATTGTGAGAGAATTGATTTCATTGAGAGAATTGATAATTTTATATTGAGAGATTGACGTTGTTGTGAGAGAATCCAGAGAAGTCAGAGATTTGGTGATGGATGGTTTTGAGATGACAGCCTAAAACAGACAGAAGCATGTCTGGTCTACATAATGTATCCCACATCTCTGGGTACGCTGTGTGCACTGACCTGACATGCATGATTGTTGCTGACACTCCGATGTTCAGATGACGAGAATTAAATCGTCTATAATGTGCACCACAGCAGCCTAAACTCAGACAAAGGTGTGTAGCTGCTGGTAAAGACTCAGACAGAGGTGTGTAACCTACTGTAGCTGCTGGTAAAGACTCAGACAGAGGTGTGTAGCTGCTGGTAAAGGCTCAGACAGAGGTGTGTAACCTACTGTAGCTGCTGGTAAAGGCTCAGACAGAGGTGTGTAGCCTACTGTAGCTGCTGGTAAAGACTCAGACAGAGGTGTGTAACCTACTGTAGCTGCTGGTAAAGACTCAGACAGAGGTGTGTAACCTACTGTAGCTGCTGGTAAAGACTCAGACAGAGGTGTGTAGCTGCTGGTAAAGACTCAGACAGAGGTGTGTAACCTACTGTAGCTGCTGGTAAAGACTCAGACAGAGGTGTGTAACCTACTGTAGCTGCTGGTAAAGACTCAGACAGAGGTGTGTAACCTACTGTAGCTGCTGGTAAAGACTCAGACAGAGGTGTGTAGTCTACTGTAGCTGCTGGTAAAGACTCAGACAGAGGTGTGTAACCTACTGTAGCTGCTGGTAAAGACTCAGACAGAGGTGTGTAGCTGCTGGTAAAGACTCAGACAGAGGTGTGTAGCTGCTGGTAAAGACTCAGACAGAGGTGTGTAGTCTACTGTAGCTGCTGGTAAAGACTCAGACAGAGGTGTGTAGCTGCTGGTAAAGACTCAGACAGAGGTGTGTAGCTGCTGGTAAAGGCTCAGACAGAGGTGTGTAGCCTACTGTAGCTGCTGGTAAAGACTCAGACAGAGGTGTGTAACCTACTGTAGCTGCTGGTAAAGACTCAGACAGAGGTGTGTAACCTACTGTAGCTGCTGGTAAAGACTCAGACAGAGGTGTGTAGCTGCTGGTAAAGACTCAGACAGAGGTGTGTAACCTACTGTAGCTGCTGGTAAAGGCTCAGACAGAGGTGTGTAACCTACTGTAGCTGCTGGTAAAGAACTCAGACAGAGGTGTGTAACCTACTGTAGCTGCTGGTAAAGACTCAGACAGAGGTGTGTAGCCTACTGTAGCTGCTGGTAAAGACTCAGACAGAGGTGTGTAACCTACTGTAGCTGCTGGTAAAGACTCAGACAGAGGTGTGTAGCCTACTGTAGCTGCTGGTAAAGACTCAGACAGAGGTGTAACCTACTGTAGCTGCTGGTAAAGACTCAGACAGAGGTGTGTAACCTACTGTAGCTGCTGGTAAAGACTCAGACAGAGGTGTGTAGTCTACTGTAGCTGCTGGTAAAGACTCAGACAGAGGTGTGTAACCTACTGTAGCTGCTGGTAAAGACTCAGACAGAGGTGTGTAGCTGCTGGTAAAGACTCAGACAGAGGTGTGTAGCTGCTGGTAAAGACTCAGACAGAGGTGTGTAGTCTACTGTAGCTGCTGGTAAAGACTCAGACAGAGGTGTGTAACCTACTGTAGCTGCTGGTAAAGACTCAGACAGAGGTGTGTAACCTACTGTAGCTGCTGGTAAAGACTCAGACAGAGGTGTGTAGCTGCTGGTAAGAGACTCAGACAGAGGTGTGTAGTCTACTGTAGCTGCTGGTAAAGACTCAGACAGAGGTGTGTAACCTACTGTAGCTGCTGGGTAAAGACTCAGACAGAGGTGTGTAACCTACTGTAGCTGCTGGTAAAGACTCAGACAGAGGTGTGTAACCTACTGTAGCTGCTGGTAAAGACTCAGACAGAGGTGTGTAGTCTACTGTAGCTGCTGGTAAAGACTCAGACAGAGGTGTGTAGCTGCTGGTAAAGGCTCAGACAGAGGTGTGTAACCTACTGTAGCTGCTGGTAAAGGCTCAGACAGAGGTGTGTAGCCTACTGTAGCTGCTGGTAAAGACTCAGACAGAGGTGTGTAACCTACTGTAGCTGCTGGTAAAGACTCAGACAGAGGTGTGTAACCTACTGTAGCTGCTGGTAAAGACTCAGACAGAGGTGTGTAGCTGCTGGTAAAGACTCAGACAGAGGTGTGTAACCTACTGTAGCTGCTGGTAAAGGCTCAGACAGAGGTGTGTAACCTACTGTAGCTGCTGGTAAAGACTCAGACAGAGGTGTGTAACCTACTGTAGCTGCTGGTAAAGACTCAGACAGAGGTGTGTAGCCTACTGTAGCTGCTGGTAAAGACTCAGACAGAGGTGTGTAACCTACTGTAGCTGCTGGTAAAGACTCAGACAGAGGTGTGTAGTCTACTGTAGCTGCTGGTAAAGACTCAGACAGAGGTGTGTAACCTACTGTAGCTGCTGGTAAAGACTCAGACAGAGGTGTGTAGCTGCTGATAAAGACTCAGACAGAGGTGTGTAGCTGCTGGTAAAGACTCAGACAGAGGTGTGTAACCTACTGTAGCTGCTGGTAAAGACTCAGACAGAGGTGTGTAACCTACTGTAGCTGCTGGTAAACACTCAGACAGAGGTGTGTAACCTACTGTAGCTGCTGGTAAAGACTCAGACAGAGGTGTGTAACCTACTGTAGCTGCTGGTAAAGACTCAGACAGAGGTGTGTAACCTACTGTAGCTGCTAGTAAAGACTCAGACAGAGGTGTGTAACCTACTGTAGCTGCTAGTAAAGACTCAGACAGAGGTGTGTAGTCTACTGTAGCTGCTGGTAAAGACTCAGACAGAGGTGTGTAACCTACTGTAGCTGCTAGTAAAGACTCAGACAGAGGTGTGTAGTCTACTGTAGCTGCTGGTAAAGACTCAGACACGAGGTGTGTAGCCTACTGTAGCTGCTGGTAAAGACTCAGACAGAGGTGTGTAACCTACTGTAGCTGCTGGTAAAGACTCAGACAGAGGTGTGTAGCCTACTGTAGCTGCTGGTAAAGACTCAGACAGAGGTGTGTAACCTACTGTAGCTGCTGGTAAAGACTCAGACAGAGGTGTGTAGCCTACTGTAGCTGCTGGTAAAGACTCAGACAGAGGTGTGTAACCTACTGTAGCTGCTGGTAAACACTCAGACAGAGGTGTGTAACCTACTGTAGCTGCTGGTAAAGACTCAGACAGAGGTGTGTAGCCTACTGTAGCTGCTGGTAAAGACTCAGACAGAGGTGTGTAGCTGCTGGTAAAGACTCAGACAGAGGTGTGTAGCTGCTGGTAAAGACTCAGACAGAGGTGTGTAGCCTACTGTAGCTGCTGGTAAAGACTCAGACAGAGGTGTGTAGCTGCTGGTAAAGACTCAGACAGAGGTGTGTAGTGTACTGTAGCTGCTGGTAAAGACTCAGACAGAGGTGTGTAACCTACTGTAGCTGCTGGTAAAGACTCAGACAGAGGTGTGTAACCTACTGTAGATGCTGGTAAAGACTCAGACAGAGGTGTGTAACCTACTGTAGCTGCTGGTAAAGACTCAGACAGAGGTGTGTAGTCTACTGTAGCTGCTGGTAAAGACTCAGACAGAGATGTGTAGCTGCTGGTAAAGACTCAGAGGTGTGTAGCTGCTGGTAAAGACTCAGACAGAGGTGTGTAACCTACTGTAGATGCTGGTAAAGACTCAGACAGAGATGTGTAGCTGCTGGTAAAGACTCAGAGGTGTGTAGCTGCTGGTAAAGACTCAGACAGAGGTGTGTAACCTACTGTAGCTGCTGGTAAAGACTCAGACAGAGGTGTGTAACCTACTGTAGCTGCTGGTAAAGACTCAGACAGAGGTGTGTAATCTACTATAGCTGCTGGTAAAGACTCAGACAGAGGTGTGTAACCTATTGTAGCTGCTGGTAAAGACTCAGACAGAGGTGTGTAACCTACTGTAGCTGCTGGTAAAGACTCAGACAGAGGTGTGTAGCCTACTGTAGCTGCTGGTAAAGACTCAGACAGAGGTGTGTAACCTACTGTAGCTGCTGGTAAAGACTCAGACAGAGGTGTGTAGTGTACTGTAGCTGCTGGTAAAGACTCGGACAGAGGTGTGTAACCTACTGTAGCTGCTGGTAAAGACTCAGACGGAGGTGTGTAGCTGCTGGTAAAGACTCAGACAGAGGTGTGTAGTCTACTGTAGCTGCTAGTAAAGACTCAGACAGAGGTGTGTAACCTACTGTAGCTGCTGGTAAAGACTCAGACAGAGGTGTGTAGTCTACTGTAGCTGCTGGTAAAGACTCAGACAGAGGTGTGTAACCTACTCTAGCTGCTGGTAAAGACTCAGACAGAGGTGTGTAACCTACTGTAGCTGCTGGTAAAGACTCAGACAGAGGTGTGTAGCCTACTGTAGCTGCTGGTAAAGACTCAGACAGAGGTGTGTAACCTACTGTAGCTGCTGGTAAAGACTCAGACAGAGGTGTGTAGCCTACTGTAGCTGCTGGTAAAGACTCAGACAGAGGTGTGTAGCTGCTGGTAAAGACTCAGACAGAGGTGTGTGTAACCTACTGTAGCTGCTGGTAAAGACTCAGACAGAGGTGTGTAACCTACTGTAGCTGCTGGTAAAGACTCAGACAGAGGTGTGTAACCTACTGTAGCTGCTGGTAAAGACTCAGACAGAGGTGTGTAGTCTACTGTAGCTGCTGGTAAAGACTCAGACAGAGGTGTGTAGCTGCTGGTAAAGACTCAGACAGAGGTGTGTGTAACCTACTGTAGCTGCTGGTAAAGACTCAGAGGTGTGTAGCCTACTGTAGCTGCTGGTAAAGACTCAGACAGAGGTGTGTAACCTACTGTAGCTGCTGGTAAAGACTCAGACAGAGGTGTGTAGCCTACTGTAGCTGCTGGTAAAGACTCAGACAGAGGTGTGTAACCTACTGTAGCTGCTGGTAAAGACTCAGACAGAGGTGTGTAGTCTACTGTAGCTGCTGGTAAAGACTCAGACAGAGGTGTGTAGTCTACTGTAGCTGCTGGTAAAGACTCAGACAGAGGTGTGTAGTCTACTGTAGCTGCTGGTAAAGACTCAGACAGAGATGTGTAGCTGCTGGTAAAGACTCAGAGGTGTGTAGCTGCTGGTAAAGACTCAGACAGAGGTGTGTAACCTACTGTAGCTGCTGGTAAAGACTCAGACAGAGGTGTGTAACCTACTGTAGCTGCTGGTAAAGACTCAGACAGAGGTGTGTAATCTACTATAGCTGCTGGTAAAGACTCAGACAGAGGTGTGTAACCTATTGTAGCTGCTGGTAAAGACTCAGACAGAGGTGTGTAACCTACTGTAGCTGCTGGTAAAGACTCAGACAGAGGTGTGTAGCCTACTGTAGCTGCTGGTAAAGACTCAGACAGAGGTGTGTAACCTACTGTAGCTGCTGGTAAAGACTCAGACAGAGGTGTGTAGTGTACTGTAGCTGCTGGTAAAGACTCGGACAGAGGTGTGTAACCTACTGTAGCTGCTGGTAAAGACTCAGACAGAGGTGTGTAGTCTACTGTAGCTGCTGGTAAAGACTCAGACAGAGGTGTGTAACCTACTGTAGCTGCTGGTAAAGACTCAGACGGAGGTGTGTAGCTGCTGGTAAAGACTCAGACGGAGGTGTGTAGCTGCTGGTAAAGACTCAGACAGAGGTGTGTAGTCTACTGTAGCTGCTAGTAAAGACTCAGACAGAGGTGTGTAACCTACTGTAGCTGCTGGTAAAGACTCAGACAGAGGTGTGTAGTCTACTGTAGCTGCTGGTAAAGACTCAGACAGAGGTGTGTAGTGTACTGTAGCTGCTGGTAAAGACTCAGACAGAGGTGTGTAACCTACTGTAGCTGCTGGTAAAGACTCAGACAGAGGTGTGTAGCCTACTGTAGCTGCTGGTAAAGACTCAGACAGAGGTGTGTAGCTGCTGGTAAAGACTCAGACAGAGGTGTGTAACCTACTGTAGCTGCTGGTAAAGACTCAGACAGAGGTGTGTAGTGTACTGTAGCTGCTGGTAAAGACTCAGACAGAGGTGTGTAGCTGCTGGTAAAGACTCAGACAGAGGTGTGTAGCTGCTGGTAAAGACTCAGACAGAGGTGTGTAACCTACTGTAGCTGCTGGTAAAGACTCAGACAGAGGTGTGTAGTGTACTGTAGCTGCTGGTAAAGACTCAGACAGAGGTGTGTAACCTACTGTAGCTGCTGGTAAAGACTCAGACAGAGGTGTGTAGCCTACTGTAGCTGCTGGTAAAGACTCAGACAGAGGTGTGTAGCTGCTGGTAAAGACTCAGACAGAGGTGTGTAACCTACTGTAGTTGCTGGTAAAGACTCAGACAGAGGTGTGTAACCTACTGTAGCTGCTGGTAAAGACTCAGACAGAGGTGTGTAACCTACTGTAGCTGCTGGTAAAGACTCAGACAGAGGTGTGTAGCTGCTGGTAAAGACTCAGACAGAGGTGTGTAGTCTACTGTAGCTGCTGGTAAAGACTCAGACAGAGGTGTGTAGTATACTGTAGCTGCTGGTAAAGACTCAGACTGAGGTGTGTAGCCTACTGTAGCTGCTGGTAAAGACTCAGACATAGGTGTGTAGCCTACTGTAGCTGCTGGTAAAGACTCAGACAGAGGTGTGTAGCCTACTGTAGCTGCTGGTAAAGACTCAGACATAGGTGTGTAGCCTACTGTAGCTGCTGGTAAAGACTCAGACATAGGTGTGTAGCCTACTGTAGCTGCTGGTAAAGACTCAGACATAGGTGTGTAGCCTACTGTAGCTGCTGGTAAAGACTCAGACAGAGGTGTGTAGTCTACTGTAGCTGCTGGTAAAGACTCAGACAGAGGTGTGTAACCTACTGTAGCTGCTGGTAAAGACTCAGACAGAGGTGTGTAGCCTACTGTAGCTGCTGGTAAAGACTCAGACAGAGGTGTGTAACCTACTGTAGCTGCTGGTAAAGACTCAGACAGAGGTGTGTAGCCTACTGTAGCTGCTGGTAAAGACTCAGACATAGGTGTGTAGCCTACTGTAGCTGCTGGTAAAGACTCAGACAGAGGTGTGTAGCCTACTGTAGCTGCTGGTAAAGACTCAGACATAGGTGTGTAGCCTACTGTAGCTGCTGGTAAAGACTCAGACAGAGGTGTGTAGCCTACTGTAGCTGCTGGTAAAGACTCAGACATAGGTGTGTAGCCTACTGTAGCTGCTGGTAAAGACTCAGACAGAGGTGTGTAGCCTACTGTAGCTGCTGGTAAAGACTCAGACATAGGTGTGTAGCCTACTGTAGCTGCTGGTAAAGACTCAGACAGAGGTGTGTAGCCTACTGTAGCTGCTGGTAAAGACTCAGACATAGGTGTGTAGCCTACTGTAGCTGCTGGTAAAGACTCAGACAGAGGTGTGTAACCTACTGTAGCTGCTGGTAAAGACTCAGACAGAGGTGTGTAGCTGCTGGTAAAGACTCAGACAGAGGTGTGTAGCCTACTGTAGCTGCTGGTAAAGACTCAGACAGAGGTGTGTAACCTACTGTAGCTGCTGGTAAAGACTCAGACAGAGGTGTGTAACCTACTGTAGCTGCTGGTAAAGACTCAGACAGAGGTGTGTAGCTGCTGGTAAAGACTCAGACAGAGGTGTGTAGCTGCTGGTAAAGACTCAGACAGAGGTGTGTAGCCTACTGTAGCTGCTGGTAAAGACTCAGACAGAGGTGTGTAGTCTACTGTAGCTGCTGGTAAAGACTCAGACAGAGGTGTGTAGCCTACTGTAGCTGCTGGTAAAGACTCAGACAGAGGTGTGTTGCTGCTGGTAAAGTAATTCAAAGCCTCTTGTTTATCACTCAGCATTGAACTTTCCACTGCTACTGTTTTTGACATGTAATGGTGTTATTATACTAAACCAGACAACCCCATAGTAGAATAGTTGACCTATTTAACTAGTCATGTAATGGTGTTATTATACTAAACCAGACAACCCCATAGTAGAATAGTTGACCTATTTACCTAGTCATGTAATGGTGTTATTATACTAAACCAGACAACCCCATAGTAGAATAGTTGACCTATTTAACTAGTCATGTAATGGTGTTATTCAACTAAACCAGACAACCCCATAGTAGAATAGTTGACCTATTTAACTAGTCATGTAATGGTGTTATTAAACTAAACCAGACAACCCCATAGTAGAATAGTTGACCTATTTAACTAGTCATGTAATGGTGTTATTATACTAAACCAGACAACCCCATAGTAGAATAGTTGACCTATTTAACTAGTCATGTAATGGTGTTATTAAACTAAACCAGACAACCCCATAGTAGAATAGTTGACCTATTTAACTAGTCATGTAATGGTGTTATTAAACTAAACCAGACAACCCCATTGTAGAATAGTTGACCTATTTAACTAGTCATGTAATGGTGTTATTAAACTAAACCAGACAACCCCATAGTAGAATAGTTGACCTATTTAACTAGTCATGTAATGGTGTTATTATACTAAACCAGACAACCCCATAGTAGAATAGTTGACCTATTTAACTAGTCATGTAATGGTGTTATTATACTAAACCAGACAACCCCATAGTAGAATAGTTGACCTATTTAACTAGTCATGTAATGGTGTTAATTAACTAAACCAGACAACCCCATAGTAGAATAGTTGACCTATTTAACTAGTCATGTAATGTTGTTATTCAACTAAACCAGACAACCCCATAGTAGAATAGTTGACCTATTTAACTAGTCATGTAATGGTGTTAATTAACTAAACCAGACAACCCCATAGTAGAATAGTTGACCTATTTAACTAGTCATGTAATGGTGTTATTCAACTAAACCAGACAACCCCATAGTAGAATAGTTGACCTATTTAACTAGTCATGTAATGGTGTTATTAAACTAAACCAGACAACCCCATAGTAGAATAGTTGACCTATTTAACTAGTCATGTAATGTTGTTATTCAACTAAACCAGACAACCCCATAGTAGAATAGTTGACCTATTTAACTAGTCATGTAATGGTGTTAATTAACTAAACCAGACAACCCCATAGTAGAATAGTTGACCTATTTAACTAGTCATGTAATGGTGTTATTATACTAAACCAGACAACCCCATAGTAGAATAGTTGACCTATTTAACTAGTCATGTAATGGTGTTATTAAACTAAACCAGACAACCCCATAGTAGAATAGTTGACCTATTTAACTAGTCATGTAATGTTGTTATTCAACTAAACCAGACAACCCCATAGTAGAATAGTTGACCTATTTAACTAGTCATGTAATGGTGTTATTAAACTAAACCAGACAACCCCATAGTAGAATAGTTGACCTATTTAACTAGTCATGTAATGGTGTTATTAAACTAAACCAGACAACCCCATAGTAGAATAGTTGACCTATTTAACTAGTCATGTAATGGTGTTATTAAACTAAACCAGACAACCCCCATAGTAGAATAGTTGACCTATTTAACTAGTCATGTAATGGTGTTATTAAACTAAACCAGACAACCCCATAGTAGAATAGTTGACCTATTTAACTAGTCATGTAATGGTGTTATTAAACTAAACCAGACAACCCCATAGTAGAATAGTTGACCTATTTAACTAGTCATGTAATGGTGTTATTAAACTAAACCAGACAACCCCATAGTAGAATAGTTGACCTATTTAACTAGTCATGTAATGGTGTTATTCAACTAAACCAGACAACCCCATAGTAGAATAGTTGACCTATTTAACTAGTCATGTAATGGTGTTATTAAACTAAACCAGACAACCCCATAGTAGAATAGTTGACCTATTTAACTAGTCATGTAATGTTGTTATTCAACTAAACCAGACAACCCCATAGTAGAATAGTTGACCTATTTAACTAGTCATGTAATGGTGTTAATTAACTAAACCAGACAACCCCATAGTAGAATAGTTGACCTATTTAACTAGTCATGTAATGGTGGTATTATACTAAACCAGACAACCCCATAGTAGAATAGTTGACCTATTTAACTAGTCATGTAATGGTGTTATTAAACTAAACCAGACAACCCCATAGTAGAATAGTTGACCTATTTAACTAGTCATGTAATGTTGTTATTCAACTAAACCAGACAACCCCATAGTAGAATAGTTGACCTATTTAACTAGTCATGTAATGGTGTTATTAAACTAAACCAGACAACCCCCATAGTAGAATAGTTGACCTATTTAACTAGTCATGTAATGGTGTTATTAAACTAAACCAGACAACCCCATAGTAGAATAGTTGACCTATTTAACTAGTCATGTAATGGTGTTATTAAACTAAACCAGACAACCCCATAGTAGAATAGTTGACCTATTTAACTAGTCATGTAATGGTGTTATTAAACTAAACCAGACAACCCCATAGTAGAATAGTTGACCTATTTAACTAGTCATGTAATGGTGTTATTAAACTAAACCAGACAACCCCCATAGTAGAATAGTTGACCTATTTAACTAGTCATGTAATGGTGTTATTAAACTAAACCAGACAACCCCATAGTAGAATAGTTGACCTATTTAACTAGTCATGTAATGGTGTTATTAAACTAAACCAGACAACCCCATTGTAGAATAGTTGGCTTGTTGTGTGCTCTAAGTGAGAGTGATATTCCTCTCGGGTGCATTCAAGTTGGGAGAGCCATAGGAGGGAAACATGTATTCTGACAAGCAGTCAATGCACAACAATTTTTAATGCAATCGCGGGGAAACAATTTTTTAAAAACAGTTTTGACCTTTGTTAGTAAAGAGGGGGATCCCAGTTTTCCATTGCTACAACGTTTATTTATCTACCCCTTCAGTTGCTTGGTGGCATCGTTTTACAACCAGCTGAGTAACAGAGCTCTTAACGGGGCAATCACATACTTTGTAATAGAAACCGATAATAAGAATCAGGATGTTGTGTCCAATGGGGTAAATGCAGATGGACGAACCCCATGCTTCAGCCCATGTACATTTTATATCCACTGTGCTGCATCAGTTGGGCTACAGGTGATGATGCTTACTGCTAACAGCGCATCTGATAATATAGACTTTAGGTTATATACATGGTCCAACATGTACAAATAATTTTAACATAATTTTTGGGGCCATTTCTGGAGGTGGAAATTAATATTTTAGATGGTGTCAGCGTCATTTTATTTTCATTAATTTTGGAGTAGAATGTCCTTTTTTTTAAAAGTCACCAGAACTGAGCTTGTCAGTCCTTCTACATAAACATGATCCCGTGGAGGACCCCGGAGCCCCTAAGAAAGGGGACTGGAATTGGTCTAACTTGCAGTTTAACACAAAATGATCCTCTTTCTTTTAAAATATGATGGTCATGACTTTCTTACATGAGAGGGGAGGTTAACACGGCCCCAGACTGTCCATCTGAGAGGGGAGGTTAACACGGCCCCAGACTGTCCATCTGAGAGGGGAGGTTAACACGGCCCCAGACTGTCCATCTGAGAGGGGAGGTTAACACGGCCCCAGACTGTCCATCTGAGAGGGGAGGTTAACACGGCCCCAGACTGTCCATCTGACACGGCCCCAGACTGTCCATCTGAGAGGGGAGGTTAACACGGCCCCAGACTGTCCATCTGAGAGGGGAGGTTAACACGGCCCAGACTGTCCATCTGAGAGGGGAGGTTAACACGGCCCCAGACTGTCCATCTGAGAGGGGAGGTTAACACGGCCCCAGACTGTCCATCTGACACGGCCCAGTCCTCTGAGAGGAGGTTAACACGGCCCCAGACTGTCCATCTGACACGGCCCCAGACTGTCCATCTGAGAGGGGAGGTTAACACGGCCCCAGACTGTCCATCTGAGAGGGGAGGTTAACACGGCCCCAGACTGTCCATCTGAGAGGAGGTTAACACGGCCCCAGACTGTCCATCTGAGAGGGGAGGTTAACACGGCCCAGACTGTCCATCTGAGAGGGGAGGTTAACACGGCCCCAGACTGTCCATCTGAGAGGGGAGGTTAACACGGCCCCAGACTGTCCATCTGACACGGCCCCAGACTGTCCATCTGAGAGGGGAGGTTAACACGGCCCCAGACTGTCCATCTGAGAGGGGAGGTTAACACGGCCCCAGACTGTCCATCTGAGAGGGGAGGTTAACACGGCCCCAGACTGTCCATCTGAGAGGGGAGGTTAACACGGCCCCAGACTGTCCATCTGAGATTGACTTAAGTTTCAGTCATGGGATTTTTCTGTTGTTGCTTTAACCCCTGGAAACCTCAATAACCCAATCGCTCGCAAATTAACTTAATGCCACAAATAATTCATTCAAGGTTTTATTTACTAGACTTAAGTTGGAAAATTCGTTTATGTTCATATGAGATTAATCTGCGATTTCCTCATGAGTGTTCACAGAATGTTTCTACTGTACAGAAAACAGTTTAAGTCTCTAGGATGAAATGCGCTGCCTGCAGGTACCAAACAT
Organism: Coregonus clupeaformis; assembly: GCF_020615455.1. NCBI lineage: Eukaryota > Metazoa > Chordata > Actinopteri > Salmoniformes > Salmonidae > Coregonus > Coregonus clupeaformis. Next base: position 35,917,658 of record NC_059201.1, on the reverse strand, counting down.
CCCTTCTATGTCCCAGTAAATCCTCTTCCCTTTTTACATTTTTAGTCCAGAGTGATTTACAGGAGCAATTAGGGCTAAGTGCCTTGCTCAAGGGCACATCGACAGATTTTTCACCTAGTCGGCTCGGGGATTAGAACCAGCGACCTTTCGGTTACTGGCACAACGCTCTTAACCACTAAGCTACCTGCCGTCCTAATGACATAGAACAACCAGGAGAAAATGCTTCAAGTTATACCAACATGTCATCCAGTTTAATACATTGTTCATAAGGGTCATTGGTCTGTATTGGTGCCATTTATTTTGTTACAAAGAGTTAAAAAAAAAAAAAAAAAAAAAAAAAAGTTCCTCACTTCTCTTCCCTTGCAATACACATCCCTGGCTACTTGAAAGCCTGGCTGGTCATCCCCAGTAACACATGCAGATCACGAGGCGGTCTGCTGATTTGCAGAAGGTGTCTGTTTTTTGTCTCCTGACCCCCCCCTCTAGGCCACTCAGGTAAAAGGAGAAAGATGACTTGATCCCCGAGCCGACTAGGTGAAAAATCTGTCGATGTGCCCTTAAGCAAGGCACTTAACCCTACCTGCTCCTGTAAGTCGCTCTGGATAAGAGCGTCTGCTAAATGACTAAAATGTAAAATGTAAGGGGTCAATAACAGAACTGTCAATCTTGGCCTGGAATGTGGTACTGAGTAGTTTTCTGTTTCCCACCACCCACAGCTAAGGAGGCTCTCGTTACAACACAGATAGACAACATATTGTACACTACCCAACCATGTCTGCCTGTCTGTCTGTTTACTCCAGGAACCCATATCACTCTAGTGTCCCATTCCCGCTGTGTGGGTTTCTGTCTGTCTGTCTACTCCAGGAACCCATATCACTCTAGTGTCCCATTCCCGCTGTGTGGGTTTCTGCCTGTCTGTTTACTCCAGGAACCCATATCACTCTAGTGTCCCATTCCCGCTGTGTGGGTTTCTGCCTGTCTGTCTACTCCAGGAACCCATATCACTCTAGTGTCCCATTCCCGCTGTGTGGGTTTCTGTCTGTCTGTCTACTCCAGGAACCCATATCACTCTAGTGTCCCATTCCCGCTGTGTGGGTTTCTGTCTGTCTGTTTACTCCAGGAACCCATATCACTCTAGTGTCCCATTCCCGCTGTGTGGGTTTCTGTCTGTCTGTTTACTCCAGGAACCCATATCACTCTAGTGTCCCATTCCCGCTGTGTGGGTTTCTGTCTGTCTGTTTACTCCAGGAACCCATATCACTCTAGTGTCCCATTCCCGCTGTGTGGGTTTCTGTCTGTCTGTTTACTCCAGGAACCCATATCACTCTAGTGTCCCATTCCCGCTGTGTGGGTTTCTGTCTGTCTGTTTACTCCAGGAACCCATATCACTCTAGTGTCCCATTCCCGCTGTGTGGGTTTCTGTCTGTCTGTTTACTCCAGGAACCCATATCACTCTAGTGTCCCATTCCCGCTGTGTGGGTTTCTGTCTGTCTGTTTACTCCAGGAACCCATATCACTCTAGTGTCCCATTCCCGCTGTGTGGGTGTCTGCCTGTCTGTCTACTCCAGGAACCCATATCACTCTAGTGTCCCATTCCCGCTGTGTGGGTTTCTGTCTGTCTGTTTACTCCAGGAACCCATATCACTCTAGTGTCCCATTCCCGCTGTGTGGGTTTCTGTCTGTCTGTTTACTCCAGGAACCCATATCACTCTAGTGTCCCATTCCCGCTGTGTGGGTTTCTGTCTGTCTGTTTACTCCAGGAACCCATATCACTCTAGTGTCCCATTCCCGCTGTGTGGGTGTCTGCCTGTCTGTCTACTCCAGGAACCCATATCACTCTAGTGTCCCATTCCCGCTGTGTGGGTTTCTGTCTGTCTGTTTACTCCAGGAACCCATATCACTCTAGTGTCCCATTCCCGCTGTGTGGGTTTCTGTCTGTCTGTTTACTCCAGGAACCCATATCACTCTAGTGTCGCATTCCCGCTGTGTGGGTTTCTGTCTGTCTGTTTACTCCAGGAACCCATATCACTCTAGTGTCGCATTCCCGCTGTGTGGGTTTCTGTCTGTCTGTTTACTCCAGGAACCCATATCACTCTAGTGTCGCATTCCCGCTGTGTGGGTTTCTGTCTGTCTGTTTACTCCAGGAACCCATATCACTCTAGTGTCGCATTCCCGCTGTGTGGGTTTCTGTCTGTCTGTTTACTCCAGGAACCCATATCACTCTAGTGTCGCATTCCCGCTGTGTGGGTTTCTGTCTGTCTGTTTACTCCAGGAACCCATATCACTCTAGTGTCCCATTCCCGCTGTGTGGGTTTCTGTCTGTCTGTTTACTCCAGGAACCCATATCACTCTCGTGTCCCATTCCCGCTGTGTGGGTTTCTGTCTGTCTGTCTACTCCAGGAACCCATATCACTCTCGTGTCCCATTCCCGCTGTGTGGGTTTCTGTCTGTCTGTTTACTCCAGGAACCCATATCACTCTAGTGTCCCATTCCCGCTGTGTGGGTTTCTGTCTGTCTGTCTACTCCAGGAACCCATATCACTCTAGTGTCCCATTCCCGCTGTGTGGGTTTCTGTCTGTCTGTTTACTCCAGGAACCCATATCACTCTAGTGTCCCATTCCCGCTGTGTGGGTTTCTGTCTGTCTGTTTACTCCAGGAACCCATATCACTCTCGTGTCCCATTCCCGCTGTGTGGGTTTCTGTCTGTCTGTCTACTCCAGGAACCCATATCACTCTCGTGTCCCATTCCCGCTGTGTGGGTTTCTGTCTGTCTGTTTACTCCAGGAACCCATATCACTCTAGTGTCCCATTCCCGCTGTGTGGGTTTCTGTCTGTCTGTCTACTCCAGGAACCCATATCACTCTAGTGTCCCATTCCCGCTGTGTGGGTTTCTGTCTGTCTGTCTACTCCAGGAACCCATATCACTCTAGTGTCCCATTCCCGCTGTGTGGGTTTCTGTCTGTCTGTTTACTCCAGGAACCCATATCACTCTAGTGTCCCATTCCCGCTGTGTGGGTTTCTGTCTGTCTGTTTACTCCAGGAACCCATATCACTCTAGTGTCCCATTCCCGCTGTGTGGGTTTCTGTCTGTCTGTTTACTCCAGGAACCCATATCACTCTAGTGTCCCATTCCCGCTGTGTGGGTTTCTGTCTGTCTGTTTACTCCAGGAACCCATATCACTCTAGTGTCCCATTCCCGCTGTGTGGGTTTCTGTCTGTCTGTTTACTCCAGGAACCCATATCACTCTAGTGTCCCATTCCCGCTGTGTGGGTTTCTGTCTGTCTGTTTACTCCAGGAACCCATATCACTCTAGTGTCCCATTCCCGCTGTGTGGGTTTCTGTCTGTCTGTTTACTCCAGGAACCCATATCACTCTAGTGTCCCATTCCCGCTGTGTGGGTTTCTGTCTGTCTGTTTACTCCAGGAACCCATATCACTCTAGTGTCCCATTCCCGCTGTGTGGGTTTCTGTCTGTCTGTTTACTCCAGGAACCCATATCACTCTAGTGTCCCATTCCCCGCTGTGTGGGTTTCTGTCTGTCTGTTTACTCCAGGAACCCATATCACTCTAGTGTCCCATTCCCGCTGTGTGGGTTTCTGTCTGTCTGTTTACTCCAGGAACCCATATCACTCTAGTGTCCCATTCCCGCTGTGTGGGTTTCTGTCTGTCTGTTTACTCCAGGAACCCATATCACTCTAGTGTCCCATTCCCGCTGTGTGGGTTTCTGTCTGTCTGTTTACTCCAGGAACCCATATCACTCTAGTGTCCCATTCCCGCTGTGTGGGTTTCTGTCTGTCTGTTTACTCCAGGGAACCCATATCACTCTAGTGTCCCATTCCCGCTGTGTGGGTTTCTGTCTGTCTGTTTACTCCAGGAACCCATATCACTCTAGTGTCCCATTCCCGCTGTGTGGGTTTCTGTCTGTCTGTTTACTCCAGGAACCCATATCACTCTAGTGTCCCATTCCCGCTGTGTGGGTTTCTGTCTGGACGCAGCGGCCGTCCTGGCTAAGGAGGGGATTGAATGTGAGGTGAGTGTCCTATTTATGGGGTCAAAAAATGAGATTCGTACTGGTTTTTATATAAACTGAACTTACAACAACAATAAGCATTATCACCTGTTGTCCAACTGCTAGATGAGAATGGCGCCGGAGGGGGTGGCTGCCGTTTTATGGGCTCCTAACAAATTGTGATATTTTGTATTACATTTTTTTTTTTGCATTGTTTAACTTTTTTTGTACATTATGTTTCTGCTACTGTCTCTTATGACCGAAAAGAGCTTGTGGATATCAGAACAGCGATTACTCACCTCGAACTGGACTAATACTTTTTCTTTAACGAGTCGGACGCGAAGGATATCCTGCTGCTCCCGGACCGGGCCCAAATCACCGTCATTCACATGAAGAGGAGACAGAGATACAGGGGGCGGAGATCCTGGTGTCTTGTGAGAATTCGTCGGCGAGTGGTTAACCCGCCTCTACCACCCGTCCTATTGGCCAATGTGCAATCACTGGACAATGAACTGGATGAGCTCCGTTCAAGAATATCCTACCAACGGGACATTTAAAACTGTAATATCTTATGTTTCACAAATGTGGTGGTCTGTGTCTATTTGTCATTAACAGCTGGTGTGCGAGCTCTAATATTAAGGAAGTCTAGAGGTTTTGCTCGTCTGAGGTAGAGTACCTCAAGAGTTTGTCTACATTTTTCGTAGCTGTCTATTTACCACCACAAACCAATGCTGGCATTAAGACCGCACTCAACGACCTGTATAAGGCCATAAGCAAACAAGAAAATGCTCATCCCAAAGTGGCGCACCTAGTGGCCGGGGACTTTAATGCAGGGAAACTTAAATCCGTTCTACCTAATTTCTACCAGCATGTTAAATGTGCAACCAGAGGGAAAAAAACTCTAGACCACCTTTACTCCACACACAGAGATGCGTACAAAGCTCTCCCTCGCCCCCCATTTGGCAAATCTGACCATAATTCTATCCTCCTGCTTACAAGCAAGAACTTAAGCAGGAAGTACCAGTGACTCGCTCAATACGGAAGTGGTCAGATGACGTGAATGCTAAGCTACAGGACTGTTTTGCTAGCACAGACTGGAATATGTTCCGGGATTCATCCGATGGCGTTCAGTCACCGGCGTCATCAATAAGTGCATCGATGATGACGTCGTCCCTACAGTGACCGTACATACAGTGCATTCGGAATGTATTCTGACCCTTTGACTTTTTCCACATTTTGTTACAATGGTCCCTGTGCCCAAGAACGCCAAGGTGACCTGCCCAAGGTGACCTGCCCAAGGTGACCTGCCCAAGAACGCCGAGGTGACCTGCCCAAGGTGACCTGCCCAAGAACGCCAAGGTGACCTGCCTAAATGACTACTGCCCTGTAGCACTCACATCTGTAGTCATGAAGTGCTTTGAAAGGCTGGTCATGGATCACATCAACACCATCGTCCCAGAAACCCTAGACACACTCCAATTTGCATACCGCCCCAACAGATCCACAGATGATGCAATCTCTATTGCACTCCACACTGCCCTGTCCGACCTGGACAAAAGGAACACCTATGTGAGAATGCTGTTCATTGACTACAGCTCAGTGTTTAAAACCATAGTGCCCTCAAAGCTCATCACTAAGCTAAGGACCCTGGGACTAAACACCTCCCTCTGCAACTGGACTTCCTGACGGGCTGCCCCCAGGTGGTAAGGGTAGGTAGCAACAAGTTTGCCACACTGATCCTCAATATGGGGGCCCCGTCAGGAAGTCTACATATGGGGCTGTAGTGGAGCAGGTTGAAAGCTTCAAGTTCCTTGGTGTCCACATCACTAACAAACTATCATGGTCCAAACACACCAAGACCGTCGTGAAGAGGGCACGACAATTCCAATTTCCCCCTCATTAGACTAAAAAGATTTGGCATGGGTCCCCAGATCCTCAAAAAGTTATACAGCTACACCATCGAGAGCATCCTGACTGGTTGCATCACCACCTGGTATGGCAACTGCTCGGCCTCCGACCACAAGGCACTACAGAGGGTAGTGCGTACGGCCCAGTACATCACTGGGGCCAAGCTCCCTGCCATCCAGGACCTCTATACCAGGCGGTGTCAGAGGAAGGCCCTCAAAATTGTCAAAGACTCCAGCCACCCTAGTCATAGACTGTTCTCTCTGCTACCGCACGGCAAGCGGTACCGGAGCGCCAAGTCTAGGTCCAAAAGGCTCCTTAACAGCTTCTACCCCCAAGCCATAAGACTACTGAACAATTAATCAAATGGCCACCTGGACTATTTACATTGACCCCCATTTTTTTACGCTGCTGCTACTCACTGTTTATTATCTATGCATAGTCACTTTACCCCTACCTACATGTACAAATTACCTCGACTAACCTGTACCCGCGCACATTGACTCGGTACCCTTGTATATAGCCTTGTTATTGTCATTTTATTGTTGCTTTTTTTTACTTTAGTACCTTTTCTTAACTGCGTTGTTGGTGAAGGGCTTGTCAGTAAACGTTTCACGGTCTACAGCTGTTTTATTCGCCGCATGTGACATAAGATTTGATTTCAGAAAGTATTCACACCCCTTGACTTTTTCCACATTTTGTTATTACAGCCTGAATTTAAAATTGATTTAGATAGATTTTGTTTCACTGGCCTACACACAAAACCCCATAATGTCAAAATGGAATTGTTTTTAAGAATTTTTACAAATGTAATACAAAATGAAAAAACTGAAATGTCTTGAGTCAATAAGTATTCAACCCCTTTGTTATGGCAAGCCTAAATAAGTTCAGCAGTAAAAAAAACAACAACAATGTCATCCATTTTGAATTCAGGCTGTAACACAACAACATGTGGAATAAGTCAAGGGGTATGAATACTTTCTGAAGGCACTGTGTAGGTACTCCCACTGCAATTGAAATGTCTATATATATTTTTAAAAAGTTATTTAGACCACTGTTGCATATCTACAACGCACCTTTTTAAACTGTCTCTGGATTGAGGTTTGAGTCAACGAGTGTGTGTGTGGTTTTTGAAAATGTACAACATTTCTAAAGTACTGTTCTGCCCCTGCCAGGTGGTTAACCTGCGCACCATAAGGCCTCTGGATGTGGACACCATCGAGGCCAGTGTGATGAAGACCGGCCATCTGGTCACAGTGGAGGGGGGCTGGCCCCAGTACGGAGTGGGGGCTGAGATCTGTGCCAGAGTCATGGAGGGTACGTTGAAATTATCTTGTTATAAATTACGGCTACATTTTCGTAGCGCAAAAGCAATGTGAAATGTATCATAGTGGAAGAGGCGAATTTTACTCCGCCCAAAATCTGTCCACGAAGATAAGCCCACGAAGGGAGGAATTTTTGCATGGAGGTCTATGAGTGTGGAATCTGGTCAATTATTTTATTGCTAATTTGCTACTTGAGGCTTATTTGATCTAATAAAAGTTTCTTAATGGTTAGGTTGTTACCAATGCACTCATATAAGTGGAAACACGTGGCCTTTTCGCAAATTTAGATTTTTTTTGGGGGGGGAATGACGACTCATGGATAAAGCCAGTTTTAGCATTGACATTGCCAGTGATGGCTGTCACCATTTTAAAATCTAATCACATTCTATTGGTCACATACACAGATGTTATTGTGGGTGTAGCGAAATGCTTGTGTTCCTAGCTCCAACAGTGCAGTAGTATCTAAAAATTCACAACAATACACACAAATCTAAAAGTAAAAGAATGGAATTAAGAAATATATAAATATTAGGATGAGCAATGTCGGAGTGGCATTGACTAAAATACAGTAGAATAGAATACAGTATATACATATGAGATGAGGAAGGCAGTATGTAAACATGATTAAAGTGACTAGTGTTCCATTATTAAAGTGACCAGTGATTTCAAGTCTATAGGGCAGCAGCCTCTAAGGTGCAGGGTTACATAACCGGGTGGTAGCCGGCTAGTGATGGCTATTTAACAGTCTGATGGCCTAGAGGTAGAAGCTGTTTTTCAGTCTCTCGGTCCCAGCTTTGATGCACCTGTACTGACCTCGCCTTCTGGATGGTAACGGGTTGAACAGGCCGTGGCTCGGGTGGTTGATGTCCTTGATGATCTTTTTGGCCTTCCTGTGACATCGGGTGCTGTAGGTGTCCTGGATGGCGGGTAGTTTGCCTCCGGTAATGCGTTCGGCAGACCGCACCACCCTCTTGAGAGCCCTGCGGTTGCGGACGGTGCAGTTGCCGTACCAGGCGGTGATACAGACAGGATGCTCTCAGTTGTGCATCTGTAAAAGTTTGAGAGTTTTAGGGTCCAACAGAATTTGTTCAGCCTCCTGAAGAGGCGCTGTTGCGCCTTCTTCACCACACTGTCTGTGTGGGTGGACCATTTCAGATTGTCAGTGATGTGTACGCCGAGGATGTTGAAGCTGTCCGCCTTCTCCACTGCGGTCCCGTCGATGTGGATAGGGGCGTGCACCCTCTGCTGTTTCCTGAAGTCCACGATCAGCTCCTTCGTTTTGTTGAGGTAGAGGTTATTTTCCTGCCACCACTCCGCCAGGGCCCTCACCTCCTCCCTGTAGGCGGTCTCGTCATTGTTGGTAATCAAGCCTACTACTGTTGTGTTGTCTGCAAACTTGATGATTGAGTTGGAGGCATGCGTGGCTATGCAGTCATGGGTGAACAGGGAGTACAGGAGGGGGCTGAGCATGCACCCTTGTGGGGCCCCAGTGTTGAGGATCAGTGAAGTGGAGATGTTGTTTCCTACCTTCACCACCTGGGGGCGGCCCGTCAGGAAGTCCAGGACCCAGTTGCAAAGGGCGGGGTTAAGACCCAGGGCTTGATGATGAGCTTGGAGGGTACTATGGTGTTGAAGGCTGAGCTATAGTCAATGAACAGCATTCTGACATAGGTATTCCTCTTGTCCAGATGGGATAGGGCAGTGTGCAGTGTGATGGCGATTGCATCGTCTGTGGATCTATTGGGGCGGTAAGCAAATTGAAGTGGGTCTAGGGTGACAGGTAAGGTAGAGGTGATATGATCCTTAACTAGCCTCTCAAAGCACTTCATGATGACAGAAGTGAGTGCTACGGGGCGATAGTCATTTAGTTCAGGTACCATTAGCATTCTTGGGTATAGGAACAATGGTGGCCATCTTGAAGCAAGTGGTAACAACAGACTGGGAAAGGGAGAGATTGAATATGTCCGTAAACACACCAGCCAGCTGGTCTGCGCATGCTCTGAGGACGCGGCTAGGGATGCCATTGGGCCGGCAGCCTTGCGGGGGTTAATATGCTTAAGTCTTACTCACGTCGGCCACGGAGAATGAGAGCCCACAGTCCTTGGTAGTGGGCAGCGTCAGTGGCACTGTGTTATCCTCAAAGCGGGCAACGACGGTGTTTAACTTGTCCGGCAGCAAGACGTCGGTGGCTGGTTTTCCCTGAGCCGTTGAATTGCGTCTCCACTTTGTCTCTGTACTGACGTTTTGCCTGTTTGATTGCCTTACAGAGGGAATAACTATACTGTTTGTGTTAAACCATATTCTCAGTCACCTTGCCATGGCTAAATGCGGTGTTTCACGCTTTCAGTTTTGCGCGAATGCTGCCATCTATCCACGGTTTCTAGTGGGAACAACATCCGCTTATACACTTCCTGATGAACTCATATCCCAGTCCGCGTGATCAAAACAATCTTGAAGCATGGATTCCGATTGGTCAGACCAGCATTGAATAGACCTTAGCATGGGTACTTCCTGTTTAAGTTTCTGCCTATAGGAAGGGAGGAGCAAAATTAAGTTGTGATCTGATTTGCCGAAGGGAGGGCGGGGGAGGGCCTTGTAGGCATCTCGAAAGGGGGATTAGCAGTGGTCTAGTGTTTTCCCAGAGCGAGTACTACAGCCAATGTGTTGATAGAACTTCCGTAGCTTTAAAATCCCCAGCTACAATAAATGCGGCCTCAGGATATGTGGTTTCCAGTTTGCATAAAGTCCAGTGTAGTTCCTTGAGGGCCGTTGTGGTGTCGGCTTGAGGGAGAATATACACGGCTGGGACTATAACCGAAGCGATTTCTCTTGGGAGGTAATACAGTCGGCATTTGATTGAGGTATTCTAGGTCGGGTGAACAGAAGGACTCGAGTTTCTCTATGTTATAACATACACACCATGAGTAGTAAATCACGAAACATACACCTCCGCCTTTCTTCTTCCTGGAGAGTTCTTTATTCCTGTCTGCGCGATGTACTGAGAACCCAGCTGGCTGTATGGACGGGGACAGTATATCAGGAGAGAGACATGATTCCGTGAAACAGAATGTTTCCCTGATGTCTCTCTGGAAGGAGATCCTCGCCCTGAGCTCGTCTACTTTATTGTCCAGAGACTGAACATTAGTGAGTAATGTACTCGGAAGCGGTGGATGGTGTGCACGCCTCCTGAATCAGACTAGAGGTCCATTACGAATACCTTTTCTCCAACGGTGGTGTCTTGGTGCAGCCTCTGGGATAAGTTCAATTGCCCTGGGGGGTACGAACAAAGGATCCAATTAGGGGAAGTTGTATTCCTGGTCGTAATGCTGGTGAGTTACCGCCGCTCTGATATCCAACAGTTATTTCCGGCTGAATGTAATAACACAAAAAAACGTTCTGGGCTAATAATGTAGGAAATAACACGCCAAAAAACAAAATACTGCAAAGTTGCTTAGGAGCTGGAAGCAGAGCTGCCATGTCTGTTGCTTAGGAGCTGGAAGCAGAGCTGCCATGTCTGTTGCTTAGGAGCTAGAAGCAGAGCTGCCATGTCTGTTGCTTAGGAGCTAGAAGCAGAGCTGCCATGTCTGTTGCTTAGGAGCTAGAAGCAGAGCTGCCATGTCTGTTGCTTAGGAGCTAGAAGCAGAGCTGCCATGTCTGTTGCTTAGGAGCTGGAAGCAGAGCTGCCATGTCTGTTGCTTAGGAGCTAGAAGCAGAGCTGCCATGTCTGTTGCTTAGGAGCTAGAAGCAGAGCTGCCATGTCTGTTGCTTAGGAGCTGGAAGCAGAGCTGCCATGTCTGTTGCTTAGGAGCTAGAAGCAGAGCTGCCATGTCTGTTGCTTAGGAGCTGGAAGCAGAGCTGCCATGTCTGTTGCTTAGGAGCTAGAAGCAGAGCTGCCATGTCTGTTGCTTAGGAGCTAGAAGCAGAGCTGCCATGTCTGTTGCTTAGGAGCTAGAAGCAGAGCTGCCATGTCTGTTGCTTAGGAGCTAGAAGCAGAGCTGCCATGTCTGTTGCTTAGGAGCTAGAAGCAGAGCTGCCGTGTCTGTTGCTTAGGAGCTAGAAGCAGAGCTGCCGTGTCTGTCGGCGCCATCTTACTTTTAAGTAGCCAACTGGGTTGGGTTTCCATGAGTTGGGAGCAATCAGCCAATGAATTAGAAAATGTACTACTTTAAAATGGAGGTAGCATCAATGGCGCTGCCCATGCTGTCACTGATGCTATAATGGCACAGATTCAAAGATGAGTCCTCTATCTCTATGGCCAGTTGTTCACACGTATCTGCACTCTCATTGGCTAGAATGGTCCCACCTGATCTTGCCTCCTCTCGTCTGCCTTCCATCTTTGAGGACATGTATTTCCATTGATAGAACAGTCACTCGAATGTCTTGTCAATATAATAGACAATCTTTGAAATTGCCAAAATGTGACATAAACCTAATGGTAATCTAGAAGCAAGATTTAATTTTAAACTTTTCTTCAACAAAGTGTGTTATAAGATGGAAATTATTTAACTACATTTTAGTAAACTGAGCAATACATAAATAATCACCTCTTTTAATGCACATTGTTGTAGAAAAGTTTTTTAATTGTAATAATAGTTTTATTCTCACATACATCGTATAGGTGCAGTGAAATTGAGTTTTACACAGTTAGTCATTGTCAAGCTGGTTTATGGTAAATGTTGCCCTACATATCTTAGTGTGTGACCATATCTACCTGCATCCCCATGCTGGCTTTTCTCTGGTGTCTAAGCTAGGTTGGGTAAACATGGGTGATGAAATGCTGCATGGGAAGATCAGGTTGCTGTTGGAGGGCCAGTACAGGTCTGCTTAGGGTTGGTTGAATGGCGAGAACCCGGTTACTGAGATTTACCGGGATTTACCGCCCAAAACCACCCCCTTTTCCCGGGATAAATAACTGAGAGAAACCAGTAAATTATAATACATTATTTATAAGAACAGCATGGCGTGAAATGGAACTGTTAAATTATATGTGATGTCTAAATCTGCCTTCTCTACGGCCTCTGCATGATGAATCAACGCTCAGTGGGGACAGACCCATCTCAGTATGGAGTGCAGTTCACAATGCATGTAGACCTATCATCTGATCATGGTAACAATGCATGTAGACCTATCATCTCACCATGGTAACAATGCATGCAGACCTATCATCTCACCATGGTAACAATGCATGTAGACCTATCATCTCACCATGGTAACAATGCATGTAGACCTATCATCTCACCATGGTAACAATGCATGTAGACCTATCATCTCACCATGGTAACAATGCATGTAGACCTATCATCTCACCATGGTAACAATGCATGTAGACCTATCATCTCACCATGGTAACAATGCATGTAGACCTATCATCTCACCATGGTAACAATGCATGCAGACCTATCATCTCACCATGATAACAATGCATGCAGACCTATCATCTCACCATGGTAACAATGCATGTAGACCTATCATCTCACCATGGTAACAATGCATGTAGACCTATCATCTCACCATGGTAACAATGCATGTAGACCTATCATCTCACCATGGTAACAATGCATGTAGACCTATCATCTCACCATGGTAACAATGCATGTAGACCTATCATCTCACCATGGTAACAATGCATGTAGACCTATCATCTCACCATGGTAACAATGCATGTAGACCTATCATCTCACCATGGTAACAATGCATGTAGACCTATCATCTCACCATGGTAACGTTGTTTCTTGTGACAGGTAGGTCTACATTGTCTGCAGCGTAGTCTATGCTGCAGTAATATAAAGACCGAATGAGTGTATAATTTAACCATCTCCATCTGGCTTTTGGGGGTCACCTTGTTTTTTAAATTGCCTGTCACACGAATATTGTTGCTTTAAATCAGTGCACGCGCGAGCACTCTCTCTGTTTTTTATTTTTTTATTTCACCTTTATTTAACCAGGTAAGCCAGTTGAGAACAGGTTCTCATTTACAACTGCGACCTGGCCAAGATAAAGCAAAGTAGTGCAATAAAAACAACACAGAGTTACATATGGGGTAAAAAAAACATAAAGTCAGAAATACAACAGAAAATATATATACAGTGTGTGCAAATGTAGCAAGTTATGGAGGTAAGGCAATAAATAGGCTATAGTGCAGAATAATTACAATAGTATTAACACTGGAATGCTAGATGTGCAAGAGATTATGTGCAAATAGAGATACTGGGGTGCAAAAGAGCAAAATAAATAACAATATAGGGATGAGGTAGTTGGGTGGGCTAATTTCAGATGGGCTGTGTACAGGTGCAGTGATCGGTAAGGTGCTCTGACAACTGATGCTTAAAGTTAGTGAGGGAGATAAGAGTCTCCAGCTTCAGAGATTTTTGCAGTTCGTTCCAGTCATTGGCAGCAGAGAACTGGAAGGAATGGCGGCCAAAGGAGGTGTTGGCTTTGGGAATGACCAGAGAGATATACCTGCTGGAGCGCAGACTACGGGTGGGTGCTGCTATGGTGACCAATGAGCTAAGATAAGGCGGGGATTTGCCTAGCAGTGATTTATAGATGGCCTGGAGCCAGTGGGTTTGACGACGAACATGTAGTGAGGACCAGCCAGCAAGAGCGTACAGGTCACAGTGGTGGGTAGTGTATGGGGCTTTGGAGACAAAACGGATGGCACTGTGATAGACTACATCCAATTTGCTGAGTAGAGTGTTGGAGGCTATTTTGTAAATGACATCGCCGAAGTCAAGGATCGGTAGGATAGTCAGTTTTACGAGGGCATGTTTGGCAGCATGAGTGAAGGAGGCTTTGTTGCGAAATAGGAAGCCGATTCTAGATTTAACTTTGGATTGAGATTCTTTATGTGAGTCTGGAAGTTGAGTTTACAGTCTAACCAGACACCTAGATATTTGTAGTTGTCCACATACTCTAGGTCAGACCCGTCGAGAGTGGTGATTCTAGTCGGGTGGGCGGGTGCTAGCAGCGTTCGATTGAAAAGCATGCATTTAGTTTTACTAGTGTTTAAGAGCAGTTGAAGGCTACTGAAGGATTGTTGTATGGCATTGAAGCTCGTTTGGAGGTTTGTTAACACAGTGTCCAATGAAGGGCCAGATGTATACAAAATGGTGTCCTGCGTAGAGGTGGATCTGAGAGTCACCAGCAGCAAGAGCGACATCATTGATATACACGGAGAAAAGTGTCGGCCCAAGAATTGAACCCTGTGGCACCCCCATAGAGACTGCCATAGGTCCAGACAACAGGCCCTCCGATTTGACACACTGAACTCTATCTGAGAAGTAGTTGGTGAACCAGGCGAGGCAGTCATTTGAGAAACCAAGGCTATTTAGTCTGCCAATAAGAATGCGGTGGTTGACAGAGTCGAAAGCCTTGGCCAGGTCGATGAAGACGGCTGCACAGTACTGTCTATTATCAATCGCGGTTATAATATCGTTTAGGACCTTGAGCGTGGCTGAAGTGCACCCGTGACCAGCTCGAAACCGGATTGCATAGCGGAGAAGGTACGGTGGTATTCGAAATGGTCGATGATCTGTTTGTTAACTTGGCTTTCGAATACTTTCGAAAGGCAGGGCAGGATGGATATAGGTCTGTAGCAGTTTGGATCTAGAGTGTCACCCCCTTTGAAGAGGGGGATGACCGCGGCAGCTTTCCAATCTCTGGGGATCTCAGACGTTATGAAAGAGAGGTTGAACAGACTGGTAATAGGGGTTGCGACAATTTCGGCGGCTAGTTTTAGAAAGAAAGGGTCCAGATTGTCTAGCCCAGCTGATTTGTAGGGGTCCAGATTTTGCAGCGCTTTCAAAACATCAGCTGTCTGAATTTGTGTGAAGGAGAAGCGGGGGGGCATGGGCAAGTTGCAGCAGAGGGTGCAGAGTTGGTGGCCGGGTTAGTGGTAGCCAGATGGAAAGCATGGCCAGCTGTAGCAAAATGCTTGTTGAAATTCTCGATTATTGTAGATTTATCGGTGGTGATAGTGTTTCCTAGCCTCAGTGCAGTGGGCAGCTGGGAGGAAGTGCTCTTATTCTCCATGGACTTTACAGTGTCCCAAAACTTTTTGGAGTTAGTGCTACAGGATGCAAATTTCTGTTTGAAAAAGTTAGCCTTTGCTTTCCTGACTGCTTGTGTATATTGGTTCCTAACTTCCCTGAAAAGTTGCATATCGCGGGGGCTATTTGATGCTAATGCTGTACGCCACAGGATGTTTTTGTGCTGGTCAAGGGCAGTCAAGTCTGAGGAGAACCAGGGGCTATATCGGTTCTTAGTTCTGTATTTTTGAATGGGGCATGTTTATTTAAGATTGAGAGGAAATTACTTTTAAGGAACAACCAGGCATCCTCTACTGACGGAATGAGATCTATATCCATCCAGGATACCTGGGCCAGGTCAATTAGGAAGGCTTCCTCGCTAGTGTTTTAGGGAGCGTTTGACAGTGATGAGGGGTGGTCGTTTGACCGCGGACCCGTTACGGACGCAGGCAATAAGGCAGTGATCGCTGAGATCCTGGTTGAAGACAGCTGAGGTGTATTTAGAGGGTATGTTAGTCAGGATGATATCTATGAGGGTACCCATGTTTACGGATTTAGGGTTGTACCTGGTAGGTTTGTTGATAATTTGCGTGAGGTTGAGGGCATCTAGCTTGGATTGTAGGATGGCTGGGGTATTAAGCATATCCCAATTTAGGTCACCAAGCAGTACAAACTCTGAGGATAAATGGGGGGCAATCAATTCACATATAGTGTCCAGGGCACAGCTGGGGGCTGAGGGGGGTCTGTAGCAAGCGGCAACAGTGAGAGACTTATTTCTGGAAAGGTGGATTTTTAGAAGTAGAAGCTCAAACTGTTTGGGCACAGACCTGGATAGTATGATAGAGCTCTGCAGGCTATCTCTACAGTAGATTGCAACTCCACCCCCTTTGGCAGTTCTATCTAGACGGAAAATGTTATAGTTGGGGATGGAAATTTCAGAATTTTTGGTGGCCTTCCTGAGCCAGGATTCAGACACTGCTAGAACATCAGGGTTGGCAGAGTGTGCTAACGCAGTGAATAACTCAAACTTAGGAAGTAGACTTCTGATATTTATGTGCAAGAAACCAAGACTTTTGCGATTACAGAAGTCATCAAATGATAGCGCCTGGGGAGTAGGAGTGATACTGAGGGCTGCAGGGCCTGGGTTAGCCTCTACATCACCAGAGGAACAGAGGAGGACTAGAATAAGGATACGGCTAAAGGCTTTAAGAACTGGTCTTATAGTGCGTTGGGTACATAGAATAAAGGGGGCAGATTTCCGGGTGTTATAGAAAAGATTCAGGGCATTATGTACAGACAAGGATATGGAAGGATATGAGTAAAGTGGAGGTAAACCTAAGCGTTGGGTAACAATGAAAGAGATAGTATCTCTAGAGGCATCAATTGAGTCGGTCTCTGAGTGTATGGGGGAGGGACAAAGGAGCTATCTAAGGCATGTTTAGCTAGGCTGGGGGTCTACAGTGATATAGTACAATTAGAAATAACCGAAACAACAATAAACTAACCATGTTTGGGCTGAGGCTAAACATAAACAGGATGTAGTACCGTAAAAAGGAACAGTCCAGCAGATATCAGCTGTATAGCTGAGTTATCATAAGGTCCGGTGGTGAAGCACTTGTGAGTAAGAGGCCACGGATAGCGTGTGCTAGCGGGCCAGGGCTAGCAGATGGATGGAATCTTCGTGGTTAACGTCGTAACCACATCAGACGATTTCGTCGGCAGACCAGTCGTGTAGGATCGGGCGGGGCTTCGTGTCAACACTAGGTGGTCCCGTCCGGTTGACAGAGAGGTAGATAGCCGGGAGATGGGCCTAGCTCAGGATGATTAGCCAGACCACAGCGTCCGTTTTGTTGTAGCCAGCTGGTAGCGATGAATCCGGAGTTAAAGTTCCAGTGATTCAGTGATTCGGCGGAAAAACTGATATGATCTGGGTCGATAACGCGCTGTGCAGACTGGCCGAATATCCGGTGATCAATGTCCAATGATTAAAATTATTCCCGCGGAAAAAAAATCCAATGTTTTGGGTGAAACACCGCTAGCTGTGGCTAATAGCAAGTAGCTAGTTCAGTAGCTAGTTCAGTTTAGTGAGTAAGAGGCCACGGATAGCGTGTGCTAGCGGGCCAGGGCTAGCCGATGGATGGAATCTTCGTGGTTAACGTCGTAACCACATCAGACGATTTCGTCGGCAGACCAGTCGTGTAGGATCGGCGGGGCTTCGTGTCAACACTAGGTGGTCCCGTCCGGTTGACAGAGAGGTAGATAGCCGGGAGATGGGCCTAGCTCAGGATGATTAACCAGACCACAGCGTCCGTTTTGTTGTAGCCAGCTGGTAGCGATGAATCCGGGAGTTAAAGGTCCAGTGATTCAGTGATTCGGCGGAAAAACTGATATGATCTGGGTCGATAACGCGCAGTGCAGACTGGCGAATATCCGGTGATCAATGTCCAATGATTAAAATTAATCCCGCGGAAAAAAATCCAATGTTTTGGGTGAAACACCGCTAGCTGTGGCTAATAGCAAGTAGCTAGTTAGCTGGCTAGCTAGTTTCAACTGGAGATTCTAGATTCTAGATAAAGGTAAGTCAAAAATAGAATCCGTTCCACATTGAGTGAGAGCGGGTTGCAGGAAAGTATATTTTGTAGAAGGATGAAAAGTCTGATAGGGAAATATGTACGAAAAATACAAGAAAACAGGGTATTTACAGGCTATTTACAGACACACGACAGAAACAGGACTGCACTACTTCGCCATCTGTCTTTCTCTCTCTCCATCAACTCCATTCAAATTGCATCCAAAATAGATAGTCCTGTTCTAGATTGATATATAGCCCTGTATATAGATATCCTAGCCCACCTCTTCCAGGTAATACATTCAATGCATTATTAGCCTTATATTGAGCTAATTCATGATGGGTTATGCACAGTGGCGACCCGTCATTCAGGGCAGGTGGGGCAGAGCCTGTTTTGAGACCCACCTGTTTAGCTAAAAAAAGAAGAAGCTATATATAGACAGTGCTGCTTGAAGGTATGTGAACCCCTTGTGCAATTACAGATTTTTTAAACAGTTTTTACAATGGTATGTTCATTTAATCAGAACCAGTCTTTTTGATCTGACATAACAGGTTTATATTTACCAATACCATATGTTGGTGTAGAGGAAATCGTGCGTGTAGTAGAAAAACAAAATTTAAAAAGGAATTAGTGTTCAGTGAGGGGAAAAAAGTATTTGATCCCCTGCTGATTTTGTACGTTTGCCCACTGACAATGAAATGATCAGTCTATAATTTTAATGGTAGGTTTATTTGAACAGTGAGAGACAGAATAACAACAAAAAAATCCAGAAAAACGCATGTCAAAAATGTTATAAATTGATTTGCATTTTAATGAGGGAAATAAGTATTTGACCCCCTCTCAGTCAAAAAGATTTCTGGCTCCAAGGTGTCTTTTATACAGGTAACGAGCTGAGATTAGGAGCACACTCTTAAAGGGAGTGCTCCTAATCTCAGTTTGTTACCTGTATAAAAGACACCTGTCCACAGAAGCAATCAATCAATCAGATTCCAAACTCTCCACCATGGCCAAGACCAAAGAGCTCTCCAAGGATGTCAGGGACAAGATTGTAGACCTACACAAGGCTGGAATGGGCTACAAGACCATCGCCAAGCAGCTTGGTGAGAAGGTGACAACAGTTGGTGCGATTATTCGCAAATGAAAGAAACACAAAAGAACTGTCGATCTCCCTCCGCCTGGGGCTCCATGCAAGATCTCACCTCGTGGAGTTGCAATGATCATGAGAACGGTGAGGAATCAGCCCAGAACTACACGGGAGGATCTTGTCAATGATCTCAAGGCAGCTGGGACCATAGTCACCAAGAAAACAATTGGTAACACACTACGCCGTGAAGGACTGAAATCCTGCAGCGCCCGCAAGGTCCCCCTGCTCAAGAAAGCACATATACATGCCGTCTGAAGTTTGCCAATGAACATCTGAATGATTCAGAGAACTGGGTGAAAGTGTTGTGGTCAGATGAGACCAAAATGGAGCTCTTTGGCATCAACTCAACTCGCCGTGTTTGGAGGAGGAGGAATGCTGCCTATGACCCCAAGAACACCATTCCCACCGTCAAATATAGAGGTGTAAACATTATGCTTTGGGGGTGTTTTTCTGCTAAGGGGACAGGACAACTTCACCGCATCAAAGGGACGATGGACGGGCCATGTACTGTCAAATCTTGGGTGAGAACCTCCTTCCCTCAGCCAGGGCATTGAAATGGGTTGTGGATGGGTATTCCAGCATGACAATGACCCAAAACACACGGCCAAGGCAACAAAGGAGTGACTCAAGAAGAAGCACATTAAGGTCCTGGAGTGGCCTAGCCAGTCTCCAGACCTTAATCCCATAGAAAATCTGCAGAGGGAGCTGAAGGTTCGAGTTGCCAAACGTCAGCCTTGAAACCTTAATGACTTGGAGAAGATCTGCAAAGAGGAGTGGGACAAAATCCCTCCTGAGATGTGTGCAAACCTGGTGGCCAACTACAAGAAACGTCTGACCTCTGATTGCCAACAAGGGTTTTGCCACCAAGTACTAAGTCATGTTTTGCAGAGGGGTCAAATACTTATTTCCCTCATTTAAAATGCAAATCAATTTATAACATTTTTGACATGCGTTTTTCTGGATTTTTTTGTTGTTATTCTGTCTCTCACTGTTCAAATAAACCTAACATTAAAATTATAGACTGATCATGTCTTTGTCAGTGGGCAAACGTACAAAATCAGCAGGGGATCAAATACTTTTTTCCCTCACTGTAGGTGCAAAAATAAGTGAACCCCAAGTTGCATTGGTTAAATCAAGTAGATAAGTAGAATAAGCTTCTAAGCCTCGGTCTCTTGCGCAAAACACAAGCACCTGTGCCCCGCTGGCCCCGCTATTTAAAACACGCTCCTCTTGGAGTCCCACGCATGAAAAGCTAGACTAGAATAGCATGTTGGACATTATTTTGTTAGCATTTCTTATACAAATAGACTATTCGAAGAGGGACGCACACTCTTGTTTGCTGAATGTTAAATACAGCAGCCAATAGAACTCACGGGTAGTTTGAAAGAAGAGCGAACGCGGATGGCGGTTATTTACTGTGCATTCGGAAAGTATTCAGACCTTTACTTTTTTGTTACGTTACAGCCTTATTCTAAAATTTATTACATTGTTTTTTTTTCCCTCAATCTATACACAATACCGCATAATGACAAAGCAAAAACAGGTTTTTTGAATGTTTGCAAATGTATTAAAAATAAAAAACTGAAATCACATTGTGTACAGTCGTGGTCAAAAGTTTTGAGAATGACACAAGTATTGGCCTTCACAAAGTTTGCTGCTTCAGTGTTTTTAAATATATTTGTCAGATGTTACTATGGTATACTGAAGTATAATTACAAGCATTCCATAAGTGTCAAAGGCTTTTATTTACAATTACATTAAGTTTATGCAAAGAGTCAATATTTGCAGTGCTGACCCTTCTTTTTCAAGACCTCTGCAATTCGCCCTGCTATGCTGTCAATTAACTTCTGGGCCACATCCTGACTGATGGCAGCCCATTCTTGCATAATCAATGCTTGGAGTTTGTCAGAATTTGTGGGTTTTTGTTTGTCCACCCACCTCTTGAGGATTGACCACAAGTTCTCAATGGGATTAAGGTCTGGGGAGTTTCCTGGCCATGGACCCAAAATGTCGATGTTTTGTTCCCTGAGCCACTTAGTTATCACTTTTGCCTTATGGCAAGGTGCTCCATCATGCTGGAAAAAGCTTTGGTCGTCACCAAACTGTTCTTCGATGGTTGGGAGAAGTTGCTCTCGGAGGATGTGTTGGTACCATTCTTTATTCATAGCTGTGTTCTTAGGCAAAATTGTGAGTGAGCCCACTCCCTTGGCTGAGAAGCAACCCCACACATGAATGGTCTCAGGATGCTTTACTGTTGGCATAACACAGGACTGATGGTAGCGCTCACCTTGTCTACTCCAGACAAGCTTTTTTCCGGATGCCCCAAACAATCGGAAAGGGGATTCATCAGAGAAAATGACTTTTCCCCAGTCCTCAGCAGTCCAATCCCTGTACCTTTTGCAGAATATCAGTCTGTCCCTGATGTTTTTCCTGGAGAGAAGTTGCCTCCTCGCTGCCCTTCTTGACACCAGGCCTTCCTCCAAAAGTCTTTGCCTCACTGTGTGTGCAGATGCACTCACACCTGCCTGCTGCCATTCCTGAGCAAGCTCTGCACTGGTGGTGCCCCGATCCCGCAGCTGAATCAACTTTAGGAGACGGTCCTGGCGCTTGCTGGACTTTCTTGGGCACCCTGAAGCCTTCTTCACAACAATTGAACCTCTCTCCTTGAAGTTCTTGATGATCCGATAAATGGTTGATTTAGGTGCAATCTTACTAGCAGCAATATCCTTGCCTGTGAAGCCCTTTTTGTGCAAAGCAATGATGACGGCACGTGTTTCCTTGCAGGTAACCATGGTTAACAGAGGAAGAACAATGATTTCAAGCACCACCCTCCTTTGAAAGCTCCCAGTCTGTTATTCTAACTCAATCAGCATGACAGAGTGATCTCCAGCAACCTCGTCCTCGTCAACACTCTCACCTGTGTTAACGAGAGAATCACTGACATGATGACAGCTGGTCCTTTTGTGGCAGGGCTGAAATGCAGTGGAAATGTTTTTTGGGGATTAAGTTCATTTTCATGGCAAAGAGGGACTTTGCAATTAATTAAAATTCATCTGATCACTCTTCATGACATTCTGGAGTATATGCAAATTGCCAACATCAAAACTGATGCAGCAGACTTTGTGAAAATTTAATATTTGTGTCATTCTCAAAACTTTTGACCACGACTGTAGATTGATGAGGGAATAAATGTATTTAATCAATTTTAGAATAAGGCTGTAACGTAGCAAAATGTGGGAAAAGGGAAAGGGGTCTAGAACCTTCCAGAAGGACAACCATCTCTGCCAATCAGGTTTTATGGTAGAGTGGCCAGACGGAAGCCACTCCTCAGTAAAACATGACAGCCCGCTTGGAGTTTGCCAAAAGGCCCCTAAAGGACTCTCAGACCATAAGAAACTATTTGAACTGAATGCCAAGCGTCACGTCTGGAGGAAACCTGGCACCCTCGCTACGGTGAAGCATGGTGGTGGCAGCAAATTGCTGCAGGGATGTTTTTAAGCAGCAGGGACTGGGATACTAGTCAGGATCGAGGGAAAGATGAACGGAGCAAAGTACAGAGATCCTTGATGAAAACCTGCTCCAGGGTGCTCAGGACTTCAGACTGGGGCGAAGGTTCACCTTCCAATAGGACAACGACACAGCCAAGACAATGCAGGATTGGCTTCGGGACTCTGAATGTCCTTGAGTGGCCCAGCCAGAGCCCGGACTTGAACCAGATCGAACATCTCTGGAGAGACCTGAAAATAGCTGTGCAGCGATGCTCCCCATCCAACCTGACAGAGTTGAGAGGATCTGCAGAGAAGAATGGGAGAAACTCCCCAAATACAGGTGTGCCAAGCTTGTAGCGTCATACCCAAGAAGACTCGATGCTGTAATCGCTGCCAAAGGTGCTTCAACAAAGTACTGAGTAAAGGGTCTGAATACTCATGTAAATGTGCTTTTATTTTATTTATTTTTACAAAACATACAAACCTGTGTTTGCTTTGGCATTATGGGGTATTGTGTGTAGATTGATGAGGGGAGGGGGGGGGAAACAATTTAATCAATTTTAGAATAAGGGTGTAATGTAATAAAATGTGGAAAAAGTCAAGGGCTCTGAATACTTTCCGAATGCATTGTATGTGGATGAGTTGAGTTACAGTGGGTAGAACAAGTATTTGATACACTGTCGATTTTGCAGGTTTTCCTACTTACAAGGCATGTAGAGGTCTGTAATTTTTATCATAGGTACACTTCAACTGTGAGAGACGGAATCTAAAACAAAAATCCAGAAAATCACATTGTATGATTTTTAAGTAACTAATTTGCATTTTATTGCATGACATAAGTATTTGATCACCTACCAACCAGTAAGAATTCCGGCTCTCACAGACCTGTTAGTTTTTTTTAAGAAGCCCTCCTGTTCTCCACTCATTACATGTATTAACTGCACCTGTTTGAACTCGTTACCTGTATAAAAGACACCTTTCCACAGACTCAATCAAACAGACTCCAACCTCTCCACAATGGCCAAGACCAGAGAGCTGTGTAAGGACATCAGGGATAAAATTGTGGCTGGGATGGACTACAGGACAATAGGCAAGCAGCTTGGTGAGAAGGCAACAACTGTTGGCGCAATTATTAGAAAATGGAAGAAGTTCAAGATGACGGTCAATCACCCTCTGTCTGGGGCTCCATGCAAGATCTCACCTTGTGGGGCATCAATGATCATGAGGAAGGTGAGGGATCAGCCCAGAACTACACGGCAGGACTGGTCAATGACCTGAAGAGAGCTGGGACCACAGTCTCAAAGAAAACCATTAGTAACACACTACGCCGTCATGGATTAAAATCCTGCAGCGCACGCAAGGTCCCCCTGCTCAAGCCAGCGCATGTCCAGGCCCATCTGAAGTTTGCCAATGACCATCTGGATGATCCAGAGGAGGAATGGGAGAAGGTAATGTGGTCTAATGAGACAAAAATAGAGCTTTTTGGTCTAAACTCCACTCGCGGTGTTTGGAGGAAGAAGAAGGATGAGTACAACCTCAAGAACACCGTCGCAACCGTGAAGCATGGAGGTGGAAACATCATTCTTTGGGGATGCTTTTCTGCAAAGGGGACAGGACGACTGCACCGTATTGAGGGGAGGATGGATGGGGCCATGTATTGCGAGATCTTGGCCATCAACCTCCTTCCCTCAGTAAGAGCATTGAAGATGGGTCATGGCTGGTTCTTCCAGAATGACAAGACCCGAAACACACAGCCAGTGCAACTAAGGAGTGGCTCTGTAAGAAGCATCTCAATGTCCTGGAGTGGCCTAGCCAGTCTCCAGACCTGAACCCAATAGAAATCTTTGGAGGGAGCTGAAAGTCCGTATTGCCCAGCGACAGCCCCCGAAACCTGAAGGATCTGGAGAAGGTCTGTATGGAGGAGTGGGCCAAAATCCCTGCTGCAGTGTGTGCAAACCTGGTCAAGACCTACAGGAAATGTATGATCTCTGTAATTGCAAACAAAGGTTTCTGTACCAAATATTAAGATCTGCTTTGCTGATGTATCAAATACTTATGTCATGCAATAAAATGCAAATGAATTACTTAAAAATCATACAATGTGATTTTCTGGATTTTTGTTTTAGATTCCGTCTCTCACAGTTGAAGTGTACCTATGATAAAAATTACAGACCTCTACATGCTTTGTAAGTAGGAAAACCTGCAAAATCGGCAGTGTATCAAATACTTGTTCTCCCCTTTGTATGTAAATGCCTTCAAACCTAGTGAAAAGAGCTTTATGGACAGGTTTCCCAGATTACTACTGCGCGCTAGGCTTAATCTGTGGACTAGTAGGCTTAATCTGTATCTGGGAAAACAGCCCTATAAGCAAGCTGAAGTTTTATTATGCCATTTATAGGAATACATTTAATATATAATATGCCATTTAGCAGGCGCTTTGATCCAAAGCGACTTACAGTCATGCGTGCATACAATTTTTTTTTAGGTATGGGTGGTCCCGGGGATCGAACCCACTACCCTGGCGTTACCAGCTGAGCTACAGAGGACGCCATTTTGGGAATGTGTTTTTCTAAGAGTTAACGACAATTAAGAAACACAGAAGAAGAGCCATTCTCAGGGTTTATGTTAATAATGATCCATCTCTCCTTTTTCCAGGCCCAGCCTTCAACTACCTGGACGCTCCTGCCGTCAGAGTGACTGGTGTAGACATCCCAATGCCATACGCTAAGATCCTGGAGGACCACAGTGTACCTCAGATCAAAGACATTATCTTCTCAGTCAAGAAGGTCTTGAATATGTAAACATACCAATGTCTCCCTCCCTCTCCCACCCCTCTGTTACTTGCAGACCAACCTTATTTACCTTTTAAGTATTTACTTATACAATAGTAAGTACTGCAGGAAGTACTAATCCCCCCATGTCAATTTACCAGTAAATATACACACATCTCTACAGGAAAATAGTCCCTATTCACATCACTACAGGACAATTGTCCTTATTCACATCACATGACTACAGGAAAATATTCCTTATTCACAACACTACAGGAAAATGGTCCTTATTCACATCACATGGCTACAAGAAAATAGTCCTTATTCACATCACATGGCTACAGGAAAATAGTCCTTATTCACATCACACGACTACAGGAAAATAGTCCTTATTCACATCACACGACTACAGGAAAATAGTCCTTATTCACATCACACGGCTACAGGAAAATAGTCCTTATTCACATCACACGGCTACAGGAAAATAGTCCTTATTCACATCACACGGTTACAGGAAAATAGTCCTTATTCACATCACACGACTACAGGAAAATAGTCCTTATTCACATCACACGGCTACAGGAAAATAGTCCTTATTCACATCACACGGCTACAGGAAAATAGTCCTTATTCACATCACACGACTACAGGAAAATAGTCCTTATTCACATCACACGGCTACAGGAAAATAGTCCTTATTCACATCACACGGCTACAGGAAAATAGTCCTTATTCACATCACACGGCTACAGGAAAATAGTCCTTATTCACATCACACGGCTACAGGAAAATAGTCCTTATTCACATCACACGGCTACAGGAAAATAGTCCTTATTCACATCACACGGCTACAGGAAAATAGTCCTTATTCACATCACACGGCTACAGGAAAATAGTCCTTATTCACATCACACGGCTACAGGAAAATAGTCCTTATTCACATCACACGGCTACAGGAAAATAGTCCTTATTCACATCACATGGCTACAGGAAAATAGTCCTTATTCACATCACACGACTACAGGAAAATAGTCCTTATTCAGATACAGTAATACCTACATGTACTTGCACTTCTGTTTCCTGTTTGGATGGTGGACAGACAAGACAGTGATGTCAAGTAAACCAACTAACTCATCAACGTTGTATAGTAGAGATCTGTCATTGATCCATTTATGAAAATACTTGAAGAAGAAGAAGATATTGTTGTTTGTAAGGACATGTATTTATTATGGCTGATATTATTGTACCAACTCCAGACTGTATTATTGTATTTCTGTAAATGGCTCTGTTACAGAAATAAAACTCCCATTTTATCAGTCTCTGAATAAGAGTCTCCGCGAAATGACTAAAATGAGAAATGTAAGTTCATGGTGATTTACACTGAACAACCAGGGACAAATGGATCCAATCCCAGGATCCCAGGATCTAGCTGGATTCAAGACTAGGCGTTCCATGTGTGGCAGTGCAAGGTGGCAGAATCAAGGAGCCAGAGGAGGTGGTAGGTGGGGATGAGGAGGACCCATGGTTGGACAAAAACAAGACATTAATTGATTTCAGATGAAGAATTTCAGGATACATGGCTTGTCTTGGAAAAACAGTTGTCCATAGCAGTAACATTCAGGACACAAAAATGACAATTTAGGCTTTATCATTTTTTAAATAAATAATATCAGATACTATCTTATAGAAATACTTTTAATTATTATTCGTATGATAAGTAGTATAATATATATTAGTATAATATATATTTTCCATAATTATTCATGTACATAGTATAAGGACAGGATTTATTCTGAAGAGTTACAAAAATCCGTGACCCGGAAATACTTAGTTATTCTTTCCTGTTTCACAGTGACGTATATCACCAATGATTTTCTATTATATTAACAAGATATTCGAGTGACCGCTCTAACAATGGAAATACATGTCCTCAAAGATGGAAGGCAGGCGGGAGGAGACAAGATCAGGTGGGACCATTCTATCCAATGAGACAGCAGAGACGCTGTGCACAACAGGTCATAGAGATAGAGGACTCATTTACATTTACGTCATTTAGCAGACGCTCTTATCCAGAGCGACTTACAGTTAGTGAGTGCATACATTAATTTTTTATTTTTTCATACTGGCCCCCCGTGGGAATCGAACCCACAACCCTGGCGTTGCAAACACCATGCTCTACCAACTGAGCTACACCCCTGCCGGCCATTCCCTCCCCTACCCTGGACAACGCTGGGCAAATTGTGCGCCGCCCCATGTTATTTTAACATCTGTGACACTTTAAAGCAGTCAATTTTCTTCTTCATTGACTGATCGCTCCCAACGCATGAATCCCCACCCAGTTGACAACTTTAAAATGGTGGAAGCCCTCAATGACAATGTCCATGCTAAAACTGGTTATATCCATGACAATCCTCTATATCTTTATGACAACAGGCACAACTCCGATATAGTTTTTTTGGTCAAAGTTGCCGAAAGGCCACGTGTGTCCACTTCAATCAGTGCATTCGTAACAACCCAACCATAACGAAACTTGTATTCGATCAAATAAGCCTCAAGTAACAAATTAGCAATTACATATTTTGTTGACATCTACACAAAAATTCCTCGCTTCGTGGGCTTATTTTCGTGGACAGAATTATGTCGGAGTAATACCTCTCGCTTCGCCTCTTCCTCTCTGATAGCATTCACAGACTGGCGCTAAGACCAACACGACGCAGAAGACCATCAAAGTGGAAAGTTAGCTAGCTACAATGTTGCTGATGGTTGGTTGGTTTGTTGGTTGTCTAGTCACGATTTTTGTGGCGCAGGCAGCGGAGCCATACTGAACCATATTTGGCGGAGCATCCCTCTCTGATCTTGGTGCCATGGTTTACATTTCCAGACTAACCAGCTCACTGCTTCAGCATGGATCCCATCTGATCTAGCTAGCTACAGAGGAACAAATGCAACATCGCAAACAGGTTGGGTAAATGAATCTCATAAACCTAGCTAATGTGTTAAAATACGTTCATTCAAAAATGTTCAGTAGAAAGGGTGATCGCATAGCTAGCTAGTGTTTGTTTCAGTTAGCTAACATCCCCTGCTGTTTGTATCCCAACTTCAAATCCTGGATGTAACTAGCTAGCTAACGTCACTATTAAGAGCTTTGAAATTACGAACAATGGTCTGTAAATAACTAGTTTTTTTTTTAATTATTTTTTATTCTAGTTTAGCTAACTAACCTGTGATAATTAGCAAGGCTGGCTAACTATTAACCAAAAATGGACTAAATTAGGCTAAAGGCGTCAGTATGCTTACTTTCGGCTAGCGCTAACTAGCTGAACCGAACTAGTCCTGTTTGTCTGTTTTGAGACGCCGTAGCCAGTAATTCGCTTTATTAAAATAGTCACAATTAATCTAAAGTAACTCAAGAGATCTGTCATTAATTTAGACGTTTTTTGCCGAAGAGATCTTTAGTCGCGCAATTTTACATCTAGCTAAGATGTTTGGTGCAGTATTTTATTAATGAAAAAAATGAAAACGAGTTCTGTCGTGGAATGACAACAAAGAATCCCTGCTCTTGTCCAGTCACCTAACGAGGAGGTCGTAGACTTCAGCTCCAGAAAGCAGCCGAAGAAACCCCAAAATCCTAAAGGAATAAAAACGTCAAATGTTGTCATAATATATGTACGAACTCTACCGAACTGTACCTTCATTTGAAAATACCTTAGCCTGAAAAACGAAAAAACAACAACCTGGCAATGGTATTGTTTGTCCATTTTGAGACGATAGTCAAGAAGATAATCAAGAAATCCTTTTAATTTTTGTCGGAGATGTTAGTTGCGCAATTTTATGTCCTAAGATGTTTGGTGCAGGATTTCTCAAGTTAAATTTTTTAGCATGAAAACGTTCTACTAAGCTAAAATGTGGGATTGTTTAAGATGGTCATACCAAGGATCATTTAGCTATTTGCATTTTAGGACTCCTTTAGGTATAAAACAAATACTTGATGAAACATTGAATTTGGCCTTACTGCTATTAGGGTTAGGGTGCAGTCATCCTGTCCCCTTTGCAGAAAAGCATCCCCAAAGAATGATGTTTCCACCTCCATGCTTCACGGTTGGGGTGGTGTTCTTGGGGTTGTACTCATCCTTCTTCTTCCTCCAAACACGGCGAGTGGAGTTTAGACCAAAAAGCTCTATTTTTGTCTCATCAGACCACATGACCTTCTCCCATTCCTCCTCTGGATCATCCAGATGGTCATTGGCAAACTTCAGATGGGCCTGGACATGCGCTGGCTTGAGCAGGGGGACCTTGCGTGCGCTGCAGGATTTTAATCCATGACGGCGTAGTGTGTTACTAATGGTTTTCTTTGAGACTGTGGTCCCAGCTCTCTTCAGGTCATTGACCAGGTCCTGCGTGTAGTTCTGGGCTGATCCCTCACCTTCCTCATGATCATTGATGCCCCACGAGGTGAGATCTTGCATGACCGAGGGTGATTGACCGTCATCTTGAACTTCTTCCATTTTCTAATAATTGCGCCAACCGTTGTTGCCTTCTCACCAAGCTGCTTGCCTATTGTCCTGTAGCCCATCCCAGCCTTGTGCAGGTCTACAATTTTATCCCCGATGTCCTTACACAGCTCTCTGGTCTTGGCCATTGTGGAGAGGTTGGAGTCTGTTTGATTGAGTGTGTGGACAGGTGTCTTTTATACAGGTAACAAGTTCAAACAGGTGCAGTTAATACAGGTAATGAGTGGAGAACAGGAGGGCTTCTTAAAGAAAAACTAACAGGTCTGTGAGAGCTGGAATTCTTACTGGTTGGTAGGTGATCAAATACTTATGTCATGCAATAAAATGCAAATTAATTACTTAAAAATCATCTCTCACAGTTGAAGTGTACCTATGATAAAAATTACAGACCTACATGCTTTGTAAGTAGGAAAACCTGCAAAATCGGCAGTGTATCAAATACTTGTTCTCCCCACTGTATATACACTTCCATACATTTTTCAAAACTGGTACCGGGTTACCTTCAGACTAGTCTTGAGTGTCTCACCTTTCCACAGAGGGGTCATATTGGTGTGTAGTCCAAACTGTTCGGACGCTACAGACAGAAGTTGTCAGATCGGCGGTACCAACTATAGATGAGTCCCGTGAGCTTGTGGTGGTCGTAGAGCAAAACGGAGAACCCCATGTTCGTGAGAGTCTCTCATAGGGCAGTCCCCGGCAAAAAAAAAAAACTTGGCCAACCGAGCGTTGCCTGTTCTTTCGACCAATCGATTGGTTGAAATGTTAAAACTTGTATTTTTCCAAATAGACACACCCTGTGTGTTTTTAATAAAATCAACTATATGCACTGAGCTTGTCTGATGCTTTAAGTACACTGTTTGATTTAAATATTTAAGACACACAAATGACTCGAGGGAAACAGATCAAGATAGCCTAACCAGAAGAAGAAAACCTTGTTCCTCACCCTCCTCCTGCTGATTGTGCCATAATGCTCCTGTAGATGCCGGTAATAGGTTACACCAGGGGTCGGCAGCCTTTTCCATTTCGAGTGCCAATTTATATGACAATTTCTACCGATCTGCGTGCCAGTTATGATTTTCACATGCACATTTTCATGGAACAGTTTCATTTAATTTATTATAGTCTTCGTATCTCAAAATCATTGTCATGTGGTTAATCTAAATTCTATCTAAATGAAAATGATACAAATCTAAAAAGTAACTTCTATTGCCAATATGTAAAAAAAAAAAAAAAAAGCCTACATAAAGCCAACGAATAAAAACGTTACAGCCTGCAGGTAGAAAATATCCGGATATTTTTTTTTAAATATCCTGTAAATCACATTGGCTACTCATGGCATCTCTACAACAACCTTGAAACATTGTATCAACTATTAACTGGGTCCAGCCCGAAGCTTGTATAAAATAATCTGGGCCACGGTGAGCTCGGGACAGACACAGCTGAAGGCTATTTGTGCAAGCGATAAGAAGCAATCAGGTATTTTATGACTGGATCAGAACATTACATTTTTCCCTTTAATGCCGAGTGGGAATCGAAAGGGAGAGAGCTGGAAATATTTTTCAAATACATTGAGGAACTATTGTCACTCAATGGATTCTAAAAAAATACTTGTTTGAGGTGAAGGGGGAAAAAAGTACTTTGAGAAGCTCCACAGCTCATTAGTGGTGGTGCATTAAGCCAATCAGAAATACTATCAGATCCCCAAATGGGCACATTTATAGGTCTACATTAATACACAGGCCACGTAGCCTAGGCCTAGTTCTATGCGTAATCAGGTGTGTGTCTTTACTCAACATTGACAGGAGCGCTACAAACAAAAGACAATAAATAAACTCGTAAATGGAATGAAATAAACCAAAACGTGTTTCTCAGCAGGTTTTGAGCTCTGCAAACAACTTGTCCACTCTGAGAATGAGAACAGTAAATGACTGCAACAATAATAATATACTGAACAAAAATATAAACAAAACATTTTTTTTTTTTTACTGAGTTACAGTTCATTTAAGGAAATCAGTCAATTGAAATAAATTCATTAGGCCCTAATCTATGGATTTCACATGACTAGGCAGGGGCGCAGCCATGGGTGGGCCTGAGATGGCATAGGCCCACCCACTTGGCAGCCAGGCCCACCCACTGGGGAGCCAGGCCCAGCCAATCAGAATGAGTTTTTCCCCACAAAAGGGCTTTATTACAGACAGAAATACTCCTCAGCACCCCCATCCCCCCTCAGACGATCCCGCAGGTGAAGAAGCCGGATGTGGAGGTCCTGGGCTGGCGTGGTTACATGTGGTTGGACTTACTGCCAAATTCTCTAAATGATTTTGGAGTCGGCTTATGGTAGAGAAATTAACAATAAATTATCTGGCAACAGCTCTGGTGGACATTCCTGCAGTCAGCATGCCAATTGCACACTCCCTCAACTTGAGACATCTGTGGCATAGTGTTGTGTGACAAAACTGCACATTTTAAAGTGGCCTTTTATTGTCCCCAGCACAAGGTGCACCTGTGTAATGATCATGCTGTTTAATCGGCTTCTTGATATGCCACACCTGTTAGGTGGATGAATTCTTGGCAAAGGAGAAGTGCTCACTAGCAGGGATGTAAACCAATTTGTGCAATTGTTTTTTGAGAAATACGTTTTTTGTGCGTATGGAAAATTGTTTATTTTATATTTTTCAGCTCATGAAACATGGGACTAACACTTTACATGTTGCGCTTATATTTTTGAATGGATTAACAGAAGTTGCCGTAACCAAACAAACATTGTAGATTAGAAATTATGGGAATTAACGGTAATGTACTGGTGATATATGTAATGGGGAATTGATAGACACTAACAATCAAAGGGCAAACAATTCACACAATGAAGTGATAAAACAATGAATGCGCAAAAAATGGCGGGAGAGAGCGCATTCTGGAGCGAGACTTGCCTTGTGCATCTTAGCCACACTCCCTTTCTTCCTGAATGGATTAGTCCACTGTGACCCGGCACAAATCAGGCGGGTGTCTCGTATGCCATAAAAAAAAAATATATTTGCGACTGCTCGTCTAAAGACCTCTGTCGACTAAATGGGCTCAGCCTTATGATCCTTCCATAGTTTGTAGGCCAAACCGTTCGGAAGCTACAGACATTACGTAAAGAAAACCGATTTTTCGGGACGTCTCATGGTCTGACAAACACCGCTGTAGCTGGGTCACCTTCCACCGCAGGTGCGGAAGGCCGCCATTAGCGGATGCGGTGGATTGAGACGCAGCCATTGCAAAAAACAGCTATATCTAGCTTAAACAGATGGATTTCGATTGGGATTTTTTAATGCTAGTTAGATTTCCGTGGGGACGCGGATATCGACTCTAGTTTTTTTTTAAGACCTTCACATGAAAAACGAGGAAAAAGCGGCAGTAGTACTGTTTGTCCATCTTGAGACACCGTAGCCTCTTGTGTCAAACAGCTGAAAAATATTGTTTGCCGAAGACCAAAAAATGTCACAATGTAATCATAATATACAGGGCTGATAGCATCAGCTGATATTGCACCAACTAGATTCAAAGAATAATGTCCTACCTTCAAAACAGCGGTGTATTTTAAATTGACCTGCTCGTGAGTTGCTGCTGGAACTATTGCTGCTGCTGCTGTAATTTACAGTGCTATGAAAAAGGATTTGCCCCCTTTTCTAATTTTCTCTACTTTTGCATATTTGTGATACTGAATGTTATCAGATCTTCAACCAAAACCTAATATTAGATAAAGGGAACATAAGTGAACAAATAACACAACAATTACATATTTATTTCATAAACAAAGTTATGCAACACCCAATTCCCCTGTGTGAAAAAGTAATTGCCCCCTCACACTCAATAACTGGTTGTGCCACCTTTAGCTGCAATGACTCCAACCAAATGCTTCCTGTAGTTGTTGATCAGTCTCTCACGTCGCTGTGGAGGAATTTTGGCCCACTCTTCCATGCAGAACTGCTTTAACTCAGTGACGTGTGGGTTTTCAAGCATGAACTGCTCGTTTCAAGTCCTGCCACAACATCTCAATTGGGATTAGGTCTGGACTTTGACTAGGCCATTCCAAAACATCCAATTTGTTGCTTTTTAGCAATTTTCATGTAGACTAGATTGTGTGTTTTGGATCATTGTCTTGCTGCATGACCCAGCTGCGCTTCAGCTTCAGCTCACAGACGGATGGTCTGACATTCTCCTGAATAATTCTCTGATACAGAGCAGAATTCATGGTTCCTTCTATTAAGGCAAGTCGTCCAGGTCCTGAGGCAGCAAAGCATCCCCAAACCATCACACCACCACCACCATGCTTGACCTTTGGTATGATGTTCTTACTGTGGAATGCAGAGTTTGGTTTTCGCCAGGCATAATGGGACCCATCTCGTCCAAATTCTTGGAAGAACGTTCCTTGGACAGATGATTCAAAATTATAACTTTTTGGACGACATGGTTCCAGTAATGTCTGGCGAAAACCAAACTCTGCATTCCACAGTAAGAACATCATACCAAAGGTCAAGCATGGGAAGTGGAGCCTGCGAGAAGAGCCCTGTGGTTTCAGGCTATTCGGCGTGGGAAATTAATTCACTGTTCAGCAGGACAATAACCTAAAACACAAGGCCAAATCTACACTGGAGTTGCTTACCAAGAAAACAGTGAATGTTCCTGAGTAGCCGAGTTACACTTTGACTTAAATCTACTTGAAAATCTATGGCAAGACATGAAAATGGTTGATCAACAACCAATTTGACAGAGCTTGAAGAATTGTGAAAATAATAACGGGTAAATGTTGCAGAATCCAGGTGTGGAAAGCTCTTAGAGACTTACCCAGAAAGACTCACAGCTGTAATCGCTGCCAAAGGTGCTTCTACAAAATAATGACTCAGGGGTGTGAATACTTATGTAAATGAGATATTTGTATTTATATTTCAATACAATTGCAAACATTTCAAGTATGTTTTAACTTTGTCATTATGGTGTATTGTGTGTAGATGGGTGAGAAAAATAATTCGGGCTGTAAAACAAAATGTGGAATAAGTCAAGGGGTATGAATGCTTTCTGAAGGCACTGTATGTGGATCATTTCTAGCCCAAATGAAATGAACTAAATTTAATTGGTGCATGAATGTGATACTAGCTATATTGAAGGTTGATAAGGGCCAACTCGGACAATCATCTATTGATATCTTGTTGACAGTTCTTCATTTAATCTCTCTCTCTCTCTGTCTCTCTCTCTCTCTGTCTCTCTGTCTCTCTCTCTCTCTCTCTCTCTCTCTCTCTCTCTCTCTCTCTCTCTCTCTCTCTCTCTCTCTCTCTCTCTCTCTCTCTCTCTCTGTCTCTCTCTCTCTCTGCCTCTCTCTCTCTCTCTCTCTCTCTCTCTGTCTCTCTCTCTCTCTGTCTCTCTCTCTCTCTGTCTCTCTCTCTCTCTCTCTGCCTCTGTCTCTGTCTCTCTCTCTCTCTCTCTCTCTCTCTCTCTCTCTCTCTCTCTCTCTGCCTCTGTCTCTCTCTCGCTCTCTCTCTCTCTCTGCCTCTCTCTCTGTCTCTCTGTCTCTCTCTCTGTCTCTCTGTCTCTCTCTGTCTCTCTCTCTCTCTCTAGAGCAGATCCCAGAGCGTGGAATAACAGAAGGAACAGCACTTCGTTCCACCCTGCCTCTGTTCACCCGGGGAGGAGGGGCCGGTGGGGGCCCTATGGTAGTGAATAGAAATGTTCACTACAACATAGTGGTGAAGATGGAAAATGGAGACTGGGGATATATGGTGAGTGTCAATAAGGAAGAGGAAGTGACGATCCATGTCCTGTGAAATGGGCTACAACCGTTAGGACAGATCAGTGGTAGCCTGATCCCAGATCAGTGGTAGCCCGATCCCAGATCAGTGGTAGCCTGATCCCAGATCTGTGGTAGCCTGATCCCAGATCTGTGGTAGCCTGATCCTAGATCTGTTCGCGCTGTCGTGACAATGAGCTTGGCTTCCATTTACCACATATGATCCACTTGTTCATGGACCATAGGAGTTGGCGAGACAGCACAAACAGACCTGGGACCAGACTAGAAATGTCACCCGGGATTTACACATCCAGTTTGTTTCTCTTTCTGTCTCCTGTAGATGAATGAACACTACCGGTCGAAAGTTTTAGAACACCTCCTCATCCCAGGGTTTTTCTTTATTTTTACTATTTTCTACATTGTAGAATAATAGTGAAGACATCAAAACTATGAAATAACACATATGGAATCATGTAGTAACCAAAAAAGTGTTAAACAAATCCAAATATTTTATATTTGAGATTCTTCAAATAGCCACCCTTTGCCTTGATGACAGCTTTGCACACTCTTGGCATTCTCTCAACCAGTTTCATGAGGTAGTCATGGAATGCATTTCAATTAACAGGTGTGCCTTCTTAAAAGTTAATTTGAGGAATTTATTTCCTTCTTAATGCGTTTGAGCCAATCAGTTGTGTTGTGACAAGGTAGGGGGGGTATACAGAAGACAGCCCTATTTGGTAAAAGACCATGTCCATATTATGATATTATATATGATGTCATATTATATTATGACTGACCCTGTGTCTGTCTGTCTATAGATGACTGACCCTGTGACCTTCAACGTAGGTGGCTGGCTGTCTATAGATGACTGACCCTGTGACCCTCAACGTGGGTGGCTGGCTGTCTATAGATGACTGACCCTGTGTCTGTCTGTCTATAGATGACTGACCCTGTGACCCTCAACGTGGGTGGCTGGCTGTCTATAGATGACTGACCCTGTGACCCTGTGTCAGTCTGTCTATAGATGACTGACCCTGTGACCTTCAACGTGGGTGGCTGTCTATAGATGACTGACCCTGTGACCCTCAACGTGGGTGGCTGGCTGTCTATAGATGACTGACCCTGTGACCCTCAACGTGGGTGGCTGTCTGTCTATAGATGACTGACCCTGTGTCTGTCTGTCTATAGATGACTGACCCTGTGACCCTCAACGTGGGTGGCTGTCTATAGATGACTGACCCTGTGTCTGTCTGTCTATAGATGACTGACCCTGTGACCCTCAACGTGGGTGGCTGTCTATAGATGACTGACCCTGTGAACCTCAACGTGGGTGGCTGGCTGTCTATAGATGACTGACCCTGTGAACCTCAACGTGGGTGGCTGGCTGTAGATGACTGACCCTGTGAACCTCAACGTGGGTGGCTGGCTGTCTATAGATGTGTGACCCTGTGTCTGTCTGTCTATAGATGACTGACCCTGTGACCCTCAACGTGGGTGGCTGTCTGTACTCCACGTCCCTGTCCACCCTGCAGCGCTACCCTGACTCCATGCTAGGGGCCATGTTCCTGGGGACTTCCCCACCACCCTCGATGCTCAGGTACTGTGCAGAGTTCATGTGTGTACATGCATACCTGTATGTATACATTTTGGTATTATTTTGGTGGACATGTTTATCTCTCAGGGTGTGTAGGGTGTAAATCCAGGGTTAGGAAAGTATTCAGACCCCTTGACTTTCTCCACATTTTTTTACGTGTCAGCCTTATTCTAAAATTGATTAAATATTTTTTCCCCCTCATCAATCTACACACAATACCCCATAATGACAATGCAAAAACAGGTTTTTAGAAAATTTTGCAAATGTATTAAAAATGGAAATATCACATTTACGTAAGTATTCAGACCCTTTACTCAGTACTTTGTTTAAGCACCTTTGGCTGCGATTACAGCATCAAGTCTTCTTGGGTATGATATTACAAGCTTGACACATCTGTTTTTGGGGAGTTTCTCCCATTCTTCGCTGCCACCATCATGCTTCACCGTAGGGATGGAGGCCACTGTGTTCTTGGGGACCTTAAATGCTGCAGACATTTTTGCTGCCCTTCCCCAGATCTGTGCCTCGACACAATCCTGTCTCTGAGCTCTACGGACAATTCCTTCGACCTCATGGCTTGGTTTTTTCTATTTTAGAATAAGGCTGTAACGTAACAAAATGTGGAAAAAGGTAAGGGGTCTGAATACTTTCCGAATGCAATGTACATACCTGTATGTCTGTGTGACATGGGAATATGACAAACTTTGATTTGACAGGGACACTACTTCATCGACCGAGACGGACCCCTGTTCCGCTACGTCCTGAACTTCCTCCGCACCTCGGAGCTCACCCTGCCCTGCGACTTCACAGAGATGGATCTGCTGCGGAAGGTAGCCGAGAGGTTAGAGCGGTGGACCAGCAACTGGAGGGTTGCCGGTTCAAATCTGAGCTAGCAGAGGACTATCCTCTGAGTGTGTTTCTCGGGGGGTGTTCGGATATAAGAAATAAACGTTTCAGTGTCTTTGTGACATTTGACAATAAAGTAATCTTCTTCTTCTTCTTCTTCGAAGGAGGCGGACTTCTACCAGATCGAGCCGTTGATCCAGTCTCTCACCGACACCAAACCTCTCTACCCCCTGGACACCTTCGAGGAGCTGGTGGAGCTCTCGTCAACCAGGAAACTGTCCAAGTACTCCAACCCTGTTGCCGTCATCATCACCCAGCTCACCATCACCACCAAAGTCCACTCCCTACTGGAGGGGGTCTCTAACAGCTTCACCAAGTGGATCAAACACATGATGGATTCCAGGGACTTCCAGGTGTCCTTCACCTTTGGTCCGTGTGACTACCACCAGGAGGTGTCTCTCAGAGTACTCCTGGTGGACTACATCTCCAAACAGGGCTTCAGCATCCGGAACACCAGGGTCCACCACATGAGTGAACGGGCCAATGAGAACACAGTGGAGCACCACTGGACTTTCTGCCGGCTAGCTCGCAAGGTCGACGACTGACAATTATGATTTGGGGTTCATTTATTGCTGAGTTGAAATCAACTCCTAGTACTTACTCCCTGGCTGTAACCCTGGTCATAATCCTCCCTGGCTGTAACCCTGGTCATGATCCTCCCTGGCTGTAACCCTGGTCATAATCCACCCTGCTGTAACCCTGGTCATAATCCACCCTGGCTGTAACCCTGGTCATAATCCTCCCTGGCTGTAACCCTGGTCATAATCCTCCCTGGCTGTAACCCTGGTCATAATCCTCCCTGGCTGTAACCCTGGTCATGATCCTCCCTGGCTGTAACCCTGGTCATAATCCACCCTGCTGTAACCCTGGTCATAATCCACCCTGGCTGTAACCCTGGTCATAATCCTCCCTGGCTGTAACCCTGGTCATTATCCTCCCTGGCTGTAACCCTGGTCATAATCCACCCTGGCTGTAACCCTGGTCATAATCCACCCTGGCTGTAACCCTGGTCATAATCATCCCTGGCTGTAACCCTGGTCATAATCCACCCTGCTGTAACCCTGGTCATAATCCTCCCTGGCTGTAACCCTGGTCATAATCCTCCCTGGCTGTAACCCTGGTCATAATCCACCCTGGCTGTAACCCTGGTCATAATCCACCCTGGCTGTAACCCTGGTCATAATCCACCCTGGCTGTAACCCTGGTCATAATCCACCCTGGCTGTAACCCTGGTCATAATCCACCCTGCTGTAACCCTGGTCATAATCCTCCCTGGCTGTAACCCTGGTCATAATACTCCCTGGCTGTAACCCTGGTCATAATCCACCCTGGCTGTAACCCTGGTCATAATCCACCCTGGCTGTAACCCTGGTCATAATCCACCCTGGCTGTAACCCTGGTCATAATCCTCCCTGGCTGTAACCCTGGTCATAATCCTCCCTGGCTGTAACCCTGGTCATAATCCTCCCTGGCTGTAACCCTGGTCATAATCCTCCCTGGCTGTAACCCTGGTCATAATCCTCCCTGGCTGTAACCCTGGTCATAATCCACCCTGGCTGTAACCCTGGTCATAATCCACCCTGGCTGTAACCCTGGTCATAATCCTCCCTGGCTGTAACCCTGGTCATAATCCTCCCTGGCTGTAACCCTGGTCATAATCCTCCCTGGCTGTAACCCTGGTCATAATCCTCCCTGGCTGTAACCCTGGTCATAATCCTCCCTGGCTGTAACCCTGGTCATAATCCACCCTGGCTGTAACCCTGGTCATAATCCACCCTGGCTGTAACCCTGGTCATAATCCACCCTGGCTGTAACCCTGGTCATAATCCTCCCTGGCTGTAACCCTGGTCATAATCCTCCCTGGCTGTAACCCTGGTCATAATCCTCCCTGGCACCCAGAACCAAATCTCACAACTCTATTACTTTAAACCTGAAAGGATTTGATATGTTCACGGAATATTGTAATTATTCATGTTGCTTTTTGAAGTTTTGATAGGCATGGTGGAAGTTTCGCCATATTGCTTTGGGTTGATTTGGGATTCAGCGTCAGTGTCTGTGGTAGTGATATCAAGATGGTCCTCGAAGGCGTAGGTACTAGGGCCCAGTTGATAACTGACTGACGTGGTACATATTGATATGATGATAATTAGCATTTATAAAACACCTTTCATCAGATTTCAAAGCGCTTTAATTAAATAGCACCATGCGGAATTCTGGGGTGCAACGGTACGTTTTAAATCTTACACCCTCTTTATTTGACTAAATGACTGGTTTCAGAGCTTTGGTCAAAGACGCATTATAGCGTAGGTCACTACACAGCCTTTTTAAAGGAATATTCGCCGACCTTCAAGGAGATCGCATTCAGCGTTCCGCATGTCGGCCGAAATGCAAATGACTTTTTAAAAGTGAGTTGCGCTACAACGCGCCTTGGATTGAGTCCTGTCCATAAAGTGGATGGAGTCACCACGATTTGGTATCTGCCTTTATAAATTGAAGTTGATCACTTAAGAAATACTGTATTTGGTGGTTACGTGCAGACCACTTAACATGCATTACTATACACTGAGTGTACAAATCATTAGGAACACCTTCCTAATATTGAGTTGCACCCCCTTTTCCCTTCAGAACAGCCTCAATTCGTCTGTGCATGGACTGTACAAGGTGTCAAACGTTCCACAGGGATGCCGGCCCATGTTGACTCCAATGCTCCACAGTTGTGTCAAGTTGGCTGGATGTCCTTTTGGTGGTGGACCATTCTTGATACACACTGGAAACTGTTGAGTGGAAAAACCCAGCAGCGTTGCAGTTCTTGACACAAACCGGTGCGTCTGGCTAGGGCTGTGGCAGTTGTCATGCAAAAGACTGCCGGTCTCACGGTAATTGGCCGTTAATTAACATAAACATGTTCAGCATCTCCAAGCCTCCAAGCCACTGATGCGGGCCTTTGGAACATCTACATTTAAAAAGTCTAATAAATCAATTGAATATAAACCATCACAATAAATCCATTATTTATTTTAAGCAGGTTTTATTTTATTTATTTCACCTTTATTTAACCAGGTAAGCCAGTTGAGAACAAGTTCTCATTTACAACTGCGACCTGGCCAAGATAAAGCAAAGTAGTGCAATAAAAACAACAACACAGAGTTACATATGGGGTAAAACAAAACATAAAGTCAAAAATACAACAGAAAATATATATACAGTGTGTGCAAATGTAGCAAGTTATGGAGGTAAGGCAATAAATAGGCCATAGTGCAAAATAATTACAATTAGTATTAACACTGGAATGATAGATGTGCAAGAGATGATGTGCAAATAGAGATACTGGGGTGCAAATGAGCAAAATAACAATATGGGGATGAGGTAGTTGGGTGGGCTAATTACAGATGGGCTGTGTACAGGTGCAGTGATCGGTAAGCTGCTCTGACAACTGATGCTTAAAGTTAGTGAGGGAGATAAGTCTCCAGCTTCAGAGATTTTTGCAATTTGTTCCAGTCATTGGCAGTAGAGAACTGGAAGGAATGGCGGCCAAAGGAGGTGTTGGCTTTGGGGATGACCAGTGAGATATACCCGCTGGAGCGCAGACTACGGGTGGGTGTTGCTATGGTGACCAATGAGCTAAGATAAGGCGGAGATTTGCCTAGCAGTGATTTATAGATGGCCTGGAGCCAGTGGGTTTGGCGACTAATATGTATTGAGGATCAGCCAACAAGAGCGTACAGGTCACAGTGGTGGGTAGTATATGGGGCTTTGGTGACAAAACGGATGGCACTGTGATAGACTACATCCAATTTGTTGAGTAGAGTGTTGGAGGCTA
Organism: Coregonus clupeaformis; assembly: GCF_020615455.1. NCBI lineage: Eukaryota > Metazoa > Chordata > Actinopteri > Salmoniformes > Salmonidae > Coregonus > Coregonus clupeaformis. The sequence continues at coordinate 35,875,824 of NC_059201.1, read as the reverse complement.
TTTTGTAAATGACATCACCAAAGTCAAGGATCGGTAGGATAGTCAGTTTTACGAGGGCATGTTTGGCAGCATGAGTGAAGGAGGCTTTGTTGCGAAATAGGAAGCCGATTCTAGATTTAACTTTGGATTGGAGATTCTTAATGTGAGTCTGGAAGGAGAGTTTACAGTCTAACCAGACACCTAAGTATTTGTAGTTGTCCACATACTCAGGTAGCTTAGTGGGTAAGAGCGTTGTGCCAGTAACCGAAAGGTCGCTGGTTCTAATCCCCGAGCCGACTAGGTGAAAAATCTGTCGATGTGCACTTGAGCAAGGCACTTAACCCTAATTGCTCCTGTAAGTCGCTCTGGATAAGAGCGTCTGCTAAATGACCAATTTATTTATTTATTTATTTACTCTAGGTCCAAAGAAACATTATGATATGGAGAAAATGTATCTCAGAAGAACAGAATATGAGTTGTCCTACTGTATGTTATCTGGCTATGCTCCATGCCATAGGCTGTAGGCTTGTTCATTTAGCAGACAAGATATGCTTATAAGTCCTGTGCCATTATTTTATTATAAGATTTTACAGTAAGAAGAATATAATTGAACATTTTGTGCAATTGGCATGCTGACTGCAGGAATGTCCACCAGAGCTGTTCCCAGATAATTTAATGTTAATTTCTCTACCATAAGCCGCCTCCATCGTTTTAGAGAATTTGGCAGTACGTCCAACCGGCCTTACAACCGCAGACCACGTGTAACCACGCCAGCCCAGGACCTCCACATCCGGCTTCTTCACCTGCGGGATCGTCTGAGACCAGCCACCCGGACAGCTGATGTAACTGAGGAGTATTTCTGTTTGTAATAAAGCCCTTTTGTGGGGAAAAACGAATTCTGATTGGCTGGGCCTGGCTCCCAAGTGGGTGGGCCTTGTTCTCAAATGGGTGGGCATATGCCCTCCCAGGCCCACCCATGGCAGCACCCCTGCCCAGTCTTGAAATCCATAGATTAGGGCCTAATGAATTTATTTAAGTTGACTGATTTTCTTATATGAACTGTAACTCAGTAAAATCGTTGAAATTGTTGCATTTTATATTTTTGTTCATTATACTACTGAAAATCTTTCTGCCCACCCACTTATCAGCATATCCAATGAACCAGTGCACTTGAAGAAAGTGATCGCTTTTTCTGGCACCTATGAATGTATTCAAAACCGTGAGGGGGGGAGTGAACGAGGGTATAGGGAGAGATAAGGGGATTGGAATTGGAATGCAAATCAAGCCCAAATGGGCACCGAACAGAACCAGAGAGAAAGAGGCGATGCGAGAGGTTTAAGCCGCCCAAAATATGTCCACGAAAATAAGCCCACATAGTGAGGACATTTTGTTTGGCGGTCAACGAGCAAAGCCACGGGAAGCAGTGGTGCTGCAGTAACCCCTGAAAAGTCTGAATATTTTCTTTTTTTCAGCACAAATGCACTGATTTAAGTGGATGCATGTGACATCTAGGCAAATTAGAAGAAAAACAAATTATATCAGTTATGCCTGTTGTCATAGAGAGAGGATTCATTCTATTTCTATGAGAGGATCATCTTGGATATAACCCGTTTTAGCACGGACTTTCCATTTGAGGGCTTCCACCATTTGAAAGTAGTCAACTGGGTGGAGATTCTTATGAGTTGGGAGCGATCAGCCAATGAATCAGAAGAAAATTGACAACTTTAAAACAGGAGTTGGAACCGGTTCAGGGATCAGAACCGAAAAATAAACGAAATATTTCAAGGAACAGAAATGGAACCCGGGAACGAAAGTGATCCATACTGTTCCAGAACAGAACCGCTATTTTAAAAGCATGGAAACCGGTGAATAATATTATTTTTGTTCCAGACATTTTATTCGAGTCCCACAAAAAACCGCAACAAAGCGCTTATGTACGCCCTCCCTCTGTATTCCAGTGTCTGCCTGCAAGCTGAACATCTTTGCCGGTGTGTGTTAAGGCTACCTGACCCTCCGGAGCAGAGGCTACTTCTCACGTTAGACGCGTGACAAGATGGGGAAAGAGATTTTTTTTATTAGCTAGAGAAAATCGGATTCACTTTTTCAATACTATTTAAGGATACTATAGGCCTAGTTGTCATGTTTCACGTTGAATGAATGAATTAATTACAGAAAGGTAAGATGTGTGTTTTAATTCTGGTGCCGGCTCTGCACACACTGCTTGTTCGCTTGCTATTGTTAAGGGACGTCACGCTGCTTGCTTAGCGAGTACAACTTCCTCCCGATTCGGCCCAAACGTACCAGTCGGCGCCAGGAGAAAAGCTAGCTATTCGCTGGCGCAAGTGGGGACATTTCAGGCTGAGGAGTAAGTTTCACACATCCCCCATCTGCTACATTGACGACTCAAACTTACTCAACAGCGACCCCAGCGCAACTGTAGATCCAGGTCACTACACCACTATGAAGGACTTCAGGCTGCTTGCTTAGCAAGTACCACTTTCACCCGATTCGGCCCAGAACTGGCGCGAATTTGGGACCTCTGCCTTGCTAGCACGCACGACCACCCTCCTGCACGCACGACCACCCTCCTGCACGCACGCACCACCCTCCTGCACGCACGACCACCCTCCTGCACGCACGCACCACCCTCCTGCACGCACGACCACCCTCCTACACGCACGACCACCCTCCTACACGCACGACCACCCTCCTACACGCACGACCACCCTCCTACACGCACGACCACCCTCCTGCAGCGTCTGACCAGTTGGCACCATTCGAAAAGCTAGATAGATAAACGCTGGCGCAAGTGGGGACATTTCAGGCCGAGGAGTAAATTTCTCACATCCCCTTGTGCTACACTAGCTCAAAGGACATTCAAAGTTCCTTCATAGAAGCCGCTCCTCCGTAGGTATAATTCTGTGGACCTAATTAGATAATGCATAACAAGATGCCTGGCGCTTCAAGCCTGCTCCTCCTCTCTGGCTCTCTCCCCACCTGTACAATGTCAGTCACCTCTTGCGCCATAGGCTACACTCGTCTGTCCATCACGCCTGGAAACAACCAGCTTGGCTGCTCTATCCGCACTGATTGGTGAAGGAATTGAATGAGCTAAATGTTTTTTAAAAACTTGATGTCAGAGGTTAAAAAAGGAACAATATAATATATATACTTTTTGGGGGGTTAGAACCGTTTCAGAACTTTATTTTGCAGGTCGGAACAGAACCAAAAAAAATAGTGGTTCTGTTCAGAACTAAACGATTGGAACATAATTTCGGTTCCAACCCCTGCTTTAAAATGGAAATAGCCTCAATGGCCCTGAGACAAAAGATGATTCCTCTTATCTCTACGGCCAGTTGTGCACACGCATATCTGCCGTCTCATTTTGCTAGAATGGTCCCACCTGATCTCGCCTCCTCCCGCCTGCCTTCCATCTTTGAGGACATGTATATCCCTTGTTAGAGTCGTCACTCGAATATCTTCTCAATATAGCAGACAATCTTAGACCGAAAAAAAAAAAAATATGACTTTTTTACAAAACGCCCCTTCTTCCTTATATGGGTGTTCACTCCGCCCAGTTTCCTTCCTTATATGGGTGTTCACTCCGCCCAGTTTCCTTTTCTGTTTTAAATGAATCCCGCCTCTTTTCACTGACTCAATTCGCACCATTCGCAGCCATTTTAATCTAGACTTCAGTTGCTACTGGACCTAAACGATGCTCGCTTGGGACCGTTGAAAGGTAAGGTTTTATTTAGATTTCGCTGTTTGCGTCTCTCGGTTGCTGTCATCGCTTCATCTAATGACATTTCCCTCCGATTTCGGGGCGCCAGTTTCTCGTTGAGCGCAGAGAAAGCGTAAGGAAACACCGAATCGCATAGCGACCTGGCGCTGGGTAACCGGGAGGGAAGTGTGGTAACGTTATTCTAGTGACCCGGCTGTCGCTAGCTAGCTTTGTGTGAAGTCTAATTTACGTCGTATTACTGAGATTTAATTTGAAAATACATTTGATTTTCATTGTTTGTAGCTTATTGTAAACCCCTTTTGTGTTATTACTAAGTTTATTTGGTCATATTTCAATTTAATAAAAACCACATTAACTAGTTTTGGAATGGGAGTTACCAAACATTTTCATACTCATGAAGGGGAGGGGAGGAGGAAGGAGGGGCTGAATTTGTTCGGCCCTACCTGAATGCGTTCCTCCCTACCACAAGGGGCGCTACAGGTAATAATACACGACTCGTTACGTCTAAGAACAGTAACGCATTATGTTTTTAAGCCTAATTTATACCCTATGCAAAACTGAACAAACTACACGCAACAACTACATTTAATTACGCAAAATGGCAATCCTGCTCAGTTGTGTAGCGAAAATGCGGAAACATGAAACAATCTCTCAGCTTGTAACTCGGCAGAAGTATGAAAGATCACCAATTTGCGTAGATTGTGTTATTGCGTATGGTATAAATAACGCTTTAAGCCTACTTTCCATCGAAAATAACTTATGTCACTGTAAAATATAAATATTTAGATATCTCACTGTTCAACTGTCGTGGCGGTGAGCCGCGCCCACTGCTTTCCTGTGCTACAACTGCGCCCCCATAGGAGGTCACTGCGCCCCCATAGGAGGTCAATGCGCCCCCATAGGAGGTCAATGCGCCCCCATAGGAGGTCACTGCGCCCCCATAGGAGGTCACTGCGCCCCCATAGGTCACTGCGCCCCCCATAGGTCACTGCGCCCCCCATAGGTCACTGCGCCCCCATAGGAGGTCACTGCGCCCCCCATAGGAGGTCAATGCGCCCCCATAGGAGGTCAATGCGCCCCCCATAGGAGGTCAATGCGCCCCCATAGGAGGTCACTGCGCCCCCATAGGAGGTCAATGCGCCCCCATAGGAGGTCAATGCGCCCCCATAGGAGGTCACTGCGCCCCCATAGGAGGTCACTGCGCCCCCATAGGAGGTCACTGCGCCCCCATAGGAGGTCACTGCGCCCCCATAGGAGGTCACTGCGCCCCCATAGGAGGTCACTGCGCCCCCATAGGAGGTCACTGCGCCCCCATAGGAGGTCACTGCGCCCCCATAGGAGGTCACTGCGCCCCATAGGAGGTCACTGCGCCCCCATAGGAGGTCACTGCGCCCCCATAGGAGGTCACTGCGCCCCCATAGGAGGTCACTGCGCCCCCATAGGAGGTCACTGCGCCCCCATAGGAGGTCACTGCGCCCCCATAGGAGGTCACTGCGCCCCCATAGGAGGTCACTGCGCCCCCATAGGAGGTCACTTTGCCCCCATAGGAGGTCACTTTGCCCCCATAGGAGGTCAATGCGCCCCCATAGGAGGTCACTGCGCCCCCATAGGAGGTCAATGCGCCCCCATAGGAGGTCACTGCGCCCCCATAGGAGGTCACTGCGCCCCCATAGGAGGTCACTGCGCCCCCATAGGAGGTCAATGCGCCCCCATAGGAGGTCAATGCGTAGTTTGTGTTTCGTTAGTCTCTGTTTAGCACTAGGATGCTCACATTATAGCCTACTACCTTTGTAATAAGGCATCGCCTAGACCTCTACGGAACAGCATGTGAAACGGTTGGTTGGTTGGTTGGTTGGTTGGTTGGCAGCCTAATCAGCACAGTGATGATTTCCCTTATTGCTAATTAAGACACTTTTTAAAAAGACGTGTTACGGTGGCTAGTAAAACATTATTTAGGAGCGGCTGCTAACCGTAAATAAATATAGCTAACTAGCCTAGTTGGATTGGCATTTGAAAGGTCTGTTTTCATGACAAATTATTTAGTGTACTCTCATTTAAGCCGTTTGAATGTAAAACTGAAGGCCAATTATTAACTGAAAAGGGAACTTAGCCGAACACATTTTCACTGCACTTGACAGGGCTGTCAGGTAATTGTATGTTTGCGTACCCGACGATTATGGATGAAGACCGTCATGAAAATAAAATAACCGCCAAAAAATACATGTGTGTGTATATCGTTTTTTAATTAACTTCATATTCAAGTCGACAAACTTTACCCAAAAGTAGCAAAGGAAAAGTAAGCGTGGTTTTCATCTAATGTCTACGTGAGGTGGGAAAAAGTACCAAGTTTTAGTGTGTTGTGTTTGGCAGCCGGACATTCAAAAAGATCAAGCATGCATTTGAGTCCGTTTCTGCGGTAACATAACATGGACTCCAAAACGTAATGGAACTTTGTTGCTGCTTGTTTCAGCAAGGTGTTGTACCGAGTCTTCCATTGCCTAGGCAAAGCACATGCAGTCAGGAGCGGAGGTGAGGAGAATTTGTCTTAAAAAAATATATATATAAATGTTTAGTCTGTTTTGCTATTCGAATGATTATAACGGTGACTGTGGTCATTTGGCTAACCAGTAATGTCATCCAAAATTCCAAGACCGTCACAGCCCTACTTTGCGGTATACTGTATTTTACTACTCTGAGTATACCAAACATTAGGAACACCATCCTAATGTTGAGTTGCACCCCCCTTCTCCTTCAGAACAGTCTCAATTTGTCAGGGCATGGACTCGACAAGGTGTCAAAAGCGTTACACAGGGATGTTAGGCCATGTTGACTCCAATGCTTCCCTCAAGTTGGCTGGATGTCCTTTTGGTGGTGGACCATTCTTGATACACACTGGAAACTGTTGAGAGTGGAAAAACCCAGCAGCGTTGCAGTTCTATACCTTCCTTTTCTGTTGGCTTTTCTGCATTTTAAAACAATTAAATCCATTTAGATGCACCAAACCATTTAAACTAAGTCCTAAGGGTTTTCCTGAAATATTCGCATTATGTCACAAACCCTGCTGCTGGGATCATTCGATGGCATTGACATTTTCTTTAGAGAGGACGCCATAATGATATAAATAATGTAGCCTAAACTACTGAAAACAGGCCTTTTACAAGATTAAATCATGACAGGAGCGTTTGATTCTTATTAAAGAGATCCAGACAGGCTACTGTAGGACTCTTTCCCCCGGGACGTATGAAGGGACAGACCCCCCCCGGGACGTATGAAGGGACATATGAAGGGGACAGCTGTGCTATAGTTTGAAGATGAAATTGACAATCATTCAAATAGAAAGAAATACAGCCATAGTCTATTTATCAGCCATGCTGATTAGAGAGGGGAGAGTGGTGGAAAGAGGTTTAACTACTGGGAGAAACTACTATAATTTGAATGGATGTTTAAAAAAAATAAAAAAAATGGACTTCCTGTGTGAGGTGAAGAGAAAATGACAGATGCCCAGCTGGGCACTTTCCTACATTTTGACATTTGCGAGAAGCAGGCCAGGTACTTCTATGCGCGCGAAGAACGTTTCCAGTCGGAGAATGAGAACGGAGTGTAGTTAAAAACATTAACATGCATTAATGGAACAAAATGACAGGGGTTGACGGTAAAATTGCCTGTTTTCCAAACGGTAGGCTACCATTGTATAGCCCTGACTACTCTTCTACTATGCAGGGACAGGAGGGCAGCATATCGGACCGGGCCTGATCAGCGCTGGGCAGCATATCGGACCGGGCCTGATCAGCGCTGGGCAGCATATCGGACCGGGCCTGATCAGCGCTGGGCAGCATATCGGACCGGGCCTGATCAGCGCTGATTCCTCTATAAATTAAGAAAAGGTTCCGTATCAAATTATACCATGCCAGGTTGGAGAGGCCTGGCGGATTGTCTATTGTCCTCAGAGCCAGAACAACCTTGTCCCCCGCTTAAAGAATAATTCATGAATAGTCACACATCCAAACTTTTTTTTTTTAAATACTGATTTACTTATTTACTAGCAAACAATGAAAACATGCGTTCTATAAAAGGAAGTCCGCACATCAAACAAATGTTTTTTACTGAAGTGCCATCGAGTATAGCGCTCTACGTCTAGCAGATAGTTGCCGGAGCATCAGAGGACCGTTGGAAAGAGGAGATGTAGACAGTTTACTACAGGCTAAGTTTGCAAAACAATTGCTTATAATAATTAGTAAACACTCTCGCTATTAGGTAAAGTTTATCTACGTAAAAATAAAGTTCATCACTATTTTATTTTTTTATCCTTAAATGAATGTAGGCGTATTTAAAACAGTTGTTGGTTATTTTGTTTTCATGACTGTCTTCATCCATAACAGTCAGCGGTTATTCAACTAACGTCACAGCTCTACCTGCAATGGAAAAAGCAAAAACGATGCATGGACGTCATATTTTCTAATGTTTATCATAGAGAGATTGTAGCCAGCTACATTTCCTAATGTTTTGCTTGAAGTTAATCTGCATTTTACTGGATAGATGTGGGCTACGCCAAGAAAAGTCCCGGAGAAAAGGATCTCCACCTCAGTCAGAGCGCTGCTGATCATGCTGTCATCCGAGTGGAGAAATGCAACTGAAGCACAACATTTGTGACCGACCGGCTCGATTTGGTCTTATGTAGCAAAATTTGTTTGGTTTGTTAATTGTAATAATTGAAGGATGATACTCTCAAAATGATGGCAATCGTCCATTTTACCACCAGGAAGAGACTGCTAACGGCTGTAAACAGCTAACTTGTTGGCAAGAGCTTTGGGAGCGCACCCCATACTTTTTTCCTGTGAGAGCTCTGCTACCAGAGCTCGACCGGCCTAACACTGGGTTAGGGCTGGGTAGGGATTGTTTTCTCATCAATAACTCTGGCACGGTTAGGGATTGGGTATCACTGAATTAAACACTAACATTTAGGTTTGGCGGTATCCTGATTTTCATACCGAGCTCTTGCCATAGCGAGATATTCGGTAATACCGGCACTGAACACAAGGGGCGCTATTTTCTAACCCCACAGCCTCTGTAATCCGACCGTTAGCAATGCTAACAAGGCCATGTCAAATCCCATAGAGAATGCTAACTAAATGCTAACGAGCACGTTGCAAACATTTTATAAGGTCTCTGACCTAAACTATTTTCAGAACAGACATCCCAGCTCATACAAGTAACTCAAAAATGGTACTCACAGTTTGCTGCACACACAAACCAAATATTAGACAGCAAGGCTCTTGATCCAGGAGGGGATTCTCTGCTGTTAAGAAAGTGAAGCTTGATTTTGGAAGAAGCTAACCACTTAGCTAGATCAGGGGTTCCCAACCTTTTTCACTCAGGCCCCCCTTCCAGGATTGGGGAACGCGTCCATCTCTATGGGCACAAGCACTGTTCATGACACAAGCTGTTCACACCCCTCTTGTTGGCGGAGAGAACATTTTGCAGGTTTTAATGCATATTTCCTGCAATTCTACACATTTTGCCGTGTCTAAAAATGGCGGGTGGGGAAGCAGAAGCTGCTACGTCATGGTGAAAGGGGGAGATATGTTGTGTGGGGAACCAGCTTTTTTTCACCCGATTTGTCCAACTTATCACCTCTAAAATGTAAATAAAACACTAAAGAGTTTATATAATGTCTCGTACCTATTTGAAGGTTTGGGTCGAATTTGAATAGGGTTTTTAGGGCAGCGCTACATTTATCTTCACCATTAAACTGTCGGTGTCACGGTTTCTGAGAGTCATGATGGCTCGCAGTGATTAGGCGAAAAATTAACAAATTATCTGAATTGATTACTCGTGAGTTCATCAATAGTTAACTTTACACTCACCATTACTCACCATTTTGATAATTTCTTGTTTTTAATCTGCATGAGAAGCGCTCCACCTGGTGGAAAGAGGCTGTACGGCACAGAATGAGTTGAATGATGCGTGCCGTACGTTACGTCGTGACATGTCACGCTTTAACGAACAGCGTCAGCGGGGTCATTTTATAACCTTTCTCCAATACTATTGGTCCATTACCATGTCAATCAACACTGAATCGAAACTTAGTTCACACCCCGGATTGTGATGCCAACACAGTCACTACAGTCCCATTAGTTTTCATTGCAGCCTCGTTTGAATGCCGCGGTTTCCCACATATGTACAGATCGGAGTTAGCTACCAACTTTCAAGAGTAAGTTGAAAGCTGACCCCGAACACAGTTTGGGAACCACTGAGCTAACTAGCTACTGAATTAGTAAACCAAATGCACAACTGCAGAGTATTTAGTTAACTTAATAGTTACAAGAGATCTAGCTGGGGAACATTTTAGTTGTGAATTCCATAATGTAACTAAATCACCTGGCGTGTGCTGCACAACAGGGAGACTCACAATGTGGCTGGGGACTACCGGTAAGATTCATAATGAAAAATTATGTGAAAATGAAGAACGCAATCTTCTTTATCTCTTTAACGTGTTGCATAAGTTGACTGCAGGTATTTACTTAAAGTAGCTACAAATATTCAAATGTATAAAAAAAAACGTCAGAAATAGTTTCAACGTTATTGAAAAATTATCCCGTGGCTACTTCAAATGACCCCGGTATACAGTAGGCCTATATAAGGTATACCGCCCAAGCCTGCTAACATTTTGAAGCTGAGCCATTTTCTCATGCTCTGCTGCGCAGGACAGTCATATCTTACTAAGAGGTGCTTCAACCTCGTCAAATATAAGATATTATCCGAGTTGACTCGAGAGATTATTTCACAGAAAATAAGAATGTTCCTTGAGTTTTGTCGTTTAGCGTGACGGAAAGTAGTTGGCTAACTGCTCGCTCCAGTCTCATCATTGAGCAGCCCAAGGATGCTCAGACTAGCAGCAGGGCGATGGACCGAGACTAGCAGCAGGGCGATGGACCGAGACTAGCAGCAGGGCGATGGACCGAGACTAGCAGCTAATGATACTAACAAAGGAAGTTATTTCTGATTTCGGGCCGGGCTTTAAATTTGGCAGAAGCAATCAGGCCTGTGCAGGGTAGGGCCTGAACGTTGCGGGCATGGGTAGGCCTCAGGCTTAAAATGTATCCCCGTGCAGGGCTCTACTGTGAGGCAGCGTGGGGTGCCAAAAGGACCATAGAAATCATCTTGGGGCGAAAGTATGAACTGCCATTGAATCCATTGAGAACTTTTGTGAAACATCACATCACAGTAGAAAAATATAAGGCAAATCGAAATCCAATATGGATGGTGTTAAGAGATGGGTGGGAGGGGTTGAGGGTAGCTGAAGGATGGGACTAATAACAACAAGACAACTAATGTAAAATATACTGTGTCCGTAAAATGTATATAGGTTCAGAACTTTTGTGAAACAGCAAAGTAAAAAATATGGCAACTAAAAATCAAACTGGATGGACATCAGAAATAGATGGGAGAGGTTGAAGGTAGAGGAAGGGCCGCACTGACCGGACCGGACTAAAAACAAAAAAATAGAACTATTGTAAAATAGATTGTCCGTAAAATGTATATAGTATGTATAAGCTGGAAGTAGAGGCCTAAGTGTTGTTGTTCATTAGTTTACTCCAATTAGGGGAGGGGTGGTAGGGTTAGAAAGTATTTGTAGGGTTAGTGGAAAATAATAAAGGAAAATAATATTTAAAGATGTGTATTTATCTATATGTACCAGTCAAAGGTTTTTCTTTATTTTTACTATTTTCTACATTGTAGAATAATAGTGAAGACATCAATGAATTAACACATATGGAATCATGTAGTAACCAAAAAAGTGTTAAACAAATCCAAATATATTTTAGATTCTTCAAAATAGCCACCCTTTGCCTTGATGACAGCTTTGCACACTTGGCATTCTCTCAACCAGCTTCATGAGGTAGTCACCTGGAATGCTTTTCCAACAGTCTTGAAGGAGTTCCCACATATGCTGAGTGCTGCTTTTCCTTCACTCTGCGGTCCAACTCATCCCAAACCATCTCAATTGGGTTGAGGTCGGGGGGTTGTGGATGCCAGGTCATCTGATGCAGCACTCATCACTCTCCTTCTTGGTCAAATAGCCCTTACACAGCCTGGAGGTGTGTTTTGGGTCATTGTCCTGTTGAAAAACAAATGATAGTCCCACTAAGCCCAAACCAGATGGGATGGCGTATCGCTGCAGAATGCTGTGGTAGCCATGCTGGTTAAGTGTGCCTTGAATTCTAAATAAATCACAGACAGTGTCACCAGCAAAGCACCATCACACCATCTCCTCCTCGATGCTTCACGGTGGGAACCACACATGCGGAGATCCTCCGTTCACCCACACCGCGTCTCACAAAGACACGGCGGTTGGAACCAAAAACCTCCAATTTGGACTCCAGACCAAAGGACACATTTCCACCGGTCTAATGTCCTTTGCTCCTGTTTCTTGGCCCAAGCAGGTCTCTTCTTATTATTGGTGTCCTTTAGTAGTGGTTTCTTTGCAGCAATTCGACCATGAAGGCCTGATTCACACAGTCCCCTCTGAACAGTTGATGTTGAGATGTGTCTGTTACTTGAACTCTGAAGCATTTATTTGGGCTGCAATCTGAGGTGCCGTTAATTGGCGATTTCTGAGGCTGGTAACTAATTAATTTATCCTCTGCAGCAGAGGTAACTCTGGGTCTTCCTTTCCTGTGGCGGTCCTCATGAGAGCCAGTTTCATCATAGCGCTTGATGGTTTTTGCGACTGCACATAAAGAACTTTCAAAGTTCTTAAAAAATGTCCGGTTTGACTGACCTTCTTTGCTTATTTGAGCTGTTCTTGCCATAATATGGACTTGGTCTTTTACCAAATAGGGCTATCTTCTGTATACCCCCCCTACCTTGTCACAACACAAATGATTGGCTCAAACGCATTAAGGAGGAAAGAAATTCCACACATTAACTTTTAACAAGGCACACCTGTTAATTGAAATGCATTCCAGGTGACTACCTCATGAAGCTGGTTGAGAGAATGCCAAGAGTGTGCAAAGCTGTCGTCAAGGCAAAGGGTGGCTACTTTGAAGAATCTCAAATATATAAAATATCATTTGATTTGTTTAACACTTTTTTGGTTACTACATGATTCCATATGTGTTATTTCATAGTTTTGATGTCTTCACTATTATTCTACAATGTAGAAAATATACAAAATAAAGAAAAACCCTGGAATGAGTAGGTGTTTCCAAACTTTTGGCTGGTACTGTAAGTACACTACCGGTCAAAAGATTTAGAACACCTACTCATTCAAGGGTTTTTCTTTTCTTTTTGTTATATTTTCTACATTGTAGAATAGATCCTCTCCATCCATCAGCCTACATCAGTAAGCATGCAATAGTTTTTAGTTTGTCTTCTTGATGTATTTATTGGAAACTGCTCCTCTCTAAATTCTCTCAACAGGGTGAAAAGCAAGACAGACTTCGGGAGCTCTCAAACATTTAACCTCAAGGCAGATGTCATGAATTACACAGACCCGGTTGTGGAGAAGGCCGTCAACTCCTGGTCCAGAATCGCCTCGGCCGGACAGTCTGTCCTTCTTGAGGCGTTACAGATCCTCAACCCCATGTCAAAGGATCTCTCAGACACAGAGGAACTAGTAACCTTTCTCCAAGGGCTTAAAGAGGAGGGCCACAAGCCCACAGTGCTACGAAGTAAAGATGTGTATGGATATAGGTCTTGTACGGCCAAAACACTACCAGAAGAGATGTACTCTACAGACATGGCTAGCAAGGGTTCAAGGACAGGCAAGAAGAGGGGAAGGAGGAAGAAGAAGAAGAAGGAGTCTAACAAGTACGCATCGTGGAGTACTAGTGCATCAGAATCTCACAAGGGATCTGTCTTTTCCAGATGTCCGGTTATGACTATTGAACCTCCACCGGTACAGCAATGTCTGAAACTAACGAACATTACAGGTTTGAGGAGGGGTCACACTGCGAGACTGCAGATTCACTCTCAACCTCCAACACTTTCAGGGATACCGTTGCTGCCTTCGCAGAACATGGGTAGAACACCAAAAGCAGTGGCGTTGGTCGGTCAAAGGTATCATCCCTTCTGTCCGGAATGGAATGGAGCCCTTATCGGAGACTCCGCCCCGGTGATATATCAAAACGGCCGAGGAGTTTACGACTACAAGATTGACGTGTCGAACCACAGACGGTCCTGGAGGGATGACCGGTCTCTGTGGGTGATGAATGATCAGGAGGAGTGTCGTCTAGATGAGAACAGCCTGCGGTTGAAGGTGATCAAAGTGGACGACTGCGTCACGGTGGAGGAGCTGAGGAGGAAGGCCCAGAGGATCCTGCAGGTGAACCTGTCCCCTGTCATACAGATACGACCGCTGTATGAAACTGTAGCGGAATAGCAGAGTGATATCTCTAGTGACGTCTTGGTTTACCCTATCTAGTGTTTCTTGTATTGAGCAGCGACGGGATGATGGCGTCAACAGGACTGAAGGAACTGACGTTTCACAGAAGTTCCACACGGTGGTGCTTGAAAGACGCTCCATAGACATTACAGAATGGGGCGTATTAGTGATTTTCTACCAGCTTCTGTTTTGTACCCGGAGGATGGACTGATAGACTTGGTGAGCAGTGTCACAGCACACTGTAGGATCACTTTTCTTGCAAGAACAAAAATAAAATGTTTACCGTATTTGGTCTAGCAGTCTCCTCCCACACGACACTTTGCAGATTTCGGTCCCCTGAAGTGAATGTGTAAATGGTGCAACCTTGTTTTAGGGACAGTCTTTTACATTTAGATCTTCCTGTGGTTACTGACTCATTTGATTTAGTTTTATCTACTTTTGTGTAGCCTATTTCATTGAGTTTAAACTTTGACGGCCTCAAATTATTCTGTGTTTGCTGAATGTAAGAACTTGAATCGTAACAATTCCATTGCAGGACAAAGTTAAAATGGCCTTATTCTTTTCAACTAAAATAATTAGTATTTTTGTAGTGGCTGATTTTGTTTTATTTTCTCTGGGTAAAGCATTTAATAGCATCATCAACCACCCTATCTTTGAAGTATTTTATTTTACCTGGATTGCAGAACTTTTCCTAACGGCAGATGTTTGAAAATGGAAACAGATATTAGATATTATTTTACTGTCTTAGATCGGGTGCTAACTTTGCATTGGTGCTAACTGGGAACCAGCTAAATCTGGCCATTTGTGAAGAAGTTGCCACAAAGTGTTTTGCGATCTTTCATCACTAGTTCAGTTGAATGGTTTAGGATGCGCTTCTTCCATAACCACAGGGACTGTGGTATCAAATGTGTCCCAAATGGCACCCTATTCCCTATATAGTGCACTACTTTAGACCAGAGAATGGCACCCTATTCCCTATATAGTGCACTACTTTAGACCAGAGAATGGCTCCCTATATAGTGCACTACTTTAGACCAGAGAATGGCACCCTATTCCCTATATAGTGCACTACTTTAGACCAGGGTCAATAGGGTTCTGGTCTAAAGTAGTGCGCTATAAAGGGAATAGGGTTCCATTTGGGACGTAGCCATACTGTTGGTTTTATTAGTATTTTATTGGCTGGCTGCATCTTCATCCCGCCTCTGGATTTAGTTGGCACATCGTTCTGTCGCCATTATCACCATCCCAGAAGTTGCAGGACAAAACTACAAATTAAGGAATTGGTTAAATTTAAGGTTTTTGTTAGGTCAGGTTTAATGTAAGGGAAAGGGAAGTGTTCAAATGGCTTGAAATCATGTTGTAGCCCAAAATCAGGGCCTTAAATTGATCCTTTTGTTGAAAATATTGTAAATGTTACTGAATGGTTGTGTTCAGGCCAGGGACCAAACAGTCATTGCGATTGCCAAAGGCGTTCTTAGAGAAAATTACAGCAAATTACTGTAAAATACGTATTTTTCGGACAATATTATTATTATTAATCTTAATTTCAATGTACCGGTATAAAATAAAATGACTTGAAAAGACAAGTTGCCATGTTATTTTGAACTAGGGTATGTATGCACAAATAACACTTACAATTGTCTGATGCAGCAAATACATTTTTCACGGGGTCTTTGAAGCCTAATTTATACCTCATGCAAGTATTCATCGCAAGAAAGTAATTAGCTACTCAAAATGGCCATCCTGCGTAGTTTCATCAAGTTACAAATTGTAGGGCTGCACATGTTTGTATGTACGCAGAATGGCCATTTTGCTTAGCTAATTTTGTTGTTGCATTCTTGCGTCTGGTATAAATAAGTCCTCTTGTCACATGACACAGTGCTACATTTCTTGCAGGTTCTCAACCAACCATGTGTCTCCCAGATGTGTCCGTTTTTTGTTGCAGTTCGTTTACATTTGCTGAACAGAACTGTACAGTGTGTATTGGATTACATTTTCAGAAATTGCTAAATAAAATGATACAAAAAAAAAAAGGCATTTGAATGAGAGATACCCAAGGGTGTGGCGTCTATTCTACATACCATCAATACTTGACTTCCTTTCAGACCTGGTTGGTCAACTATATCAAACGTCAAATACTGGAGCTGCACCTGATTTAGTTTGCCCAGTACAGTGGAGCCAATGACTCGGCTTTGTCCCAGTACTAGGTGCTTAATCAAGGACACCCCTAACACCAATGTGACTGTTCACCAAACCCACGGTTATCGCGGTTTTGGGTTACGTTTCGGTACAGCGGGGAAATGAAATGCCAACAGTTACTGTAGTTCATTTTTGTTTATTTCCGCAAAGTGTTGGTATTTCTGATTCCATATATGATCATGAGCCATATGCCTGATGAGAGCACCATCAGGAATAACAACACTTTTTCTGAAATTAAAACACCAACTCGACAACAATGGAGGCCTTTTTGTCTGGAGAAGGAAATGAACGGTTCCAGCGCTGTAGGAGTTGTATCTACTACGCTTTGTTTTGGGACAAACCAGATCACTCAGAGTTCCAATGCGCCAATTGTTTGCTTGCCGAGGATTATAGGCTTGAAGTGGCTTCCTTGATCACGCAGGTCGCCAGCCTACGTAAGAAACTGGGGAAAACACAGAATGGAATGTTTACCTTTTCTACGCCGGTGGCTGGACGGCGTTCGCGCTCGTTGGATGCATCTCCGCCTTGTCGTTTGTCGTTATCCGACTGGCCGGTGTTGCCTGGAGTTCGTTCGCCAGGGGAGCCATCTCCTGCCTCTCCTCCCCCATCTGATAGCGGAGTCAAAGGAGCACAGCAAGAGGAGAATGGCAATCTACGATGGTCGCATGTCACGGGCCGCGGAAGCCGATGACAGCGACCTCCCGCAAAGCAGTCTACACTCCCAACGAGAGGCCCGGAGCGGATACAAACAAAGAATAGTTTTGCTATCCTGGAGCCTGATCTTCCTGCACCTTCGTTGCTGCGGCCACAGTGCCTACTCCTACGATTTCAAAGTCGACGTCGGCAACCTTCCGTCCATGCTCTGGATCGAGCAGGGCTTCTCCATCTGTCGGAGGGCTGCAACGGGCGCAAGTTATCATGCCTCTCGCCCGTCCATAAAGGGTTCTCCGAATCCTGTGAAGCGTGGGAGTGGGCGGATTACTTCCTCCTTCTCACCAGCTGTGATTTTGGGCAGCTCCATGGTAAGAAATGTGAGCATTCCTGGTGCAAAAACAATGTCCTATTCCGGGGCTCAAATATAAATATAAATTACTAAGCTGATCCCGACTGTACTAGTTCAGGACATAGAAATCGATTCTATCGTAGTCCATGTGGGTTTTTAATGACATTATGAAGTGCAGCTCTGAACAGCTGAAACTGGATTTTAAAGAGCTGATTGACTCTCTGCTAGACACGAATAAAAGACCCATCATATCTGGCCCTGTGCCCTCTCTGAATCATGGCATCATATCTGGCCCTGTGCCCTCTCTGAATCATGGCATCATATCTGGCCCTGTGCCCTCTCTGAATCGTGGCATTGAACGCTTTAGCAGGATTCTTTCTCTTCACAACTGGGTATAACTTTTGTTGACAATTGCGATACCTTTTGGAAACAAAACACGTTTTATAAGGAGGATGGGATCCACCCAAATCATTTGGGTTCCTGGATCCTTTCACAGCATTATAAGGCTGCGTTGAGACAATGACTTATCAATGACCCAAGCCCAGCTCAGTTAATCCCTACCATTGTGTTGGAAGACACAATGTAAGTAACCTAATTTAGGTCCCTCTAACTGCTCTGTATGCCTCTGTTGATCCTACAGCTATTGTATGCAGTAATCATGTGCCTATGAACCAGATCTATACTGTTAGCACTGAGGTGGTGTGCCCTAGCAGGAAGGCCACTGTGTGCAGCTCACCCTGCACTAACATAAAGAACTCGAGCATGTATACCTCTGCTAAGCTTCCCAGTAAAGCAAGAAAAACATTCAAGCATCCCAGAAAGTGTTAGAAATAGCCCACGTTAACATATGTAGCTTAAGAAACAAGGTTCATGAAATGTATAATTTGCTAGTAACAGATGACATTCATATTTTGACAATCTCTGAAATTCACTTAGATAATACCTTTACAATACAAGGTTATAACATTTACAGAAAAGACAGAAATGCCAATGGTGGAGGTGTTGCTGTTTTATATTCAGAACCACATTCCTGTAAAGCTTAGAGAATCTCATGTTAAATACTGTTGAAGTAATATGGCTACAGGTTCATCTGCCTCACCTAAAGCCCATTCTGGTGGGAAGCTGCTATAGACCAAGTGCTAACGGTCAGGATCTGGATAATATGTGTGAAATGCTTGATAATATATGTGATATCAATAGAGGTATACTTTCTGGGTGATTTAAATATTGACTGGCTTTCATCAGGCTGCCCACTCAAGAGAGAGCTTCAAACTGTAACCAGTGCCTGCAACCTGGTTCAGGTTATCAGTCAACCTACCAGGGTAGTTACAAACAGCACAGGAATTAAATCATCAACATGTATTGATCACATCTTTACTAATGCTGCAGAAATTTGCTTTAAAGCAGTATCCAAATCCATCGGATGTAGTGATCACAATATAGTAGCCATATCTAGGAAAACCAAAATTCCAAAGGCTGGGCCTAATATAGTGTATAAGAGGTCATACAATACGTTTTGAAGTGATTATTATGTTGTTGATGTAAAACTGTTAAATCCCCGTGGATTGATGATACATTGAAGAATTGAATGGTTGAGAGGGATGAGGCAAAAGGAATGACAATTAACTCTGGCTGTACAACCGATTGGCAAACGTATTGCAAATTGAGAAATCATGTGAATAAACTGAATAAAAATAAGAAACTGTACTATGAAACAAGATAAATGATGGTAAAACGCTTTGGAGCTTAAATGACATTTTGGGAAAAAAGGCAAACTCAGCTCCATCATTCATTGAATCAGATGGCTCATTCGTCACAAATCCGACTGATATTGCCAACTACTTTAATGATTTTTTTATTGGCAGAATTAACAAGCTTAGACATGACATGCCAGCAGCAAATGCTGACACTACACATCCAAGTATATCTGACCAAATTATGAAAGACGAGCATTATAATTTTGAATTCCGTAAAGTAAGTGTGGAAAAGGTGAAAAAATTATTGTTGTCTATCAACAATGACAAGCCACCGGGGTCTGACAACTTGGATGGAAAATGACATAATAGCGGACGATATTGCCACTCCTATTTGCCATATCTTCAATTTAAGCCTACTAGAAAGTGTGTGCCCCCAGGCTTGGAGGGAAGCTAAAGTCATTCCGCTACCTAAGAATAGTAAAGCCCCCTTTACTGGCTCAAATAGCCGACCAATCAGCCTGTTACCAACCCTTAGTAAACTTTTGTTTATTGTAAAATAGCATTGTATCTAGTCAAACAAATTGACAAGACTTTCAGCACGCTTATAGGGAAGGACATTCAACAAGCACAGCACTTACACAAATTAGGAATTGGCTGAGAGAAATTGATTTTGTTAGACTTCAGTGCGGCTTTTGACATTATTGATCATAGTCTGATGCTGGAAAAACGTATGTGTTATGGCTTTACACCCCCTGCTATATTTTGGATAAAGAGTTACCTGTCTAACAGAACACAGAGGGTGTTCTTTAATGGAAGCCTCCAACATAATCCAGGTAGAATCAGGAATTCCCCAGGGCAGCTGTCTAGGCCCCTTACTTTTTTCTAGCTTTACTAACAACATGCCACTGGCTTTGAGTAAAGCCAGAGTGTCTTTGTATGCGGATGACTCAACACTATACACGTTAGCTACTACAGCGACTGAAATGACTGCAACACTTAACAAAGAGATGCAGTTAGTTTCAGAGTGGGTGCAAATAATACGTTTGTCCTAAATATTTCAAAAACTAACAGTGCAGTAATATCTAGCAATTCACAACAATACACACATCTAAAAGTAAAATAATGGAATTAGGAAATAGGAAATATATAAATGTTAGGATGAGCAATGTCAGAGTCCTGAGTGTGTGTACAGTGCATTCGGAAAGTTTTCAGACCCCTTACCTTTTTCCACATTTTGTTATGTTACAGCCTTATTCTAAAATTGATTAAATTGTTTTTTTCCCTCGTCAATCTATACACAATACCCCATAATGGCAAAGCAAAAACATGTTTTTAGACGTTCTTGCTAATGTATTAAAAATAAATGGAAATATCACATTTACATAAGTATTCAGACCCTTTTGCTATGAGACTTGAAATTCAGCTCAGGTGTTTCCATTGATCATCCTTGAGATGTTTCTACAACTTGATTGGAGTCGACCTGTGGTAAATTCAATTGATTGGACATGATTTGGAAAGGCACACACCTGTCTATATAAGGTTCCACAGTTGACAGTTCATGTCAGAGCAAAAACCAAGCCATGAGGTAGAAGGAATTGTCCGAAGCGCTCCGAGACAGGATTGGGTTTAGGCACAGATCTGGGGAAGGGCACCAAAACATTTCTGAAGCATTGAAGGTCTCCAAGAACACAGTGGCCTCCATCATTCTTAAATGGAAGAAGTTTGGAACCACCAAGACTCTTCCTAGAGCTGGCCGCCCGGCCAAACTGAGCAATCGGGGGAGAAGGGCCTTGGTCAGGGAGGTGACCAAGAAACCGATGGTCACTCTGACGGAGCTCCAGAGTTCCTCTGTGGAGATGGGAGAACATTCCAGAAGGACAACCATCTCTGCAGCACTCCACCAATTAGGCCTGTATGGTTGAGTGGCAAGACATTACATTTTAGTCATTTAGCAGACGCTCTTATCCAGAGCCACTTACAGTTAGTGCATACATTTATTTTTTATTTTTCATACTGGCCCCCCGTGGGAATCGAACCCACAACCCTGGCGTTGCAAACGCCATGCTCTACCAACTGAGCTACATCCCTGTATGCACGCATGACTAAGTCGCTTTGGATAAAAGCCTCTCAAAGAACTTCATGATGACAGAAGTGAGTGCTACGGGGCGATAGTCATTTAGTTCAGTTACCTTTGCTTTCTTGGGTACAGGAACAATGGTGGCCATCTTGAAGCAAGTGGGGACAGCAGACTGGGATAGGGAGAGATTTAATATGTCTGTAAACACTCCAGCCAGCTGGTCTGCGAATGCTCTAAGGACGGTTTTTGGTTTGGGTAGGTTTTAATAGTCGCAGTGGGAACAACATCCCTAATACACTTCCTGATGAACTCAGTCACCGTGTCAGTGTATACATCAATGTTATTCTCAGAGGCAACCCGGAACTTATCCCAGTCCATGTGATCAAAACAATCTTATCTTAATTAACGGTCAATTACTGTGAGACCGGCAGTTTTTTGCTTGACAATCACCGGCTGACAATTTCATGACATTGTGTTGTGTTAACCCACAGTTTCATCAGCTGTCCGGGTGGCTGGTCTCAAATGATCCCGCAGGTGAAGAAGCCGGATGTGGAGGTCCTGGGCTGGGGTGGTTACATGTGGCCTGCAGTTGTGAAACCGGTTGGACGTACTGCCAAATCTCTAAAACGATTTTGGAGGTGGAATATATAGGTATTTTTCCATAGCATGTATCGTGGAATATAAGACGTAAACAGAATCATTATATGCAATTATGTGTTTAAGGGAGTTGGCTATATAATCCTATAATAATCCTCAAGTATGTACTTATATAATTTTTTTAAGAAACTGTTGAAACCACGCCACCAGTCTAGTCCACGCCCGAGATTAGTGTCAGAAAGAAGGAGGGGAAACCGAAGCAGAATTGAACGAGAGTAAACGGGACAAAGAGAAAATACATTAACATAAAGAGACCAAAGTGACTATGAACGTTTATAATCATGTAACTGTATAAAAAGAGATCTCCGAGTCTGGGACCGGCAGTTGCTCCGCGGACCGGCTCGGCTTGATACTTTGTAATAAAGTCTATTCTGAACTCACAAGCTCCAGTGTCTGAGAGATATCTTTGAGAAGTATTTCCATGACATTTATGGTAGAGAAATGAACATTAAATTCTCTGACAACTGCTCTGGCCATTCTTGCAGTCAGCATACCAATTGCACGCTCTCTCAAAACATCTGTGGCATTGTGTTGTGTGATAAAACTGCACATTTTAGAGTGGCCTTTTATTGTCCCCAGCACAAGGTGCACCTGTGTAATGATCATGCTGTTTAATCAGCTTCTTGATAGGTTCTTGGTAAAGGAGAAATGCTCACTGACAGGGATGTAAACAAATTTGTGCACAACATTTGATAGAAATAAGCTTTTTGTGCGTATGAAACATTTCTGGGATCTTTTACTTCAGCTCATGAAACATGGGACCAACACTTTTCATGTTGCGTTTATATTTTTGTTCAGGATAGTTACCTCTTCCATTCTGAACAACAAACACCGCACTTTAATCACGGCTTTGAATAAGCACTGTTGGGAGCTTTATGAAATGGGTTTCCATCGCAGAGCAGCTGCACACAAGCCTAACATCACCATGAGCAATGCCAAGCGTCGGCTGGAGTGGTGTAAAGCTCACCGCTATTGGACTCTGGAGCAGTGGAAACGTGTTCTCTGGAGTGATGAACACGCTTCACCATCTGGCTGTCCGATGGACAAATCTGGGTTTGGCGGATGCCAGGAGAACGCTACCTGCCCCAATGCATAGTGCCAACTGTAATGTTTGGTGGAGGAGGAATAATGGTCTGGGGCTGTTTTTCATGGTTTGGGCTAGGCTCCTTAGTTCCAGTGAAGGGAAATCTTAACGCTACAGTATACAATGACATTCTAGACAATTCTATGCTTCCAACTTTGTGACAACAGTTTGGGGAAGGCCCTTTCCTGTTTCAGCATGACAATGCCCCCATGCATAAAGCTAGGTCCATACAGAAATGGTTTGTCGAGATCGGTGTGGAAGAACTTGACTGGCCTGCACAGAGCCCTGACCTCAACCCCATCGAACACCTTTGGGATGAATTGGATCGCCGACTGCGAGCCAGGCCTAATCACCCAACATCAGTGCCCAACCTCACTAATGCTGTTGTGGCTGAATGGAAGCAAGTCCCCGCAGCAATGTTCCAACATCTAGTGGAAAGCCTTCCCAGAAGAGTGGAGGCTGTTATAGCAGCAAAGGGGGGACCAACTCCATATTAATGCCCATGATTTTGTAATCAGGTGTCCACATACTTTTGGTCATGTAGTGTACGTCGGCTCAATCTGAAAATATCTTTACATTTCTGTCGTGGAATCTGTAACGCTTCAGCTTCACAGATTGAATAGAGCCCTAAATATAGATTGATTAAAATATCTGTTTGGGTTACAGGTTTTTAAAAAATATCAATTTCCATCGTCAATCTTGTTAGTCATCCCAGCCAGCTGACAAAGGTGATTCTTCATATTGAACCATTTCCATGCTACTCCCACTAACACTGCAGCTCATCATCCTCTTCCCTCCATTCTGTGGGGGATGGGTGTGCTGCTTTGTGGGAGCAGAGCGCTGGGGGTTGGTGCTCCCTCTGAGGAGCAGAGCGCTGGGGGTTGGTGCTCCCTCTGAGGAGCAGAGCGCTGGGGGTTGGTGCTCCCTCTGAGGAGCAGAGCGCTGGGGGTTGGTGCTCCCTCTGAGGAGCAGAGCGCTGGGGGGTGGGTGCTCCCTCTGAGGAGCAGAGCGCTGGGGGTTGGTGCTCCCTCTGAGGAGCAGAGCGCTGGGGGTTGGTGCTCCCTCTGAGGAGCAGAGCGCTGGGGGTTGGTGCTCCCTCTGAGGAGCAGAGCGGTGGGAGTTGGTGCTCCCTCTGAGGAGCAGAGCGCTGGGGGTTGGTGCTCCCTCTGAGGAGCAGAGCGGTGGGAGTTGGTGCTCCCTCTGAGGAGCAGAGCGCTGGGGGTTGGTGCTCCCTCTGAGGAGCAGAGCGCTGGGGGTTGGTGCTCCCTCTGAGGAGATTTGCGGCTTTAAAGGGAAGCGGAGGTGACATTCTTGAAGTAAAAATTGTTTTCCGCTAAAGTCAGGGGTAAACAAAGCCTACCTAAAGTGCCAGTTATCTAATTATGTCAGTCCAGTAAATTAATATCCAAACAAAATGTTCTGGTATGTGTTGAATACATTTTAATTCTAAAAAAGTTTATCCTGGGAAATTCTAATTTAAATGAAAAATCTGATTGTTGGGTTAAAGGGAGTTTAATGAATAAATGGTTATGTTGTAGTAACAGAATTTATACCATCAAATAATGACCAATAATCTATACAAGGGATGCCTAGAAGGAATATTTTAATACAGTGTCATAACATATAAACATGCCTGACATTTTGCATCAGTGTTCTGTGGAGGGTTGAGTCTTCAATCCAGTTCTGAAATAGCCTAGCCCTAGTCCCTTACAGATCTTTGGAAAACAGACCTACTGCCGAGATTAGGCCAGGATTAGGCCAGGATTAAATTCAAGATGTTATAGATATATACACATAGGACAGCTGACAATGTGCCTTTTTAAAGGAGGCCGCGTTTTAACACGTTTGACATTTTAAAAGTAAATTCCAATAGTGTTTGCCAGTACATTTTACATTTACATTTTAGTCATTTAGCAGACGCTCTTATCCAGAGCGACTTACAGTTAGTGAGTGCATACATTTTTTCATACTGGCCCCCCGTGGGAATCGAACCCACAACCCTGGCACCAACTGAGCTACAGGAGTAGAGGATCTCCACAAACATAGGAACATTAAAAAGCACATGGTAGACGGCATTTCTACGGATTGAATCCCAGCCATTGTCTTTGGAAAACACAGGGCTAAATCGTGTTTTATTTACACATTCCCAGCATAGTTTGCTCAAATGCAGAAAGTCAATTGACTCCAGCTCTTCCATAGAGTTTTATTGTTCTCATTAATCCAGTAGTTGAGGTGCTGGAGGAGCCGGTTCTGGTTCTGCCTCTCCTGCTGGTGAAGCCTAGACATGGAAAGAAAATGTTAAACCATTAGATGATTATAGGTTATTTCTGAACAATCTCTGTCCATTCAGGGGACCCCATTTTGGTTCAAGAGCACCCCCAGAGGCAGAAGTTCAGTTACGGATTCAAGAGGAAATCCTATAGTCCCAATGTGGTTAAAATAATAAATGGGTTAAGCTAACAGTATTGAGATATAACACTGACTTAGGTCAAGATTCAATCTGATCGCGGTTTGTTAAGCTAACAGTATTGAGATATAACATTGACTTAGGTCAAGATTCAATCTGATCGCGGTTTGTTAAGCTAACAGTATTGAGATATAACATTGACTTAGGTCAAGATTCAATCTGATCGCGGTTTGTCGACAACTCTGCTTTTTTTAAAGGCAATGTTCCCACATTCACAGAGACTGCATCCATACTGCATATGTCGCCTCCAATTAGTAATTACATTTTAAACATAGCATTGTTGACAGGCGGGATCAGATTGAATCCTGGCCTTTACACATTGATCCGTCGCGTTATTGAGATATAACATATCATTATTGAGACTTACACATTGTTCATTGATACCAAAGGGTTGGTTGAAGGCGCTGGCTCCGTTGTAGAGAGGGTTGGGAATGGACATCAGAGCAGGTTTATCATCCTCCTCTTCATTCTGTCACCATGGGAGACGTGTCAGTCAATGAAATCTAGTTTTAGAAAGCCCCTTCAACTGGGCATACCATGTCATTTCAACGTGGAAATGTGGGTAACCTTGTCAGATAGTTGGTTTAGTTGTCATCTAAACGTGTTCTCACTGAGCTTTCAGACGTTTAAAAGCACAACAAAGTTCAAATGGGAGTATAATGACGGATATTTTTGTATTTATACAACAACTTGGGGCTAGATTCAATCAGATAGACATCCACACATCATTGTTTTGGCGGTGTTGGAGGTGGAACTGCATTAGCGCTGTCAAATCCACAAGCGGCTCGTTGCATTTGGATGAAACCACGCGCCCCTTTAATCCAGCCACGTTCGAAGTTCATACAGCCAGGTTAGAAGGTTAAACATTCAGACACTCAAATTAGATTTAGGCATAATCAGCCATCTAAAGGACCATGAAAACAGGACATTTACATTTAAGTCATTTAGCAGACGCTCTTATCCAGAGCGATTTACAAATTGGTGCATTCAACTTATGATAGCCAGTGGGACAACCACCTTTTTCTTTTTTTTTTAATGGGGGGTAGGGGAAGAAGGATTACTTTATACTATTCCAGGTATTCCTTAAAGAGGTAGGGTTTCAAGTGTCTCCGGAATGTGGTCAGTGACTCCGCTGTCCTGGCGTCGTGAGGGAGCTTGTTCCACCATTGGGGTGCCAGAGCAGCGAACAGTTTTGACTGGGCTGAGCGGGAACTATGCTTCCGTAGAGGAAGGGGAGCCAGCAGGCCAGAGGTGGATGAACGTAGTGCCCTCGTTTGGGTGTAGGGTCTGATCAGAGCCTGAAGGTAAGGAGGTGCCGTTCCCCTCACAGCATTAGACATCAATGGTTTGACCATAGCTTTCAGTTTTCCCTGTCCCCACCTCCTTGTCATGGCAAACATATTGTTTTGCTTGACAAGGACTGGCAGGAGTGGACTGTTGGCACAGACAGACTAGATTTCTGGCTATTGTTATTCGGTGAATGTCAAATGTGTTTGTTTGGATCCCCATTAGCTTTTTGCAGCAGCTACTCTTCCTGGGGTCCACACAGAACACTGATAGACTGATGGACAAGTTACACAAATATAAAATACAGCGATATGAAAACAATACAACTAAAACGCAATACAAAGAATCCTCTGAGTGACTGGTCAAAAAGTAGCCCAACTCAGGAGGCGGCAGGTAGCTTAGTGGTTAAGAGCGTTGTGCCAGTAACCGAAAGGTCGCTGGTTCTAATCCCCGAGCCGACTAGGTGAAAAATCTGTCGATGTGCCCTTGAGCAAGGCACTTAACCCTAATTGCTCCTGTAAGTCGCTCTGGATGAGAGCGTCTGCTAAATAAAAAAAATGTATTTAAAAAGAGGTGGATTTGGTTCCACATTATTCCGTTTTCATCAGCAGGAAAACTGTTAGTTAGTTTTTTTTCAAATTGAAAACTAAATAAATTCAGTATTATGTAGGCTAGGGCAGAATGCAAACTTTTAAAGCTGCACTACTGAGTAACATTTTCTTATCTCCTATTAATAATTTATGCAAAAATACGACTGACACGTGCGTCAAATTGGGATTGAGCCCTTATTAGTGTACAGAGATGAAGGGTTCTTTGTGTCACAAATGGCATCCTATTCCTTATATAGTGTACTACTTTAGACCAGAGAATGGCACCCTATTCCCTATATAGTGCACTACTTTAGACCAGAGAATGGCACCCTATTCCCTATATAGTGCACTACTTTAGACCAGAGAATGGCACCCTATTCCCTATATAGTGCACTACTTTAGACCAGAGAATGGCACCCTATTCCCTATATAGTGCACTACTTTAGACCAGAGAATGGCACCCTATTCCCTATATAGTGCACTACTTTAGACCAGAGAATGGCACCCTATTCCCTATATAGTGCACTACTTTAGACCAGAGAATGGCACCCTATTCCCTATATAGTGCACTACTTTAGACCAGAGCCCTATGGATCTGGTCTAAAGTAGTGCACTATATAAGCAATAGGGTGCCGTTTGGGGGACTTGTTACCTTGAAGTAATGGAAGCGGAAGGCGTCGTTCTTGTGTTTGAAGACGTAGTAGGTGAGGCCAGCGATGACGCAGCCTATCAGACAGGGGACCAGGATGGAGGTGGCCACAGTCCCGCCCTGGTGGGAAGGGCCTGATGACTGGGCATGGTGCACCTGCCATGATGGTCATAGAAATAGAATTACTAGAAGGGACAAAGCCACAAAAAGATACCAGACATGCTTCTCAAATGGTACCCTATTCCCTCATACTGTAGGGTGTTACCGTTGACCACAGACCCTTATGTGTTACCGTTGACCACAGACCCTTATGTGTTACCGTTGACCAGAGACCCTTATGTGTTACCATTGACCAGAGACCCTTATGTGTTACCGTTGACCAGAGACCCTTATGTGTTACCATTGACCAGAGACCCTTATGTGTTACCGTTGACCACAGACCCTTATGTGTTACCGTTGACCACAGACCCTTATGTGTTACCGTTGACCAGAGACCCTTGTGTGTTACCATTGACCAGAGACCCTTATGTGTTACCGTTGACCAGAGACCCTTATGTGTTACCGTTGACCACAGACCCTTATGTGTTACCGTTGACCAGAGACCCTTATGTGTTACCGTTGACCAGAGACCCTTATGTGTTACCGTTGACCAGAGACCCTTATGTGTTACCGTTGACCAGAGACCCTTATGTGTTACCGTTGACCAGAGACCCTTATGTGGCTCTGGAATAGGGTGGAATTTGCGATGAATTAGGATTGTTATGATGGTCTGATAAGGAGCAGATGAACCCTGTTCACTCTGGGTTGAAGTTTCCCATAGGTACAGGTCCAGGATCTGCTTCCCCTCCCCCAAGCCTAACCTTAACCATTAGTGGGGGAAATGTAAAACTGGTCCAGGATCTGCTTCCCCTCCCCCAAGCCTAACCTTAACCATTAGTGGGGAAATGTAAAACTGGTCCAGGATCTGCTTCCCCTCCCCCAAGCCTAACCTTAACCATTAGTGGGGGAATGTAAAACTGGTCCAGGATCTGCTTCCCCTCCCCCAAGCCTAACCTTAACCATTAGTGGGGGAATGTAAAACTGGTCCAGGATCAGCATCTAGGGTCCTGCTTCACTCACTGGTAGGGGTGGGGCTCTGAGTGGGCCCTCTATGACATGGATGATTCCATTGTATGCTGGGATGTCCCAGGTCAACACTAGCCTTCGGTTCACTAGTTTGAACGTCTGGGGCTCCTGTGGGGAAACACACACACACACACACACACACACACACACACACACACACACACACACACACACACACACACACACACACACACAAAATCAAGAATCACTTCATCCAAATCAAAACTTCCATGAAATGAATTGTTGCTTTAAGAAATGTATGATGTTATACACTTGTTTTTTAAAAATTGTTTATACAAGTTATTGGTAACACGTTGATCTGAAGTGAAGACTGTTTGAATTGCACAACCAGCTCCCGGACATCTGTAACAGACGGGTCCACTCACCTGGTTCTGCTGTGTGGTGTTGCTGGAGGAAATGGCCACCGAGAGGTTATATCCCAGTCGGGAGGGGACGACTCCGTCGTGTTTCAGGTCCTCATAGAGCATAATGCTGTTGTTAGTGGAGATGTGATACTCCACATCCCGGTCTGATAACGTCTACCACACAGTCAAGAAAATATACATCAAATGACAAATACACATTCATTTATACAAAACTATACATCATTAAAAGGATAGTGCACACAAATTATAAAATGCCATTTGTTTCCTTACCCTGTCAGCAGTCTTTGGACATGGTATGATCGCAATCCATGCTTTGGTTTAGTTTCCCTGGCATTGTTTTCAAATGCTAACGTTTTAGCATTTGTGGCAAAAATTCCATTCAAGTCATGGGACCGATATAACATTTTTTTTTTCGTGCATCATGTCCAAATCATCAGAAAGTATCTCAAATTGATTTTGAAGTTCACCAAAGTCACTTATAGATGATTAAAAAAATTTTTTTTTATATAATATCGGTCCCTTGACTTGAATGGGATTTGTGCCACAAATGCTAAAATGTTAGCATGTGGAAACAGTACCTGCCACTGCCAGGGTAGCTGAAACTAGCTAAACCAAACTAGCTAAACCAAACTAGCTAAACCAAACTAGCTCAACCAAACTAGCTCAACCAAACTAGCTCAACCAAACTAGCTAAACCAAACTAGCTAAACCAAACTAGCTAAACCAAAGCTTAGTCTGTCATTTTGTAATTTAGGTGACCTCTCCTTTTTTAAAATGAAAAAAATACATTAATTTACAGGGAAAAAGTAAATATAAATTACTCTTGTTTTGTTCCATGATTTCAGATGTTAAAATAAAATCACCTCATTCTCAGAGAACCCAGCGTTGAGTGGCACAAACAGAGTAGCATAGGATGAACTGGTGGAGAGAAAGTCCAATAGAGTTTCTCCCTCTGTAGACGAGCCTGCATACTTCAACAATATCTACAACCAGGAGAGACAATCAATTTAATGGTTTTCAATATTTGCACTCACAAAGGAGGGCCAAATCCTAACTTGAGATCCATACTGTTAGCAAATGTCCCAATGTCATTGACATTTGTGCTAATTCGTTCACTTTAATTTGAATTAATACAATTAAGTCTGAGTTGCATGTGAGGATCTTAATTTAGGATTAATGCTTAATGAAACAACAAACTTACATTGTAGAATACAGAGTAGTTTAAGTTGGTAGCCACAACACTGGCCAGGTCTCCGTTACAGAATTCCCCGTTGCCTACGTACCGACTTCCACACACACAGGACACATCTACAGGGAGACAGACTGGTTGGAATGCACAGGACACATCTACAGGGAGATAGACTGGTTGGAATGCACAGGACACATCTACAGGGAGACAGACTGGTTGGAATGCACAGGACACATCTACAGGGAGACAGACTGGTTGGAATGCACAGGACACATCTACAGGGAGACAGACTGGTTGGAATGCACAGGACACATCTACAGGGAGACAGACTGGTTGGAATGCACAGGACACATCTACAGGGAGACAGACTGGTTGGAATGCACAGGACACATCTACAGGGAGACAGACTGGTTGGAATGCACAGGACACATCTACAGGGAGACAGACTGGTTGGAATGCACAGGACACATCTACAGGGAGACAGACTGGTTGGAATGCACAGGACACATCTACAGGGAGACAGACTGGTTGGAATGCACAGGACACATCTACAGGGAGACAGACTGGTTGGAATGCACAGGACACATCTACAGGGAGACAGACTGGTTGGAATGCACAGGACACATCTACAGGGAGACAGACTGGTTGGAATGCACAGGACACATCTACAGGGAGACAGACTGGTTGGAATGCACAGGACACATCTACAGGGAGACAGACTGGTTGGAATGCACAGGACACATCTACAGGGAGATCTGTTTTCTTTTTATATCATAATTAATTATTACATGGACATGGAGGGCCCTGATCCCAGATCAGCACTGCTACTCTGAGACCCTTTATGCCCTGATCCCAGATCAGCACTGCTACTATGAGACCCTTTATGCCCTGATCCCAGATCAGCACTCGGGCCTTGATCCATTGTGTACTTATAGTGTAAACAAAAGTGTTGATAGCAGGGTTAGGGTCAATTCAATTTCAATTCCAGTCAATTCAGAAAGTAAACAAAATTCAAAATTTTCCTCATTGAATGGCATTGAGGAGAATTGGAATTTCAGTGTACAGTACTTCCTGAATGAACTGGTAAATGGAGCCCGACCCTGGTTGATAGGGTTACCTGACAGTCTGTAACAGTAGGTGTCGTATTGTCTGCTGGGGTCCACCGGGTCGTTGTACAGCACTATACCAACATGGTTGTCACCACACCTGACCGAGGGAAACCTGGTCGGATAGCCCACCTTCTTCCCTTCTATCCATCCAGCAGCACACACATGCATCCCCAGCTAGAGACAGACACAAACACACACATGAACTGCAACATCAGACAGTTACTGGTTTCATCCTGCTTCTCCGCAACATCAGACAGTTACTGGTTTCATCCTGCTTCTCCGCACCATCAGACAGTTACTGGTTGCATCCTGCTTCTCCGCAACATCAGACAGTTACTGGTTTCATCCTGCTTCTCCGCAACATCAGACAGTTACTGGTTTCATCCTGCTTCTCCGCAACATCAGACAGTTACTGGTTTCATCCTGCTTCTCCGCACCATCAGACAGTTACTGGTTTCATCCTGCTTCTCCGCAACATCAGACAGTTACTGGTTGCATCCTGCTTCTCCGCAACATCAGACAGTTACTGGTTTCATCCTGCTTCTCCGCAACATCAGACAGTTACTGGTTTCATCCTGCTTCTCCGCAACATCAGACAGTTACTGGTTTCATCCTGCTTCTCCGCAACATCAGACAGTTACTGGTTTCATCCTGCTTCTCCGCAACATCAGACAGTTACTGGTTGCATCCTGCTTCTCCGCAACATCAGACAGTTACTGGTTTCATCCTGCTTCTCCGCAACATCAGACAGTTACTGGTTTCATCCTGCTTCTCCGCAACATCAGACAGTTACTGGTTTCATCCTGCTTCTCCGCAACATCAGACAGTTACTGGTTGCATCCTGCTTCTCCGCAACATCAGACAGTTACTGGTTGCATCCTGCTTCTCCGCAACATCAGACAGTTACTGGTTTCATCCTGCTTCTCCGCAACATCAGACAGTTACTGGTTTCATCCTGCTTCTCCGCAACATCAGACAGTTACTGGTTTCATCCTGCTTCTCCGCAACATCAGACAGTTACTGGTTTCATCCTGCTTCTCCGCAACATCAGACAGTTACTGGTTTCATCCTGCTTCTCCGCAACATCAGACAGTTACTGGTTTCATCCTGCTTCTCCGCAACATCAGACAGTTACTGGTTTCATCCTGCTTCTCCGCAACATCAGACAGTTACTGGTTTCATCCTGCTTCTCCGCAACATCAGACAGTTACTGGTTTCATCCTGCTTCTCCGCAACATCAGACAGTTACTGGTTTCATCCTGCTTCTCCGCAACATCAGACAGTTACTGGTTTCATCCTGCTTCTCCGCAACATCAGACAGTTACTGGTTTCATCCTGCTTCTCCGCAACATCAGACAGTTACTGGTTTCATCCTGCTTCTCCGCAACATCAGACAGTTACTGGTTCCATCCTGCTTCTCCGCAACATCAGACAGTTACTGGTTCCATCCTGCTTCTCCGCAACATCAGACAGTTACTGGTTTCATCCTGCTTCTCCGCAACATCAGACAGTTACTGGTTTCATCCTGCTTCTCCGCAACATCAGACAGTTACTGGTTTCATCCTGCTTCTCCGCAACATCAGACAGTTACTGGTTTCATCCTGCTTCTCCGCACTCCTCCTGAAGTCTACACCTTGTACACTTCCTGGTCGTCATGGATTTTTTTTTTTTTAGATTGACATAAGTTTCCACTGACCAGGAGTGTGCAAGTGCACAGGGGAGGATTGGGACACATCCACTGTTTTGGAGGAATCATCACCAAATGAAGTAAAACTTCTAAATAGTGAACTATCACTTTCAATCATCAGTATCATGCAGCTCAGAGTTAATGATGTCCTCTGATCTGTAGTTTACTGTAAACCCTTCACCTGGTTCAACGTCAAAACGACTGCCACTGCCCAAGTAGTTGGTAACTAACACTTTAAATCAAATCAAGAGTATCATTTTTAAATGGGCAGTCTGGGATTGGCGCATCAATGTTTTGCACTTTTAAATTAATAATATATAGCTATTGATGAAAAGTGGCAGGGTGATTGCTTTGTTGTCTGAATCCCAGATGTTCCTTTTAAAGGATGGCCTCTGACCTGTTGCGCATCAGCCATCTGAGAGAAGGTGGCGAGCGTAGCCCCCTCAGCCTGACAGGCTCGCTCAGCGTCCGTGTAGTTCATCTGGTACTTCCCTGCAGGGGATCGCAGGTGGAACACTCCGGCAGTGTTACCTGACGACACATAACAAAATGGAAATGAATATCTATCACTTTTAAAGGTAGAATCTGCAAAATGATGTTGCCATGAGCAGCATGGGAGATATTACGGTGAGCGGGATTAAAGACTATTTATACACCCAGTCACAGAGTATCTGAGCATGTGCAGGGGTTCGCATCACGCTGCTACAACGCAGTAGCTACCGGACCAAAACATCAGAGGAGTTTAGCGTCGCGCTTCAATGCTCTTAGTTGTTGCAGTAATGTTGTTGTTCCACTACTGCTGTCATCTCGCTGAGTCCAGCTTTTAATATGTATAAATAACCTGACACAATTGGGAAGATCAATCTGACTACCCTTCACCCGATCTGACTACCCTTCACCCGATCTGACTACCCTTCACCCGATCTGACTATCTTCACTCAAGTGGTCTAGATCTAAATGCACTACATAGAGAATAGGATGCCATATAAAATGCAACATGTTGGTCCCATGTTTCATGAGCTGAAATAAAAGATACACAAAATGTTCCACCTTGTGCTGGGGACAATAAAAAAAGGCCACTCTAAAATGTGCAGTTTTTTCACACAACACAATGCCACAGATGTCTCAAGTTCTGAGGAAGCGTGCAATTGGCATGCTGACTGCAGGAATGTCCACCAGAGCTATTGCCAGATAATTTAATGTTCATGTCTCTACCATAAGCCTCCTCCAACGTCGTTTTAGAAAATTTGGCAGTACGTCCAACCGGCCTCACAACCGTAGACCACGTATATGGCGTCGTGTGGGCGAGCGGTTTGCTGATGTCAACGTTGTGAACAGCGTGCCCCATGGTGGCAGTGGGGTTATGGTATGGGCAGGCATAAGCTACGGACAACAAACACAAGTGCATTTTATCGATGGCAGTTTGAGTGCACAGAGATACCGTGACGAGATCCTGAGGCCCATTGTCGTGCCATTCATCCGCCACCATCGTCTCATGTTTCAGCATGATAATGCACGGCCCCATGACGCAAGGACCTGTACACAATTCCTGGAAGCTGAAAATGTCCCAGTTCTTCCATGGCCTGCATTCTCACCAGACATGTCACCCATTGAGCATGTTTGGGATGCTCTGGATCGGCGTGTACGACAGCATGTTCAAGGTCCCGCCAATTCCCAGCAACTTCGCACAGCCATTGAAGAGGAGTGGGACAACATTCCACAGGCCACAATCAACAGCCTGATCAACTCTATGTGAAGGGGATGTCGCGTTGCATGAAGCAAATGGTGGTCACACCAGATACTGACTGGTGATCCACGCCCCTACCTTTTTTTTAAAGGTATCTGTGACCCTGAAGAAGGCACAGTGATGCCGAAACGTTGGTGGTTTCTTACCCAATAAATGACTGGGAGTTTATACATAGTGTTTATACTATATATATTTAGTGTGGGACTCTTTATTTGTTTTTAAGGTATCTGTGACCAACATATTAATATCTGTATTCCCAGTCATGTGAAATCCATAGATCAGGGCCTAATTTATTTATTTCAATTGATTGTTTTCCTTATATGAACTGTAACTCAGTAAAATCTGTTTAAATTGTTGCATTTATATTTTTGTTCAGTGTGTATGTGTGTGTTATGTATGTATGTATGTATGTATATGTATACAGTGCATTCGGAAAGTTTTGAGACCCCTTTACTTTTTCCACATTTTGTTACATTACAGCCTTATTATAAAATTGATTACATTTTTTCCCCCTCATCAATCTACACACAAGCAAAAACAGGTTTTTAGAAATGTTTGCACATTTATTACAAATAACAAACTGATATCACATTTACATAAGTATTCAGACCCTTTACTCAGTACTTTGTTGAAGCACCTTTGGCAGCGATTACAGCCTCGAGTCTTCTTGGGTCTGACGCTACAAGCTCGGCACACCTGTATTTGGGGAGTTTCTCCCATTCTTCTCTGCAGATCTCAAGCTCTGTCAGGTTGGATGGGGAGCGTTGCTGCACAGCTACTTTCAGGTCCCTCCAGAGATGTTCGATCAGGTTCAAGTCCGGGCTCTGGCTGGGCCACTCAAGGACATTCAGAGACTTGCCCCGTTGTCTTGGCTGTGTGCCTAGGGTCGTTGTCCTGTTGGAAGGCGATCCTGAGCGCTCTGGAGCAGTTTTTCATCATGGATCTCTCTGTACTTTGCGCCGTTCATCTTTCCCTCGATCCTGACTAGTTTCCCAGTCCCTGCTGCTGAAAAACATCCCCATAGCATGATGCTGCAACCACCATGCTTCACCATAGGGATGGTGCCAGGTTTCCTCCAAACGTGACACTTGGGATTCAGGTTCAATCTTGGTTTCATCAGACCAGAGAATCTTGTTTCTCATGGTTAGAGTCCTTTAGGTGCCTTTTGGCAAACTCCAAGCTGGCTGTCATGTGCCTTTTACTGAGGAGTGGCTTCCGTCTGTCCAGTCTACCATAAAGGCCTGATTGGTGGAGTGCTGCAGAGATGGTTGTCCTTCTGGAAGGTTCTCTCATCTCCACAGAGGAACTCTGGAGCTCTGTCAGAGTGACCATCGGGTTCTTGGTCACCTCCCTGACCAAGGCCCTTCTCCCCCAATTGCTCAGTTTGGCCGGGTGGCCAGCTCTAGGAAGAGTCTTGGTGGTTCCAAACTTCTTCCATTTGGAAGCCACTGTGTTCTTGGGGACCTTGAATGCTGCAGAATTTGTTTGGTACCCTTCCCCAGATCTGTGCCTTGACACAATCCTGTCTCGGAGCTCTACGGACAATTCCTTCGACCTCATGGCTTGGTTTTTGCTCTGACATGCGCTGTCAACTGTGGGACCTTTATATAGACAGGTGTGTGTGATTTCCAAATCATGTCCAATCAATTGAATTTACCACAGGTGGATTCCAATCAAGTTGTAGAAACATCTCAAGGATGATCAATGGGAACAGGATGCACCTGAGCTCAATTTCCAGTCTCATAGCAAAGGGTCTGAATACTTATGTAAATAAGGTATTTTTATTTTTAATACATTTGTAAAAATGTCAAAACCTGTTTTTGCTTTGTCATTATGGGGTATTGTGTGTAGATTGATGAGGGGAAAACAACAATTTGATCCATTTTAGAATAAGGCTGTAACGTAACAAAATGTGGAAAAAGTCAAGGGGTCTGAATACTTTCCGAATGCACTGGATTCAGAGCCCTTCCACACCCACACACACACACACACACACACACACACACACACACACACACACACACACACACACACACTACCAGTCAAAAGTTTGGACACCTACTCCAATCAAGGGTTTTTCTTAATTTTTACTATTTTCTACATTGTAGAATAATAGTGAAGACATCAAAACCATGAAATAACACGTATGGAATCATCAAACTTAGATTAGCAAACACAACGTGCCATTGGAACACAGGACTGATGGTTGCTGATAATGGGCCTCTGTCCACCTATGTAGATATTCCATTTTAAAAAATCAGCCGTTTCCAGCTACAATAGCCATTTACAACATTAACAATGTCTACACTGTATTTCTGATCAATTTGATGTTATTTCAATGGACAAAAACATTGCTTTTCTTTCGAAAACAAGGACATTTCTAAGTGACCCCAAACTTTAGAACGGTAGTGTAGGTGTAGATTTACATAATAGATACAGTCAGGTCCATAAGTATTAGGACGGTGACACAATTTGCATAATTTTGTCTCTGTACGCCGCCACAATGGATTTGAAAGGAAACAATCAAAGATGTGCTTTAAGTGTAGACTTTCATCTTTCATTTAAGGGTTTTCTCAAAATTATTGTCTGAACCGTGTAGGAATTACAATTTTAGGGGCTTAAAAGTAATTGGACAAACTAACATAATCATAAATTAAATTGTTAGTTTTAATACTTGGTTGCAAATCCTTTGCAGTCAATGACTGCCTGAAGTCTGGAACCCATAGACCACCTGATGCTGGGTTTATTCCCTGGTGATGCTCTGCCAGGCCTTTACTGCAGCTGTCTTCAGTTCCTGCTTGTTTTTTGGGCATATTGGATTTAGGTCAGGTGATTGACTTGGCCATTGCAGAAGATTCCACTGCTTTCACAGGATGCTTCGGGCCATTGTCCATCTGCACTGTAAAGTGCTGTCCAATGAGTTTTGAAGCATTTGGCTGAATCTGAGCAGCTAATAAAGAATTCATCCTGCTGCTTTTGTCAGCAGTCACATCATCAATAAATACAAGGGAACCAGTTCCATTGGCAGCCATACATGCCCACGCCATAACACTACCTCCACCATGCTTCACAGATGAGGTGGTATGCTTCGGATCATGAGCAGTTCCTTCCCTTCTCCATACTCTTCTCTTCCCGTCATTCTGGTACAAGTTGATCTTTGTCTCATCTGTCCATAGGATGTTGTTCCAGAACTGTACAGCCTTTTTAAGATGTTTTTTGGCAAACTAATCTGGTCTTCCTGTTTTTGAGGCTTACTAACGGTTTACATCTTGTGGTAAACCCTCTGTATTTACTCTGGTGAAGTCTTCTCTTGATTGTTGACTTTGACACAGATGCTCCTACCTCCTGGAGGGTGTTCTTGATCTGGCCAACTGTTGTGAAGGGGTTTTTCTTCACCAGGGATATTAATTATTCTGTCATCCACCACAGTTGTTTTCCGTGGTCTTCCGGGCTTTTTGGTGTTCCTGAGCTCACCAGAGCGTTCTTTCTTTTTAAGAATGTACCAAATACACAATTATTAGGCAAGTCAGTATTTTGACCATATCATCATTACTATGCATATTTCCCAACTCCAAGCTGTATAAACTGGAATGCTTATTGGATTTAAGCATATCAGGTAATGTGTATTTGTGTAATGAGGGAGGGTGTGGCCTAAGGAGATCAACACCCTATATCAAGGTGTGTATAATTATTAGGCAGCTTCTTTTCCTCAGGCAAAATGGGGCCAAACAAGAGATTTAACTGACTGAAAAGTCAAAAATTGCAAAAAGTATTTCAGAGGGACAGAACCATCAAACGTTTTGTTGCAAATAGTCAACAGGGTTGCAAGAACCGTGTTGAGAAAAATAGACGCAAATTAACTGCCAAAGATTTGAGAAGAATCAAAGGTGAAGCTACCAGGAACCCATTATCCTCCAGTGCTGTCATATTCCAGAACTGCAACCTTCCTGGAGTGCCCAGAAGTACAAGGTGTTCAGTGCTCAGAGACAGGGCCAAGGTAAGGAAGGCTGAAACCCGACCACCACTGAACAAGACCCATAAGTTGAAACGTCAAGACTGGGCCAAGAAATATCTGAAGACAGATTTTTCAAAGGTTTTATGGACTGATGAGATGAGTGACTCTTGGACGGACCAGATGGATGGGCCTGTGGCTGGATCAGTAACGGGCACAGAGCTCCACTTCGACTCAGACGCCAGCAAGGTGGAGGTGGGGTACTGGTATGGGCTGGTATTATTAAAGATGAGCTAGTTGGATCTTTTCGGGTTGAAGATGGACTCAAACTCAACTCCCAAACCTACTGCCAGTTTTTAGAAGACACTTTCTTCAAGCAGTGGTACAGGAAAAAGTCTGCATCTTTCAAGAAGACCATGATTTTTATGCAGGACAATTCTCCATCGCATGCATCGAAGTACTCCACTGCGTGGCTAGCCAGTAAAGGCCTTAAAGATGAAAGAATAATGACATGGCCCCCCTTCCTCACCTGACCTAAACCCTATTGAGAACCTGTGGTCCTTCTTAAACGGTGGATTTACGGTGAAGGAAAACAGTACCCCTCTCTGACCAGTGTCCGGGAGGCTGTGGTTGCTGCTGCACAAAAAGTTCATTGTCAACAGATCCAGAAACGGACAGACTCCATGGATGGAAGGCTTATGACTGTTATTGGACAGAATTTTAAAAATAAATGTCATTAATGTTTATTTGTACATTTTGAGTGTTTATTTTTCTCACTTTAACAGATGAAAATAAACAAGTGAGATGGGGAACTTTTCGTTTTTCATTTAGTTGCATAATAATTCTGCACACTAATAGTTGCCCAATAATTGTGCACACGTAGATATTCTCCAAAGAAAGCCAAAACCTCACTTTTACTTTCTTAAATATTCATGTTTGAGGTTTAGTAACATTTTGGATTGACCGAGAGCACTGTAATTCCTACACCCGTTCACCCCATTTGGATGTAAATACCTTCAAATTAAAGCTGAAAGTCTGCACTTTCAGCTCATATTCATTATTTAATTTCAACTCTAATATGCTGTGGTAGACAGCTACAATAATACTAACTTGGTCAACATCTCATTCCAAAATCATGGAGTTGGTCCCCCCTTTGCTGCTATAACAGCCTCCACTCTTCTGGGAAGGCTTTCCACTAGATGTTGGAACATTGCTGCGGGGGATTTGCTTCCATTCAGCCACAAGAGCATTAGTGAGGTCGGGCACTGATGTTGGGCGATTAGGCCTGGCTCGCAGTCGGCTTTCCAATTCATCCCAAAGGTGTTCGATGGGGTTGAGGTCAGGGCTCTGTGCAGACCAGTCAAGTTCTTCCACACCGATCTCGACAAACCATTTCTGTATGGACCTCGCTTTGTTCACGGGGACGTTGTCATGCTGAAACAGGAAATGACCTTCCCCAAACTGTTGCCACAAAGTTGGAAGCACAGAATCGTCTAGAATGTCATTGTATGCTGTAGCGTTAAGATTTCCCTTCACTGGAACTAAGGGGCCTAGCCCTAACCATGAAAAACAGCCCCAGACCATTATTCATCCTCCACCAAACTTTACAGTTGGCACTATGCAATGGGGCAGGAAGCGTTCTCCTGGCATCCGCCAAACCCAGATTCATCTGTCGGACTGCCAGATGGTGAAGCGTGATTCATCACTCCAGAGAACGTGTTTCCACTGCTCCAGAGTCCAATGGCGGCGAGCTCTAGCAGGGGAGAAATTTGACGAACTGACTTGTTGGAAAGGTGGCATCCTATGACGGTGCCACGTTGAAAGTCACTGAGTTCTTCAGTAAGGCCATTCTACTGCCAATGTTTGTCTGTGGAGATTGCATGGCTGTGTGCTCGATTTTATACACCTGTCAACAACAGGTGTGGCTGAAATAGAATCCACTAATTTGAAGGGGCGTCCACATACTTTTGTATATATAGTGTATTTCTGTATTTCATTTTCAATAAATTTACAAACATTTCTAAAAACATGTTTTCACTTTCTCATTATGGGGCGTTGATGGGTGAGTGGGGAAAAATATATACATTTAGCTAGTATAGTTCCTTCTACACAATAGTATTCTCTTGAAATCGGAGTTCCTCGAGTTTCCCAGCCAAATGCCTGCCTAGGCAATAAGCCTGTGATCGAAAATCAACACAGGTAGGCATAACGTTATTGTTTTCAGATATATATTATTGGCACTGGCAGTATTACTATCAACACTAAATAGACGTTTAGCTATTCATGTCACAATTCCAGACGTAACAACAACACAGTGTTCTATGTGCTCTATTTCTATTTCTAGGCTTCCAGTTCTT
Source organism: Coregonus clupeaformis (assembly GCF_020615455.1). Lineage (NCBI taxonomy): Eukaryota > Metazoa > Chordata > Actinopteri > Salmoniformes > Salmonidae > Coregonus > Coregonus clupeaformis. The sequence continues at coordinate 35,834,454 of NC_059201.1, read as the reverse complement.
AAGTTTAGTTTTTGCGTCTTTTACTTTCGGTTTTGTCCACCAGCTTCAAACAGCTGAAAATACAACATTTTTGGTTATGGAGATTATATTTCACAGCGGTTTACATTGATTCTCTACACTATACTTTGCTTGTTTTGTCGCAAACTGGAATTAGGCAAATTATTCAAATTTTTACAACCAGGAAATGGCGGAGCGAACTGTGGTATTGCAGGTCCTAGTTCAGTTCTTACTGTGGTATTGCAGGTCCTAGTTCAGTTCTTACTGTGGTAGTGCAGGTCCTAGGTCAGTTCTTACTGTGGTAGTGCAGGTCCTAGTTCAGTTCTTACTGTGGTATTGCAGGTCCTAGTTCAGTTCTTACTGTGGTAGTGCAGGTCCTAGTTCAGTTCTTACTGTGGTAGTGCAGGTCCTAGGTCAGTTCTTACTGTGGTAGTGCAGGTCCTAGGTCAGTTCTTACTGTGGTAGTGCAGGTCCTAGTTCAGTTCTTACTGTGGTAGTGCAGGTCCTAGTTCAGTTCTTACTGTGGTAGTGCAGGTCCTAGTTCAGTTCTTACTGTGGTAGTGCAGGTCCTAGTTCAGTTCTTACTGTGGTAGTGCAGGTCCTAGTTCAGTTCTTACTGTGGTAGTGCAGGTCCTAGTTCAGTTCTTACTGTGGTAGTGCAGGTCCTAGTTCAGTTCTTACTGTGGTAGTGCAGGTCCTAGTTCAGTTCTTACTGTGGTAGTGCAGGTCCTAGTTCAGTTCTTACTGTGGTAGTGCAGGTCCTAGTTCAGTTCTTACTGTGGTAGTGCAGGTCCTAGTTCAGTTCTTACTGTGTGGTAGTGCAGGTCCTAGGTCAGTTCTTACTGTGTGGTAGTGCAGGTCCTAGGTCAGTTCTTACTGTGTGGTAGTGCAGGTCCTAGGTCAGTTCTTACTGTGGTAGTGCAGGTCCTAGTTCAGTTCTTACTGTGGTAGTGCAGGTCCTAGTTCAGTTCTTACTGTGTGGTAGTGCAGGTCCTAGTTCAGTTCTTACTGTGGTAGTGCAGGTCCTAGTTCAGTTCTTACTGTGGTAGTGCAGGTCCTAGTTCAGTTCTTACTGTGGTAGTGCAGGTCCTAGTTCAGTTCTTACTGTGGTAGTGCAGGTCCTAGTTCAGTTCTTACTGTGGTAGTGCAGGTCCTAGTTCAGTTCTTACTGTGGTAGTGCAGGTCCTAGTTCAGTTCTTACTGTGGTAGTGCAGGTCCTAGTTCAGTTCTTACTGTGGTAGTGCAGGTCCTAGTTCAGTTCTTACTGTGTGGTAGTGCAGGTCCTAGTTCAGTTCTTACTGTGGTAGTGCAGGTCCTAGTTCAGTTCTTACTGTGTGGTAGTGCAGGTCCTAGGTCAGTTCTTACTGTGGTAGTGCAGGTCCTAGGTCAGTTCTTACTGTGGTAGTGAAGGTCCTAGGTCAGTTCTTACTGTGGTAGTGCAGGTCCTAGTTCAGTTCTTACTGTGGTAGTGCAGGTCCTAGTTCAGTTCTTACTGTGGTAGTGCAGGTCCTAGTTCAGTTCTTACTGTGGTAATGCAGGTCCTAGGTCAGTTCTTACTGTGGTAATGCAGGTCCTAGGTCAGTTCTTACTGTGGTAGTGCAGGTCCTAGTTCAGTTCTTACTGTGGTAGTGCAGGTCCTAGTTCAGTTCTTACTGTGGTAGTGCAGGTCCTAGTTCAGTTCTTACTGTGTGGTAGTGCAGGTCCTAGGTCAGTTCTTACTGTGGTAGTGCAGGTCCTAGTTCAGTTCTTACTGTGGTAGTGCAGGTCCTAGTTCAGTTCTTACTGTGGTAGTGCAGGTCCTAGTTCAGTTCTTACTGTGGTAATGCAGGTCCTAGTTCAGTTCTTACTGTGGTAGTGCAGGTCCTAGGTCAGTTCTTACTGTGGTAATGCAGGTCCTAGGTCAGTTCTTACTGTGGTAATGCAGGTCCTAGTTCAGTTCTTACTGTGGTAGTGCAGGTCCTAGTTCAGTTCTTACTGTGGTAATGCAGGTCCTAGGTCAGTTCTTACTGTGGTAATGCAGGTCCTAGGTCAGTTCTTACTGTGGTAATGCAGGTCCTAGGTCAGTTCTTACTGTGGTAATGCAGGTCCTTGCATGTAGCCTGGGGGTCACATCCTCCGTTCTCCTCCAGACAGCGGTCGATGGGAGGAACCACCTTCTCCAGACACTGGAGCCCGTTCCCCACGTACCCATCAAGACACTCGCACTGACGCTCATTCTGATAGGATAAAACACATCAGGACATTACTATGTATAGTGACGCTCATTCATATTTCGTCAAACCATTTTTTCCAACTGTTTGCTAAGAGCTGGCAGCAAGCTGATAGGTCTGCTGTTAGAACCAGTAAAGGCAGCTTTGCCACTCTTGGGTAGCGGAATGACTTTGGCTTCCCTCCAGGCCTGAGGACAAAGACTTTCCTCTAGGCTCAGATTAAAGATATGACAGATAGGAGTGGCTATAGAGTCAGCTACCATCCTCAGTAGCTTTCCATCTAAGTTGTCAATGCCAGGAGGTTTGTCATCAATGATCGATAACAATAATTTATCCAACTCTCCCACACTAACTTTACAAAATTCTAACTTTTGTTTTTTTTGCATGAATACGATGGCTCACTGTTCGTTGTTGGCATTTCCTGCCTAAGGTTGCCCACTTTGCCAATGAAGTAATAATTAAAATAATTGGCAACATCAAATGGTTTTGAGATGAATAAGCCATCTGATTCGATGAAAGATGGAGTTGAATTTGTCTTTCTGCCCATAATTTCATTTAAAGTACTCAAGTTTTTTTCCATCATTCTTTATATCATTGATCTTGGCTTCATAATACAGTTTCTTCTTCTTTTTGTTGAGTTTAGTCACATAATTTCTCAACTTGCAGTAAGTCAGATGTGCAACCAGACTTATTAGCCACTCCTTTTGCCCCGTCTCTTTCAACCAGACAGTTTTTCAATTCCTCATCAATCCATGGAGCCTTAACAGTCAGTTTCTTAACAGGTGCATGTTTATCAATAATTGGAAGAAGGAATTTCGTTAAATTCATCAATTGCAGCGTCTGGATACTCCTTATTAATCACATCAGACCAACAATTTTTTTTACATCATCCACATAAGTCACCGCTAAATCATTTGTATGATCTTATACACTATTTTAGGCCCAGCTTTTGGAACTTTGGCTTTCCTGGATATAGCCACTATATTGTGATCACTGCATCCAATGGGTACGGATACAGCTTAGAACAAAGTTCTACAGTATTAGTAAAAATGTGATCAATACATGTGATCTTGTTCCTGTAGTGTTTGTAAACACCCTGGCAGGTTGATTAATAACCTGAACCAGATTACAGGCACTGGTTACAGTGAGAAGCTTCCTCTTGAGCGGACAGCTTGATGAAAACCAGTCAATATTCAGGTCCCCAAGAAAGTAGACCTCTCTGTTTACATCACATACACTATCAAGCATTTCACACATATTATTTAGATACTGCATTCCTGTCTCTTCTAGAGATGTTATATCCTCGTATTGCTACTGCTGTATCAAATGAATTATCTAAGTGAGTCTCAGAAATGGCTACTATATGAATGTTATCGGATGTTAGCAAGTTATTGATTTCATGAACCATATTTCTAAGGCTACAGTGGCTTGCGAAAGTATTCACCCCCCTTGGCATTTTTCCTATTTTGTTGCCTTACAACCTGGAATTAAAATTGATTTTTTGGGGGTTTGTATCATTTGATTTACACAACATGCCTACCACTTTGAAGATGCAACATATATTTTATTGTGAAAGAAACAAGAAATAAGACAAAAAAACTGAACTTGAGCGTGCATACAGTGGGGAGAACTAGTATTTGATACACTGCCGATTTCGCAGGTATTCCTACTTACAAAGCATGTAGATGTCTGTAATTTTTATCATAGGTACACTTCAACTGTGAGAGACGGAATCTAAAACAAAAATCCAGAAAATCACATTGTATGATTTTTAAGTAATTAATTTGCATTTTATTGCATGACATACAGTGGGGAAAAAAGTATTTAGTCAGCAACCAATTGTGCAAGTTCTCCCACTTAAAAAGATTAGAGAGGCCTGTAATTTTCATCATAGGTACACGTCAACTATGACAGACAAAATGAGAAAAAAAAATCCAGAAAATCACATTGTAGGATTTTTTATGAATTTATTTGCAAATTATGGTGGAAAATAAGTATTTGGTCAATAACAAAAGTTTCTCAATACTTTGTTATATACCCTTTGTTGGCAATGACACAGGTCAAACGTTTTCTGTAAGTCTTCACAAGGTTTTCACACACTGTTGCTGGTATTTTGGCCCATTCCTCCATGCAGATCTCCTCTAGAGCAGTGATGTTTTGGGGCTGTCGCTGGGCAACACAGACTTTCAACTCCCCTCCAAAGATTTTCTATGGGGGTTGAGATCTGGAGACTGGCTAGGCCACTCCAGGACCTTGAAATGCTTCTTACGAAGCCACTCCTTCGTTGCCCGGGCGGTGTGTTTGGGATCATTGTCATGCTGAAAGACCCAGCCACGTTTCATCTTCAATGCCCTTGCTGATGGAAGGAGGTTTTCACTCAAAATCTCACGATACATGGCCCCATTCATTCTTTCCTTTACATGGATCAGTCGTCTTGGTCCCTTTGCAGAAAAACAGCCCCAAAGCATGATGTTTCCACCCCCATGCTTCACAGTAGGTATGGTGTTCTTTGGATGCAACTCAGCATTCTTTGTCCTCCAAACACGACGAGTTGAGTTTTTACCAAAAAGTTATATTTTGGTTTCATCTGACCATATGACATTCTCCCAATCCTCTTCTGGATCATCCACATGCACTCTAGCAAACTTCAGACAGGCCTGGACATGTACTGGCTTAAGCAGGGGGACACGTCTTGCACTGCAGGATTTGAGTCCCTGGCGGCGTAGTGTGTTACTGATGGTAGGCTTTGTTACTTTGGTCCCAGCTCTCTGCAGGTCATTCACTAGGTCCCCCCGTGTGGTTCTGGGATTTTTGCTCACCGTTCTTGTGATCATTTTGACCCCAAGGGGTGAGATCTTGCGTGGAGCCCCAGATCGAGGGAGACTATCAGTGGTCTTGTATGTCTTCCATTTCCTAATAATTGCTCCCACAGTTGATTTCTTCAAACCAAGCTGCTTACCTATTGCAGATTCAGTCTTCCCAGCCTGGTGCAGGTCTACAATTTTGTTTCTGGTGTCCTATGACAGCTCTTTGGTCTTGGCCATAGTGGAGTTTGGAGTGTGACTGTTTGAGGTTGTGGACAGGTGTCTTTTATACTGATAACAAGTTCAAACATGTGCCATTAATACAGGTAACAAGTGGAGGACAGAGGAGCCTCTTAAAGAAGAAATTACAGGTCTGTGAGAGCCAGAAATCTTGCTTGTTTGTAGGTGACCAAATACTTATTTTCCACCATAATTTGCAAATAAATTCATAAAAAAATCCTACAATGTGATTTTCTGGATTTTTTTTTCTCAATATGCCTGTCATAGTTGACGTGTACCTATGATGAAAATTACAGGCCTCTCTCATCTTTTTAAGTGGGAGAACTTGCACAATTGGTGGCTGACTAAATACTTTTTTTCCCCCACTGTAAGTATTTGATACATCAGAAAAGCAGAACTTAATATTTGGTACAGAAACCTTTGTTTGCAATTACAGAGATCATACGTTTCCGGTAGGTCTTGACCAGGTTTGCACACACTGCAGCAGGGATTTTGGCCCACTCCTCCATACAGACCTTCTCCAGATCCTTCAGGTTTCGGGGCTGTCGCTGGGCAATACGGACTTTCAGCTCCCTCCAAAGATTTTCTATTGGGTTCAGGTCTGGAGACTGGCTAGGCCACTCCAGGACCTTGAGATGCTTCTTACGGAGCCACTCCTTAGTTGCCACGACCCATCTTCAATGCTCTTACTGAGGGAAGGAGGTTGTTGACCAAGATCTCGCGATACATGGCCCCATCCATCCTCCCCTCAATACGGTGCAGTCGTCCTGTCCCCTTTGCAGAAAAGCATCCCCAAATAGTGATGTTTCCACCTCCATGCTTCACGGTTGGGATGGTGTTCTTGGGGTTGTACCCATCCTTCTTCTTCCTCCAAACACGGCGAGTGGAGTTTAGACCAAAAAGCTCTATTTTTGTCTCATCAGACCACATGACCTTCTCCCATTCCTCCTCTGGATCATCGGCAAACTTTAGACGGGCCTGGACATGCGCTGGCTTGAGCAGGGGGACCTTGCGTGCGCTGCAGGATTTTAATCCATGACGGCGTAGTGTGTTACTAATGGTTTTCTTTGAGACTGTGGTCCCAGCTCTCTTCAGGTCATTGACCAGGTCCTGCCGTGTAGTTCTGGGCTGATCCCTCACCTTCCTCATGATCATTGATGCCCCACGAGGTGAGATCTTGCATGGAGCCCCAGACCGAGGGTGATTGACCGTCATCTTGAACTTCTTCCATTTTGTAATAATTGCGCCAACAGTTGTTGCCTTCTCACCAAGCTGCTTGCCTATTGTCCTGTAGCCCATCCCAGCCTTGTGCAGGTCTACAATTTTATCCCTGATGTCCTTACACAGCTCTCTGGTCTTGGCCATTGTGGAGAGGTTGGAGTCTGTTTGATTGAGTGTGTGGACAGGTGTCTTTTATACAGGTAACGAGTTCAAACAGGTGCAGTAATACAGGTAATTTACATTTTAGTCATTTAGTAGACGCTCTTATCCAGAGCGACTTACAGTTAGTGAATACATATATATATTTTTTTTCATACTGGTCCCCCGTGGGAATCGAACCCACAACCCTGGCATTGCAAACACCATGCTCTATCAACTGAGCTACATCCCTGCCAGCCATTCCCTCCCCTACCCTGGACAACGCTAGGCCAATTGTGCGCTGCCCATGAGTCTCCCGGTCGCGGCCGGCTGCGACAGAGCCTGGATTCGAACCAGGATCTCTAGTGGCACAGCTAGCACTGCGATGCAGTGCCTTAGACCACTGCGCCACTCAGGAGACTATTGAGTGGAGAACAGGAGGGCTTCTTAAAGAAAAACAAACAGGTCTGTGAGAGCCGGAATTCTTATTGGTTGGTAGGTGATCAAATACTTATGTCATGCAATAAAATGCAAATTAATTACTTAAAAATCATACAATGTGATTTTCTGGATTTTTGTTTTAGAGTCCGTCTCTCACAGTTGAAGTGTACCTATGATAAAAAAAATTACAGACCTCTACATGCTTTGTAAGTAGGACAACCTGCAAAATCGGCAGTGTATCAAATACTTGTTCTCCCCACTGTAACTATTCACCCCCCATTCTTCAAGAATGTTTGCCCATTCTTCAAGACAAACTGCTCCAGGTTCCGCTGGTGTACAGCAATCTTTAAGTCATACCACAGATTCTCAATTGGATTGAGGTCTGGGCTTTGACCAGGCCATTCCAAGACATTTAAATGTTTCCCCTTAAACCACTCGAGTGTTGCATTAGCAGTATGCTTAGGGTCATTGTCCTGCTGGAAGGTGAACCTCCGTCCCAGTCTCAAATCTCTGGAAGACTGAAACAGGTTTCCCTCAAGAAATTCCCTCTATTTAGCGCCATCCATCATTCCTTCAATTCTGACCAGTTTCCCAGTCCCTGCCGATGAAAAACATCCCCACAGCATGATGCTGCCACCACCATGCTTCACTGTGGGGATGGTGTTCTCGGGGTGATGAGAGGTGTTGGGTTTGCGCCAGACATAGCGTTTTCCTTGATGGCCAAAAAGCTCAATTTTAGTCTCATCTGACCAGAGTACCTTCTTCCATATGTTTGGGGAGTCTCCAACATGCCTTTTGGCGAACACCAAACGTGTTTGCTTATTTTTTTCTTTAAGCAATGGCTTTTTTCTGGCCACTCTTCCGTAAAGCCCAGCTCTGTGGAATGTACGGCTTAAAGTGGTCCTATGGACAGATACTCCAATCTCCGCTGTGGAGCTTTGCAGCTCCTTCAGGGTTATCTTTGGTGTCTTTGTTGCCTCTGATTAATGCCCTCCTTGCCTGGTCCATGAGTTTTGGTGGGCGGCCCTCTCTTGGCAGGTTTGTTGTGGTGCCATATTCTTTCCATTTTTTAATAATGGATTTAATGGTGCTCCGTGGGATGTTCAAAGTGTCTGATATTTTTTTATAACCCAACCCTGATCTGTACTTCTCCACAACTTTGTCCCTGACCTGTTTGGAGAGCTCCTTGGTCTTCATGGTGCCGCTTGCTTGGTGGTGCCCCTTGCTTAGTGGTGTTGCAGACTCTGGGGGCTTTCAGAACAGGTGTATATATACTGAGATCATGTGACACTTAGATTGCACACAGGTGGACTTTATTTAACTAATTATGTGACTTCTGAAGGTAATTGGTTGCACCAGATCTTATTTAGGGGTTTCATAGCAAAGGGGGTGAATACATTCTGCATGCACCACTTTTCCGTTATTTATTTTTTAGAATCTTTTTAAACAAGTTATTCTTTTAATTTCACTTCACCAATTTGGACTATTTTGTGTATGTCCATTACATGAAATCCAAATAAAAATCCATTTAAATTACAGGTTGTAATGCAACAAAATAGGAAAAAACGCCAAGGGGGATGAATACTTTGGCAATTTTTTCAGCCCTTTCCTGGGCAGCTTATCAGAGATAGACATAATATGGAAAATAACAAAATATATACATTCAGCAGCCCATTAATCAATTGGTGTGTGTGTGCTGCAGGTTAAGTTAAAACTACGAACCCAAAGGCTTGGCTCTCTCATCCCTTCCAGCCTGTTTGGAGGGAGGGTGGACAATGAGCCTGTCATAGCGGACGTATGCAATGTCTCCAAGGGCTCTGGCAGCTTTTATGGCTGGGATAAATTCTTTCCTCTTCTGGCGCACAGCTTCAGGATAGTCCTCGTTGAGGAAGATATACGTTCCTCTCAAGTTCTTGGCTCTTTCCAGAACAGCTACCTTGTCCTTGAACCTCAGGAACTTGACCACTATCGGCCTGGGCCTGTCACCTGGGCTGGTGGTGGGTTATCCAGCTAATCATGGCTACCCGGACTATTTGCATTGTCCCCCCACCCCCAGACTATTTGCATTGTCCCCCCACCCCCGGACTATTTGCATTGTCCCCCCACCCCCGGACTATTTGCATTGTCCCCCCACCCCCGGACTATTTGCATTGTCCCCCCACCCCCGGACTATTTGCATTGTCCCCCCACCCCCAGACTATTTGCATTGTCCCCCCACCCCCCGGACTATTTGCATTGTCCCCCCACCCCCGGACTATTTGCATTGTCCCCCCACCCCCAGACTATTTGCATTGTCCCCCCACCCCCGGACTATTTGCATTGTCCCCCCACCCCGGACTATTTGCATTGTCCCCCCATCCCCCGGACTATTTGCATTGTCCCCCCACCCCCTCTTTTACGCTGCTGCTACTGCTTACCTCGACTACATTTTTTATTTATTTTTTTACTTATCCATTTCTTTACTTAACACTTATTTTTCTTAAAACTGCATTGTTGGTTAAGGGCTTGTAAGTAAGCATTTCACTGTAAGGTCTACACCTGTTGTATTCGGCGCATGTGGCAAATAAAATTTGATTTGATAGTAGCGGTCCCAGCAACTGATGCCAACCACGTCGCAGGATCAAAACTCAAAAAGGTAGCTAGTTAGTAACCAGACTTTTTCACTAGAACACTTTTTCAGACTTTCAAAACTTTACAAAACAACAAACCTGAGCTCTCCCTCGTTCCGCGTTCAACAGGAAGGAAAGACAATGGAGAAAGAGCCAGAAAAACGTTAATATGAAGCCACCACTCACAGGCCCTGTGAACAGGCAAGTAGCGAAGTCACTGCATCCTCCGTTGGTCTCTGCGACACACCTGTTGATAGGTGAGCAGACAGAGCCGTCACCCTCGTAGCCAGACAGACACGTACAGTTGACCTGCAGGTCTGTCTGGAGACAGGCTGCATGCTGGTGGCAGCCCCCGTTGTACTCCGCACACAGATCAGGAGCTGGAGGAGACAGAGAGGGAGAAGAATTAATACAAAACAGCAAGGCTTAGTCTCAAATGGCACCCTATTTCCTAATTAGTGCCCACATCCATAGTGACTATAACAGACTACATAGCATCTAAAACAGCACCCTATTCCCTATATAGTGCACTACTCAAAATAAGTACTCTATCAGAAATAGGGTGCCATTTTGGACGCATCCCAAGACTCGCTAAACGTTGTTTCAGTCATGTTTAGGGCCAAGGAGTTTTTCCTGGTCAGGTCACATGGTCTGGAAAAACTCTGGGCCCGTAGTCATGACGCACCACCCCCAAGAGTGTGGATTTAGAATGAATACATTGGATTAATCTATTAGCTAATTGGATTGTGGGTAATAAATGAGTTTAAATAATGATTCCAACCCACCGGTGCAGTTGGAGCCGTCCCCCACATACTGAGACTGACAGAGACAGATGTTGTTGGGCAGACACACAGCGTTGCTATGGCACTCTGGAGAACACACCAGCTTCTTCTCTGATTGGCCACAGTAGACAAAGTTATATCACACACGGCCCACACCTACAATACAACTTTATGTCCATAGTTACTTTATTATTATTGTTATTATAGTCATTGTTATATTATAGTTTATTGTTATTATTACGTTGTATAGTTATTTTTCTAAAACAATTTATAGGTATTATTATAGTTATGATTATTATTTGGTAGTGGATGGGGCGGCAGGTAGCTTAGTGGTTAAGAGCGTTGTGCCAGTAACCGAAAGGTCGCTGGTTCTAATCCCCGAGCAGACTAGGTGAAAAATCTGTCGATGTGCCCTTGAGCAAGGCACTTAACCCTAATTGCTCCTGTAAGTCGCTCTGGATAAGAGTGTCTGCTAAATAATGTAAATGTAAATTATTATTATGTATTATTAGTTATTAATTATAGTTATAGTTATTACTATAAATGTTTATGTAGATGTTTAAAAAAATAGTTAGTTATTATGGTTATGTATTATTATTGTTATTATTATTATTATAATAGTAATTAGTTATTATACATACAGAGAAATGTCTTCTGCTCTCTTAATCGACCCCCCCTCCACACACATCACACCACACCACACAGTTGAGAGTAGCTCAGGGTGAAGCTGCAGTGCCCCTGGATGGAGAGCATGTTGAGGGGTTAAGGGCCTTGCTCAAGGGCCCAACGGTAGGGGATTGTTGTTAGGATATGAATTTAGCATCACTCCAGTTGCCAGATCAATTTCCCGCTTTTTTTTCTTCAGCACCCGGCCTGGGATTCGAACAGGCGACCTTTCGGCTACAGGTCCATCTCCTTAGCCTCTGGGCTACCTACCAACAATATACCACTACACGCACTCACGCAAAGCGTGGAGGTAGTAGACAAGATAATATTATGAATCTATTGTCTATTATAATAATAATAATAATAATAATAATAATAATAATATGCCATTTAGCAGACGCTTTTATCCAAAGCGACTTACAGTCATGCGTGCATACATTTTTTTGTGTATGGGTGGTCCCGGGGATCGAACCCACTAGCTTGGCGTTACAAGCGCCGTGCTCTACCAGCTGAGCTACAGAGGACCAACCCCTTATGTCTAAAGCAAGATAATATTATGAATATATTGTCTACTTGTGGGAAATGGTGTTTGTGGCATTGTGTAAATGGTATAACACATTAGTAGTTATAAAAGGTTCTCCAGCTGGATTAAAAAGGGAATCAGGTACTGGACAGAGGAACTTGAAAATCCCCAAAATACTCCTTCCCCCCCCAGGACAGGTCTTTTTCCTTTCTGTTCCTGGATGGTCACCCGTTGAAGTGACATGGGATAAGGAATGTTTTTTTAAAAATGTAATAGTGTAGTTTCATAATAGCTAAATCAATGTTAACCTATTTTGAGGTGGCAGCGGTCTCCAGTCCAGGCCTCAGTGCAGGAGCAGCTCCCATCTCCCTCCATCCCCTCCTCACACCGGCCCTGATTGGTGCAGTTACACGCTGTACAGTTGGTTCCATAGTGATTGAGTTCACACAGCTCACAGGCCATTCCTCTGAAGCCATCGTGGCACCGGCACCGTCCCGACCCCAGCCGGCCATCATCGCAGTCCCCGTGCTCTCCACAAGTGGCCTCCAACCCACCAGAACACACTGAAACACATTGGTAGTGGATGAGGTGAGTTTACAATTAAACACATTGGTAGTGGATGAGGTGAGATTACACTGAAACGCATTGGTAGTGGATGAGGTGAGTTTACACTGAAACGCAGTGGATGAGGTGAGATTACACTGAAACACATTGGTAGTGGATGAGGTGAGATTACACTGAAACACATTGGCAGTGGATGAGGTGAGATTACACTGAAACACATTGGTAGTGGATGAGGTGAGATTACACTGAAACACATTGGTAGTGGATGAGGTGAGTTTAAAATGAAACACATTGGTAGTGGATGAGGTGAGTTTAAAATGAAACACATTGGTATTTTATTAGGATCCCCATTAGCTGTTGCAAAAGCAGCAGCTACTCTTCCTTTATCTGTTTTTTGAAACCAGGTTTGCTGTTTATTTGAGCAATATGAGATGGAACGGAGTTCCATGCAACAATGGCTCTATATAATACTGTACGCTTTCTGGAATTTGTTCTGGATTTCGGGACTGAAAAGACCCCTGGTGGCATGTCTGGTGGGGTAAGTGTGTGTGTCTGTGCTGTGAAAAGACCCCTGGTGGCATGTCTGGTGGGGTAAGTGTCTGTGTCAGAGCTGTGTGTAAGTTGACTATGCAAACAATTTGGGATTTTCAACACATTAATGTTTCTTATAAAAAGAATAAGTGATGCAGTCAGTCTCTCCTCAACTCTTAGCCAAGAGAGACTGGCATGCATAGTATTTATATCAGCCCTCTGATTACAATGAAGAGCAAGACGTGCCGCTCTGTTCTGGCCAGCTGCAGCTTAACTAGGTCTTTCCTTGCAGCACTGGACCACATGACTGGACCATAATCAAGATTAGACTAAACTAGAGCCTGCAGGACATGCTTTTTGGAGTGTGGTGTCAAAAAAGCCGAACATCTCTTTATTACGGACAGACCTCTTCCCATCTTCACAACCATTTAATCTATATGTTTTGACCATGATAGTTTACAATCTAAGGTAACGCCAAGTAATTTAGTCTCCTCAACTTGTTCAACAGCCACACCATTCACTACCAGATTCAGCTGAGGTCTAGAACTTAGGGAATGATTTGTACCAAATACAATGCTCTTAGTTTTAGAGATGTTCAGGACCAGTTTATTAGTGGCCACCCATTCCAAAACAGACTGCAACTCTTTGTTAAGGGTTTCAGTGACTTCATTAGCTGTGGTTGCTGATGTGTATATGGTTGAATCATCAGCATACATGGACACACATGCTTTGTTTAATGCCAGTGGCAGGTCATTGGTAAAAATAGAAAAGAGTAGAGGGCCTAGAGAGCTGCCCTGTGGTACACCACACTTTACATGTTTGACATTAGAGAAGCTTCCATTAAAGAAAACCCTTTGAGTTCTATTAGATAGATAGCTCTGAATCCACGATATGGCAGAGGTTGAAAAGCCAAAACACATGTTTTTTCAACAACAGGTTATGGTCAATAATATCAAAGGCTGCACTGAAATCTAACAATACAGCTTCCACAATCTTCTTATTATCAATTTATTTCAACCAATCATCAGTCATTTGTGTCAGTGCAGTCCATGTTGAGTGCCCTTCCCTATAAGCATGCTGAAAGTCTGTTGTTCATTTGTTTACAGAGAAATAGCATTGTATTTGGTCAAAGACAATTCTTTCCAACTGTTTGCAAAGAGCTGGCAGCAAGCTGATAGGTCTGCTGTTAGAAACAGTAAAGGCCGCTTTACCACTCTTGGGTAGCGGAATGACTTTGGCTTCCCTCCAGGCCTGAGGACAAAGACTTTCCTCTAGGCTCAGATTAAAGACATGACAGATAGGAGTGGCTATAGAGTCAGCTACCATCCTCAGTAGCTTTCCATCTAAGTTGTCAATGCAGGAGGTTTGTCATTATTGATCGATAACAATACTTTTTCCACCTCTCCCACACTAACTTTACAAAATTCAAACTTGCAATGCTTTTCTTTCATTATTAGTTTTTTTATGCATGAATACGATGGCTCACTGTTCATTGTTGACATTTCCTGCCTAAGTTTGCCCACTTTGCCAATAACTAATCATTAAAATAATTGGCAACATCAAATGGTTTTGAGATGAATAAGCCATCTGATTCGATGAAAGATGGAGTTGAATTTGTCTTTCTGCCCATAATTTCATTTAAAGTACTTTTTCCCATAATTCTTTATATCATTGATCTTGGCTTCATAATCCAGTTTCTTCTTCTTTTTGTTGAGTTTAGTCCCATAATTTCTCTATTTGCAGTAAGTCAGCCAGTCAGATGTGCAGCCGGTCTTATTATCCACTCCTTTTGCCCCGTCTCTTTCAACCAGACAGTTTTTCAATTCCTCATCAATCCATGGAGCCTTAACAGCTCTAACAGTCAGTTTCCTAACAGGTTCATGTTTATCAATAATTGGAAGAAGGAATTTTAATTTTGGTAGTGGATAAGGGTGAGTTTACACTGAAACACATTGGAACATATCGCTTTTGAAGTTTCCCCCTTTACAAAGTAAATCTCTGAGTGTTGTTATCATTCCTATGACAAGGTTGTACACCACTGCAAACAAACATACATATACAGTGCATTCGGAAAGTATTCAGACCCCTTGACTTTTTCCACATTTTGTTACATTACAGCCTTATTCTAAAATTGATTTTTTTTAAATAATTCTTATCAATCTACCAACAATACCCCAAAATGACAAAACGAAAATAGAGTTTTAGAAATTTTTGCGAATGTATTAGAAATAAAAAACCAAATAACCTAATTTACATAAGTACTCAGACACTTTGCAATGAGACTCGGAATTGAGCTCAGGTGCATCCTGTTTCCATTGATCATCCTTGAGATGTTTCGACAACTTGATTGGAGTCCACCTGTGGTAAATTCAATTGATTGGACATGATTTGGAAATCACACACCTGTCTATATGAAGTCCCACAGTTGACAGTGCATGTCAGAGCAAAAACCAAGCCATGAGGTCGAAGGAATTGTCCGTAGAGCTCAGAGACAGGATTGTGTCAAGGCAATAAATAGGCTATAGTGCAAAATAATTACAATTAGTATTAACACTGGAATGATAGATGTGCAAGAGATGATGTGCAAATAGAGATACTGGGGTGCAAATGAGCAAAATAAATAACAATATGGGGATGAGGTAGTTGGGTGGGCTAATTTCAGATGGGCTGTGTACAGGTGCAGTGATCGGTAAGGTGCTCTGACAGCTGATGCTTAAAGTTAGTGAGGGAGATAAGAGTCTCCAGCTTCAGAGATTTTTGCAGTTCGTTCCAGTCATTGGCAGCAGAGAACTGGAAGGAATGGCGGCCAAAGGAGGTGTTGGCTTTGGGGATGACCAGTGAGATATACCTGCTGGAGCGCATACTACGGGTGGGTGTTGCTATGGAGACCAATGAACTAAGATAAGGCTGGGATTTGCCTAGCAGTGATTTATAGATGGCCTGGAGCCAGTGGGTTTGGCGACGAATATGTATTGAGGGCCAGCCAACAAGAGTGTACAGGTCACAGTGGTGGGTAGTATATGGGGCTTTGGTGACAAAACGGATGGCACTGTGATAGACTACATCCAATTTGCTGAGTAGAGTGTTGGAGGCTATTTTGTAAATGACAAAGTCAAGGATCGGTAGGCTAGTCAGTTTTACGAGGGCATGTTTAGCAGCATGAGTGAAGGAGGCTTTGCTGCGAAATAGGAAGCCGATTCTAGATTTAACTTTGGATTGGAGATTCTTAATGTGAGTCTGGAAGGAGAGTTTACAGTCTAACCAGACACCTAGGTATTTGTAGTTGTCCACATACTCTAGGTCAGACCCGTCGAGAGTAGTGATTCTAGTCGGGTGGGCGGGTGCCAGCAGCGTTCGATTGAAGAGCATGCATTTAGTTTTACTAGTGTTTAAGAGCAGTTGGAGGCTACTGAAGGTGTGCCAAGGTGTGCCAAGCTTGTAGCGTCATACCCAACAAGACTCTATGCTGTAATCGCTGCCAAAGGTGCTTCAACAGAGTACTGAGTAAAGGGTCTGAATACTTATGGAAATGGGATATTTCATTTTTTTAATACATTTGCAAATATTTCTAAAAACCAGTTTTTGCTTTGTCATGGGGTGTTGTGTGTAGATTGATGAGGGGAAAAAAACGATTTAATCAATTTCAGAATAAGGCTGTAATGTAACAAAATGTGGGAAAAGTCAAGGGGTCTGAATACTTTCCGAATGCAGTCTCTGAAATCAAAAATAATTAAACATTCTTTAAAAAAAGTACTTAAAAGAAAAATGTATTTACTATTACCATGAATGTACAGCATGTGTCAAACTCATTGATGAATGAAGGTCACTAATTAGTAAGGAACTCCCCTCACCTGGTTGTCTTGGTCTTAATTGAAAGGAAAAACCTGCAGACACTCGGCCCTCTGTGGAATGAGTTTGACACCCCTGATGTACACATGGATGCGTCTGAAATGGCACCCTACTCCCTATAAAGTTAATTTTGACCAGGGCCCTATGGCATTTGGGACGCACGCGATACAGTTCCCTCCGTAATTATTGGGACAGTGAAGAATTGTTATTCTTTTGGCTCTGTACTCCAAAAGTTTTTTATTTGAAATCAAACCATGACTATGAGGTTAAAGTGCAGACTGTCAGCTTTAATTTGAGGGTATTTTCATTCATATAGGGTGAACCGTTTAAAAATTACAGCACTTTTTATGCATAGTCCCCCCCATTTTAGGGCACCAAAAGTATTGGGACAAATTTACTTGTGTATTAAAGTAGTAAAACGTTTAGTATTTGGTCCCGTATTCCTAGCACACAATGATTACATCAAGCTTGTGACTACAAATTTGTTGGATGCATTTGTTGTTTATTTTGGTTGTTTCAGATTATTTTCTGCCCAATAGAAATGAATGATAAATAATGTATTGTGTCATTTTGGTGTCACTTTTATTGTAAATAAGAATAGAATATGTTTCTAAACACTTCTACTTTAATGTGGATGTTACCATGGTTACGGATAATCCTGAATGAATCGTGAAAAATAAAGTTAGACACACAAATATCATGCCCCCAAGACATGCTAACCTCTCACCATTACAATAACAGGGGAGGTTAGCATTTTATATCATACTCCCAAGACATGCTAACCTCTCACCATTACAATAACAGGGGAGGTTAGCATTTTATATCATACCCCCAAGACATGCTAACCTCTCACCATTACAATAACAGGAGAGGTTAGCATTTTATATCATACTCCCAAGACATGCTAACCTCTCACCATTACAATAACAGGAGAGGTTAGCATTTTATATCATACCCCCCAAGACATGCTAACCTCTCACCATTACAATAACAGGGGAGGTTAGCATTTTATATCATACTCCCAAGACATGCTAACCTCTCACCATTACAATAACAGGAGAGGTTAGCATTTTATATCATACTCCCAAGACATGCTAACCTCTCACCATTACAATAACAGGGGAGGTTAGCATTTTATATCATACCCCCAAGACATGCTAACCTCTCACCATTACAATAACAGGAGAGGTTAGCATTTTATATCATACTCCCAAGACATGCTAACCTCTCACCATTACAATAACAGGAGAGGTTAGCATTTTATATCATACTCCCAAGACATGCTAACCTCTCACCATTACAATAACAGGAGAGGTTAGCATTTTATATCATACTCCCAAGACATGCTAACCTCTCACCATTACAATAACAGGAGAGGTTAGCATTTTTATATCATACTCCCAAGACATGCTAACCTCTCACCATTACAATAACAGGAGAGGTTAGCATTTTATATCATACTCCCAAGACATGCTAACCTCTCACCATTACAATAACAGGGAGGTTAGCATTTTATATCATACTCCCAAGACATGCTAACCTCTCACCATTACAATAACAGGGGAGGTTAGCATTTTATATCATACCCCCAAGACATGCTAACCTCTCACCATTACAATAACAGGGGAGGTTAGCATTTTATATCATACTCCCAAGACATGCTAACCTCTCACCATTACAATAACAGGGGAGGTTAGCATTTTATATCATACTCCCAAGACATGCTAACCTCTCACCATTACAATAACAGGGAGGTTAGCATTTTATATCATACTCCCAAGACATGCTAACCTCTCACCATTACAATAACAGGAGAGGTTAGCATTTTATATCATACTCCCAAGACATGCTAACCTCTCACCATTACAATAACAGGGGAGGTTAGCATTTTATATCATACTCCCAAGACATGCTAACCTCTCACCATTACAATAACAGGGGAGGTTAGCATTTTATATCATACTCCCAAGACATGCTAACCTCTCACCATTACAATAACAGGGGAGGTTAGCATTTTATATCATACTCCCAAGACATGCTAACCTCTCACCATTACAATAACAGGGGAGGTTAGCATTTTATATCATACCCCCAAGACATGCTAACCTCTCACCATTACAATAACAGGGGAGGTTAGCATTTTATATCATACTCCCAAGACATGCTAACCTCTCACCATTACAATAACAAGGGAGGTTAGCATTTTATATCATACTCCCAAGACATGCTAACCTCTCACCATTACAATAACAGGGGAGGTTAGCATTTTATATCATACTCCCAAGACATGCTAACCTCTCACCATTACAATAACAGGGGAGGTTAGCATTTTATATCATACTCCCAAGACATGCTAACCTCTCACCATTACAATAACAGGGGAGGTTAGCATTTTATATCATACCCCCCAAGACATGCTAACCTCTCACCATTACAATAACAGGGGAGGTTAGCATTTTATATCATACCCCCAAGACATGCTAACCTCTCACCATTACAATAACAGGGGAGGTTAGCATTTTCTTATTTTTGGGGGGGGGGTATATGTATACCTCTAACTATTGGGCACACAACAATCTGAAACACAACCAAAACAAACAGCAAATGCATCCAATAAGTTTGTAGAGTCAAAAGCTTGATGTAGTCGTTGCGTGTTATGAATATGGGACCAAATACTAAACTTTTTACTACTTTAATAAAGATGTGAATTTGTCCCAATACTTTTCGTCCCCTAAAATGCGGTGACTATGCATAAAAAGTGCTGTAAATTTCTAAACAGTTCACCCGATATGGATGAAAATACCCTCAAATTAAAGCTGACAAGTCTGCACATTAACCTCATAGTCATGGTTACATTTCAAATTCAAACTTTTTCAGTATACCGGCCAAAAGAAAATGCTGCACTGTCCCAATAATGACGGAGGGCACTGTATATCATGTCTACGATCTGAGGCGGTGGGGAGACTCACCTTGGCAATCCCTTCCATAGTGGTTCTTACAGCAGCGCATGACCCAGGCTCTACTCTTACACTCCCTCTTACAGCCCATCTTCTGACCAATGGAGTGCCTCGACATGGAGTGGTAGAGGCTGTAGAAGAAGAAGAAGAAGAGAAATAACTTTAGTCTGTTACACACTTGAGAGGTTGGAAGTATTTGTATTTATTATGGATCCCCATTAGTTCCTGCCAAGGCAGCAGCTACTCTTCCTGGGGTTTATTATGGATCCCCATTAGTTGCTGCCAAGGCAGCAGCTACTCTTCCTGGGGTTTATTATGGATCCCCTTTAGTTCCTGCCAAGGCAGCAGCTACTCTTCCTGGGGTTTATTATGGATCCCCATTAGTTCCTGCCAAGGCAGCAGATACTCTTCCTGGGGTTTATTATGGATCCCCATTAGTTCCAGCCAAGGCAGCAGCTACTCTTCCTGGGGTTTATTATGGATCCCCATTAGTTCCTGCCAAGGCAGCAGCTACTCTTCCTGGGGTTTATTATGGATCCCCATTAGTTCCAGCCAAGGCAGCAGCTACTCTTCCTGGGGTTTATTATGGAACCCCATTAGTTCCTGCCAAGGCAGCAGCTACTCTTCCTGGGGTTTATTATGGATCCCCATTAGTTCCTGCCAAGGCAGCAGCTACTCTTCCTGGGGTTTATTATGGATCCCCATTAGTTCCTGCCAAGGCTGCAGCTACTCTTCCTGGGGTTTATTATGGATCCCCATTAGTTCCTGCCAAGGCAGCAGCTACTCTTCCTGGGGTTTATTATGGATCCCCATTAGTTCCTGTCAAGGCAGCAGCTACTCTTCCTGGGGTTTATTATGGATCCTCATTAGTTCCTGCCAAGGCAGCAGCTACTCTTCCTACCTGAAGTCATACATCACCGTGGAGTCTCCCTACCTGAAGTCAAACATCACCGTGGAGTCTCCCTACCTGAAGTCAAACATCACCGTGGAGTCTCCCTACCTGAAGTCATACATCACCGTGGAGTCTCCCTACCTGAAGTCATACATCACTGTGGAGTCTCCCTACCTGAAGTCATACATCACCGTGGAGTCTCCCTACCTGAAGTCATACATCACCGTGGAGTCTCCCTACCTGAAGTCAAACATCACCGTGGAGTCTCCCTACCTGAAGTCATACATCACCGTGGAGTCTCCCTACCTGAAGTGGTGGTCATACATCACCGTGGAGTCTCCTTACCTGAAGTCATACATCACCGTGGAGTCTCCCTACCTGAAGTCATACATCACCGTGGAGTCTCCCTACCTGAAGTCATACATCACCGTGGAGTCTCCCTACCTGAAGTCATACATCACCGTGGAGTCTCCCTACCTGAAGTCATACATCACCGTGGAGTCTCCCTACCTGAAGTCATACATCACCGTGGAGTCTCCCTACCTGAAGTCATACATCACCGTGGAGTCTCCCTACCTGAAGTCGTGGTCATACATCACCGTGGAGTCCCCCTACCTGAAGTCATACATCACCGTGGAGTTTCCCTACCTGAAGTCATACATCACCGTGGAGTCTCCCTACCTGAAGTCATACATCACCGTGGAGTCTCCCTACCTGAAGTCATACATCACTGTGGAGTCTCCCTACCTGAAGTCAAACATCACCGTGGAGTCTCCCTACCTGAAGTCATACATCACCGTGGAGTCTCCCTACCTGAAGTCATACATCACCGTGGAGTCCCCCTACCTGAAGTCGTGGTCATACATCACTGTGGAGTCTCCCTACCTGAAGTCATACATCACCGTGGAGTCTCCCTACCTGAAGTCATACATCACTGTGGAGTCTCCCTACCTGAAGTCATACATCACCGTGGAGTCTCCCTACCTGAAGTCATACATCACCGTGGAGTCCCCCTACCTGAAGTCGTGGTCATACATCACTGTGGAGTCTCCCTACCTGAAGTCATACATCACCGTGGAGTCTCCCTACCTGAAGTCATACATCACCGTGGAGTCTCCCTACCTGAAGTCATACATTACCGTGGAGTCTCCCTACCTGAAGTCGTGATCATACATCACCGTGGAGTCCCCCTACCTGAAGTCGTGGTCATACATCACCGTGGAGTCCCCCTACCTGAAGTCATACATCACCGTGGTGTCGCCCTACCTGAAGTCATACAGCACCGTGGAGTCTCCCTACCCGAAGTCATACATCACCGTGGAGTCCCCCTACCTGAAGTCATACATCACCGTGGAGTCTCCCTACCTGAAGTCATACATCACCGTGGAGTCTCCCTACCTGAAGTCGTGATCATACATCACCGTGGAGTCCCCCTACCTGAAGTCGTGGTCATACATCACCGTGGAGTCCCCCTACCTGAAGTCATACATCACCGTGGAGTCTCCCTACCTGAAGTCATACATCACCGTGGAGTCTCCCTACCTGAAGTCATACATCACCGTGGAGTCTCCCTACCTGAAGTCATACATCACCGTGGAGTCTCCCTACCTGAAGTCATACATCACCGTGGAGTTTCCCTACCTGAAGTCATACATCACCGTGGAGTCTCCCTACCTGAAGTCATACATCACCGTGGAGTCTCCCTACCTGAAGTCATACATCACTGTGGAGTCTCCCTACCTGAAGTCAAACATCACCGTGGAGTCTCCCTACCTGAAGTCATACATCACCGTGGAGTCTCCCTACCTGAAGTCATACATCACCGTGGAGTCCCCCTACCTGAAGTCGTGGTCATACATCACTGTGGAGTCTCCCTACCTGAAGTCATACATCACCGTGGAGTCTCCCTACCTGAAGTCATACATCACTGTGGAGTCTCCCTACCTGAAGTCATACATCACCGTGGAGTCTCCCTACCTGAAGTCATACATCACCGTGGAGTCCCCTACCTGAAGTCGTGGTCATACATCACTGTGGAGTCTCCCTACCTGAAGTCATACATCACCGTGGAGTCTCCCTACCTGAAGTCATACATCACCGTGGAGTCTCCCTACCTGAAGTCATACATTACCGTGGAGTCTCCCTACCTGAAGTCGTGATCATACATCACCGTGGAGTCCCCCTACCTGAAGTCGTGGTCATACATCACCGTGGAGTCCCCCTACCTGAAGTCATACATCACCGTGGAGTCTCCCTACCTGAAGTCATACATCACCGTGGAGTCTCCCTACCTGAAGTCATACATCACCGTGGAGTCTCCCTACCTGAAGTCATACATCACCGTGGAGTCTCCCTACCTGAAGTCATACATCACCGTGGAGTCTCCCTACCTGAAGTCGTGATCATACATCACCGTGGAGTCCCCCTACCTGAAGTCGTGGTCATACATCACCGTGGAGTCCCCCTACCTGAAGTCATACATCACCGTGGAGTCTCCCTACCTGAAGTCATACATCACCGTGGAGTCTCCCTACCTGAAGTCATACATCACCGTGGAGTCTCCCTACCTGAAGTCATACATCACCGTGGAGTCTCCCTACCTGAAGTCATACATCACCGTGGAGTCTCCCTACCTGAAGTCGTGATCATACATCACCGTGGAGTCTCCCTACCTGAAGTCATACATCACCGTGGAGTCTCCCTACCTGAAGTCATACATCACCGTGGAGTCTCCCTACCTGAAGTCATACATCACCGTGGAGTCTCCCTACCTGAAGTCAAACATCACCGTGGAGTCTCCCTACCTGAAGTCGTGATCATACATCACACTGTGGCGTCGAGGGTAGAACATAGAGTAGGGGTTCATGTAGCTGCAGATCTCAGTCTTGCCCTGTGAAAGGCAGGAGATGGTGTGTTATGGTTAGCGTGCGTGTGTGTGTGTGTGTGTGTGTGTCTGTGTGTCTGTGTGTGTGTGTGTCTGTGTGTGTGTGTGTGTGTGTGTGTGTGTGTGTGTGTGTGTGTGTGTGTGTGTGTCTGTGTGTCTGTGTGTCTGTGTGTCTGTGTGTGTGTGTGTGTGTGTGTGTGTGTGTGTGTGTGTGTGTCTGTGTCTGTGTCTGTGTCTCTGTGTGTGTGTGTGTGTGTGTGTGTGTGTGTGTGTCTGTGTGTCTGTGTGTGTGTCTGTGTGTCTGTGTGTGTGTCTGTGTGTGTGTGTCTGTGTGTGTGTGTGTCTGTGTGTGTGTGTGTGTGTTCTGTGTGTGTCTGTGTCTGTGTGTGTGTGTGTGTGTGTGTGTGTCTGTGTGTCTGTGTGTGTGTGTGTGTGTCTGTGTGTGTGTGTGTGTGTGTGTGTGTGTGTGTGTGTGTGTGTGTGTCTGTGTGTGTCTGTGTGTGTGTGTGTGTGTGTGTGTGTGTGTGTGTGTGTGTGTGTGTGTGTGTGTGTGTGTGTGTGTGTGTGTGTGTGTGTGTGTGTGTGTGTGTCTGTGTGTGTGTGTGTGTGTGTCTGTGTGTGTGTGTGTGTGTGTGTGTGTGTCTGTGTGTGTGTGTGTGTGTGTGTGTGTCTGTGTGTGTGTCTGTGTGTATGTCTGTGTGTGTGCGTGTGTCCGTGTGTGTGTCAGCTCACCGTATCTTCAGTTCCTGGGGGACAGTTGCGGGGACTCAAGCAGTTTCCACATCGACTCTAACGACACACACAGGTCATACAATACGTTTTGTTGTGATTCAAATACCTAGGTGTCTGGTTAGACTGTAAACTCTTCTTCCAGACTCATATTAAGAATTTCCAATCCAAAGTCAAATCTAGAATCTGCTTCCTATTTCGCAACAAAGCCTCCTTCACTCATGCTGCCAAACATGCCCTCGTAAAACTGACTATCCTACCGATCCTTGACTTCGGCGATGTCATTTACAAAATAGCCTCCAACACTCTACTCAGTAAATTGGATGTAGTCTATTACAGTGCCATCCGTTTTGTCACCAAAGCCCCATATACAGTGGGGAAAAAAAGTATTTAGTCAGCCACCAATTGTGCAAGTTCTCCCACTTAAAAAGATGAGAGAGGCCTGTAATTTTCATCATAGGTACACGTCAGCTATTACAGACAAAATGAGAAAAAAAAATCCAGAAAATCACATTGAAGGATTTTTAATGAATTTATTTGCAAATTATGGTGGAAAATAAGTATTTGGTCATCTACAAACAGGCAAGATTTCTGGCTCTCACAGACCTGTAACTTCTTCTTTAAGAGGCTCCTCTGTCCTCCACTCGTTACCTGTATTAATGGCACCTGTTTGAACTTGTTATCAGTATAAAAGACACCTGTCCACAACCTCAAACAGTCACACTCCAAACTCCACTATGGCCAAGACCAAAGAGCTGTCAAAGGACACCAGAAACAAAATTGTAGACCTGCACCAGGCTGGGAAGACTGAATCTGCAATAGGTAAGCAGCTTTGTTTGAAGAAATCAACTGTGGGAGCAATTATTAGGAGATGGAAGACATACAAGACCACTGATAATCTCCCTTGACCTGGGGCTCCACGCAAGATCTCACCCCGTGGGGTCAAAATGATCACAAGAATGGTGAACAAAAATCCCAGAACCACACAGGGGGACCTAGTGAATGACCTGCAGAGAGCTGGGACCAAAGTAACCAAGCCTACCATCAGTAACACACTACGCCGCCAGGGACTCAAATCCTGCAGTGCAAGACGTGTCCCCCCTGCTTAAGCCAGTACATGTCCAGGCCTGTCTGAAGTTTGCTAGAGTGCATTTGGATGATCCAGAAGAGGATTGGGAGAATGTCAGATGAAACCAAAATATAACTTTTTGGTAAAAACTCAACTCGTCGTGTTTGGAAGACAAAGAATGCTGAGTTGCATCCAAAGAACACCATACCTACTGTGAAGCATGGGGGTGGAAACATCATGCTTTGGGGCTGTTTTTCTACAAAGGGACCAGGACGACTGATCCGTGTAAAGGAAAGAATGAATGGGGCCATGTATCGTGAGATTTTGAGTGAAAACCTCCTTCCATCAGCAAGGGCATTGAAGATGAAACGTGGCTGGGTCTTTCAGCATGACAATGATCCCAAACACACCGCCCGGGCAACGAAGGAGTGGCTTCGTAAGAAGCATTTCAAGGTTCTGGAGTGGCCTAGCCAGTCTCCTGATCTCAACCCCATTGAAAATCTTTGGAGGGAGTTGAAAGTCTGTGTTGCCCAGCGACAGCCCCAAAACGTCACTGCTCTAGAGGAGATCTGCATGGAGGAATGGGCCAAAATAGCAGCAACAGTGTGTGAAAACCTTGTGAAGACTTACAGAAAACGTTTGACCTGTGTCATTGCCAACAAAGGGTATATAACAAAGTATTGAGAAACGTTTGTTATTGACCAAATACTTATTTTCCACCATAATTTGCAAATAAATTCATTAAAAATCCTACAATGTGATTTTCTGGATTTTTTTTTCTCATTTTGTCTGTCATAGTTGACGTGTACCTATGATGAAAATTACAGGCCTCTCTCATCTTTTTAAGTGGGAGAACTTGCACAATTGGTGGCTGACTAAATACTTTTTTTCCCCACTGTACTACCCACCACTGTGACCTGTACGCTCTTGTTGGCTGGTCCTCACTACATGTTCGTCGTCAAACCCACTGGCTCCAGGCCATCTATAAATCACTGCTAGGCAAATCCCCGCTTCATCTTAGATCATTGGTCACCATAGCAACACCCACCCGTAGTCTGCGCTCCAGCAGGTATATCTCACTGGTCATCCCCAAAGCCAACACCTCCTTTGGCCGCAATTCCTTCCAGTTCTCTGCTGCCAATGACTGGAACGAACTGCAAAAATCTCTGAAGCTGGAGACTCTTATCTCCCTCACTAACTTTAAGCGTCAGTTGTCAGAGCACCTTACCGATCACTGCACCTGTACACAGCCCATCTGAAATTAGCCCACCCAACTACCTCATCCCCATATTGTTATTTATTTTGCTCATTTGCACCCCAGTATCTCTATTTGCACATCTATCATTCCAGTGTTAATACGAAATTGTAATTATTTTGCACTATGGCCTATTTATTGCCTTACCCCCATAACTTGCTACATTTGCACACACTGTATATATATTTTCTGTTGTATTTTTGACTTTTACCCCATATGTAACTCTGTGTTGTTGTTTTTATCACACTGCTTTGCTTTATCTTGGCCAGGTCGCAGTTGTAAATGAGAACTTGTTCTCAACTGGCTTACCTGGTTAAATAAAGGTTAAATAAAAATAAATAAATATGTTGTTGATGTAAAGAATATATGTTTGTCCATGGTGTGTAATGAGGAGCAACCAGACGCAGCACTTGACACATTTATGAAATTGCTTATTCCAGTTACTAATAAGAAAATGACTGTAAAAACGGTTAAATCCCCTTGGATTGATGAGGAATTCAAGAATTGTATGGTTGAGAGGGATGAGGCAAAAGGAATGGCAAATACGTATGGATGCACAACCGATTGGCAAACGTACTACAAATTGAGAACTCATGTGACTAAACTGAATAAAAAGAAGAAACTAAATTATGAAACAAAGATAAATAATATAAAGAATGATAGTAAAAAGCTTTGGAGCACCTTAAATGAAATTTTGGTCATAAAGGCAAACACCGCTCCATCATTCATTGAATCCGATGGCTCAATCATCACAAAACCCACTGATATTGAGAAATTGATGATAAAAAGATTGTGGGGGCTGTTTTGTTAGACTTCCGTGTGGCTTTTGACATTATCGATCATAGTCTGCTGCTGGAAAAACGTATGTGTTATGGCTTTACTCCCCCTGCTATATTGTGGATAAAGAGTTACCTGTCTAACAGAACACAGAGGGTGTTCTTTAATGGAAGCCACTCCAACATAATCCAGGTAGAATCAGGAATTCCCCAGGGCAGCTGTCTAGGCCCATTACTTTTTAAAATCTTTACTAACAACATGCCACTGGCTTTGAGTAAAGCCTGTGTGTCTATGTATGCGGATGACTCAACACTATACACGTCAGCTATTACAGCGACTGAAATGACTGCAACACTTAAAGAGCTGCAGCCAGTTTCAGAATGGGTGGCAAGGAATAAGTTAGTCCTAAATATTTCAAAAACTAAAAGCATTGTATTTGGGACAAATCACTCACTAAACCCTAAACCTCAACTACATCTCGTAATGAATAATGTGGAAATTGAGCAAGTTGAGGTGACTAAACTGCTTGGAGTAACCCTGGATTGTAAACTGTCATGGTCAAAACATATTGATACAACAGTAGCTAAGATGGGGAGAAGTCTGTCCATAATAAAGCGCTGCTCTACCTTCTTAACAGCACTATCAACAAGGCAGGTCCTACAGGCCCTAGTTTTATCGCACCTGGACTACTGTTCAGTCGTGTGGTCAGGTGCCACAAAGAGGGACTCAGGAAAATTGCACTTTGTAGCTATAAAACACGTCAACGTCACCAAGAGGAGGTGACAACATACGTAAACTAAAACAAAGAGAGGCATTTTGGCAGAACTCCTTAGACACTGGATACTACGGGACAGTACTCCTTAGACTGTGGATCCTAAGGGGCAGTACTCCTTAGACTGTGGATCCTAAGGGGCAGTACTCCTTAGACTGTGGATCCTAAGGGGCAGTACTCCTTAGACTGTGGATCCTAAGGGACAGAACTCCTTAGACACTGTGGATCCTACGGGACAGTACTCCTTAGACACTGGATACTACGGGACAGTACTCCTTAGACACTGGATACTACGGGACAGAACTCCTTAGACACTGTGGATCCTACGGGACAGTACTCCTTAGACACTGTGGATCCTACGGGACAGTACTCCTTAGACACTGGATACTACGGGACAGTACTCCTTAGACACTGTGGATCCTACGGGACAGTAATCCTTAGACACTGGATCCTACGGGACAGTACTCCTTAGACTGTGGATCCTACGGGACAGTACTCCTTAGACACTGTGGATCCTAAGGGGCAGTAATCCTTAGACACTGTGGATCTTACGGGACAGTACTCCTTAGACACTGTGGATCCTAAGGGGCAGTACTCCTTAGATACTGTGGATCCTACGGGACAGTACTCCTTAGACCCTGTGGATCCTACGGGACAGTACTCCTTAGACACTGTGGATCCTACGGGACAGTACTCCTTAGACACTGTGGATCCTAAGGGGCAGTACTCCTTAGACACTGTGGATCCTACGGGACAGTACTCCTTAGACACTGTGTATCCTACGGGACAGTACTCCTTAGACACTGTGGATCCTACGGGACAGTAATCCTTAGACACTGTGGATCCTACGGGACAGTACTCCTTAGACACTGTGGATCCTACGGGACAGTACTCCTTAGACACTGTGGATCCTACGGGACAGTACTCCTTAGACACTGTGGATCCTACGGGACAGTACTCCTTAGACACTGTGGATCCAACGGGACAGTACTCCTTAGACTGTGGATCCTATGGGGCAGTACTCCTTAGACACTGTGGATCCTACGGGACAGTACTCCTTAGACACTGTGGATCCTACGGGACAGTACTCCTTAGACACTGTGGATCCTAAGGGGCAGTACTCCTTAGACACTGTGGATCCTACAGGACAGTACTCCTTAGACTGTGGATCCTAAGGGGCAGTACTCCTTAGACACTGGATCCTAAGGGGCAGTACTCCTTAGACACTGTGGATCCTAAGGGGCAGTACTCCTTAGACACTGTGGATCCTACGGGACAGTACTCCTTAGACACTGTGGATCCTACGGGACAGTACTCCTTAGACACTGTGGATCCTAAGGGGCAGTACTCCTTAGACCCTGTGGATCCTACGGGGCAGAACTCCTTAGACACTGTGGATCCTACGGGGCAGTACTCCTTAGACACTGTGGATCCTACGGGGCAGTACTCCTTAGACACTGTAGATCCTACGGGACAGTACTCCTTAGACCCTGTGGATCCTAAGGGGCAGTACTCCTTAGACACTGTGGATCCTACGGGGCAGTACTCCTTAGACACTGTGGATCCTACGGGACAGTACTCCTTAGACACTGTGGATCCTAAGGGGCAGTAATCCTTAGACACTGTGGATCCTACGGGACAGTACTCCTTAGACCCTGTGGATCCTACGGGACAGTACTCCTTAGACACTGTGGATCTAAAGGGGAAGTAATCCTTAGACACTGTGGATCCTAAGGGGCAGTACTCCTTAGACACTGTGGATCCTACGGGACAGTAATCCTTAGACACTGTGGATCCTAAGGGGCAGTACTCCTTAGACTGTGGATCCTACGGGACAGTACTCCTTAGACACTGTGGATCTAAAGGGGCAGTACTCCTTAGACACTGTGGATTCTACGGGACAGTACTCCTTAGACACTGTGGATCCTACGGGGCAGAACTCCTTAGACACTGTGAATCCTACGGGACAGTACTCCTTAGACACTGTGGATCCTACGGGACAGTACTCCTTAGACACTGTGGATCCTACGGGACAGTAATCCTTAGACACTGTGGATCCTACGGGACAGTACTCCTTAGACACTGTGGATCCTACGGGACAGTACTCCTTAGACACTGTGGATCCTACGGGACAGTACTCCTTAGACACTGTGGATCCTAAGGGGCAGTACTCCTTAGACACTGTGGATCCTACGGGACAGTAATCCTTAGACACTGTGGATCCTAAGGCGCAGTACTCCTTAGACCCTGTGGATCCTAAGGGGCAGTACTCCTTAGACACTGTGGATCCTACGGGACAGTACTCCTTAGACACCGTGGATCCTACGGGACAGTAATCCTTAGACACTGTGGATCCTACGGGACAGTACTCCTTAGACACTGTGGATCCTACGGGACAGTACTCCTTAGACCCTGTGGATCCTAAGGGGCAGTACTCCTTAGACACTGTGGATCCTAAGGGGCAGTACTCCTTAGACACTGTGGATCCTAAGGGGCAGTACTCCTTAGACACTGTGGATCCTACGGGACAGTAATCCTTAGACACTGTGGATCCTAAGGGGCAGTACTCCTTAGACTGTGGATCCTACGGGACAGTACTCCTTAGACACTGTGGATCTAAAGGGGCAGTACTCCTTAGACACTGTGGATCCTAAGGGGCTAAACAATGGTTTTGCCTCGTTTCTATAATGTTGTTGCCTTGATTTTTTTGGTCTTTGTGTCTCCAGTTTCAGACCTTCATATATCCCCTATCTATTTACTTTATTTTGCCCATTGAGCAACGAGACACGTCATTTTGTTCCATTGATGTGTCTCTGTAGGCCACTAGGCTATAAATTTGGAACCAAGTTAAATTGTCAGGTCACTGAGGAAGACGTCAGCTTGACGTCGAAATGTCAGTCACCTGTATACTCATTTTACATTTTAGCCATTTAGCAGACGCTCTTATCCAGAGTAAGTATCTAGTCGGTTCGGGGATTCGAACCAGCAACCGGCCCAATGCTCTTAACCGCTTGGCTACCTGCCAACCCCACTCATCCTGAACAATGGATTAAAGTGAGCTAAAATAAATTAATCTAATTAGTCCTTCTGGAAGTTTTTCCTTGGTAAGCCCTTTTCATACATACACTTCCATGCCATCTAATTTCTCCATCCAGTACATCACATGCTGTGGGAGAAACGTCTCCTGCTGGAGTACCAGAACCTTCCACATATACTCTCCAGATATATTAGAAATAAATAATAATATTATGAAGGTATTAAAGTCTCTTACATATGAAGTCCTGTCCTCCAGTCCGTCACAGTGTGCGCCCAGACCGGGAGGTTCCAGTAGTTGGTCGATGCCGTACGCGACGCCACCGTCAAACATCATGAAACGATCCAGGACCCTTGCCATGTTGTCGTTCACCATGATGTCCCCCTGACAGACACATGAGAAAGGGGATAGACAAGATGAGAACTAGCCTGGTCCCAGATCCGTTTGTGCCGTCTTCCAAACTCCTATAGTCAGTCACACTCGTGGCAAGACAACACAAACAGATCTGGAACCAGGCTGAGGCTAGATGAAAATATGAGATTGGGGATAGAGGAACATGCAGTCCCTAGTCCCAGTAGTTTGGGGATAGAGGAACATGCAGTCCCTAGTCCCAGTAGTTTGGGGATAGAGGAACATGCAGTCCTTAGTCCCAGTAGTTTGTGGATAGAGGAACATGCAGTCCCTAGTCCCAGTAGTTTGTGGATAGAGGAACATGCAGTCCCTAGTCCCAGTAGTTTGTGGATAGAGGAACATGCAGTCCCTAGTCCCAGTAGTTTGTGGATAGAGGAACATGCAGTTCCTAGTCCCAGTAGTTTGTGGATAGAGGAACATGCAGTTCCTTAGTCCCAGTAGTTTGGGATAGAGGAACATGCAGTCCCTAGTCCCAGTAGTTTGTGGATAGAGGAACATGCAGTCCCTAGTCCCAGTCCCTAGTTTGGGGATAAGGCATGCAGTCCCTAGTCCCAGTAGTTTGGGGATAGAGACATGCAGTCCCTAGTCCCAGTAGTTTGGGTAGCATGCAGTCCCTAGTCCCAGTAGTTTGGGGATAGAGGAACATGCAGTCCCTAGTCCCAGTAGTTTGTGGATAGAGGAACATGCAGTCCCTAGTCCCAGTAGTTTGTGGATAGAGGAACATGCAGTCCCTAGTCCCAGTATTTTGGGGATAGAGGAACATGCAGTCCCTAGTCCCAGTAGTTTGTGGATAGAGGAACATGCAGTCCCTAGTCCCAGTAGTTTGTGGATAGAGGAACATGCAGTCCTTAGTCCCAGTAGTTTGGGGATAGAGGAACATGCAGTCCCTAGTCCCAGTAGTTTGGGGATAGAGGAACATGCAGTCCCTAGTCCAGTCCCTAGTCCAGTCCCTAGTCCCTAGTCCAGTCCCTAGTCCAGTCCCTAGTCCCTAGTCCAGTCCCTAGTCCCAGTAGTTTGTGGATAGAGGAACATGCAGTCCTTAGTCCCAGTAGTTTGTGGATAGAGGAACATGCAGTCCTTAGTCCCAGTAGTTTGTGGATAGAGGAACATGCAGTCCCTAGTCCCAGTAGTTTGGGGATAGAGGAACATGCAGTCCCTAGTCCCAGTAGTTTGGGGATAGAGGAACATGCAGTCCCTAGTCCCAGTAGTTTGGGGATAGAGGAACATGCAGTCCCTAGTCCCAGTAGTTTGGGGATAGAGGAACATGCAGTCCCTAGTCCCAGTAGTTTGTGGATAGAGGAACATGCAGTCCCTAGTCCCAGTAGTTTGGGGATAGAGGAACATGCAGTCCCTAGTCCCAGTAGTTTGGGGATAGAGGAACATGCAGTCCTTAGTCCCAGTAGTTTGTGGATAGAGGAACATGCAGTCCCTAGTCCCAGTAGTTTGGGGATAGAGGAACATGCAGTCCTTAGTCCCAGTAGTTTGTGGATAGAGGAACATGCAGTCCCTAGTCCCAGTAGTTTGGGGATAGAGGAACATGCAGTTCCTAGTCCCAGTAGTTTGGGGATAGAGGGACATGCAGTCCCTAGTCCCAGTAGTTTGGGGATAGAGGAACATGCAGTTCCTAGTCCCAGTAGTTTGGGGATAGAGGAACATGCAGTCCCTAGTCCAGTCCCTAGTCCAGTCCCTAGTCCCTAGTCCAGTCCCTAGTCCAGTCCCTAGTCCCTAGTCCAGTCCCTACTCCAGTCCCTAGTCCAGTTCCTAGTCCAGTCCCTAGTCCAGTCCCTAGTCCCTAGTCCAGTCCCTAGTCCAGTCCCTAGTCCAGTTCCTAGTCCAGTCCCTAGTCCAGTCCCTAGTCCCTAGTCCAGTCCCTAGTCCAGTCCCTAGTCCAGTTCCTAGTCCAGTCCCTAGTCCCTAGTCCAGTCCCTAGTCCAGTCCCTAGTCCCTAGTCCAGTCCCTAGTCCAGTCCCTAGTCCAGTCCCTACTCCAGTCCCTAGTCCAGTCCCTACTCCAGTCCCTAGTCCCAGTAGTTTGGGGATAGAGGAACATGCAGTCCCTAGTCCAGTCCCTAGTCCAGTCCCTAGTCCCTAGTCCAGTCCCTAGTCCAGTCCCTAGTCCCTAGTCCCTAGTCCAGTCCCTAGTCCAGTCCCTAGTCCAGTCCCTAGTCCAGTTCCTAGTCCAGTCCCTAGTCCAGTCCCTAGTCCCTAGTCCAGTCCCTAGTCCAGTCCCTAGTCCAGTTCCTAGTCCAGTCCCTAGTCCCTAGTCCAGTCCCTAGTCCAGTCCCTAGTCCCTAGTCCAGTCCCTAGTCCAGTCCCTAGTCCAGTCCCTAGTCCAGTCCCTACTCCAGTCCCTAGTCCCAGTAGTTTGGGGATAGAGGAACATGCAGTCCCTAGTCCAGTCCCTAGTCCAGTCCCTAGTCCCTAGTCCAGTCCCTAGTCCAGTCCCTAGTCCCTAGTCCCTAGTCCAGTCCCTACTCCAGTCCCTAGTCCCAGTAGTTCAGAGCAGATGGTCTTCCTTGTATCTTAACTGTCTTTCTTTCATCCTCAGCTATAATTGCACCTTGGGGATAAATAAAGTGTGTCCCAAATGGCACTATGTTCCCTATATAGTGCATCTATGGGCTTTGGCCAAATGTAGTGCACTATATAGGGAACAGGGTGCCATTCTCTGGTCTAAAGTAGTGCACTATATAGGGAACAGGGTGCCATTCTCTGGTCTAAAGTAGTGCACTATATAGGGAATAGGGTGCAATTCTCTGGTCTAAAGTAGTGCACTATATAGGGAATAGGGTGCCATTCTCTGGTCTAAAGTAGTGCACTATATAGGGAATAGGGTACCATTCTCTGGTCTAAAGTAGTGCACTATATAGGGAATAGGGTGCCATTCTCTGGTCTAAAGTAGTGCACTATATAGGGAATAGGGTACCATTCTCTGGTCTAAAGTAGTGCACTATATAGGGAATAGGGTGCCATTCTCTGGTCTAAAGTAGTGCACTATATAGGGAATAGGGTACCATTCTCTGGTCTAAAGTAGTGCACTATATAGGGAATAGGGTGCCATTCTCTGGTCTAAAGTAGTGCACTATATAGGGAATAGGGTACCATTCTCTGGTCTAAAGTAGTGCACTATATAGGGAATAGGGTGCCATTCTCTGGTCTAAAGTAGTGCACTATATAGGGGACAGGGTGCCATTTGAGACGTGTAAATGAGGTTGAAGTAGCTACTCACAACGACTTTCTTGTTACAGCTGAAGGTGAAGGCTGATCCGTGCATCGTCCGGTAGGTAGTGAAAGACGTAAAGGTCATCTTCTGCAGCACCACGAGAGATCAACATCATTATTATCAAAACCAACATTATTATCAAAACAACATCAATAACTATTCAAAAACATTTGGGATGCACCCCATAGCCTCACCTTGATGTTGCGTATGATGTGAGCTTTGATGATGGCGGTGAGTTTGTCCCTGTGGTCGAGGCTGTACAGCCAGCGTTGTCTCTCTTCGGACAGAGAGCTGAGGGCAGCGTCAGACGGCCACAACATGGTCAGGGGCTGATGGATGGAGCTCTCTACCAGGCTCAGCATGTTGGCATCCTAATAACAATAACAAAGAGAGTTAATGCCCCTGATCATTTTGAGATTTGCCCCATTAAAAAGCACGCTGTATTTAAAGTTATTGATACGGTAGGAAATGTGTATTAGCTTTCTACATGATTTAGTAAGCCAACGGCCACATAACTGTTGTTTACCTGCACCAGCTTGCTGAACTTGATGTATCCATATAGTTCACCTGCTTGAGTGAAATTAAGCTGAAATATAAGAAAACAAATATGTCACGAGTAGGGATTAACATGGGTAACCGTGATAGGTCTAGGGACTAACATGGATAACCGTGATAGGTCTAGGGATTAACATGGATAACCGTGATAGGTCTAGGGATTAACATGGATAACCGTGATAGGTCTAGGGATTAACATGGATAACCGTGATAGGTCTAGGGATTAACATGGATAACCGTGATAGGTCTAGGGATTAACATGGATAACCGTGATAGGTCTAGGGATTAACATGGATAACCGTGATAGGTCTAGGGATTAACATGGATAACCGTGATAGGTCTAGGGATTAACATGGGTAACCGTGATAGGTCTAGGGACTAACATGGATAACCGTGATAGGTCTAGGGATTAACATGGATAACCGTGATAGGTCTAGGGG
The DNA here is from genome assembly GCF_020615455.1 of Coregonus clupeaformis. Taxonomy (NCBI): domain Eukaryota; kingdom Metazoa; phylum Chordata; class Actinopteri; order Salmoniformes; family Salmonidae; genus Coregonus; species Coregonus clupeaformis. Next base: position 35,798,882 of record NC_059201.1, on the reverse strand, counting down.
ATTAACATGGGTAACCGTGATAGGTCTAGGGGATTAACATGGATAACCGTGATAGGTCTAGGGATTAACATGGATAACCGTGATAGGTCTAGGGACTAACATGGATAACCGTGATAGGTCTAGGGATTAACATGGATAACCGTGATAGGTCTAGGGATTAACATGGATAACCGTGATAGGTCTAGGGACTAACATGGATAACCGTGATAGGTCTAGGGATTAACATGGATAACCGTGATAGGTCTAGGGATTAACATGGATAACCGTGATAGGTCTAGGGACTAACATGGATAACCGTGATAGGTCTAGGGATTAACATGGATAACCGTGATAGGTCTAGGGACTAACATGGATAACCGTGATAGGTCTAGGGACTAACATGGATAACCGTGATAGGTCTAGGGATTAACATGGGTAACCGTGATAGGTCTAGGGATTAACATGGGTAACCGTGATAGGTCTAGGGATTAACATGGATAACCGTGATAGGTCTAGGGATTAACATGGATAACCGTGATAGGTCTAGGGATTAACATGGATAACCGTGATAGGTCTAGGGATTAACATGGATAACCGTGATAGGTCTAGGGACTAACATGGATAACAGTGATAGGTCTAGGGACTAACATGGATAACCGTGATAGGTCTAGGGACTAACATGGATAACCGTGATAGGTCTAGGGATTAACATGGATAACCGTGATAGGTCTAGGGATTAACATGGATAACCGTGATAGGTCTAGGGATTAACATGGATAACCGTGATAGGTCTAGGGACTAACATGGATAACCGTGATAGGTCTAGGGATTAACATGGATAACCGTGATAGGTCTAGGGACTAACATGGATAACCGTGATAGGTCTAGGGACTAACATGGATAACCGTGATAGGTCTAGGGACTAACATGGATAACCGTGATAGGTCTAGGGACTAACATGGATAACCGTGATAGGTCTAGGGACTAACATGGATAACCGTGATAGGTCTAGGGATTAACATGGATAACCGTGATAGGTCTAGGGATTAACATGGATAACCGTGATAGGTCTAGGGATTAACATGGATAGGTCTATGCACAATTCACTACATATACATCTCTGTCACAGACATGAAGTCTGTTAACAATTCAGAGGCATGAGGGGACATTTTATCTTCTCCGGTCCTAGACTATTATCCTATCCAGCCCCAATCCCACTGAAACCCCAATTCCTAACTTTATTCTGTAATCCATAGGTTGCATTATCAAAGCACATCTCGCCTATGCATATCAAAATACCACTATAACATTTACCCCGCTTCTTTATGCTGTCTCGTATTGCTGCCTATATAGAGCTTAGGAAGAGAATGTGTGATCAACAAACGGTATGAGAGTAGATATGGATGTTTTTAAAAACAGAGTTCGTCCCCGTTAAGATACCTTGATATAAAAAAAATAGATATACTCTTCACCTCCCCGTTACTCATGGGCTGATCAGCTTTCTGTATAATCATCAACTTGATTTTGCCAAATATAGGCGATATTCTGTCATTCGTTGAAGGAGCAAGTTTAGCAACTTTGGTCATTTGCCATTTTCAAAGTTTGTATGATTCGAGAACGCCGTAGCCTGAGCGCTCCGAGCGTCCTGACCGTGTCGAGATGGCCTGGCCTACTGCTGAAATGCGCTGAATTAATTGAGGAACATGGCGCTCAGAATTATATGAACGTCCTGTTTCGCAATTTCATTGGCGATCACAGATAGCTACTCTATCATTACTAAATATCAGTTTAATTTTCTCTGAAATACATAGTGGCGCATCCAAGCTAACAAGGTGGCGCAGCTCCCCTCTTATCTGGGAGGACCCTGACATAGTGACCATCCTGGTTTTAAATGCTTTGCTGTATTTCCTGGGACTCTTGGGATAAATATGAATTATTCCCGGAGGAAAATGTGAATCCCTAGTCACGAGTGCTTTTCAAATCAATGCAACTTATTTGGGGAGTAAATTGTGAATTGCATCCCAAATGGCAGCGCCCTAACTCCTACGTAGTACGGGAATAGGGTGACATCAGTTGGTACAGCATGGCGCTTGCAATGACAGGATCATGGGTTTGATTCCCGCTGAGGCCACCCATATGGAAAACGTATGCATGCTATGTCTGTAAGTAGCTTTGGAAAAAACAAAACAAAAAAGCTTTGGATCAAAGCGTCTGCAAAGTGGCATTCAGTATATTTACTTGGCATACAGTATATTTACTTGGCATGCAGTATATTTACCTGGCATGCAGTATATTTACTTGGCATGCAGTATATTTACTTGGCATACAGTATATTTACTTGGCAGCGATAGCCTACCTTGGATGGCACGTCCTTTTGATCCTTCAGGACATACGGGGTGAGGACCTTGTCAATGTAGTGAATCACACCGTCAGCTGTAACAAAATCACTGGAGACGATCCTAGCGTCATCATTAATGTACATAAAACCCTGAAAGAGCGGGGGGGGTAGAGAGAAACTTAGTTAAAGTACCAATGCAGTCAAAAACGTGATTTTCCTGTGTTTTATATACATTTCCACACTATGAGGTTGGAAAAATACTGTGAAATTGTGAAAATGATTTTAAATGCCCTTTTAGTGTGAGAGCTGTTTGAAAAGACCGCCTGAAATTTCAGCCTGTTTTTGGTTGGATGGAGTTTTAGTTAATAGACCAACAGGAAAGAGAGTTCCAATAAAACATTTACATAATAAAAAAAAAATGGGCATCAAAATCTGTCAGTTTAAGCTAGAGATATTTGTTGTTTACATTGGGTGCGTCTCAATCCGCCGATGTCGGCCTTCCATCTGCAGTGGATGGTGACAGAGCTACAGCGCTGTTTGTCAGACCAGGAGACGTCCCGGGGAAATCTGTCTTCTCACGAAAACGGTTTGGCCTATAAACTAATATGACCCCTCTATGGAGAGATTAGGCTCTCACGAACATGACGGGGTTCTCTCTGAGCTGTTCTCTATCTCCTAGATTTAGGACAGACACTTCAAAACCTTATTCCTTATGATTTATTTTTTAACTGTCTTTTTTGCCATTTATGAAAGTGTTATTCAATGTGTTGCTATGGGCTTTAGTAGTAAAGGACTAATTCAATCTTTTATCAAAAAACTTTTAGTTATTTTTTTGATACCTAAAAGGGTCCTAAAATTAAGAATGAAACACTCTGATCCTCTGGCACGCAAATTGTATGATGCCAAACTCTTTTAGTCTGGTCAAAAGTTGTAAGTATTAGTAAGCCTTGGAGAAGTAAGCCTAGGAGAAGTAGGCCTAGGAGAAGTAGGCCTTGGAGAAGTAGGCCTTGGAGAAGTAGGCCTTGGAGAAGTAGGCCTTGGAGAAGTAGGCCTTGGAGAAGTAGGCCTTGGAGAAGTAGGCCTTGGAGAAGTAGGCCTAGGAGAAGTAGGCCTTGGAGAAGTAGGCCTTGGAGAAGTAGGCCTTGGAGAAGTAGGCCTTGGAGAAGTAGGCCTAGGAGAAGTAGGCCTAGGAGAAGTAGGCCTTGGAGAAGTAGGCCTAGGAGAAGTAGGCCTTGGATAAGTAGGCCTAGGAGAAGTAGGCCTTGGAGAAGTAGGCCTTGGAGAAGTAGGCCTAGGAGAAGTAGGCCTAGGAGAAGTAGGCCTTGGAGAAGTAGGCCTAGGAGAAGTAGGCCTTGGAGAAGTAGGCCTTGGAGAAGTAGGCTTTGGAGAAGCAAGCCTTGTCCCAAGACAGAAATAGTCCAAAGTAGTGCACTCTAAAGGGAATAGGGTACCATTTGGGACTCACCTCCTTGAGGCTGAAGGTGAGCTGGTGTCCGGAGACGGCAACAGCTTTTGAGGTGGTCTTCAGGTCAGAGAGCATCAGAGTCTCACAGGACACAATGTGGTAGTTGGCCAGGTCTAGGCTGCGGCCATGTGACTCCCACGTCTCTATCTGGAGAGAGAGAGAGTCAATGTGGTAGTTGGCCAGGTCTAGGCTGCGGCCATGTGACTCACGTCTCTATCTGGAGAGAGAGAGTTAATGTGGTAGTTGGCCAGGTCTAGGCTGCGGCCATGTGACTCCCACGTCTCTATCTGGAGAGAGAGAGAGTTAATGTGGTAGTTGGCCAGGTCTAGGCTGCGGCCATGTGACTCCCACGTCTCTATCTGGAGAGAGAGAGAGTTAATGTGGTAGTTGGCCAGGTCTAGGCTGCGGCCATGTGACTCCCACGTCTCTATCTGGAGAGAGAGAGTCAATGTGGTAGTTGGCCAGGTCCTCAGGCTGCGGCCATGTGACTCCCACGTCTCTATCTGGAGAGAGAGAGTCAATGTGGTAGTTGGCCAGGTCTAGGCTGCGGCCATGTGACTCCCACGTCTCTATCTGGAGAGAGAGAGAGTCAATGTGGTAGTTGGCCAGGTCTAGGCTGCGGCCATGTGACTCCCACGTCTCTATCTGGAGAGAGAGAGAGTTAATGTGGTAGTTGGCCAGGTCTAGGCTGCGGCCATGTGACTCCCACGTCTCTATCTGGAGAGAGAGAGAGTCAATGTGGTAGTTGGCCAGGTCTAGGCTGCGTGCCATGTGACTCCCCACGTCTCTATCTGGAGAGAGAGAGAGTTAATGTGGTAGTTGGCCAGGTCTAGGCTGCGGCCATGTGACTCCCACGTCTCTATCTGGAGAGAGAGAGAGTTAATGTGGTAGTTGGCCAGGTCTAGGCTGCGGCCATGTGACTCCCACGTCTCTATCTGGAGAGAGAGAGAGTTAATGTGGTAGTTGGCCAGGTCTAGGCTGCGGCCATGTGACTCCACGTCTCTATCTGGAGAGAGAGAGTTAATGTGGTAGTTGGCCAGGTCTAGGCTGCGGCCATGTGACTCCCACGTCTCTATCTGGAGAGAGAGAGTCAATGTGGTAGTTGGCCAGGTCTAGGCTGCGGCCATGTGACTCCCACGTCTCTATCTGGAGAGAGAGAGAGTCAATGTGGTAGTTGGCCAGGTCTAGGCTGCGGCCATGTGACTCCCACGTCTCTATCTGGAGAGAGAGAGAGTCAATGTGGTAGTTGGCCAGGTCTAGGCTGCGACCATGTGACTCCCACGTCTCTATCTGGAGAGAGAGAGAGTCAATGTGGTAGTTGGCCAGGTCTAGGCTGCGGCCATGTGACTCCCACGTCTCTATCTGGAGAGAGAGAGAGTCAATGTGGTAGTTGGCCAGGTCTAGGCTGCGGCCATGTGACTCCCACGTCTCTATCTGGAGAGAGAGAGAGTTAATGTGGTAGTTGGCCAGGTCTAGGCTGCGGCCATGTGACTCCCACGTCTCTATCTGGAGAGAGAGAAGTCAATGTGGTAGTTGGCCAGGTCTAGGCTGCGGCCATGTGACTCCCACGTCTCTATCTGGAGAGAGAGTCAATGTGGTAGTTGGCCAGGTCTAGGCTGCGGCCATGTGACTCCCACGTCTCTATCTGGAGAGAGAGAGAGTCAATGTGGTAGTTGGCCAGGTCTAGGCTGCGGCCATGTGACTCCCACGTCTCTATCTGGAGAGAGAGAGAGTCAATGTGGTAGTTGGCCAGGTCTAGGCTGCGGCCATGTGACTCCACGTCTCTATCTGGAGAGAGAGAGAGTCAATGTGGTAGTTGGCCAGGTCTAGGCTGCGGCCATGTGACTCCCACGTCTCTATCTGGAGAGAGAGAGAGTCAATGTGGTAGTTGGCCAGGTCTAGGCTGCGGCCATGTGACTCCCACGTCTCTATCTGGAGAGAGAGAGAGTCAATGTGGTAGTTGGCCAGGTCTAGGCTGCGGCCATGTGACTCCCACGTCTCTATCTGGAGAGAGAGAGTCAATGTGGTAGTTGGCCAGGTCTAGGCTGCGGCCATGTGACTCCCACGTCTCTATCTGGAGAGAGAGAGAGAGTCAATGTGGTAGTTGGCCAGGTCTAGGCTGCGGCCATGTGACTCCCACGTCTCTATCTGGAGAGAGAGAGAGTTAATGTGGTAGTTGGCCAGGTCTAGGCTGCGGCCATGTGACTCCCACGTCTCTATCTGGAGAGAGAGAGAGTCAATGTGGTAGTTGGCCAGGTCTAGGCTGCGGCCATGTGACTCCCACGTCTCTATCTGGAGAGAGAGAGAGAGTTAATGTGGTAGTTGGCCAGGTCTAGGCTGCGGCCATGTGACTCCCACGTCTCTATCTGGAGAGAGAGAGAGATTAATGTGGTAGTTGGCCAGGTCTAGGCTGCGGCCATGTGACTCCCACGTCTCTATCTGGAGAGAGAGAGAGTCAATGTGGTAGTTGGCCAGGTCTAGGCTGCGGCCATGTGACTCCCACGTCTCTATCTGGAGAGAGAGAGTCAATGTGGTAGTTGGCCAGGTCTAGGCTGCGGCCATGTGACTCCCACGTCTCTATCTGGAGAGAGAGAGAGAGTCAATGTGGTAGTTGGCCAGGTCTAGGCTGCGGCCATGTGACTCCCACGTCTCTATCTGGAGAGAGAGAGAGTCAATGTGGTAGTTGGCCAGGTCTAGGCTGCGGCCATGTGACTCCCACGTCTCTATCTGGAGAGAGAGAGTTAATGTGGTAGTTGGCCAGGTCTAGGGCTGCGGCCATGTGACTCCCACGTCTCTATCTGGAGAGAGAGAGAGTCAATGTGGTAGTTGGCCAGGTCTAGGCTGCGGCCATGTGACTCCCACGTCTCTATCTGGAGAGAGAGAGAAGATCAATGTGGTAGTTGGCCAGGTCTAGGCTGCGGCCATGTGACTCCCACGTCTCTATCTGGAGAGAGAGAGTCAATGTGGTAGTTGGCCAGGTCTAGGCTGCGGCCATGTGACTCCCACGTCTCTATCTGGAGAGAGAGAGAGAGTCAATGTGGTAGTTGGCCAGGTCTAGGCTGCGGCCATGTGACTCCCACGTCTCTATCTGGAGAGAGAGAGAGAGTTTACAGAGACTAACCCACATCCTTATCCACACACCCTAACAAATCAAAATTGTATTTGTCACATGCGCTGAATACAACAGGTGTAGACCTTACAGTGAAATGCTTACTTACAAGCCCATAGCCAACAATGCAGTTTTAAGAAAAATAAGTGTTAAGTAAAAAGTAGATTACTAAAAAATAAAAATAAAAAATAATTAAAGAGCAGCAGTAAAATAACAACAGGGAGGCTATATACAGGCGGTACCGGTACCGAGTCAATGGGCTGGGGGCTATATACAGGCGGTACCGGTACAGAGTCAATGGGCTGGGGGCTATATACAGGGGGTACCGGTACAGAGTCAATGGGCTGGGGGCTATATACAGGGGGTACCGGTACAGAGTCAATGGGCTGGGGGCTATATACAGGGGGTACCGGTACAGAGTCAATGGGCTGGGGGCTATATACAGGGGGTACCGGTACAGAGTCAATGTGCGGGGGCACCGGTTAGTCGAGGTAACTGGGGTAATATGTACATGTAGGTAGAGTTATTAAAGTGACTCTGCATAGATAATAAAGAGAGTAGCAGCAGCGTAAAAGAGGGGAGGGGACAATGCAAATAGTCTGGGTAGCCATTTGATTAGATGTTCAGGAGTCTTATGGCTTGGGGGCATGCAGACACATACGCAGACCCGTCCCACACATACACAGACCCGTCCCACACACATACGCAGACCCGTCCCCATACGCAGACCCGTCCCCATACGCAGACCCGTCCCACATCACATACGCAGACCCGTCCCCATACGCAGACCCGTCCCACACACATACGCAGACCCGTCCCACATCACATACGCAGACCCGTCCCCATACGCAGACCCGTCCCCATACACAGACCCGTCCCGTCCCCATACGCAGACCCGTCCCCATACGCAGACCCGTCCCCACACATACGCAGACCCGTCCCACACACATACGCAGACCCGTCCCCATACGCAGACCCGTCCCCCATACGCAGACCCGTCCCACAACTCGCAGCCCGTCCCCATACACAGACCCGTCCTACACACATACGCAGACCCGTCCCCATACGCAGACCCGTCCCACACACATACGCAGACCCGTCCCCATACGCAGACCCGTCCCCATACACAGACCCGTCCCGTCCCCATACGCAGACCCGTCCCCATACGCAGACCCGTCCCACACACATACGCAGACCCGTCCCCATACGCAGACCCGTCCCCATACGCAGACCCGTCCCACACACATACGCAGACCCGTCCCCATACGCAGACCCGTCCCCATACACAGACCCGTCCCGTCCCCATACGCAGACCCGTCCCCATACGCAGACCCGTCCCACACACATACGCAGACCCGTCCCACACACATACGCAGACCCGTCCCCATACGCAGACCCGTCCCCATACGCAGACCCGTCCCCATACGCAGACCCGTCCTACACACATACGCAGACCCGTCCCCATACGCAGACCCGTCCCACACACATACGCAGACCCGTCCCCCATACGCAGACCCGTCCCCCATACACAGACCCGTCCCGCCCCCATACGCAGACCCGTCCCACATCGCAGACCCGCCCCACACACATACGCAGACCCGTCCCCATCGCAGACCCGTCCCCATCGCAGACCCGTCCCACACATACGCAGACCCGTCCCCCATACGCAGACCCGTCCCCATACACAGACCCGTCCCGTCCCCATACGCAGACCCGTCCCCATACGCAGACCCGTCCCACACACATACGCAGACCCGTCCCACACACATACGCAGACCCGTCCCACACACATACGCAGACCCGTCCCCATACGCAGACCCGTCCCCATACACAGACCCGTCCCGTCCCCATACGCAGACCCGTCCCCATACGCAGACCCGTCCCACACACATACGCAGACCCGTCCCCATACGCAGACCTGTCCCACACACATATGCAGACCCGTCCCACACACATACGCAGACCCGTCCCACACACATACGCAGACCCGTCCCACACACATACACAGACCCGTCCCGTCCCCATACGCAGACCCGTCCCCATACGCAGACCCGTCCCCATACGCAGACCCGTCCCCATACGCAGACCCGTCCCACACACATACGCAGACCCGTCCCCATACGCAGACCCGTCCCCATACGCAGACCCGTCCCACACACATACGCAGACCCGTCCCACACACATACGCAGACCCGTCCCACACACATACGCAGACCCGTGCCCATACGCAGACCCGTCCCACACACATGAACATAAAAAAAAGTATAATCTTTGACATACTGAGAAGTTGCTGTTTGCAGGAGGTATGAATGTAGTGAAGGGCCCATCACCGTAGAGACTCCTTGCATCAGACACCTGGGGAACCACAAGCATTAGCCTCATCAGAAAGATGCAGAACATGAATAATCACATAGGGAAGTGAAATGTCATTACCATAGACATCCTACAACAACACACTGACTCACCATCAATATCCGACGGTACAACGCAGCATCTGACTGGCGAAATATCTCCTGCAAATATCCACTGGAAAATGAATTCAGAGACACACACAGACACACACACACACACACACACACACACACACACACACACACACACACACACACACACACACACACACACACACACACACACACACACAGACACACACACAGACACACACACACACACACACCACTGACTCACCATGCGGGTCTTGCCGCGGCAGTCAAAGCCGTCTCCTATGTGTCCCCCATGACAGGTGCAGTTCCTCTCTCCGTTGCCCACATAACGACACCTGGCGTACCGTCCACAGCCCCCGTTGTCCTGGAAACATAACAGAGTATACACCACCAGGGCTGTGTCCCAAATGGCCCCCTATTCCCTATAGGGCCCTGGTCTAAAGTAGTGCACTATATAGGGAATAGGGTGCCATTCTCTGGTCTAAAGTAGTGCACTATATAGGGAATAGGGTGCCATTATCTGGTCTAAAGTAGTGCACTATATAGGGAATAGGGTGCCATTCTCTGGTCTAAAGTAGTGCACTATATAGGGAATAGGGTGCCATTCTCTGGTCCAAAGTAGTGCACTATATAGGAATAGGGTGCCATTCTCTGGTCTAAAGTAGTGCACTATATAGGGAATAGGGGCCATTCTCTGGTCTAAAGTAGTGCACTATATAGGGAATAGGGTGCCATTCTCTGGTCTAAAGTAGTGCACTATATAGGGAATAGGGTGCCATTCTCTGGTCTAAAGTAGTGCACTATATAGGGAATAGGGTGCCATTCTCTGGTCTAAAGTAGTGCACTATATAGGGAATAGGGTGCCATTCTCTGGTCTAAAGTAGTGCACTATATAGGGAATAGGGTGCCATTCTCTGGTCTAAAGTAGTGCACTATATAGGGAATAGGGTGCCATTCTCTGGTCTAAAGTAGTGCACTATATAGGGAATAGGGTGCCATTCTCTGGTCTAAAGTAGTGCACTATATAGGGAATAGGGTGCCATTCTCTGGTCTAAAGTAGTGCACTATAGGGAATAGGGTGCCATTCTCTGGTCTAAAGTAGTGCACTATATAGGGAATAGGGTGCCATTCTCTGGTCTAAAGTAGTGCACTATATAGGGAATAGGGTGCCATTCTCTGGTCTAAAGTAGTGCACTACATAGGGAATAGGGTTCCATTCTCTGGTCTAAAGTAGTGCACTATATAGGGAATAGGGTTCCATTCTCTGGTCTAAAGTAGTGCACTATATAGGGAATAGGGTGCCATTCTCTGGTCTAAAGTAGTGCACTATATAGGGAATAGGGTGCCATTCTCTGGTCTAAAGTAGTGCACTATATAGGGAATAGGGTGCCATTCTCTGGTCTAAAGTAGTGCACTATATAGGGAATAGGGTTCCATTCTCTGGTCTAAAGTAGTGCACTACATAGGGAATAGGGTGCCATTCTCTGGTCTAAAGTAGTGCACTACATAGGGAATAGGGTTCCATTCTCTGGTCTAAAGTAGTGCACTACATAGGGAATAGGGTGCCATTCTCTGGTCTAAAGTAGTGCACTATATAGGGAATAGGGTGCCATTCTCTGGTCTAAAGTAGTGCACTACATAGGGAATAGGGTGCCATTCTCTGGTCTAAAGTAGTGCACTACATAGGGAATAGGGTGCCATTCTCTGGTCTAAAGTAGTGCACTATGAACCAGTACTCACAATCCGACAGGGGTTGAACGGGTAGCAGAACAGTCCATTCCCAGTGTAGCCAGATAAACAGTTACAGGCAACCTGAAACAGGTGGCACAGTTTGTTACTCACGGGACTAAACTAAACAAAAATAAGAAGAAACTACCCTATGAAACAAGATAAATGATATTAGGAATGATAGTAAAAAGCTTTGGAGCACCTTAAATTACATTTTGGGCAAAAAGACAAACTCAGCGCCATCATTCATTGAATCAGATGGCTCATTCATCGCAAAACCCACTGATATTTTAATGATTTTTTAATTACTTTAATGATTTTTTAATTGGCAAGATTAGCAAACTTAGGCATGACATGCTAACAACAAATTCTGAACCTACACATCCATGTATAACTGACCAAATTATGAAAGACAAGAATTGTCATTTTGAATTCCGCAAAGTGAGTGTGGAAGAGGTGAAAATTATACTGTTGTCTATCAACAATGTCAAGCCACCGGTGTCTGACAACTTGAATGGAAAATTACTGAGGATAATAGCAGACTATATTGCCACTCCTATTTGCCGTATCTTCAATTTAAGCCTACTAGAAAGTGTGTGCCCCCAGACTTGGAGGGAAGCAAAAGTAATTCCGGTACCCAAGAATAGCAAAGCACCCTTTACCAATCAGCCTACTACCAACCCTTAGTAAACTTTTGGAAACAAATGTGTTTGACCAGATACAATGCTATTTCACAGTAAACAAATCTTTCAGCACGCTTACAGGGAAGGGCACTCAACATGTACGGCACTTATACAAATGACTGATGATTGTCTGAAAGAAATTGATAAGAAGAAGGAGCTTGTTTTGTTAGACATTATTGATCATAGTCTGCTGCTGGAAAAACGTATGTGTTATGGCTTTACACCCCCTGCTATATTGTGGATAAAGAGTTACCTGTCTAACAGAACACAGAGGGTGTTCTTTAATGGAAGCCTCTCCAACAAAATCCAGGTACAATCAGGAATTCCCCAGGGCAGCTGTCTAGGCCCATTACTTTTTTTTCAATCTTTACTAATGATTTGGTTCTGAGTAAAGCCAGTGTCTATGTACGCTGATGAGTCAACACAAAACACGTCAGCTACTACAGCAACTGAAATGACTGCAACACTTAAAGAGCTGCAGTTAGTTTCAGAATGGGTGGCAAGTAATAAGTATTAAATATTTCAAAAACTTAAATAATTGTATTTGGGACAAGTGATTCACTAAACCTCAACTAAATCTTGTAATGAGTAATGTGGAAATTGAACAAGTTGAGATGACTAAACTGCTTGGAGTAACCCTGGATTGTAAACTGTCATGGTCAAAACATATTGATGCAACAGTAGCTAAGATGGGGAGAAGTCTGTCCATAATTAAGTGCTGCTCTACCTTCTTAACAGCACTATCAACAAGGCAGGTCCTACAGGCCCTAGTTTTGTTGCACCTGGACTACCACATATAGAATAATGATATTTCACCAGATGTATAAATGTTAAGCATCCGGTTGCCGTTTCCACTCACTACCAAATATGGTGATGAGTGAAAGCCCAGTGGCCGGCAGTGGGAGAAAATGGAGTGAGATGGATTTTGGCCGACATTTTGCAAATTTTCTCATCAATGAAACATTTGATCTCCATACAGTTTTCTGTTTACAAAACTAGAATCTGTAACAAACAGAGTGGACTGCGTTTTGTAGACTTTACCCTTTGACAAAGTTTCTATAAATTGCATTGTTTAGAAAGAGTGTGGCGAATTAAGTTATTGCACAGGTGCACTTCACACAGTAGGCGTTCCCTAATGGAAATATGCAAATACATTTTAGAACGCGCCAATAGGATCTCACTAGCTCGTCCTTGGCTCTGCCCACCTCCTTGCTTGTTCTGCCCACTATGATTAATTTGCTCCCATTGGAAATGACAGGCTATGTTCTATCTTTGGTAAGTTATAAAAATCTTTGGGACTACTGCCCAGTCATATGGTCAAGTGCCACAGAGAGTGACATAGGCTAATTACAGTTGGCCCAGAACGGAGCAGCACGGGTGTCCCTTAAATGTACACAGAGAGCTAACATCAATTACACATGCATGGCTCAAAGTAGAGGAGAGATTGACTTTTACATTTACATTTTAGTCATTTAGCAGACGCTCTTATCCAGAGCGACTTACAGTTAGTGAGCGCATACATTTTCATATTTGTTGGATAAAAAAAGAAGAAGATAAAAATACAAATGATGGAACAATGCGGACTGTGAGGAGACACACACACAGGCAGACACACACGCCAGCACACATACTCTACACATACGTATGTACAGTTGAAGTCGGAAGTTTACATACACCTTAGCCAAATACATTTAAACTCAGTTTTTCACAATTCCTGACATTTAATCCTAGTAAAAATTCCCTGTCTTAGGTCAGTTAGGATCACCACTTTATTTTAAGAATGTGAAATGTCAGAATAATAGTAGAGAGAATGATTTATTTCAGCTTTTATTTCTTTCATCACATTCCCAGTGGGTCAGAAGTTTACATACACTCAATTAGTATTTGGTAGCATTGCCTTTAAATTGTTTAACTTGGGTCAAATGTTTTGGGTAGCCTTCCACAAGCTTCCCACAATAAGTTGGGTGAATTTTGGCCCATTCCTCCTGACAGAGCTGGTGTAACTGAGTCAGGTTTGTCGGCGTCCTTGCTCGCAAACGCTTTTTCAGTTCTGCCCACACATTTTCTATAGGATTGAGGTCAGGGCTTTGTGATGGCCACTCCAATACCTTGACTTTGTTGTCCTTAAGCCATTTTGCCACAACTTTGGAAGTATGCTTGGGGTCATTGTCCATTTGGAAGACCCATTTGCGATCCAGCTTTAACTTCCTGACTGATGTCTTGAGATGTTGCTTCAATATATCCACATAATTTTCCTTCCTCATGATGCCATCTATTTTGTGAAGTGTACCAGTCCCTCCTGCAGCAATGCACCCCCACAGCATGATGCTGCCACCCCCGTGCTTCACAGTTGGGATGGTGTTCTTCGGCTTGCAAGAAACCCCCTTTTTCCTCCAAACATAACGATGGTCATTATGGCCAAACAGTTCTATTTTTGCTTCATCAGACCAGAGGACATTTCTCCAAAATGTACAATCTTTGTACTTGTGCAGTTGCAAACCGTAGTTGTCACGGTTTCGGCCGAGGCTGCCTCTCTTCCTTGCTCGGGCAGGCTTCGGCGTTCGTCGTCTCCGGAATACTAGCTGCCACCGTTGTATGTTTCTATGTTCGTTTGGTCTGGTCTGGTATTGTACACCTGTTGTCGTTTAGTGTCATTAGTGTCCTATAAGTTCTCGTTGTGTTTGTCAGGTGTTGTGTGTGATTGTTTTCACTGTCGTGCGTTGTGCTATTTCGTATACTGTTTGCTCGGTTGAGCTGTTCTCCTATGTATAGGAGTGTTTTGTCGCACATGTTTAGTGCGCCCGTTTGTTTTCGCCTCACCATCGGCAAGTCAGCCCATTCCCGCTCCGGAACCCAGAGGAGTTCGACTCTCGCTCCCGAGGGCCTACGATGGGACCGCTGCCGGGTGTCAGGGCTTCCTTCTCCAGGTGGAGCTTTACCTGGCCACCGTGCACCCGGCGCCCTCGGGACAAGAGAGCGTGTCCGCCCTGATCTCCTGCCTTTCCGGCAAGGCGTTAGAATGGGCCAACGCCGAGTGGAGGAGAATAGACGCTACCACCATCACGTACGCTGAGTTCTCCCGCCGCTTCAGGGCGGTGTTTGACCATCCCCCGGAGGGGAAAGCGGCGGGGGAGCGTCTGTTCTGCCTCCGGCAGGGGAGGAGGAGTGCCCAGGAGTTCGCGTTGGAATTCCGTACTCTAGCGGCGGATGCAGGGTGGAATGAGCGGGCCCTCATCGATCACTACCGCTGTAGTCTACGTGAGGACGTCCGTAGGGAGCTCGCCTGTCGGGACACCAGCCTTTCGTTCGACCAGTTAGTCGACATGTCCATCAGGCTGGATACCCTGCTAGCTACCCGCGGACGTCCCGAGGGGGGTCCGTCCATTTCACCCTC
This sequence comes from Coregonus clupeaformis, assembly GCF_020615455.1. Lineage (NCBI taxonomy): Eukaryota > Metazoa > Chordata > Actinopteri > Salmoniformes > Salmonidae > Coregonus > Coregonus clupeaformis. Next base: position 35,783,742 of record NC_059201.1, on the reverse strand, counting down.
CAGCGCCTCCGAGCCGTGCCCCATGGAGCTCGGGGGCGCTGGCGCTAGAGAGAGGAGGGGTCGGAGTACGAGGGGGTCCATCTCCTGCACTAACTGTGGTCGGGGAGGACACACCGCGGCTAGGTGCTGGGGATGGCCTCCTAGGGGAGAAGACGACAGGCCCCGCACTGGGGAGTCCTTCCAGGTGAGTAGGCGCCCCACTCACCCAGAGCTCTCTGTTGCGCACTTATGTATACCTGTACGTTTTCCACAGGTAGCACCTCATTCCCAGCATAAGGCACTGGTCGATTCAGGCGCGGCTGGGAATTTTGTTGATAGGAAATTTTGTTTAGATTTAGGGATTCCCCTTCGTCCTGTTGACGTCCCCTTCCCCGTTCATGCCTTAGATAGCCGTCCGTTGGGATCGGGCTTGATCAGGGAGGTCACGGCGCCACTTAGAATGTGTGCGCAGGGGGGTCATCAGGAGATGATCCAGCTATTTCTGATCGACTCGCCTGCGTATCCGGTGGTGCTGGGCATGCCCTGGTTGAGCACCCGTCGATTTCGTGGCAGGAGAGGGCTCTGATGGAGTGGTCTGACCAGTGTGTGGGTCGATGTTTAGGCGTTTCCGTAGGGGCTACCTCGGTGGAGAGTCCAAACCAGGTGCCCGCATTGCACGTTCCCCCTGAGTATGGGGATTTGGCTATTGTGTTCAGTAAGTCGAGGGCGACGCAGTTGCCTCCCCATAGGCAGGGAGATTGTGCGATAGAACTCCAGGCAGGAGCTGCGCTCCCACGGAGCCATGTGTATCCTCTGTCTCAGGAGGAGAAGAGAGCTATGGAGACTTACATAGACGAATCTCTGAGACAAGGATACATACGGCCCTCCACTTCCCCCGCGTCCTCGAGTTTCTTTTTTGTGAAGAAAAAGGATGGTGGATTACGCCCGTGCATTGATTACCGTAGTCTCAATCAGATCACGGTGAAGTACAGTTATCCACTCCCGCTGATTGCGACCATGACGGAGTCATTGCACAGGGCGAGGTTCTTCACTAAATTAGATCTCAGGAGCGCATACAACTTGGTGCGCATTAGGGAGGGCGATGAATGGAAGACAGCATTTAGTACCACCTCAGGTCATTACGAGTATCTAGTCATGCCATACGGGTTGATGAACGCTCCTTCAGTTTTCCAATCATTCGTGGATGAGATATTCAGGGACATGCAGGGGCAGGGGGTGGTCGTGTACATAGATGACATTCTCGTGTACTCGTCTACCCGAGTCGAGCATGTGGCTCTGGTGCGCCGAGTGTTGCGGAGGCTGTTGGAGCACGACCTGTATGTCAAGGCAGAGAAGTGTCTGTTTTTCCAGGAGTCGGTCTCCTTTTTGGGTTATCAGTTGTCTGCGTCAGGGGTGAGGATGGAGGTAGACCGGGTGTCGGCCGTGCGTAATTGGCAAACGCCAACCACTGTGAAGGAGGTGCAGCAGTTTTTGGGGTTTGCGAATTACTACCGGAGGTTTATCTGGGGTTTTGGACAGGTGGCAGCTCCCATAACATCTCTTTTGAAGGGGGGTCCGGCGCGTCTGCAGTGGTCAGCCGAGGCGGACAGGGCGTTTGGGTGAAGGACCTGTTTACCTCGGCTCCGGTGCTGGCGCATCCGGATCCCTCTTTACCATTTCAGGTAGAGGTGGACGCGTCAGAGGCCGGTATAGGAGCCGTGCTTTCATAGCGGTCCGGCACGCCACCCAAACTCCGCCCCTGTGCTTTTTATTCCAAGAAGCTCAGTCCGGGCGGAGCGAAATTATGACGTAGGGGACAGGGAGCTGTTAGCCGTGGTACAGGCCCTAAAGGTGTGGAGGCACTGGCTTGAGGGGGCTCAACACCCTTTCCTCATTTTGACGGACCACCGTAACCTGGAGTACATCCGGGCAGCGAGGAGACTGAACCCTCGCCAGGCGCGGTGGAATATGTTTTTGACCCGGTTCGTATTTAAGATCACGTACATCCCTGGGTCACAGAACGGTAAGGCAGACGCACTGTCTCGGCGGTATGACACGGAGGAGAGGTCCGTGGAGCCCACTCCCATACTGCCGGAGTCTTGTCTGGTGGCACCGGTAGTGTGGGAGGTCGATGCTGAACTCGAGTGGGCGTTGCGCACCGACCCTAGTCCACCTCAATGCCCGGAGGGTCGGAAGTACGTTCCGCTCGAGGTTCGGGATCGATTGATCTATTGGGCTCACACGTCACCCTCCTCTGGACACCCTGGTATCGGCCGGACAGTGCACTGCCTTAGTGCTAAGTACTGGTGGCCCACGTTGGCGAGGGATGTGAGGGTTTATGTTTCCTCCTGCTCGGTGTGCGCCCAGTGTAAGGTGCCTAGACATCTGCCTAGGGGTAAGTTACTACCCCTGCCCGTTCCACAATGACCATGGTCTCACCTCTCGGTGGATTTCATCACTGACCTTCCTCCTTCACAGGGGAATACCACTATACTGGTCGTTGTGGACCGGTTCTCTAAGGCCTGTCGTTTGCTCCCTATGCCGGGCCTTCCTACTGCCCTACAGACCGCCGAAGCGCTATTCACCCATGTGTTCCGGCACTACGGGGTACCCGAGGATATTGTGTCTGATCGAGGTCCCCAATTTACCTCCAGAGTCTGGAGAGCTTTTATGGAGCGGTTGGGGGTCTCGGTGAGCCTCACCTCGGGTTACCATCCGGAGAGTAATGGGCAGGTGGAACGTGTGAACCAGGATGTGGGTAGGTTTCTTAGAACATACTGCCAGGACCGGCCGGAGGAGTGGGCAAGGTCGTTCCCTGGGCCGAAATGGCCCAGAATTCCCTACGCCATTCCTCCACTAACCTAACCCCTTTCCAATGTGTGTTAGGTTACCAGCCGGTTCTGGCACCTTGGCAGCAGAGCCAGATCGAGGCTCCTGCGGTGGATGAGTGGGTGCGGCGCTCGGAGGAGACATGGAACGCTGCACACGTCCACCTGCAGCGGGCCCTCCGTCGTCAAAAGGCGAGCGCCGATCTCCACCGCAGTGAGGGACCGGTGTACGCACCTGGTGATCGAGTCTGGCTCTCTACCAGAAACCTGCCCCTCCGCCTGCCCTGTCGGAAACTGGGTCGGCGGTTTGTAGGGCCATTTAAAGTCCTGAGAAGATTGAACGAGGTGTGTTACAGATTACAACTACCTGTTGAGTATAAAAGTATTAACCCCTCGTTCCATGTGTCTCTTCTCAGGCCGGTGGTAGCTGGCCCACTCCAAGAAAATGAGATCAGGGAGACTCCTCCGCCCCCATTGGACATCGAGGGGGCACCGACGTACTCCGTGCGATCCATCTTGGATTCGAGACGTCGGATGGGGGGTCTCCAATATCTAGTGGAGTGGGAGGGGTACGGCCCGGAGGAACGGTGCTGGGTGCCGAGGAGAGACATTTTGGACCCGTCTCTCCTGTCGGAATTCCATCGTAGTCACCCGACGCACCCTGCTCCGCGTCCTCCTGGTCGTCCCCGAGGCCGGAGTCGGCGCACGTCTGGAGCCGCGCGTCAAGGGGGGGGTACTGTCACGGTTTCGGCCGAGGCTGCCTCTCTTCCTTGCTCGGGCAGGCTTCGGGTCGTCTCCGGAATACTAGCTGCCACCGTTGTATGTTTCTATGTTCGTTTGGTCTTGTCTGGAATTGTACACCTGTTGTCGTTTAGTGTCATTAGTGTCCTATAAGTTCTCGTTGTGTTTGTCAGGTGTTGTGTGTGATTGTTTTCACTGTCGTGCGTTGTGGTATTTCGTATACTGTTTGCTCGGTTGAGCTGTTCTCCTATGTATAGGAGTGTTTTGTCGCACATGTTTAGTGCGCCCGTTTGTTTTCGCCTGCGTGCGGAGTTCTCGCCTCAGGGCATTTCATCGTGTTTGATTTTGTGCATTCACTAAAGTCTTTTGGACTTATTTCCTGCGTCCTGCGCCTGATTCCACCACCACACCCACCTACAGCAACACTGACAGTAGTCTTGCTTTTTTATGGCGGTTTTGGAGCAGTGGCTTCTTCCTTGCTGAGCGGCCTTTCAGGTTATGTCGATATAGGACTCGTTTTACTGTGGATATAGATTCTTTTGTACCCGTTTCCTCCAGCATCTTCACAAGATCCTTTGCTGTTGTTCTGGGATTGATTTGCACTTTTCGCACCAAAGTACGTTCATCTCTAGGAGACAGAATGCGTCTCCTTCCTGAGCGGTATGATGGCTGCGTGGTCCCATGGTGTTTATACTTGCGTACTATTGTTTGTACAGATGAACGTGGTACCTTCAGGCGTTTGGAAATTGCTCCCAAGGATGAACCAGACTTGTGGAGGTCTACCATTTTTTTTCTGAGGTCTTGGCTGATTTCTTTAGATTTTCCCATGATGTCAAGCAAAGAGGCACTGAGTTTGAAGGTAGGCCTTGAAATACATCCACAGGTACACCTCCAATTGACTCAAATGATGTCAATTAGCCTATCAGAAGCTTCTAAAGCCATGACATAATTTTCTGGAATTTTCCAAGCTGTTTAAAGGCACAGTCAACTTAGTGTATGTAAACTTCTGACCCACTGGAATTGTGATACAGTGAATTATAAGTGAAATAATCTTTCTGTAAACAATTGTTGGAAAAATGACTTGCCAAAACTATAGTTTGTTAACAAGACATTTGTGGAGTGGTTAAAAAACGAGTTTGAATGACTCCATCCTAAGTGTATGTAAACTTCTGACTTCAACTGTATGGAGGTATTATAAATGTTGTATTTTAGATATGTAGTGGTGTAATAATGTTATTTTTGGTTGGACCCTAGGAACAGTAGCTGCTGCCTTGGCAGGAACTAATGGGGATCCATAATAAACCCCAGGAAGAGTAGCTGCTGCCTTGGCAGGAACTAATGGGGATCCATAATAAACCCCAGGAAGAGTAGCTGCTGCCTTGGCTGGAACTAATGGGGATCCATAATAAACCCCAGGAAGAGTAGCTGCTGCCTTGGCAGGAACTAATGGGGATCCATAATAAACCCCAGGAAGAGTAGCTGCTGCCTTGGCAGGAACTAGTGGGGATCCATAATAAACCCCAGGAAGAGTAGCTGTTGCCTTGGCAGGAATTAATGGGGATCCATAATAAACCCCAGGAAGAGTAGCTGTTGCCTTGGCAGGAACTAATGGGGATCCATAATAAACCCCAGGAAGAGTAGCTGCTGCCTTGGCTGGAACTAATGGGGATCCATAATAAACCCCAGGAAGAGTAGCTGCTGCCTTGGCAGGAACTAGTGGGGATCCATAATAAACCCCAGGAAGAGTAGCTGCTGCCTTGGCTGGAACTAATGGGGATCCATAATAAACCCCAGGAAGAGTAGCTGCTGCCTTGGCAGGAACTAATGGGGATCCATAATAAACCCCAGGAAGAGTAGCTGCTGCCTTGGCAGGAACTAATGGGGATCCATAATAAACCCCAGGAAGAGTAGCTGCTGCCTTGGCAGGAACTAATGGGGATCCATAATAAAACCCCAGGAAGAGTAGCTGCTGCCTTGGCAGGAACTAATGGGGATCCATAATAAACCCCAGGAAGAGTAGCTGCTGCCTTGGCAGGAACTAATGGGGATCCATAATAAACCCCAGGAAGAGTAGCTGCTGCCTCCATAATAAATACAAACACAAATACTCAGACGTACCTGACCTGTATTTCTATTTTATTCAGCGAGGAGGCCAGTGCATTGCAATGATAAAGTGACTGTGTCCCAAATGCTACCAGGGCCTTGTCTTAAATAGGGAATACCATTTAACACTCCGTGTAATCTTACCTGGTTCGGTCCTGTTTTGATGCACTCTGCGATCCTGGAACATCCACCGTTGTTTACTAAACAACCGTCTATCTCTGCAACAAACAAAACAACATCACATTGTCATTCCCTTTTAGATCAGCGGTTCCCAACCTTTCCATTTAGGGACCAAATCACAGTCAAATGCTCTTGACCACCATTCGCGAGAGTCATGGAATTTTTTAACATAAAACATCTTGCCGGTTAAATTCAAGTCAAGGTTATCAGTAAATGTAAGTATAAATAAATAAATAAATAAATAAATAAGTGAAATGAAATAAATCTAAAGGCATATTGTTATTATTATGATGATAAACAATTTGTCAAAAGTAAAATTGCAACAAAACCATTAATATTACCATTAATATTACCATTAATATTACCATTAATAATAACATTAATATTACCATTAATACTGCCATTAATATTACCATTAATACTGCCATTAATATTACCATTAATACTGCCATTAATATTACCATTAATACTACCATTAATACTATCATTAATACTACCATTAATACTACCATTAATAATACCATTAATACTACCATCAATACTACCATTAATATTACCATTGATACTACCATTAATATTACCATTGATACTACGATTAATATTACCATCAATATTACCATCAATATTACCATTAATATCACCATTAATATCACCATTAATACAACCATTGATATCACCATCAATATTACCATTGATACTACCATTAATACTACCATTAATACTACCATTAATATCGCCATTGATATTACCATTAATATTACCATTAATAATACCACTAATATTACCATTAATAATACCATTAATATCACCATTAATACTACCATTAATACTACCATTAATATTACCATTAATAATACCATTAATATTACCATTAATACTACCATTAATAATACCATTAATACTACCACTAATATTACCATTAATACTACCACTAATATTACCATTAATATTACCATTAATATTACCATTAATATTACCATTAATACTCCAAACTTTTTTCATTTTTGGAATAACATTTTTTATTTACAAAATCAAGAAGATCTATATAAAAAATAAGTAAATAATTAAAATCTCAAACCACCTGCAGTACAGGACCACAGGTTGTTGTTCCAGAGGATTTGTTAGTTTGTATTTCATTTCTTTATCCTCTATATAACAATTTCCATTGAAATGAGACCGGAGCAGACAAACGCCTTGTCATCACAACTGTAGTTGAGTCCTGGTTTGAAGCGGTTAGTATGCATCCCAAATGGCAACCCATTTCCCTATATAGTGCACTACATTTGACCAGGACCCAATGGGGGGATAGGGTGCCATTTGGGACGTATGGTAGAAGTTCCGTCCAGTAATGGTTCATAAAGTAGTAGAGTTGTTAGGAAGTAGTGTTGATTAAACACATCAGACCTGGGTTCAAGTACTATTTGAATTTTTTTGCTTTTGATCTAGTTCCAGATGGGTTTTGCAGTTTTGGGACCATTCTCTTGGCCCATTAAGCCAGAGAAGCTCAATTAAGCCCAGATAAACTATAGTATTTTAACTCCGGTCTGAGACACACTGCTGCTGCTGTTGGTCGTAAATATTTTGTAATTGGTGCTACTGTTGTTGTGTTTAGTGTCTTGCCCACCTGCCATCTTGCTGACTAAGCTTCGGGCTCCATAATGTTGTGTTTAATTGCATTGAGTGTAAAGTGTCTTGCCCACCTGCCATCTTGCTGACTAAGCTTCGGGCTCCATAATGTTGTATGTAATGTAATGTCTTCGGCTGGAGCAGATTACGACTTTTAATTATTTATTCTTATTCTTAATTATTTAATGAATTCAATCACACAATCAATCAATCAATCAATCAATCACACGCCATACCTAGACACCACAGCCCGTCTCCAGTGTATCCTTCTGGACAGGTGCAGGTCCTCTCCCCAGGTAACGTATTGATGCAGTTGGCAACCTGAGCACAGCCTCCGTTCCCAGTGGCACACAGGTTCACCTCTACGGAACATTAGTTTACCAATTTAGTTTACCATTTAGTTGACCAGTTTAGTTGACCCCCACAGTGACCGTACGTACATACCCCAACCAGAAGCCATAGATTACAGGCAATATCCGCACTGAGCTAAAGGGTAGAGCTGCTGCTTTCAAGGAGCGGGACTCTAACCCGGACGCTTATAAGAAATCCCGTTATGCCCTCCGATGAACCATCAAACAGGCAAAGAGTCAATACAGCACTAAGATTGAATCCTACTACACCGGCTCCGACGCTCGTCGGATGTGGCAGGGCTTGCAAACTATTACGGACTACAAAGAGAAACCCAGCCGCGAGCTGCCCAGTGACGCGAGCCTACCAGACGAGCTAAATTACTTCTATGCACGCATCGAGGCAAGCAACACTGAAGCATGCATGAGAGCACCAGCTGTTCCGGACGACTGTGTGATCACGCTCTCCGTAGCCGATGTGAGTAAGACCTTTAAACAGGTCAACATTCACAAGGCCGCAGGGCCAAACGGATTACCAGGACGTGTACTCTGAGCATGCGCTGGCCAACTGGCAAGTGTCTTCACTGACATTTTCAAAATGTCCCTGACCGAGTCTGTAATACCTACATGTTTCAAGCAGACCACCATAGTCCATGTGACCAAGAACACCAAGGTAACCTGCCTAAAGGACTACAGATCCGTAGCACTCACGTCTGTAGCCATGAAGTGCTTTGAAAGGCTGCTCATGGCTCACATCAACACCTTCATCCCAGAAACCCTAGACCCACTCCAATTAGCATACCGCCCCAACAGATCCACAGATGATGCAATCTCAAATCGGACTCCACACTGCCCTTTCACACCTGGACAAAAGGAACACCTACGTGAGAATGCTGTTCATTGACTACAGCTCAGCGTTCAACACCATAGTGCCCTCAAAGCTCATCACTAAGCTAAGGACCCTGGGACTAAACACCTCCCTCTGCAACTGGATCCTGGACTTCCTGACGGGACGCCCCCAGGTGGTAAGGGTAGGTAACAACACATCTGCCACGCTGACCCTCAACACAAGGGCCCCTCAGGGGTGCGTGCTTAGTCCCCTCCTGTACTCCCTGTTCACCCATGACTGCGTGGCCAAGCATGACTCCAACACCATCATTAAGTTTGCCGATGATACAACAGTGGTAGGCCTGATCACCAACAACGACGAGACAGCCTATAGGGAGGAGGTCAGAGACCTGGCCGTGTGGTGCCAGGACAACAACCTCTCCCTCAACGTGATCAAGACAAAGGAGATGATTGTGGACTACAGGAAAAAGAAAAGGCCCCCATTCTCATCGATGGGGCTGTAGTGGAGCAGGTTGAGAGCTTCAAGTTCCTTGGTGTCCACATCACCAACAAACTAACATGGTCCAAGCACACCAAGACAGTCGTGAAGTGGGCACGATAAAACCTTTGCCTACAGAACATTTGGACCTAACGTGTGCCAGGAAAACATTCCCCACACCAGTACACCACCGCCACCAGCCGGTACCGTTGACACCAGGCAGGATGGGTCCATGGACTCATGCTGCTTACGCCAAATCCTGACTCTGCCATCAGCATGACGCAACAGGAACCAACAGGAATCCTTATTTCCCTCATTAAAATGCAAATCAATTTATAACATTTTTGACATGCGTTTTTCTGGATTTTTGTTGTTGTTATTCTGTCTCTCACTGTTCAAATAAACCTACCATTAAAATTATAGACTGAGCATTTCTTTGTCAGTGGGCAAACGTACAAAATCAGCAGGGGATCAAATACTTTCCCCCCCTCAATGTAACTGCCAAAATAAAGGAAACACTTGAGTAAATGAGGGATACAAAGTATATTGAAAGCAGGTGCTTCCACACAGGTGTGGTTCCTGAGTTAATTAAGCAATTAAAACATCATCATGCTTAGGGTCATGTATAAAAAATGCCCAGTTGCCCATTATTTTGGCTACCATAGAAGAAGAGATCTCAGTGACTTTGAAAGAGGGGCCTCAAATGAGCATAGGGGGTTTAAAGGGAGTGTTTGTGCGTCTCAGTCACCAGATCTCAACCCAATTGAACACTTATGGGAGACTCTGGAGCGACGCCTGAGACAGTGTTTTCCACCACCATCAACAAAACACAAAATGATGGAATTTCTAGTGGAAGAATGGAATCGCATCCCTCCAATAGAGTTCCAGACACTTGTAGAATCTATGCCAAGGTGCATTGAAGCGGTTCTGGCTGGTCGTGGCCCAACGCCCTATTAACACACTTTATGTTGGTATTTCCTTTATTTTGGCAGTTACTGAGTGTACAAAACATTATGAACACCTGCTCTTTCCATGACATAGAATGACCAGGTGAATCCAGGTGAAAGCTATGATCCCTTATTGATGTCACCTGTTAAATCCACTTAAATCAGTGTAGATGAAGGGGAGGAGACAGGTTAACTTAATATTAGGAAGGTGTTCTTAATGTTTTGTACACTCAGTTTATACTAATATTTAAGATATACAGTAAATAACAGACTCATATACAGAAATAGTCCCCCCATTTTTGGTGACCAAAAGTATTGGGACAAAATCATGTGTATATTTGTATATACAGTATATGTACAGTGGCTTCGGAAAGTATTCAGACCCCTTGACTTTTTCAACATTTTGGTACGTTAAAACCTTATTCTAAAATGGATTCAATAAAACAATTCCCTCAGCATTCTACAAACAATACCCCCATAATGACAAAGTGAAAACAGGTTTTTAGAAATTTTAGCAAATTTATATAAATCAAAAACAGAAATAACTTATTTACACAAGTATTCAGACCCTTTGCTATGAGACTCGAAATTGAGCTCAGGTGCATGCTGTTTCCATTGATCATCCTTGAGATGTTTCTACAACTTGATTGGAGTCCACCTGTGGTAAATTCAATTGATTGGACATGAGGCACACACCTGTCTATATAAGGTCCCACAGTTGACAGTGCATGTCAGAGCAAAAACCAAGGCATGAGGTCGAAGGAATTATCCGTAGAGCTCCGCGACAGGATTGTGTCGAGGCACAGATCTGGGGAAGGGTACCAAAACATTTCTGCAGCATTGAAGGTCCCCAAGAACACAGTGGCCTCCATCATTCTTAAATGGAAGAAGTTTGCAACCACCAAGACTCTTCCTAGAGCTGGCCGCCCGGCCAAACTGAGCAATCGGGGGAGAAGGGCCTTGGTCAGGGAGGTGACCAAGAAACCGATGGTCCCTCTGACAGAGCTCCAGAGTTCCTCTGTGGAGATGGGAGAACCTTCCAGAAGGACAATCATATCTGCAGCACTCCACCAATCAGGCCTTTATGGTAGAGTGGCCAGATGGAAGCCACTCCTCAGTAAAAAGCATGTGACAGCCCACTTGGAGTTTGCCAAAAGGCACCTAAAGACTCTCAGACCATGATAAACAAGATTCTCTGGTCTGATGAACCCAAGATTGAACTCTTTGGCCTGAATGCCAAGTGTCATGTCTGGAGGAAACCTGTCACCATCCCTACGGTGAAGCATGGTGGTGGCAGCATCATACTGTGGGGATGTTTTTCAGCGGCAGGGACTGGAAGACTAGTCAGGACTGAGGGAAAGATGAACAGAGCAAAGTACAGAGAGATCCTTGATGAAAACCTGCTCCAGAGCGCTCAGAACCTCAGACTGGGGCGAAGGTTCACCTTCCAACAGGACAACGACCCTAAGCACACAGCCAAGAAAACGCAGGAGTGGCTTCGGAACAAGTCTCTGAATGTCCTTGAGTAGCCCAGCCAGAGCCCGGACTTGAACCTGATCGAACATCTCTGGAGAGACCTGAAAATAGCTGTGCAGCAACACTCCCCATCCAACCTGACAGAGCTTGAGAGGATCTGCAGAGAAGAATGGGAGAAACTTCCCAAATACAGGTGTGCCAAGCTTGTAGCGTCATACCCAAGAAGACTCAAGAATGTAATCTCGGCCAAAGGTGCTTCAACAAAGTACTGAGTAAAGTATGACAATGTATGCACTCACTAACTGTAAGTCGCTCTGGATAAGAGCGTCTGCTAAATGACTAAAATGTAAATGTAAAGGGTCTGAATACTTATGTAAATGTAATATTTCAGCAAAAAATTCTAAAAACCTGTTTTTGCTTTGTCATTATGAGGTATCATTTGTAGATTGATGAGGGGAAAAAACTATTTATTCAATTTTAGAATAAGGCTGGAACCTAACAAAATGTGGACAGTGGCTTCAGAAAGTATTCACACCCCTTTACTTTTTCCATATGTTGTTGTATTACAGCTTGAATTTAAAATGGATTAAATGTAGATGTTTTGTCACTGGCCTATCTAGCTGGTAACTCTAATGAACTTATCCTCTGCAGCAGAGGTAACTCTGGGTCTTCCATTCCTGTGGCGGTCCTCATGAGAGCCAGTTTCATCATAGAGCTTGATGGTTTTTGCAACTGCACTTGAAGAAACTTTCAAAGTTCTTGAAATGTTCCGTATTGACTAATCTACATGTCTTAAAGTAATGATGGACTTTTGTTTCTCTTTGCTTATTTGAGCTGTTCTTGCCATAATATGGACTTGGTCTTTTACCTAACAGGGTTATCTTCTATATACCACCCCTAACTTGTCACAACACAACTGATCGGCTCAAACGCATTAAGATGGAAATAAATTCCACAAATTAACTTTTAAGAAGGCACACCTGTTAATTGAAATGCAATCCATGACTACCTCATGAAGCTGGTTGAGAGAATGCCAAGAGTGTGCAAAGCTGTCATCAAGGCAAAGGGTGGCTACTTTGAAGAATCTCAAATATAAAATATATTTTGATTTGTTTAAGACTTTTTTGGTTACTACATGATTCCATTTGTGTTATTTCATAGTTTTGATGTCTTCACTATTATTCTACAATGTAGAAAATAGTAAAAATAAAGAAAAACCCTGGAATGAGTAGGTGTGTCCAAACCTTTGACTGGTACTGTATGTAAATTAGATATTTCTGTATTTAATTTTCATAAAATGTGCAAACATTTCTAAAAACATGTTTTCACTTTGTCATTATGGGTTCTTTTTTGTAGATGGGTGAGAGAAAAAAAATCCCTTTAATCCATTTTGAATTCTGTCTGTAACACAACAATATGTGGAATAAATCAAGGGGTATGAGTTCTTTCGGAAGGCACTGTATACATCCATAATCAGAACAGTAAAATGTTAGAGACCTGTGCAGACGGTTCCGTTTCCTGTGAACCCTGCAACACACTGGCATCTAGGGCCCTCTGTCTCAGTCTCCCTGGGCTTACAGCTGAAACACACACACAAGATCAATCATCAATCATCTTTTGATTGAATGACTCAGCCTCTGGTCAAAAGTAGTGCACTACATATAGTAATAATAAATAATAATAATATAGTGTGACCTCTAATTCTCCTGTCTTATCTGTTGTCCAGAGTGATCTTAGGCATGCTCCCTCTAATTCTCCTCTCCCTCTCTCTGCCCCCCCCTTCCTCCTCCCGGAGGACCTGAGCCCTAGGACCATGCCTCAGGATTACCTGGCCTGACTCCTCTCCCCTCCCCCCATGTTCTCTTATAATCTCCACCCGGCACAGCCAGAAGAGGACTGGCCACCCCTCGGAGCCTGGTTCCTCTCTAGGTTTCTTCCTCCACCCCTCGGAGCCTGGTTCCTCTCTAGGTTTCTTCCTCCACCCCTCGGAGCCTGGTTCCTCTCTAGGTTTCTTCCTAGGTTCTCGCCTTTCTAGGAAGTTTTTCCTAGTCACTGAGTTTCTGCAGCTGTGTTGCTTTGTCTTTGGGGTATAGCACTTTGCGACAACTGCTGCTATAAAAAGGGCTTTATAAAATAAATGTGATTGATTGGATTGGATTGATATAGGGAATAGGGTGCCATTTTGGAACTTACTTTGCATTTTCATCACAGATTCCGCCACAGGCGTCAGACAGGATCTCTACAGAGAGAGAAAGAGAGAGAGAGAGTGAGCGGAACGTTTCTTACCCCAGAATCACATTTCTATCCCAAATGGCACCCTATTTCCTATATAGTGCACTACTTTTGACCAGCTCCCATAGGGAATATGGTAACATTAGGGTCTTCGGCCTACAGCACTGTACATACCCTTGGAGTAGTTGACTCCTCTCACACCCTATGGGCCCTGGTCAAAAGAAGTGCACTACATAGGGAATAGGGTATCATTTGGGACACAGCCCTACAGTACATACCCTTGGAGCAGTTGACTCCTCTCCAGCCTTTGTAGCAAACACACCTCCCGTTTCCTGTCACTCCATCCAGACACTTCCCATGAGCACAGCTGCACTCTGACCAGGCAAACACATGTTGTTGTAACATAGTTAGCATAGTTAGCACAGCTGCACTCTGACCAGTCAAACACATGTTGTTGTAACATAGTTAGCATAGTTAGCACAGCTGCACTCTGACCAGTCAAACACATGTTGTTGTAACATAGTTAGCATAGTTAGCACAGCTGCACTCTGACCAGTCAAACACATGTTGTTGTAACATAGTTAGCATAGTTAGCACAGCTGCACTCTGACCAGTCAAACACATGTTGTTGTAACATAGTTAGCATAGTTAGCACAGCTGCACTCTGACCAGTCAAACACATGTTGTTGTAACATAGTTAGCATAGTTAGCACAGCTGCACTCTGACCAGGCAAACACATGTTGTTGTAACATAGTTAGCATAGTTAGCACAGCTGCACTCTGACCAGTCAAACACATGTTGTTGTAACATAGTTAGCATAGTTAGCACAGCTGCACTCTGACCAGTCAAACACATGTTGTTGTAACATAGTTAGCATAGTTAGCACAGCTGCACTCTGACCAGTCAAACACATGTTGTTGTAACATAGTTAGCATAGTTAGCACAGCTGCACTCTGACCAGTCAAACACATGTTGTTGTAACATAGTTAGCATAGTTAGCACAGCTGCACTCTGACCAGTCAAACACATGTTGTTGTAACATAGTTAGCATAGTTAGCACAGCTGCACTCTGACCAGTCAAACACATGTTGTTGTAACATAGTTAGCATAGTTAGCACAGCTGCACTCTGACCAGTCAAACACATGTTGTTGTAACATAGTTAGCATAGTTAGCACAGCTGCACTCTGACCAGTCAAACACATGTTGTTGTAACATAGTTAGCATAGTTAGCACAGCTGCACTCTGACCAGTCAAACACATGTTGTTGTAACATAGTTAGCATAGTTAGCACAGCTGCACTCTGATTAGTCAAAGTAAAGAAAACAACATCCTAAACACCAATAATATTCTACCCTCTAAAGTTTGTAAATGCATGTACTTCTATTTCTTAGATATTGTGGTTGTATGTGTGTTTTCTATTATCTAAAACATATAATCAGTCAGTCAATGACCCAGTCAGCCAGGCAGTGAGTCAGCCAGCCAGGCAGTGAGTCAGCCAGCCAGTCAGTCAGCCAGCCAGTCAGTCAGCCAGCCAGCCAGCCAGTCAATGACCCAGTCAGCCAGGCAGTGAGTCAGCCAGCCAGTCAATGAGTCAGCCAGCCAGTCAGTCAGCCAGCCAGTCAGTCAGCCAGCCAGTCAATGACCCAGTCAGCCAGGCAGTGAGTCAGCCAGCCAGTCAATGAGTCAGCCAGCCAGCCAGTCAGTCAGTCAGCCAGCCAGTCAATGACCCAGTCAGCCAGGCAGTGAGTCAGCCAGCCAGTCAATGAGTCAGCCAGCCAGTCAGTCAGTCAGCCAGCCAGTCAATGAGTCAGTCAGCCAGTCAGTGAGTCAGCCAGCCAGTCAATGAGTCAGTCAGCCAGTCAGTGAGTCAGCCAGCCAGTCAATGAGTCAGCCAGCCAGTCAGTCAGCCAGCCAGTCAGTGAGTCAGCCAGCCAGTCAGTGAGTCAGCCAGCCAGTCAGTGAGTCAGTCAGTCAGTCAGTCAGTCAGTGAGTCAGCCAGCCAGTCAGTCAGTCAGCCAGCCAGTCAGTGAGTCAGCCAGCCAGTCAGTGAGTCAGCCAGCCAGTCAGTGAGTCAGCCAGCCAGTCAGTCAGCCAGCCAGTCAGTGAGTCAGCCAGCCAGTCAGTGAGTCAGCCAGCCAGTCAGTGAGTCAGTCAGTCAGTCAGTCAGTCAGTGAGTCAGCCAGCCAGTCAGTCAGTCAGCCAGCCAGTCAGTGAGTCAGCCAGCCAGTCAGTGAGTCAGCCAGCCAGTCAGTGAGTCAGTCAGTCAGCCATTCAGCCAGTAAGTCAGCCAGTGAGTCAGCCAGCCAGTCAGTCAGCCAGCCAGTCAGTGAGTCAGCCAGCCAGCCAGTCAGTCAGCCAGCCAGTTAGTGAGTCAGCCAGCCAGTCAGTCAGCCAGCCAGTCAGTGAGTCAATCAGCCAGCCAGTCAGTCAGCCAGCCAGTCAGTGAGTCAGCCAGTCAGTCAGCCAGCCAGCCAGTCAGTGAGTCAGTCAGTGAGTCAGCCAGCCAGTCAGTGAGTCAGTCAGTCAGCCAGCCAGTCAGTCAGCCAGCCAGCCAGTGAGTCAGCCAGCCAGTCAGTCAGTCAGTCAGCCAGTCAGTCAGTGAGTCAGCCAGTGAGTCAGTCAGCCAGCCAGCCAGTCAGCCAGGCTCAGGCCTGTGTACAGTGTATATATAATATACCTGACTTGCAGTCCTTGCCGTAGCGTCCCGGTTCGCAGGTCTCACAGACTGTCCCGTGGAAACCCTCGTTGCACAGACACTCCCCAGTCCCCAGGTTCCCATCCATACACCTGCCCATAGAAACACAATGAACACAATTAACCTCTGGCAATTTGACTGGAAAACCCATGGCCATCAGACAGTCCACCTATTATGGCATCATTGACATGAGTGGGGACGGCCGTTCTACTCATTCTAGTCCTGTGTACTGTACCTTCCGTTCCCTGAGCACCAGTTGTCCAGCTCCCCAGGGCATTTAAAACAGTCATGGCCAAAGTATCCCGAGCAGCACGTGTGGTCCTGCAACACAGCAGGCAGCGCTCGTCAGAGTACTTTTGACCAGAGCCCTATGGGACTATATTCATTCATACAAGATAAACTGGTTTTATTACCTGTATTGGCTGGGTTGTTTGTTGTATATGTTAAATTTGTGAGTTGTGGAAAACTATTTATTCTCAGGGACAATAACATTTATCAATCAACCAATAATCAACCAAAGAATCCTCCTGTATGATATCTCACCTGTGTCGTCCTCAAACAATCAATAATGCAGCCCGCCACGGACTTCCTCCTAGAGCCCACCCTCTTCCTGTACTTGCAGTTAGATCTCATGTTCAGAGGGTACTGACTCATGACCTACATTGCAGGACAACATAATTAACAGAGACACAACGTACAGTGCCTTGCAAAAGTATTCATCCCCCTTGGCGTTTTTCCTATTTTGTTGCATTACAACCTGTAATTTAAATGGATTTTTATTTGGATTTCATGTAATGGACAAAGACAAAATAGTCCAAATTGGTGAAGTGGAATGAAAAAAATAACATCTAAAAAAGAAAGTGGTGTGTGCATATGTATTCACCCCCTTTGCTAGAAGCCCCTAAATAAGATCTGGTGCAACCAATTACCTTCAGAAGTCACATAATTAGTTAGATTGCACACAGGTGGACTTTATTTAAGTGTCACATGATCTGTCACATGATCTCAGTATATATACACCTGTTCTGAAAGGCCCCAGAGTCTGCAACACCACTAAGCAAGGGGCACCATGAAGACCAAGGAGCTCTCCAAACAGGTCAGGGACAAAGTTGTGAAGTACAGATCAGGGTTGGGTTATAAAAAAACATCAGAAACTTTGAACATCCCACGGAGCACCATTAAATCCATTATTAAAAAAGGGAAAGAATATGGCACCACAACAAACCTGCCAAGAGAGGGCCGCCTACCAAAACTCACGGACCAGGCAAGGAGGGCATTAATCAGAGAGGCAACAAAGAGACCAAAGATAACCCTGTAGGAGCTGCAAAGCTCCACAGTGGAGATTGGAGTATCTGTCCATAGGACCACTTTAAGCCGTACACTCCACAGAGCTGGGCTTTACGGAAGAGTGGCCAGAAAAAAGCCATTGCTTAAAGAAAGAAATAAGCAAACACATTTGGTGTTCGCCAAAAGGCATGTTGGAGACTCCCCAAACATATGGAAGAAGGTACTCTGGTCAGATGAGACTAAAATTGAGCTTTTTGGCCATCAAGGAAAACGCTATGTCTGGTGCAAACCCAACACCTCTCATCACTCCGAGAACACCATCCCCACAGTGAAGCATGGTGGTGGCGGCATCATGCTGTGGGGATGTTTTTCATCGGCAGGGACTGGGAAACTGGTCAGAATTGAAGGAATGATAGATGGCGCTAAATACAGGGAAATTCTTGAGGGAAACCTGTTTCAGTCTTCCAGAGATTTGAGACTGGGACAGAGGTTCACCTTCCAGCAGGACAATGACCCTAAGCATACTGCTAAAGCAACACTCGAGTGGTTTAAGGGGAAACATTTAAATGTCTTGGAATGGCCTAGTCAAAGCCCAGACCTCAATCCAATTGAGAATCTGTGGTATGACTTAAAGATTGCTGTACACCAGCGGAACCCATGCAACTTACATTTTACATTTACATTTTAGTCATTTGGCAGACGCTCTTTTCCAGAGCGACTTACAGTTAGTGAGTGCATACATTTTTTCATACTGGCCCCCCGTGGGAAACGAACCCACAACCCTGGCGTTGCAAGCGCCATGCTCTACCAACTGAGCTACAACTTGATGGAGCTGGAGCAGTTTTGCCTTGAAGAATGGGCAAAAATCCCAGTGGCTAGATGTGCCAAGCTTATAGAGACATGCCCCAAGGGACTTGCAGCTGTAATTGCTGCAAAAGGTGTAAATAGTTATGCACGCTCAAGTTTTCTGTTTTTTTTGTCTTATTTCTGGTTTGTTTCACAATAAAACATATTTTGCATCTTCAAAGTGGTAGGCATGTTGTGTAAATCAAATGATACAAACCCCCCCAAAAAATCAATTGTAATTCCAGGTTGTAAGGCAACAAAATAGGAAAAATACCAATGGGGGTGAATACTTTCGCAAGCCACTGTAGCTCCACACTAAAGGATATGGGGGAAATGCACATTTGGAATAATGTTTAAGACCGGTGGTTACAATGCACTCATAACTAAACTCGGTCAAATTATTATAATATCATCATAGTGCTAAAGATATAATAGCAGGAACAGTGAATGGAAATAAATGAATAAAGATAAAAAGAGAGATAGAAAATGTTGGTTATGTTTATGTTTTAATGTTTAGAGTCTTACTGGTTTGTAGCTAACAAAACATCTGGGTTTTTCATCACAGGCTGAGCACCTCCCCTTGGAAAAAGAACAAAATACACACACGCACCCAGAAAGAGAAAACATTCCTCTGTAAGATACTGTACTGTGCTGATACATTTCTATATGACATAGTTCACCACATCACATCACGACCCTCCTGTCTCCATCCATCAGTAAAGCTGACTGACTCTGACTCGCATCACATCACGACCCTCCTGTCTCCATCCATCAGTAAAGCTGACTGACTCTGACTCGCATCACATCACGACCCTCCTGTCTCCATCCATCAGTAAAGCTGACTGACTGACTCGCATCACACACACACACACACTTACTCTGACCCGTAGGACCACGTCTTGGCTGCATCGGTTCTTATGGACCTGTAAGACTTGGGGAACAGCCAGGACCACCCCGTGTCTCGTCTCACTGTGGCTCCCATCCAGCAGAACATCGTTGGCCAACGTCTGAAACACGTTCAGATAACAACCAAAATAAGTGCTGCAAAAATTCCTGTAACTTTCCCAAAATTCCCAGGTTTTCCTGAAATCCTGGTTGGAGGATTCCATATTTCCTGCTGATTCCCTCCTTATTATGGGAATCTTCCAACCGGGAATTTTTGAAAACCTGGAGCTCTGGTCAAAAGTAGTGCCCTATAACCTTTAGACGTCCCAGGGGAGAACGACTGCCCCATTTCATTTAATCCATGAATATTGCGTATAATTGATCTGTAAAATCGATCATTCGCGAGATGGTGCTGTAGAGCTAAATGAAACATAATTGAGCAAACAAACACTGAGTCGAGCGAGCAGAGGATGGGTCCCACGAGCACATAGGCCAGTCGAGAGCCCATAGTAAGTCAATAGAGCTAACTGGCTAGCTACTACTGTTAGCGAGCTACTACTGTTAGCGAGCTACTACTGTTAGCGAGCTACTACTGTTAGCGAGCTACTACTGTTAGCGAGCTACTACTGTTAGCGAGCTACTACTGTTAGCGAGCTACTACTGTTAGCTAGCCAGATAGCCACGAAGAATTGTTAGCTGGCTACCCACAAAGAATTGACACCTTGGATAACATTGGTTTTAGGTCATTTTTGCCTGTTATACTATCTGGTTAGCTACATTATTATGATTCACATATAGCTAGCTGTTAGTTATGAAGTAAAACGTTTGCTTTGTGTACATCTTGTTTCGTCTCTATTGCCATTGACCTGGCTAGAAGAAGGAAGGTTCAGTGAATGGGTTACTCCATAGTAAGTCAATAGGGCTAACTGGCTAGCTACTGTAGCTAGCCACAAAGATTTGTTAGCTAGCTACCCACGAAGAATTGACATCTACCTTGCGTAACATTAGCTTTAGGTCATTTTTGCCTGTTTAACTAGCTAGTACTCAAGAGAACGTCCTCTGGAGAATGCACTTGGAGCATGAGAGTGTGGAGCAGGGTAGTATGGGAAACACCCCAGGTGTTACAAAATATTAAATAAATAAAATCAACCAACCAATCAATCAAACCAATTAACTAATTTAAAAAAATATCAATCAAACAACTGCCAAATAGTGAATAGCGTACCTCATTGTTCTTGCCCAGGTGGAACATGATCTGGTAGGCCTTCCCCAGTAACGTGCTCTTCACCATCCCGTCCCGCAGATGATCCGGGAACAGCTGTTCCTGAAGAATGACGTGGTATTTAAATACCTCTTCACCCTGTTGACAAGGAACAACATAGTTATTATGCAACGAGGGCCTGATTCCGATTTAGGAAATTACACCTTTCTTAAGCACGCCTTTCCTGCGCACTTCTCAGTAGTTGGTATTCAGACTTACTTTATGAAGGTGTGTAACGGGCGTGCTTCCCTTGCGCGCTCTGAATAAATGTAATTCAACCGCTGAATATCCTCCCAGTTGCCGGCCAACAGATTTTCTCCTGGAGTTTTCATTCAATAGGGCTTTCAGTACATTTATCTTAAGCCATCCCTTTAAATACGGTGTACCTTTTAGTTATAATTTTGTCGACAGACTCACTAGAATATATTGAGAGAACGGGTTCAGAATATCAGTGAAAGAAAGCCATCTAAATATATGCATTTCAGTGAGATACCCAATGGGTAGTTTTCTCGTCAATCATCTTCAAAAAACGTATACTTAAAAACTGGAAATCAACCAATCCTCCATCGTTAACACAATGGAAAGGTCAAATGCTTTATTATCTAAATGTTGAAAGTGCTTAGGGGACGGAGAGAAACAAAATGGTGCAGTTTGAGGCAGTTTGGGGGAGAGTGGAGGGGGAGATGGGGGTGTTGAGGCCATATGGCAGAGAGTGATGTGGGCGCTAAAGATGGGGGTGTTGAGGCCATATGGCAGAGAGTGATGTGGGCGCTGGAGATGGGGGTGTTGAGGCCATATGGCAGAGAGTGACGCGGGCGCTGGAGATGGGGGTGTTGAGGCCATATGGCAGAGAGTGACGCGGGCGCTGGAGATGGGGGTGTTGAGGCCATATGGCAGAGAGTGACGCGGGCGCTAAAGATGGGGGTGTTGAGGCCATATGGCAGAGAGTGATGTGGGCGCTGGAGATGGGGGTGTTGAGGCCATATGGCAGAGAGTGACGGGGGCGCTGGAGATGGGGGTGTTGAGGCCATATGGCAGAGAGTGACGCGGGCGCTGGAGATGTTGGTGTGAGGGTCTGGGTCTGGGCACGGGTGATGTTGGTGTGAGGGTCTGGGCGCTGGAGATGTTGGCGTGAGCAGCTGGGTCTGGGCAGGGTGATGTTGGTGTGAGGGTCTGGGTCTGGGCATGGGTGATGTTGGTGTCTGGGTCTGGGCGCTGGAGATGTTGGCGTGAGCAGCTGGGTCTGGGCACGGGTGATGTTGGTGTGAGGGTCTGGGTCTGGGCATGGGTGATGTTGGTGTCTGGGTCTGGGCGCTGGAGATGTTGGCGTGAGCAGCTGGGTCTGGGCACGGGTGATGTTGGTGTGAGGGTCTGGGCACGGGTGATGTTGGTGTCTGGGTTTGGGTACGGGTGATGTTGGTGTTAGGGTCTGGGCATATTCGTCTCCGTTTCAGCACCAATTGGTAGATAAAAAGATACTCTGATCTTGTAGATTATTTAAGGTTAGGAAAGTAATTATGTATCATAAAAACTGGTTTGAAGAGACTTTATGCATAAAAATAAATAAAACGGTGGTTTGATTCATTCTGAAAATTGCCACATTCAGTTCTTCAACCCATGGTAATGTTGGAAGATTAGTGTACATAGAATTCTAATAGGGAGAACAGTGTAATTAAATGGAATGATAATGTAGGCTATACCAACTGAAGGAACTACAGTGGGGAGAACAAGTATTTGATACACTGCCGATTTTGCAGGTTTTCCTACTTACAAAGCATGTAGAGGTCTGTAATTTTTATCATAGGTACACTTCAACTGTGAGAGACGGAATCTAAAACAAAAATCCAGAAATCACATTGTATGATTTTTAAGTTATTAATTTGCATTTTATTGCATGACATAAGTATTTGATACATCAGAAAAGCAGAACTTAATATTTGGTACAGAAACCTTTGTTTGCAATTACAGAGATCATACGTTTCCTGTAGGTCTTGACCAGGTTTGCACACACTGCAGCAGGGATTTTGGCCCACTCCTCCATACAGACCTTCTCCAGATCCTTCAGGTTTCGGGGGCTGTCGCTGGGCAATACGGACTTTCAGCTCCCTCCAAAGATGTTCTATTGGGTTCAGGTCTGGAGACTGGCTAGGCCACTCCAGGACCTTGAGATGCTTTTACGGAGCCACTCCTTAGTTGCCCTGGCTGTGTGTTTCGGGTCGTTGTCATGCTGGAAGACCCAGCCACGACCCATCTTCAATGCTCTTACTGAGGGAAGGAGGTTGATGGCCAAGATCTCGCGATACATGGCCCCATCCATCCTCCCCTCAATACGGTGCAGTCGTCCTGTCCCCTTTGCAGAAAAGCATCCCCAAAGAATTATTTTTCCACCTCCATGCTTCACGGTTGGGATGGTGTTCTTGGGGTTGTACTCATCCTTCTTCTACCTCCAAACACGGCGAGTGGAGTTTAGACCAAAAGCTCTATTTTTGTCTCATCAGACCACATGACCTTCTCCCATTCCTCCTCTGGATAATCCAGATGGTCATTGGCAAACTTCAGATGGGCCTGGACATGCGCTGGCTTGAGCAGGGGGACCTTGCGTGCGCTGCAGGATTTTAATCCATGACGGCGTAGTGTGTTACTAATGGTTTTCTTTGGGACTGTGGTCCCAGCTCTCTTCAGGTCATTGACCAGGTCATTGACCAGGTCCTGCCGTGTAGTTCTGGGCGGATCCCTCACCTTCCTCATGATCATTGATGCCCCACGAGGTGAGATCTTGCATGGAGCCCCAGACCGAGGGTGATTGACCGTCATCTTGAACTTCTTCCATTTTCTAATAATTGCGCCAACAGTTGTTGCCTTCTCACCAACCTGCTTGCCTATTATCCTGTAGCCCATCCCAGCCTTGTGCAAGTCTACAATTTTATCCCTGATGTCCTTACACAGCTCTCTGGTCTTGGCCATTGTGGAGAGGTTGGAGTCTGTTTGATTTGAGTGTGTGGACAGGTGTCTTTTATACAGGTAACGAGTTCAAACAGGTGCAGTTAATACAGGTAATGAGTGGAGAACAGGAGGGCTTCTTAAAGAAAAACTAACAGGTCTGTGAGAGCCGGAATTCTTATTGGTTGGTAGGTGATCAAATACTTATGTCATGCAATAAAATGCAAATGAATTACTTAAAAATCATACAATGTGATTTTCTGGATGTTTGTTTTAGATTCTGCCTCTCACAGTTGAAGTGTACCTATGATAAAAATTACAGACCTCTACATGCTTTGTAAGTAGGAAAACCTGCACAATCGGCAGTGTATCAAATACTTGTTCTCCCCACTGTAACAGTGTAATTAAATGGAATGATAATGTAGGCTATACCAACTGAAGGAACTAACAGTAATTGGCAGTGTAATATATGTGGTCATTAGGCCTACTGACGGTCGATACTGATAGTCTTTCATATTTAACATGACAGAAATAGGAGACAGAGAAAGTCTGGTTATCCTATCATTAAGACATTAGATCATCCCTGCAAGTTAAAAGGCCTTACAGTTTAAATTCTGCATAATGGCACAGCATGTCATAAACTTCACGGTGGGAAAGTTGATATGTTGATATGCTTCAGTTTGCTGCCATATGACTGGTTTCACATTTTGTCTCCAGCGACTATAAGGTAAAATATATCTAAATATATCTAAAACAAATTGTCATTTATATTTACAATCCCCTTCTCCAAACGGATTACTCATTTACCCGGCTCTTATCAATAGCTCGTATCAAGTTGTAAATTATAGTACATGGAGAATGGTGTTATTTATATCGGTCGATATAAATCGGTTTATAAGTCGATGCTTTTCCCACTTGGAACAGGCAGGTTCACTAGACCTTATTCATGGTTTCCTATCGGATAAGGTGGTGGCATTACGAGGGAGTTAAGTCAAGGTCAGAATACAGCGTATCTGGAGACACACCTCCATTTGCACCACTGTATATATATTTTCTGTTGTATTTTTGACTTTATGTTTTTTTTTACCCCATATGTAACTCTGTGTTGTTGTTTTTATCGCACTGCTTTGCTTTATCTTGGCCAGGTCGCAGTTGTAAATGAGAACTTGTTCTCAACTGGCTTACCTGGTTAAATAAAGGTGAAATAAATAAAATAAAAAATGTATTAGATCTCCACCCATAGCTACCACTGTAGCCACACCTCCATTTATTAGATCTCCATCCCAAACGAATAGCTGGTGAATAAACGTGCTGTTATCATGCTTAAATTCAAGGTCAGAATACACATAAAAAAAGGGAAATACATTCCATTTCCGCGCGCTTAACTCGGGTCAGAATCGGGCACTGAATTAATAAAATAACCCACTGAAATACTGGATGAATGGCTGGGTTCCCAATCCCCATTCCCGTCTTCTAAACAGTAGGCATTTTAGCTACGTGAAGATACAACGTTTTATAGTATGTGTAATTTCGAAAATCGAGTATGCTTTAAAAGGCCAGGATATCATACTAATTTCGGCTTTTCATCTAGTAGAATTCGATGCACACTTTTGAGGAAGAGAATAGTATTTTTCTAATGTACCTGTGTTTGACCACAGCTGATATTCAGAAATGGTGACACGCTGTCCCAAAATGAATGAATGGCGGGAAACAACGCAATTCCACATTAGATGATTCATTCTCAGGATGGCTGTGCCGAGTATGTTGATATTTGTTGCTTACTGCATTCGTTTTTACTAAACATTACAATCTAAATAGTATGCAGTATGATTATTAGACAGTATGTCGTTTTAGTAAGTAGAAGGAAAGATAGATTTCAGACCAGTGATTTACTTCACCTCCAAACACGGATCACAATATTTTATTTATTTATTCCTTCATTCAGTTGTGTAGAGTTGGTCTGGCTCAGGTAATCTCTACCTACCAGTTGTGTAGAGTTGGTCTGGCTCAGGTAATCTCTACCTACCAGTTGTGTAGAGTTGGTCTGGCTCAGGTAATCTCTACCTACCAGTTGTGTAGAGTTGGTCTGGCTCAGGTAATCTCTACCTACCAGTTGTGTAGAGTTGGACTGGCTCAGGTAATCTCTACCTACCAGTTGTGTAGAGTTGGTCTGGCTCAGGTAATCTCTACCTACCAGTTGTGTAGAGTTGGACTGGCTCAGGTAATCTCTACCTACCAGTTGTGTAGAGTTGGACTGGCTCAGGTAATCTCTACCTACCAGTTGTGTAGAGTTGGTCTGGCTCAGGTAATCTCTACCTACCAGTTGTGTAGAGTTGGACTGGCTCAGGTAATCTCTACCTACCAGTTGTGTAGAGTTGGACTGGCTCAGGTAATCTCTACCTACCAGTTGTGTAGAGTTGGTCTGGCTCAGGTAATCTCTACCTACCAGTTGTGTAGAGTTGGTCTGGCTCAGGTAATCTCTACCTACCAGTTGTGTAGAGTTGGACTGGCTCAGGTAATCTCTACCTACCAGTTGTGTAGAGTTGGACTGGCTCAGGTAATCTCTACCTACCAGTTGTGTAGAGTTGGTCTGGCTCAGGTAATCTCTACCTACCAGTTGTGTAGAGTTGGACTGGCTCAGGTAATCTCTACCTACCAGTTGTGTAGAGTTGGACTGGCTCAGGTAATCTCTACCTACCAGTTGTGTAGAGTTGGTCTGGCTCAGGTAATCTCTACCTACCAGTTGTGTAGAGTTGGACTGGCTCAGGTAATCTCTACCTACCAGTTGTGTAGAGTTGGACTGGCTCAGGTAATCTCTACCTACCAGTTGTGTAGAGTTGGACTGGCTCAGGTAATCTCTACCTACCAGTTGTGTAGAGTTGGACTGGCTCAGGTAATCTCTACCTACCAGTTGTGTAGAGTTGGACTGGCTCAGGTAATCTCTACCTACCAGTTGTGTAGAGTTGGACTGGCTCAGGTAATCTCTACCTACCAGTTGTGTAGAATTGGACTGGCTCAGGTAATCTCTACCTACCAGTTGTGTAGAGTTGGACTGGCTCAGGTAATCTCTACCTACCAGTTGTGTAGAGTTGGACTGGCTCAGGTAATCTCTACCTACCAGTTGTGTAGAGTTGGACTGGCTCAGGTAATCTCTACCTACCAGTTGTGTAGAGTTGGTCTGGCTCAGGTAATCTCTACCTACCAGTTGTGTAGAGTTGGTCTGGCTCAGGTAATCTCTACCTACCAGTTGTGTAGAGTTGGACTGGCTCAGGTAATCTCTACCTACCAGTTGTGTAGAGTTGGTCTGGCTCAGGTAATCTCTACCTACCAGTTGTGTAGAGTTGGTCTGGCTCAGGTAATCTCTACCTACCAGTTGTGTAGAGTTGGACTGGCTCAGGTAATCTCTACCTACCAGTTGTGTAGAGTTGGACTGGCTCAGGTAATCTCTACCTACCAGTTGTGTAGAATTGGACTGGCTCAGGTAATCTCTACCTACCAGTTGTGTAGAGTTGGTCTGGCTCAGGTAATCTCTACCTACCAGTTGTGTAGAATTGGACTGGCTCAGGTAATCTCTACCTACCAGTTGTGTAGAGTTGGACTGGCTCAGGTAATCTCTACCTACCAGTTGTGTAGAGTTGGACTGGCTCAGGTAATCTCTACCTACCAGTTGTGTAGAGTTGGACTGGCTCAGGTAATCTCTACCTACCAGTTGTGTAGAGTTGGACTGGCTCAGGTAATCTCTACCTACCAGTTGTGTAGAGTTGGACTGGCTCAGGTAATCTCTACCTACCAGTTGTGTAGAGTTGGACTGGCTCAGGTAATCTCTACCTACCAGTTGTGTAGAATTGGACTGGCTCAGGTAATCTCTACCTACCAGTTGTGTAGAGTTGGTCTGGCTCAGGTAATCTCTACCTACCAGTTGTGTAGAATTGGACTGGCTCAGGTAATCTCTACCTACCAGTTGTGTAGAGTTGGACTGGCTCAGGTAATCTCTACCTACCAGTTGTGTAGAGTTGGACTGGCTCAGGTAATCTCTACCTACCAGTTGTGTAGAGTTGGACTGGCTCAGGTAATCTCTACCTACCAGTTGTGTAGAGTTGGACTGGCTCAGGTAATCTCTACCTACCAGTTGTGTAGAGTTGGACTGGCTCAGGTAATCTCTACCTACCAGTTGTGTAGAGTTGGACTGGCTCAGGTAATCTCTACCTACCAGTTGTGTAGAATTGGACTGGCTCAGGTAATCTCTACCTACCAGTTGTGTAGAGTTGGTCTGGCTCAGGTAATCTCTACCTACCAGTTGTGTAGAATTGGACTGGCTCAGGTAATCTCTACCTACCAGTTGTGTAGAGTTGGACTGGCTCAGGTAATCTCTACCTACCAGTTGTGTAGAGTTGGACTGGCTCAGGTAATCTCTACCTACCAGTTGTGTAGAATTGGACTGGCTCAGGTAATCTCTACCTACCAGTTGTGTAGAGTTGGTCTGGCTCAGGTAATCTCTACCTACCAGTTGTGTAGAGTTGGTCTGGCTCAGGTAATCTCTACCTACCAGTTGTGTAGAGTTGGACTGGCTCAGGTAATCTCTACCTACCAGTTGTGTAGAGTTGGACTGGCTCAGGTAATCTCTACCTACCAGTTGTGTAGAGTTGGACTGGCTCAGGTAATCTCTACCTACCAGTTGTGTAGAATTGGACTGGCTCAGGTAATCTCTACCTACCAGTTGTGTAGAGTTGGTCTGGCTCAGGTAATCTCTACCTACCAGTTGTGTAGAGTTGGACTGGCTCAGGTAATCTCTACCTACCAGTTGTGTAGAGTTGGTCTGGCTCAAGTAATCTCGGACGGCGTCGTCGTGTGGAAGTAGGATCGTATAATCATAGACACCAATCTCATCTGTCAGGTTGTAGAGCTGGAGGGAGATTACGGGAAAAACAGAAAACAAAGTCAATATTATCTCTGATCGAGCTGATAACAGACACATACTGGTATGTTAAATACAGTCAAATACTTGAACACTGCTCTATTCCATTGGTTCCATTGTAACAGATAAATCAAAACACACGTCACGTATATGAAAGGACTGGAGGGAGGCAGGTTGGACTTAATGTGGAGGAAACGTGAATATTTTTTACCTTGGTCCTGGCATGTTACAGCACAGCACAACTGTCCTGTCCAGGGGGGTGTACCTGTCTACAACCTAACAAAACTAACGTACCAGTGCTGCCTGTGTAAAGAGGCTGGAGGTAGGGGTGTTGTTGAGGAACTGCATCAGGCCTTGGGGTTCTGGTGGGATATCTGACAAGGGGGGGAACAGAACCTGAAAACACAAAACCATCAACACAGGATTCATTTAACTCTAACAACCCTTGCTTGTGTAAAAGCTTTTGGAATATTTAATTAAAACAAATTTGTGTAAAGTTGATTATATCGTTAGCGTTTTGGCATTTGTCGCGCATCA
Organism: Coregonus clupeaformis; assembly: GCF_020615455.1. Taxonomy (NCBI): domain Eukaryota; kingdom Metazoa; phylum Chordata; class Actinopteri; order Salmoniformes; family Salmonidae; genus Coregonus; species Coregonus clupeaformis. The sequence continues at coordinate 35,754,588 of NC_059201.1, read as the reverse complement.
GTATGAAAAAATGTATGCACTCGCTAACTGTAAGTGGCTCTGGATAAGAGCGTCTGCTAAATGACCAAAACGTAAGGTAAAAACGTATATCCACAGACCAAAGCAGTGACCTGTTACACGTTACCGTGTTAATGATGTGGATGTATCCGTTGATAGAAGGGATGTTGGGGGTGAGGATGGTCGCATTCTCTATCCTAACTTCCTGAAACATAAGAAGAACGCACAGTCAGATCATCTTGAGACATGGCTGTAGACGCTATGGCAACAACAACAACAACAACAACATCTTCAACTTACCCCATCAACAGTTTTGACCTCCCATGTAGTAGGTAAGTGTAGAGTGGGTAACCGCTGGTTGACCTGCTTGTCCAGGTCTTCTACGGAGAATATTCCCTGGAGGAAGTGGGCTCTGGGGAGGAAGAGGGAGAGGAGGAGCCCTGGTTAAATAAATATTAAAGGCAATTTCCCGATTGAGCCGACATATGTAGCGTTTTATCGTGAACGTGATCTCCACGAATGCGGGAATATTGCCTTTTAAAAGCAGCATTGTCTACAACCCGTGATTGGATTGAATCCTGGCCATAGGCTCCGTTTCCCTCAGGTACAGAGCTAGGATCATCTTACCGTGACCCAATCCAAACCGTAACCAGTGAGGGAAAAAAGTATTTGATCCCCTGCTGATTTTGTACGTTTACCCACTGACAAAGAAATGATCAGTCTATAATTTTAATGGTAGGTTTCTTTGAACAGTGAGAGACAGAATAACAACAAAAAAAATCCACAAAAACACATGTCAAAAATGTTATAAATTGATTTGCATTTTAATGAGGGAAATAAGTATTTGACCCCCTCTGCAAAACATGACTTAGTACTTGGTGGCAAAACCCTTGTTGGCAATCACAGAGGTCAGACGTTTCTTGTAGTTGGCCACCAGGTTTGCACACACCTCAGGAGGGATTTGTTCCACTCCTCTTTGCAGATCTTCTCCAAGTCATTAAGGTTTCGAGGCTGACGTTTGGCAACTCGAACCTTCAGCTCCCTCCACAGATTTTCTATGGGATTAAGGTCTGGAGACTGGCTAGGCCACTCCAGGACCTTAATGTGCTTCTTCTTGAGCCACTCCTTTTTTGCCTTGGCCTTGTGTTTTGGGTCATTGTCATGCTGGAATACCCATCCACAACCCATTTGCAATGCCCTGGCTGAGGGAAGAAGGTTCTCACCCAAGATTTGACGGTACATGGCCCCGTCCATCGTCCCTTTAATGCGGTGAAGTTGTCCTGTACCCTTAGCAGAAAAACACCCCCAAAGCATAATGTTTCCACCTCCATGTTTGACGGTGGGGGTGGTGTTCTTGGGGTCATAGGCAGCATTCCTCCTCCTCCAAACACGGCGAGTTGAGTTGATGCCAAAGAGCTCGATTTTGGTCTCATCTGACCACAACACTTTCACCCAGTTCTCCTCTGAATCATTCAGATGTTCATTGGTGATGTTCATCCTCCCGTGTAGTTCTGGGCTGATTCCTCACCGTTCTCATGATCATTGCAACTCCACGAGGTGAGATCTTGCATGGAGCCCCTGGCCGAGGGAGATTGACAGTACTTTTGTGTTTCTTCCATTTGTGAATAATCACACCAACTGTTGTCACCTTCTCACCAAGCTGCTTGGCGATGGTCTTGTAGCCCATTCCAGCCTTGTGTAGGTCTACAATCTTGTCCCTGACATCCTTGGAGAGCTCTTTGGTCTTGGCCATGGTGGAGAGTTTGGAATCTGATTGATTGATTGCTTCTGTGGACAGGTGTTCTTTTATACAGGTAACAAGCTGAGATTAGGAGCACTCCCTTTAAGAGTGTGCTCCTAATCTCAGCTCGTTACCTGTATAAAAGACACCTGGGAGCCAGAAATCTTTCTGATTGAGAGGGGGTCAAATACTTATTTCCCTCATTAAAATGCAAATCAATTTATAACATTTTTGACATGCGTTTTTCTGGATTTTTTGTTGTTATTCTGTCTCTCACTGTTCAAATAAACCTACCATTAAAATTATAGACTGATCATTTCTTTGTCGGTGGGCAAACGTACAAAATCAGCAGGGGATCAAATACTTTTTTCCCTCACTGTAAGTGGGGAAAATAACGCTTGAAAGTTGTAATAGTAGAATTCACAAGGTGCAATTTCTAAATTGGGTCGTGCCTCATCAATTCCTCTTGTCATGTCAGTCATTGTATTTCATTTAGAGAGCTATTATAACTTGTCAGAAATGTCCAGATCAACTACCTCATGTCAGCTAACGTTTTTTTAGTCCATAGATTTTGTAGTAATGTTCGAGTCACTCAAATATCACAGGAATACACATTAGACATGGCAAAATGTATAGAATTGCAAGAAAATTAGCTTTAAAACTGCTAAATTCTCTGTACTCCATGACACAATGTATAGAATTGCAGGAAATAAGCTTTAAACCTGAAACATGTTCTCTCTGCCAACAAGAGGGGAACCGTTTGTGTCATGAACAATGCTTGTACCCATAGAAAGAGACGTGGGGCGCAGGATGTTCCCGAATGCTGGAAGGGGGCCTGAATGAAAAAGTTTGGGAACCCCTGTCTTAGAGCAGATTAACCTGGGCCTCTCTTTTCTCCTCGTACATTCACTTCAGATCGACATTATCAGTCAATTACTTTAGAACAGTGATATTCAAAGTCGGGGTCGCGACAACTGCAGTGGGGTCGACAAAATACAGACACAAATGAAGTAACAACAACCCAGAGTACAGATGAGTGTTATTATTAGATTTATACACAGGCTTTTGAGAAAGACAATTTGAATGGTACCATTGTATTGAGTAAATGTATTTATTGGTTTCTTTTCATGATGAAAAGAGATGAAACTGTAATGATTTCAAGGTTATTTGTTGATGTAAAAATCAAAACTGTACAGACTTTAAGGTCGTGTCATTAGATTTGGGGTCGTGATACATTTTTGCGAAACAAAATAGGGTCCCCAGAAACTTGTGCAGAAAAAAATGTGGTCCACTCTGAAAAAGTTTGAATACCACTACTTTAGAAGGTAAGCTATGGTAAGGTATGGTAAGCTATGGTAAGGTATGGTATGGTATGGTATGGTATGGTATGGTATGGTATGGTAAGGTAAGGTAAGGTAAGGACAATTACTTTAGAAGGTACGGGAGCCTGTAGCGGTCAAACCAGAAGTCCTGCTCAGAGGTGGTTAGATTGCGGATCACGTCCCTGGAAGGCACCAGAGCTGTTATATTCCCACTAAGGTCAAACTCTGACGACCTCTAAGAGAGGGGAAAGAAACAGAAAGGATCAATCCCTGACCTTCAGAAAGAGCCTTCAGAAAAAGCCTTCAGAAAGAGCCTTCAGAAAGAGCCTTCAGAAAGAGCCTTCAGAAAAAGCCTTCAGAAAGAGCCTTCAGAAAGAGCCTTCAGAAAGAGCCTTCAGAAAGAGCCTTCAGAAAAAGCCTTCAGAAAGAGCCTTCAGAAAGAGCCTTCAGAAAGAGCCTTCAGAAAGAGCCTTCAGAAAGAGCCTTCAGAAAAAGCCTTCAGAAAGAGCCTTCAGAAAGAGCCTTCAGAAAGAGCCTTCAGAAAGAGCCTTCAGAAAGAGCCTTCAGATAGTATTCATACCCCTTCACTTTTCCACATTTTGTTGTTACAGCCTGAATTTAAAATTGATTAAATTGAGATTTTGTGTCACTGATCTACACACAATACTCCATAATGTCAAAGTGGAATTATGTTTTTAGAAATGTGTACAAATAAATAAAAAATGAAAAGCTGAAATATCTTGAGTCAATACGTTTTCAACCCCTTTGTTATGGCAAGACTAAATAAGTTAAGGAGTAGAAATGTGCTTAACAAGTCTCACTCTTTGTGCAATAATAGTGTTTAACATGATTTTTGAATGACTACCTCGTCTCTGTACCCCATACATACAATTACCGGTAAGGTCCCTCAGTCGAACAGTGAATTTCAAACACAGATTCAACCACAAAGACCAGGGAGGTTTTCCAATCGTTTTCCACCATTCATTTTTCCGTAGGGGATTTTAAAAACACTTAAAATAAGGGCTGTGTTTCGTGTAGGCTTACCCTGGCGTGAAGTTTTGATAACCATGTAAATCTCTCTAAAGCAAGGTGACTTTTAGCATGGTGGTGGCTGCATCATGTTATGGTTATGTATACTTGTCATTGGCAAGGACTAGGGAGTTTTTTTTTTTGGATCAAAATAAACAGAATAGCTAAGCACAGGCAAAATCCTAGAGGAAAACCTGCTTCAGTCTGCTTTCCAACAGACACTGGGAGACAAATTCACCTTTCAGCAGGGCAATAACCTACAACACAAGGCCAAATATAAACTGGAGTTGCTTACCAAGACGACACTGAATGTTCCTGAGTGGCCTAGTTACAGTTTTGACTTAAATCTGCTTGAAAATCTATGGCAAGACTTGAAAATGGCTGTCTAGCAATTATCAACAACCATCTTGACAGAGCTTGAATTTTGAAAATAATAACGGGTAAATGTTGCACAATCCAGCTGTGTAAAGCTCTTAGAGACTTACCCAGAAAGACTCACATCTGTAATCGCTGCCAAAGGTAATTCTAACATGTATTGACTCAGGGTTGCGAATACTTAAGTAAATTAGATATTTCTGTATTTACTTTTCAATACATTTGCTAAAATGTCTAAAAACACGTTTTAACTTTGTCATTATGGGGTATAGTGTGTAGATGGGCGAGAAAAAAGAATACATTTAATCCATTTTGAATTCAGGCTGAAACAACAAAATGTGGAGGTCAAGGGATATGAGTCAAGGGATATGAATACTTTCTGATGACACCATCTACAGGAATATAATGTGTAGAAATAAAAAAATAAAATTAGATGGAGAGAGTTAGAGCCAAAAGGAGAGTATGAAAATAGACAGCTACAGACCTGTATCAGGCGGTAAAAACCATACAGATTGGTGTTCATGTCCAGTTCCTAAAAAAACAAAACAAGTTGTGAAGCAGTACCAAAATGCAACCATTTTGTTTTTGCAACCACCTTGTACTGTCTAGGTAAGGCAGGGGTGTATTCACTAGAAACCAAATGGAAGCACACAGAAGGAAACGGAAGGAAACCGGCAGGGCCCCGCTACCTGAATTTGTCCAATGGAAACTAGTTTTTCGGTTTCCGCTGCAATTTTTCTTGCTACGGTGCAAAATGTTTTGCAACAGTGTCGGGACTAATGAATACAACCCAGTTATAGTATAGCCTACCTCGATCATCATCCCATAGCATGTGACTCCGTCTCCAGCGTACCCTTCTGGACAGACACAGATGTTGTTTCCTCCGTTCACCGACTGACACTTAGCCTGAGGACGCCAAACCACAACAACACTTTACTGCTGACTCACACTTAGTAAATAAGAGGTAAATGAAAGACTGTGTGGGGATAAGAGGTAAAATAAAGACTGTATGGGGATAAGAGGTAAATTAAAGACTGTATGGGGATAAGAGATAAATTAAAGACTGTGTGGGGACAAGAGGTATATTAAAGACTGTGTGGATAAGAGGTAAATTAAAGACTGTGTGGGGATAAGAGGTAAATTAAAGACTGTGTGGGGATAAGAGGTAATTAAAGACTGTGTGGGGATAAGAGGTAAATTAAAGACTGTGGGGATAAGAGGTAAATTAAAAACCTGTGTGGGGATAAGAGGTGACAGGTAAATTAAAGACTGTGTGGGGATAAGAGGTAATTAAAGACTGTGTGGGGATAAGAGGTAAATTAAAGACTGTGTGGGGATAAGAGGTAAATTAAAGACTGTATGGGGATAGGAGATAAATGAAAGAATGTATGGGGATACGAGGTGACAGGTAAATTAAAGACTGTGTGGGGATAAAAGTTGACAGGTAAATTAAAGACTGTGTGGTATAAAAGGTGACAGGTAAATTAAAGATGGTGGGATAAAAGGTAAATTAAAGACTGTGGTGATAACAGGTAAATTAAAGACTGTGTGGGGATACGAGGTAAATTAAAGACTGTGTGGGGATAACAGGTAAATTAAAAACTGTGTGGGGATAAGAGGTGACAAGTAAATTAAAGACTGTGTGGTATAAAAGGTGACAGGTAAATTAAAGATGGTGGGATAAAAGGTAAATTAAAGACTGTGGTGATAACAGGTAAATTAAAGACTGTGTGGGGATACGAGGTAAATTAAAGACTGTGTGGGGATAACAGGTAAATTAAAAACTGTGTGGGGATAAGAGGTGACAAGTAAATTAAAGACTGTGTGGGGATAAGAGGTAAATTAAAGACTGTATGGGGATAAGAGATAAATGAAAGACTGTATGGGGATACGAGGTGACAGGTAAATTAAAGACTGTGTGGGGATAAAAGTTGACAGGTAAATTAAAGACTGTGGGATAAGAGGTAAATTAAAGACTGTGGGGATAAGAGGTAAATTAAAGACTGTGGGGATAAGAGGTGAATTAAAGACTGTGTGTGGAAAATAGGTAAATTAAAGACTGTGGGGATAAGAGGTGAATTAAAGACTGTAGGGATAAGAGGTAAATTAAAGACTGTGTGGGGACAAGAGGTATATTAAAGACTGTGTGGGGATAAGAGGTACATGAAAGAATGTGTGAGGATAAGAGGTAAATGAAAGACTGTGTGGGGATAAGAGGTAAATGAAAGACTGTTGATAAGAGGTAAATGAAAGACTGGGTGGGTTATAAGAGGTGACAGGTAAATGAAAGACTGTGTGGGGATAAGAGGTAAATGAAAGACTGTATGGGGATAAGAGGTAAATGAAAGACTGGGTGGGTTATAAGAGGTGACAGGTAATTGAAAGACTGTGTGGGGATAAGAGGTGAATTAAAGACTGTGTGGGGATAAGAGGTGAATTAAAGACTGTGTGGGGATAAGAGGTAAATTAAAGACTGTATGGGGATAAGAGGTGAATTAAAGACTGTGTGGGGATAAGAGGTAATTAAAGACTGTGGGGACAAGAGGTATATTAAAGACTGTATGGGGATAAGAGGTGAATTAAAGACTGTATGGGGATAAGAGGTAAATGAAAGACTGTGTGGGGATAAGAGGTAAATTAAAGACTGTGGGGATAAGAGGTAAATTAAAGACTGTGTGGGGATAAGAGGTAAATTAAAGACTGTGTGGGGATAAGATGTGACAGGTAAATTAAAAACTGTGTGGGGATAAGAGGTAAATTAAAGACTGTATGGGGATAAGAGGTAAATTAAAGACTGTATGGGGATAAGAGGTGAATTAAAGACTGTATGGGGATAATAGGTAATTAAAGACTGTGTGGGGATAAGAGGTAAATTAAAGACTGTATGGGGATAAGAGGTGAATTAAAGACTGTGTGGGGATAAGAGGTGAATTAAATACTGTATGGGGATAAGAGGTGAATTAAAGACTGTGTGGGGATAAGAGGTAAATTAAAGACTGTATGGGGATAAGAGGTAAATTAAAAACTGTGTGGGGATAAGAGGTAAATTAAAGACTGTGTGGGTTATAATAGGTGACACGTAAATTAAAGACTGTGGGGATAAGAGGTAATTAAAGACTGTGTGGGGATAAGAGGTAATTAAAGACTGTGTGGGGATAAGAGGTAAATGAAAGACTGTTGATAGGAGGTAAATGAAAGACTGTGTGGGGATCAGAGGTAAATTAAAGACTGTATGGGGATAAGAGGTAAATTAAAGACTGTGTGGGGATCAGAGGTCAATTAAAGACTGTGTGGGGATAAGAGGTAAATTAAAGACTTTGTGGGTTATAAGAGGTGACAGGTAAATGAAAGACTGTGTGGGGATAAGAGGTGAATTAAGATACGAACCAGAGAATGGCATCCTCCATTCTTTTTCTGACAAGGGTTGATGAGGTCACAGACTGTCCCGTCCCCCATGTAACCTCTCTTACAGGTACACTCACTCTGAGAAGACAAGAGACAGACAGACAGACAGACAGACAGACAGGCAGAGACAGACAGGCAGAGACAGGCAGGCAGACAGACAGACAGACAGACAGACAGACAGACAGAGACAGACAGGCAGAGACAGACAGGCAGAGACAGACAGGCAGAGACAGACAGACAGACAGACAGACAGACAGACAGACAGACAGAGAGACAGACAGACAGACAGAGACAGACTTTGAGGTACTAGTAGTTGTTGAAGTATGAAACGGTGGCAGGTAATACATTAGTACTAAAGCATTGTACAGCATTTGGGATAAATCATTCACTAAACCCTAAACCTGTCTAATGGAACACAGATGGTGTTCTTTAATGGAAGCCTCCAACATAACAGAGTCAGGAATTCCCCAGGGCAGCTGTCTAGGCCCTTTACTTTTTTCAGTCTTTACTAATGACCTGCCACTGGCTTTGAGTAAAGCCAGTGTGTCTATGTATGCGGATGACTCAACACTATACACGTCAGCTACTACAGCGACTGAAATGACTGCAACACTTAACAAAGAGCTGCAGTTAGTTTTAGAATAGGTGGCAAGTAATACGTTAGTACTAAAGCATTGTACAGTATTTGGGATAAATCATTCACTAAACCCTAAACCTCAACTAACTAAAAAAACAAAACTAATAAAATAATAAAAAGATATTGTAATGAATAATAATAATAATGTGGAAATTGAGCAAGTTGAGGAGACTAAACTGCTTGGTCTAACCCTGGATAGTAAACTGTCATGGTCAAAACATATTGATGCAACAGTAGCTAAGATGGGGAGAAGTCTGTCCATAATAAAGCTCTGCTCTGTCTTCTTTACAACACTATCAACAAGGCAGGTCCTACAGGCCCTAGTTTTGTCGCACCTGGACTACTGTTCAGTCATATGGTCAGGTGCCACAAAGAGGGACCTCTGAAAATTACAATTGGCTCAGAACAGGGCAGCATGGCTGGCCCTTAGATGTACAGTCGTGGTGAAAAGTTTTGAGAATGACACAAGTATTGGTCTTCAAAGTTCGCTGCTTCAGTGTTATGAGATATTTTTGTCAGATGTTACTATGGTATACTGAAGTATAATTACAAGCATTCCATAAGTGTCAAAGGCTTTTATTGACAATTACATTAAGTTTATGCAAAGAGTCAATATTTGCAGTGTGGACCCTTCTTTTTCAAGACCTCTGCAATCCACCCTGGCATGCTGTCAATTAACTTCTGGGCCACATCCTAACTGATGGCAGCCCATTCTTGCATAATCAATGCTTGGAGTTTGTCAGAATGTGTGGGTTTTTGTTTGTCCACCCGCCTCTTGAGGATCGACCACAAGTTCTCAATGGGATTAAGGTCGGGGGAGTTTCCTGGCCATGGACCCAAAATGTCGATGTTTTGTTCCCCGAGCCACTTAGTTATCACTTTTGCCTTATGGCAAGGTGCTCCATCATGCTGGAAAAGGCATTGGTCGTCACCAAACTGTTCTTGGATGGTTGGGAGAAGTTGCTCTCGGAGGATGTGTTGGTACCATTCTTTATTCATGGCTGTGTTCTTAGGCAAAATTGTGAATGAGCCCACTCCCTTGGCTGAGAAGCAACCCCACACATGAATGGTCTCAGGATGCTTTACTGTTGGCATGACACAGGACTGATGGTAGCGCTCACCTTGTCTTCTCAGGACAAGGTGTTTTCCGGATGCCCCAAACAATCGGAAAGGGGATTCATCAGAGAAAATGACTTTACCCCAGTCCTCAGCAGTCCAATCCCTGTACCTTTTGCAGAATATCAGTCTGTCCCTGATGTTTTTCCTGGAGAGAAGTGGCTTCTTTGCTGCCCTTCTTGACACCAGGCCATCCTCCAAAAGTATTCGCCTCACTGTGCGTGCAGATGCACTCACACCTGCCTGCTGCATTCCTGAGCAAGCTCTGCACTGGTGGTGCCCCGATCCCGCAGCTGAAACAACTTTAGGAGACGGTGCTGATGCTTGCTGGACTTTCTTGGGCGCCCTGATGCCTTTTTCACAACAATTGAACCTCTCTCCTTGAAGTTTTGATGATCGAATTAATGGTTGATTTAGGTGCAATCTTACTAGCAGCAATATCCTTGCCTGTGAAGCCCTTTTTGTGCAAAGCAATGATGACGGCATGTGTTTCCTTGCAGGTAACCATGGTTAACAGAGGAAGAACAATGATTTCAAGCACCACCCTCCTTTTAAAGCTTCCAGTCTGTTATTCTAACTCAATCAGCATGACAGAGTGATCTCCAGCCTTGTCCTCGTCAACACTCTCACCTGTGTTAACAAGAGAATCACTGACATGATGTCAGCTGGTCCTTTTGTGGCAGGGCTGAAATCCAGTGGAAATGTTTTTTTGGGATTAAGTTCATTTTCATGACAAAGAGGGACTTTGCAAATAATTGCAATTCATCTGATCACTCTTCATGACATTCTGGAGTATATGCAAATTGCCATCATCAAAACTGAGGCAGCAGACATTGTGAAAATTAGTATTTGTGTCATTCTCAAAACTTTTGACCACGACTGTACACAGAGAGCTAACATTAATTATATGCCTGTCAATGTCTCCTGGCTCAAAGTAGAGGAGAGATTGACTTCATCACTACTTGAGAGGTATTGACATGTTGAATGCACTGAGCTGTCTGTTTAAACTACTGGCGCACAGCTCAGTCACCCATGCATACCCCACAAGACATGCCACCAGAGGTCTCTTCACAGTCCCCAAGTCCAGAACAGACTATGGGAGGCGCACAGTAATACATAGAGCCATGACTACATGGAACTCTATTCCACATCAAGTAACTCATGCAAGCAGTAGAATCAGATTTAAAAAATATAAAAATACATCTTCTGGAACAGTGGGGACTGTGAAGACACACATAAGACTCACACACGTACACATGGATGTTGTATTGTAGATATGTGATAGTGGAGTAGTGGAGTAGTGGCCTGAGGGAACAAACTAATTGTATTGGGTAAAGTGTTATGAAATGTAATGTCATGTAATATTTTAATTTCATATACAGTTGAAGTCGGAAGTTTACATACACTTGGGTTGGAGTCATTAAAACTCATTTTTCAACCACTCCACACATTTCTTGTTAAGAAACTATAGTTTTGGCAAGTCAGTTAGGACATCTACTTTGTGCATGACACAAGTAATTTTTCCAACAATTGTTTACAGACAGATTATTTCACTTATAATTCACTGTATCACAATTCCAGTGGGTCAGAAGTTTACATACACTAAGTTGACTGTGCCTTTAAACAGCATGGAAAATTCCAGAGAATTATGTAATGGCTTTAGAAGCTTCTGATAGGCTAATTGACATCTTTTGAGTCAATTGGAGGTGTACCTGTGGATGTATTTCAAGGCCTACCTTCAAACTCAGTGCCTCTTTGCTTGACATCATGGGAAAATCAAAAGAAATCAGCAAAGACCTCAGAAAATAAATTGTAGACCTCCACAAGTCTGGTTCATCCTTGGGAGCAATTTCCAAACGCCTGAAGGTACCACATTCATATGTATTATCCGGTAGACCGGCCTCAGGCCCGGTAGACCGGCCTCAGGCCCGGTAGACCAGCCTCAGGCCCGGTAGACCGGCCTCAGGCCCGGTAGACCAGCCTCAGACCTGGTAGACCAGCCTCAGGCTCTAGCAGAAATGTGTTTAGCAGCAGAAACATTCAAAACGTGAATACCTGTCCAGGGCCTAGCGACGTGCAGTCTGCATCCTTATGGCAGCCGCCTCTGGTCTCCAGGAGACAGTTGTCCACCTCAGTACAGACAAGGCCGTCTCCTGTCCAGCCCTCGTTACACACACATGACACGTTAGCTGGCCCCGAGTACACACACTGGGCCTGAGGAGAGAGATGGACATACAGCACATGACACGTTAGCTGGCCCCGAGTACACAAACTGGGCCTGAGGAGAGAGATGGACATACAGCACATGACACGTTAGCTGACCCCGAGTACACACACTGGGCCTGAGGAGAGAGATGGACATACAGCACATGACACGTTAGCTGGCCCCGAGTACACAAACTGGGCCTGAGGAGAGAGATGGACATACAGCACATGACACGTTAGCTGACCCCGAGTACACACACTGGACCTCAGAGGAGAGGGATAACACACTGGACCTCAGAGGAGAGGCATAACACACTGGACCTCAGCGGAGAGGGATAACACACTGGACCTCAGAGGAGAGGGATAACACACTGGACCTCAGAGGAGAGGGATAACACACTGGACCTCAGAGGGATATAATAACACATCGATACGGTTAACGTCCGTTAACTATGCCCAAAACCCGATTGAGAGATTCCCGGAATCAGGAGGGACTAAACAGGAAATCCACCCTGGGCCTTGGTAAAAAGTAGTGCACTAAATAGGGCATAGGGTGCCATCTGGGTTGGGTAGGGTTAGGGTTAGGGTTGGGGTTAGGTTAGGGTTGGGTTTGGGTTAGGGTTAGGGTTAGGGTTAGGGTTAGGGTTAGGGTTAGGGTTGGGGTTTGGGTTAGGGTTGGGTTTGGGTTAGGGTTGGGGTTGGGTTAGGGTTAGGGTTGGGTTTGGGTTAGGGTTGGGTTGGGTTTGGGTTAGGGTTAGGGTTGGGTTTGGGTTAGGGTTGGGGTTGGGTTAGGGTTAGGGTTAGGGTTAGAGTTGGGTTAGGGTTGGGTTGGGTTGGGGTTGGGGTTGGGGTTTGGGTTGGGGGTCCTGAGTCTTACGTTAGCGTCACAGCCTCCTCTGTCGGCCTTCAGGCAGGGGTTGGTCAGGGTGCAGGAGTGTCCATCTCCTTCATACCCCGACATACACATACACCTGTTATACACAGGGACATACACACACACACCTGTTACACACAGGGACACACACACACACACACCTGTTACACACAGGGACACACACACACACACACACCTGTTACACACAGGGACACACACACACACACACACACACACCTGTTACACACAGGGACACACACACACACACCTGTTACACACAGGGACACACACACCTGTTACACACAGGGACACACACACACACACACCTGTTACACACAGGGACACACACACACACACACCTGTTACACACAGGAACACACACACACACACACCTGTTACACACAGGGACACACACACACACACACACCTGTTACACACAGGGACACACACACACACACCTGTTACACACAGGGACACACACACACACACACACACACACCTGTTACACACAGGGACACACACACACACACACACACACACACACACCTGTTACACACAGGGACACACACATCATACACACACACCTGTTACACACAGGGACACACACACACACACACACCTGTTACACACAGGGACACACACACACACACACACACACCTGTTACACACAGGGACACACACACACACACACACACACCTGTTACACACAGGGACACACACATCAAACACACACACCTGTTACACACAGGGACACACACACACACACACACACCTGTTACACACAGGGACACACACACACACACACACACACACACACCTGTTACACACAGGGACACACACACACACACACACACACACCTGTTACACACAGGGACACACACACACACACACACACACACACACACACACACACACACACCTGTTACACACAGGGACACACACATCACACACACACAGACAGGGACACACAACTGCTGCAGACAAGGACACACACACACACATCACACACACACACACACACACACACACGACAGGGACACATGGACACAGACACACAGACACACACACACACACACACACACCTGCTACAGACAGGGACACACACACACACATCACACACACACACACACACACAGACAGGGACACATGGACACAGACACACACACACACACACACACACCTGCTACAGACAGGGACACACACACCTGTTACACAGGGACACACACACTAGTAATGGGGGAAAACATCTATAAAGTTACATAACTAACTGAGGCCCTTTAAAGGGAGACCCTTTAGAGCACTGACTGAGACCCTTTAGAGCATTGACTGAGGCCCTTTAGAGCACTGACTGAGGCCCTTTAGAGCACTGACTGAGGCCCTTTAGAGCACTGACTGAGGCCCTTTAGAGCACTGACTGAGGCCCTTTAGAGCACTGACTGAGGCCCTTTAGAGCACTGACTGAGGCCCTTTAGAGCACTGACTGAGGCCCTTTAGAGCACTGACTGAGGCCCTTTAGAGCACTGACTGAGGCCCTTTAGAGCACTGACTGAGGCCCTTTAGAGCACTGACTGAGGCCCTTTAGAGCACTGACTGAGACCCTTTAGAGCACTGACTGAGACCCTTTGCTCCATTAGCAATAAGTAAGCTAAGTAAGCAAGCTGAGTAAGTAATACTGACATGGTGTGGCTGCCGATGTAGCTGCAGAAGGCGTGGACATGGCAGTGCTCAGAGAGTCCATCAGAGTTACAGGCCTTAGCCTCCTTATCACAGTAGTCTCCAGAGTAACCCTCCAGGCAGGATCCCCCTCTACACACGCCCTTACTGCCTGGCCGGTTATCACACACGCCATGGAGACAGCGGCAGTCTGGGGAGGAGAGGGGGAGGGGGGTGGGAGAGGGATGGAGGGACAAAGGGAGGAAAGAGGGGAGACAGAGAGAGGGGGGGGAAAGAGGAGAAAGAAGATAAGAACCCCTAAGTCAGGTCTGATTTTCCTTTTGTTTTTATCAAGGAGAAAAATCTGAAATGACTCCTTCAATGGTGCACTTCATCTGGGCATCCATACAGACCACATGGGGAATGAGATACAGCAGGCCTGGATCAATAATACAGACCACGTGGGGAATGAGATACAGCAGGCCTGGATCAATAATACAGACCACATGGGGAATGAGATACAGCAGGCCTGGATCAATAATACAGACCACATGGGGAATGAGATACAGCAGGCCTGGATCAATAATACAGACCACATGGGGAATGAGATACAGCAGGCCTGGATCAATAATACAGACCACATGGGGAATGAGATACAGCAGGCCTGGATCAATAATACAGACCACGTGGGGAATGAGATACAGCAGGCCTGGATCAATAATACAGACCACGTGGGGAATGAGATACAGCAGGCCTGGATCAATAATACAGACCACATGGGGAAAGAGATACAGCAGGCCTGGATCAATAATACAGACCACATGGGGAATGAGATACAGCAGGCCTGGATCAATAATACAGACCACATGGGGAATGAGATACAGCAGGCCTGGATCAATAATACAGACCACGTGGGGAATGAGATACAGCAGGCCTGGATCAATAATACAGACCACGTGGGGAATGAGATACAGCAGGCCTGGATCAATAATACAGACCACGTGGGGAATGAGATACAGCAGGCCTGGATCAATAATACAGACCACGTGGGGAATGAGATACAGCAGGCCTGGATCAATAATACAGACCACGTGGGGAATGAGATACAGCAGGCCTGGATCAATAATACAGACCACGTGGGGAATGAGATACAGCAGGCCTGGATCAATAATACAGACCACGTGGGGAATGAGATACAGCAGGCCTGGATCAATAATACAGACCACGTGGGGAATGAGATACAGCAGGCCTGGATCAATAATACAGACCACGTGGGGAATGAGATACAGCAGGCCTGGATCAATAATACAGACCACATGGGGAATGAGATACAGCAGGCCTGGATCAATAATACAGACCACATGGGGAATGAGATACAGCAGGCCTGGATCAATAATACAGACCACATGGGGAATGAGATACAGCAGGCCTGGATCAATAATACAGACCACATGGGGAATGAGATACAGCAGGCCTGGATCAATAATACAGACCACATGGGGAATGAGATACAGCAGGCCTGGATCAATAATACAGACCACATGGGGAATGAGATACAGCAGGCCTGGATCAATAATACAGACCACATGGGGAATGAGATACAGCAGGCCTGGATCAATAATACAGACCACATGGGGAATGAGATACAGCAGGCCTGGATCAATAATACAGACCACGTGGGGAATGAGATACAGCAGGCCTGGATCAATAATACAGACCACGTGGGGAATGAGATACAGCAGGCCTGGATCAATAGCACAGACCACGTGGGGAATGAGATACAGCAGGCCTGGATCAATAATACAGACCACATGGGGAATGAGATACAGCAGGCCTGGATCAATAATACAGACCACATGGGGAATGAGATACAGCAGGCCTGGATCAATAATACAGACCACATGGGGAATGAGATACAGCAGGCCTGGATCAATAATACAGACCACATGGGGAATGAGATACAGCAGGCCTGGATCAATAATACAGACCACATGGGGAATGAGATACAGCAGGCCTGGATCAATAATACAGACCACATGGGGAATGAGATACAGCAGGCCTGGATCAATAATACAGACCACGTGGGGAATGAGAAACAGCAGGCCTGGATCAATAATACAGACCACGTGGGGAATGAGATACAGCAGGCCTGGATCAATAATACAGACCACATGGGGAATGAGATACAGCAGGCCTGGATCAATAATACAGACCACATGGGGAATGAGATACAGCAGGCCTGGATCAATAATACAGACCACATGGGGAATGAGATACAGCAGGCCTGGATCAATAATACAGACCACATGGGGAATGAGATACAGCAGGCCTGGATCAATAATACAGACCACATGGGGAATGAGATACAGCAGGCCTGGATCAATAATACAGACCACATGGGGAATGAGATACAGCAGGCCTGGATCAATAATACAGACCACGTGGGAATGAGAAACAGCAGGCCTGGATCAATAATACAGACCACATGGGGAATGAGATACAGCAGGCCTGGATCAATAATACAGACCACATGGGGAATGAGATACAGCAGGCCTGGATCAATAATACAGACCACATGGGGAATGAGATACAGCAGGCCTGGATCAATAATACAGACCACATGGGGAATGAGATACAGCAGGCCTGGATCAATAATACAGACCACATGGGGAATGAGATACAGCAGGCCTGGATCAATAATACAGACCACATGGGGAATGAGATACAGCAGGCCTGGATCAATAATACAGACCACATGGGGAATGAGATACAGCAGGCCTGGATCAATAATACAGACCACATGGGGAATGAGATACAGCAGGCCTGGATCAATAATACAGACCACATGGGGAATGAGATACAGCAGGCCTGGATCAATAATACAGACCACATGGGGAATGAGATACAGCAGGCCTGGATCAATAATACAGACCACATGGGGAATGAGATACAGCAGGCCTGGATCAATAATACAGACCACATGGGGAATGAGATACAGCAGGCCTGGATCAATAATACAGACCACATGGGGAATGAGATACAGCAGGCCTGGATCAATAATACAGACCACATGGGGAATGAGATACAGCAGGCCTGGATCAATAATACAGACCACATGGGGAATGAGATACAGCAGGCCTGGATCAATAATACAGACCACATGGGGAATGAGATACAGCAGGCCTGGATCAATAATACAGACCACATGGGGAATGAGATACAGCAGGCCTGGATCAATAATACAGACCACATGGGGAATGAGATACAGCAGGCCTGGATCAATAATACAGACCACATGGGGAATGAGATACAGCAGGCCTGGATCAATAATACAGACCACATGGGGAATGAGATACAGCAGGCCTGGATCAATAATACAGACCACATGGGGAATGAGATACAGCAGGCCTGGATCAATAATACAGACCACATGGGGAATGAGATACAGCAGGCCTGGATCAATAATACATGGTGCATCCCAAGTGGCATCCTATTCCCTATATAGTGCACTACTTTAGACCAGAACCCTTATGGGCCATGGTCAAAAGTAGTGCACACTATAAGGAATAGGGTGCCATTTGGGACACATCATTAGTTGAGAAGTGTTGAAGAGTAATTTAGACCCACCCTGGTCACACCTCTCTCCGTGTTTGTTGGGATCGGAACAGATGTGACAGGCGATCCCCTTGAAGCCCTCCTCGCAGCTACACGACCCGTTACCATGGATACCATCAAAACACTACACACACACAGAAAGGTCACAGGTCAAAGACACGGAGACAGGACGTGGTGATGGTTAAAATGGTGTGCGTTTCAAGTTCCAAAGTTAATTCGCCACGTGCACAGGATACAACAGGTGTAAAACCATAGAGTGAAATTATTTTCTTGAGCTATTTCCCACATTGCAGTGGTGATAATTAAATAATAATCATAATAATAATAATAATAATAATAATAATAATAATAATAATAATAATAATAATAATAATACAACTAATAATATAGATAATAATATAACAATAATATAAATAATAATAATAATAATAATAATGATGATATTATTATTATTATTATTAACAATAATAATAATATAGATATAATAATATAGATAATACAACTAATAATATTGATAATAATATTGATAATAATATAAATAATAATATAAATAATAATAATATATAATAATAATAATAATAATAATAATAATATATTTAATTTAAAAAACACATGAAGTTGATATAAGTGAAGAAACACGAGCAAGTATATACAGGTCAGTGCCAGTACCTTATTCAATGTGCAGGGGTACTGAGTGGTTGAGGTGGGTTTATACATATAAAGTGACTGGTAGTAGGAATATATAAATACTTATGCTAATAAACTAATGATAATATACACACTGAGTATACCAAACATTAAGAACACCTTTCTAATATTGAGTTGCACCCCCCCCTTTTGCCCTCAGAACAGCCTCGTCGGGGCATGGACTTTACAAGGTGTCGAAAGCATTCCACAGGGATGCTGGTCAATGTTGACTCCAATGCTTCCCACGGTGGTGTCAAGTTGGCTGGATGCCCTTTGGGTGATGGACCATTCTTGATACACACGGGAAACTGTTGAGCGTGAAAAACCCAGCAGTGTTGCAGTTCTTGACACAAACCGGTGCGCCTTAAATCTTTTGTCTTGCCCATTCACACTCTGAATGGCACACATACACAATCCATATCTCAAAGCTTAAAAATCCTTATTTAACCTGTCTCCTCCCCTTCATCTACACTGATTGAAGTGGATTGGGTGACATCAATAAGGGATCATAGCTTTCAACTGGATTCACCTGGTCAGTCTATGTCAAGGAAAAAGCAGGTGTTCATAATGTTTTGTACACGCAGTGTGTACAGAGGTCTCGTTAACGCATGAAAACTCTCGGGAGGCAGAAGGCTTGGCATTTGACCATCAGGTGTTCCAAGATGGGTGAATAATCGGTGGAGACTTCCACTATAGATCTATAGATACAGTGGGGAGATAAAATAAAATAAAAAGTTTGCAATTACAGAGATCATACGAGTCCTGTAGGTCTTGACCAGGTTTGCACACACTGCAGCAGGGATTTTGGCCCACTCCTCCATACAGACCTTCTCCAGATCCTTCAAGTTCCGGGGCTGCCAGCCACGACCCATCTTCAATGCTCTTACTGAGGGAAGGAGGTTGTTGGCCAACATCTCGCGATACATGGCCCCATCCATCCTCCCCTCAACACGGTGCAGTCATCCTGTCCCCTTTGCAGAAAAGCATCCCCAAATAATGATGTTTCCACCTCCATGCCTTATGGTTGGGATGGTGTTCTTGGGGTTGTACTCATCCTTCTTCTTCCTCCAAACACGGCGAGTGGAGTTTAGACCAAAAAGCTCTATTTTTGTCTCATCAGACCACATGACCTTCTCCCATTCCTCCTCTGGATCATCCAGATGGTCATTGGCAAACTTCAGACGGGCCTGGACATGCGCTGGCTTGAGCAGGGGGACTTTGCGTGCGCTGCAGGATTTTAATCCATGACGGCGTAGTGTGTTACTAATGGTTTTCTTTGAGTGGTCCCAGCTGTGGTCCCAGCTCTCTTCAGGTCATTGACCAGGTCCTGCCATATAGTTCTGGGCTGATCCCTCACCTTCCTCATGATCATTGATGCCCCATGAGGTGAGATCTTGCATGGAGCCCCAGACCGAGGGTGATTGACCGTCATCTTGAACTTCTACAATTTTCTAATAATTGCGCCAACAGTTGTTGCCTTCTCACCAACCTGCTTGCCTATTGTCCTGTAGCCCATCCCAGCCTTGTGCAGGTCTACAATTTTATCCCTGATGTCCTTACACAGCTCTCTGGTCTTGGCCATTGTGGAGAGGTTGGAGTCTGTTTGATTGAGTGTGTGGACAGGTGTCTTGTATACAGGTAATGAGTTCAAACAGGTGCAGTTAATACAGGTAATGAGTGGAGAACAGGAGGGCTTCGTAAAGAAAAACGAACAGGTCTGTGAGAGCCGGAATTCTTACTGGTTGGTAGGTGATCAAATATTTAAGTCATGCAATAAAATGCAAATAACTTAAAAATCATACAATGTGATTTTCTGGATTTATGTTTTAGATTCCGTCTCTCACAGTTGAAGTGTACCTATGATAGAAATTACAGACCTCTATATGCTTTGTAAGTAGGAAAACCTGCAAAAACGGCAGTGTATCAAATACTTGTTCTCCCCACTGTTTACTAAACTATACTATGCTATAGATATTATCTACTGTGCTAGAGTCAGCACACCAGTTATTGTTGATGAAGAGACATACCCCTCCCCCTCTGGATTTCAAATCCAAATAAAATAAAAAAAAATTGTCACATGCTTCGTAAACAACAAGTGTAGGCTAACAGTGAAATTCTTACTTACGGGTCCTTTTCCAACAATGCAGAGTTAAAGATAAGATCATTATAATAGAAAATAGTTACACAAGGAATAAATACACAGTGAATAACGAATGTCCCTGAATCCAATGTCCTGTCCTGCTCGGTGAATGGAGAATCCATCGAGTTGGATAGCCATGGAGGGGGTATCTTGTCCAAAAGCAACGTTTCAGCAAACACTGAGAATATTGCAGTTCCGAGAGTCCCGTTGATAGCATATCCGCGTTCGGAGGTCATCCATCTTATTGTCAAGTGACTGGGAAACTAGAATGGACGGGAGTGGTTTTCCCTTCGCTTTAGTCTCACCAGGACGCCCGCTCTCCTGCCTCTTTTTCACTGGCGTTTCCTCTTGGGTAGCCCGAAGATTGGGTCGGAGGTACACAAAGAGCCCAGGACGGATGAGTCGAAGTCGAAGCCAGAATTGAGGTTAGTAACTGCCGGTCTGATGTTCAAAAGTTCTTGTAGATCATAAGAAATGACAGCGGATACATTGAAGATCAAGCCAAAATAATCACAAAATAGCAAAGTTGGGTCGGCCAAACAGTATGGCGCCATCTTGTGTGTGTGTGTGTGTGTGTGTGTGTGTGTGTGTGTGTTATCAGACTGCTGAGAGAACGACTTTCTAGGAAGAGAGAGTCTTTACTTACGGTGCCTTTGCCATAACAGGGTGACTGGAATCCTCCTATACACGTTTTACACTCAGGTCCATAGAACCCACTGCAGCACTCCGCTCTCTGAAACTCACCAACAACAAATCACTCACTGAGACTGCAGGGTCCCAAATGTACCCTATTCCCTGTGTAGTGCTAGGGCCCATAGGGCTCTGGTCAAAAGTAGTGCACTATGTAGAGAATATGGTGCCATTTGGTCCGCAAGTCTGTTGTCGTCCAAAACCCACGTTAACATAGCAAGTCTGTTGTCATCCAAAACCACGTTAACATAGCAAGTCTGTTGTCATCCAAAACCACGTTAACATAGCAAGTCTGTTGTCATCCAAAACCACGTTAACATAGCAAGTCTGTTGTCATCCAAAACCACGTTAACATAGCAAGTCTGTTGTCATCCAAAACCACGTTAACATAGCAAGTCTGTTGTCATCCAAAACCACGTTAACATAGCAAGTCTGTTGTCATCCAAAACCACGTTAACATAGCAAGTCTGTTGTCATCCAAAACCACGTTAACATAGCAAGTCTGTTGTCATCCAAAAGCACGTTAACATAATGAATTAATCTCTTTCTTTACTTTCTTCTTCAGTAAGAAGATATAGACATTTCATTCTCTCTCTACATGATGAATGAAAAAGATACAGGAAATGAACCAAGCGCTGAACCAGGAAATGAACCAAGCGCTGAACCAGGAAATGAACCAAGAGCTGAACCAGGAAATGAACCAAGCGCTGAACCAGGAAAGGTACCAGGTAAATGAACCAGGACGACCTACCTCAATAGTAGTGTTGCAGTATTTAGCACAGCCTTTATTGTGCGTGGGGTTGAGAGGAGATGTCTGATAGTCACAGTCCTTCATGTGACTTTGCTGTGGTACAGAAACACAACAATAAGTACAGTATCTTATTAACAACAGAACAGGGTCGTTACCTTACAGGGTCGCAACCAACAGAACCAATATAAATAGTTGTATCCTGTGCATGCATAGGACAAATAAACGTTTGATTTGAGTGTAGACAAATCATTAGAAATATGTGTAATTGTTTATGAAGCTGGTCTTTTTGAAAGTGGTATGAACTACTTAATATTACAGGCCATGGGATGAATAGAGATGTAGACATGGACACACATTCCAAAAGATGTAGCAGAAGCTAAATATATTTTCACTGCATCAGGGATAGCAGGCACAGACATTTAACAGCCAGCCACCTTCATGAGAGGAATAGAAAACATTGCTGTGAATATTTTACCAGTTCTACGCTTCCCTCGGGGCAGTGGGACTCATAGAGATAGCTGCACCTCACGCACGGGCCCTGGAGAACACACACAACCACATCACACAGCCATTTCCAATAGAATAGAACAGAATCAAATAGAACAGAACGTTTCCACCTACCACGATGATTTTGCTCTCTGTGACATCACATCTCTTAGGCAGGATGGGGACGATCGAGGGCGGGACTAGAATCCCGTCGATCATATGGATGACACCATTGGATGCCATAATATTAGTACTCTGAAGAGGTTTCCCGCCCAGCAGCACCTGCCCCTGTCAGACACAGAGTCATACCAATGGAGACGTCCTTAAAAGGGCAAGTTCAGAATTTTAAAACTAAAATGTTAGATGGTCACTCACCCTGAAAGGGGTCTATGCATCTAGCATTAAGTTATAAAATAGTGACCCTCGCCTTTAACAAATTCCAATTGAATTACTGCAATGGTTTATAAATAAATAGAGAAAATGACAATTCAAGTAAACAGTCCAGTATAGAACACTGAGTCATGATCAATTTGATCAACCGATCCTTTAGATCAACCTATCCTTTAGATCAACCTATCCTATCCTTTAGATCAACCTATCCTTTAGATCAACCGATCCTTTAGATCAACCGATCCTTTAGATCAACCGATCCTTTAGATTCAAAACTGTTTTACAGAAAAGACCCAGGGTTTGTCCCAATCGGCGCTCTATTTCTTATACAGTGAGGGGAAAAAAGTATTTGATCCCCTGCTGATTTTGTACGTTTGCCCACTGACAAAGACATGATCAGTCTACAATTTTAATGGTGTTTTAAGGAACACCTGGGATAGGATAAAGTAATCCTTCTAACCCCCCACTATAATAATAATAATAATTGTAAAGTGGTTATCCCACTGGCTATAAGGTGAATGCACCAATTTGTAAGTCGCTCTGGATAAGAGCGTCTGCTAAATGACGTAAAATGTAAAAATGTAAACAGTGAGAGACAGAATAACAACAAAAAAATCCAGAAAAACGCATGTCAAAAATGTTATAAATTGATTTGCATTTTAATGAGGGAAATAAGTATTTGACCCCTCTGCAAAACATTACTTAGTACTTGGTGGCAAAACCCTTGTTGGCAATCACAGAGGTCAGACGTTTCTTGTAGTTGGCCACCAGGTATCGAGGCTGACGTTTGGCAACTCGAACCTTCAGCTCCCTCCACAGATTTTCTATGGGATTAAGGTCTGGAGACTGGCTAGGCCACTCCAGGACCTTAATGTGCCTCTTCTTGAGCCACTCCTTTGTTGCCTTGGCCATGTGTTTTGGGTCATTGTCATGCTGGAATACCCATCCACGACCCATTTTCAATGCCCTGGCTGAGGGAAGGAGGTTCTCACCCAAGATTTGACGGTACATGGCCCCGTCCATCGTCCCTTTGATGCGGTGAAGCTGTCCTGTCCCCTTAGCAGAAAAACACCCCTAAAGCATAATGTTTCCACCTCCATGTTTGACGGTGGGGATGGTATTCTTAGGGTCATAGGCAGCATTCCTCCTCCTCCAAACACGGCGAGTTGAGTTGATGCCAAAGAGCTCGATTTTGGTCTCATCTGACCACAACACTTTCACCCAGTTCTCCTCTGAATCATTCAGATGTTCATTGGCAAACTTCAGACGGGCCTGTATATGTGCTTTCTTGAGCAGGGGGACCTTGCGGGCGCTGCAGGATTTCAGTCCTTCACTGCGTAGTGTGTTACCAATTGTTTTCTTGGTGACTATGGTCCCAGCTGCCTTGAGATCATTGACAAGATCCTCCCGTGTAGTTCTGGGCTGATTCCTCACCGTTCTCATGATCATTACAACTCCACGAGGTGAGATCTTGCATGGAGCACCAGGCCGAGGGAGATTGACAGTACTTTTGTGTTTCTTCCATTTGTGAATAATCGCACCAACTGTTGTCACCTTCTCACCAAGCTGCTTGGCGATGGTCTTGTAGCCCATTCCAGCCTTGTGTAGGTCTACAATCTTGTCCCTGACATCCTTGGAGAGCTCTTTGGTCTTGGCCATGGGTGGAGAGTTTGGAATCTGATTGATTGATTGCTTCTGTGGACAGGTGTATTTTATACAGGTAACAAACTGAGATTAGGAGCACTCCCTTTAAGAGTGTGCTCTAATCTCAGCTCGTTACCTGTATAAAAGACACCTGGGAGCCAGAAATCTTTCTGATTGAGAGGGGGTCAAATACTTATTTCCCTCATTAAAATGCAAATCAATTTATAACATTTTTGACATGCGTTTTTCTGGATTTTTTTGTTGTTATTCTGTCTCTCACTGTTCAAATAAACCTACCATTAAAATTATAGACTGATCATTTCTTTGTCAGTGGGCAAATTTACAAAATCAGCAGGGGATCAAATACTTTTTTCCCTCACTGCAGTGCACTACTTTTGACCAGGGCCCTGTGGGGAATAGGGTTTAGGGTGTCATTTGGGAAGCGGCCCCAGTCTGGTAATAACCCAACTTACATCGTTGGTGAGGTTGACCAGTAGGATCTGATTGGCCATGGTCTGAATCAGCCCCATGCTTGCCAGCTGGTCCACGGTCAACTACAGAGATAGAATAAAGAATTAATAGCTGTGCTCCACTCGGTAATTCCTAATCAAAAGTCTTTAGGTGCAGGGTTCCAAAGGCAGATAAACTGGGAAATTAAACCAGCGGAGTAATTAAACCGTAGCAGTGTTTAGGATGTAATGGTGTTTAGCAGTAGCAGAGAGTTTTTTAAACTGACACGTTTCGGCGACAAGCATTAGAGTTTGAAACATGTCTGTTTGAGTGAAGCCCATTTTAAAAAGGTCCACTCAGCAAGATGACCTTGTCAACAACACAACAACATAATTCGCTTTTGTACAATTTTGTACAGTGGTTTTCTACGTCGGAGACCGGGGTTCGATCCCACCTATAACATAAGCCCTTGTAACAAGTTGTAAAGTGGTTTTCCATGCTGTAGACAAGGGTTCAGATCCCACCTATAACATAAGCCCTTGTAACAAGTTGTAAAGTGGTTTTCCACGCTGGAGACCGGGGTTCAGATCCCACCTGTAACATGTTGTAAAGTGGTTTTCCACGTCGGAGACCGGGGTTCAGATCCCACCTGTAACATAAGATGTTGTAAAGTCGCTTTCCACGCCGGAGACCGGGGTTTAGATCCCACCTGTAACATGTTGTAAAGTGGTTTTCCACGCTGGAGACCGGGGTTCAGATCCCACCTGTAACATGTTGTAAAGTGTTTTTCCACGCTGGAGACCAGGGTTCAGATCCAACCTGTAACATAGGTGCTTGTAACATGTTGTAAAGTGGTTTTCCACGCCGGAGACCAGGGTTCAGATCCCACCTGTAACATACAGTGCCTTGCAAAAGTATTCATCCCCCTTGGCGTTTTTCCTATTTTGTTGCATAACAACCTGTAATTTAAATGGATTTTTATTTGGATTTCATGTAATGTACATCCACAAAATAGTCCAAATTGGTGAAGTGAAATGAAAAAAATTACTTGTTTAAATTTTTTATAAAAAATAAATAATGGAAAAGTGGTGCGTGCATATGTATTCACCCCCTTTGCTATGACGCCCCTAAATAAGATCTGGTGCAACCAATTACCTTCAGAAGTCACATAATTAGTTAAAGTCCACCTGTGTGCAATCTAAGTGTTACATGATCTGTCACATGATCTCAGTATGTATACACCTGTTCTGAAAGGCTCCAGAGTCTGCAACACCACTAAGCAAGGGGCACCACCAAGCAAGCGGCACCATGAAGACCAAGGAGCTCTCCAAACAGGTCAGGGACAAAGTTGTAGAGAAGTACAGATCAGGGTTGGGTTATAAAAAGAGATCAGAAACTTTAACATCCCACGGAGCACCATTAAATACATTATTAAAAAATGGAAAGAATATGGCACCACAGCAAACCTGCCAAGAGAGGGCTGCCCACCAAAACTCATGGACCAGGCAAGGAGGGCATTAATCAGAGAGGCAACAAAGACACCAAAGATAACCCTGAAGGAGCTGCAAAGCTCCACAGCGGAGATCGGAGTATCTGTCCATAGGACCATTTTAAGCCGTACACTCCACAGAGCTGGGCTTTACAGAAGAGTGGCCAGAAAAAAGCCATTGCTGAAATAAAAAAATAAGCAAACACGTTTGGTGTTCACCAGAAGGCATGTGGGAGACTCCCCAAACATATGGAAGAAGGTAATCTGGTCAGATGAGACTAAAATTGAGCTTTTTGGCCATCAAGGAAAACACTATGTCTGGTGCAAACCCAACACCTCTCATCACCCCGAGAACACCATCCCCACAGTGAAGCATGGTGGTGGCAACATCATGCTGTGGGGATGTTTTTCCATCGGCAGAGACTGGGAAACTGGTCAGAATTGAAGGAATGTTGGATGGCGCTAAATACAGGGAAATTCTGGAGGGAAACCTGTTTCAGTCTTCCAGAGATTTGAGACTGGGACGGAGGTGCAGCTTCCAGCAGAACAATGACCCTAAGCATAATGCTAAAGCAACACTCGAGTGGTTTAAGGGGAAACATTTAAATGTCTTGGAATGGCCTAGTCAAAGCCCAGACCTCAATCCAATTGATAATCTGTGGTATGACTTAAAGATTGCTGTACACCAGCGGAACCCATCCAAATCGATGGAGCTGGAGAAGTTTTGCCTTGAAGAATGGGCAAAAATCCCAGTGGCTAGATGTGCCAAGCTTATAGAGACATATCCCAAGAGACTTGCAGCTGTAATTGCTACAAAAGGTGGCTCTACAAAGTATTGACTTTGGGAGGGTGAATAGTTATGCACGCTCAAGTATTCTGTTTTTTTGTCTTATTTCTTGTTTGTTTCACAAGACAAATTTTTTTTCATCTTCAAAGTGGTAGGCATGTTGTGTAAATCAAATGATACAAACCCCCCAAAAAATATAATTTTAATTCCAGGTTGTAAGGCAACAAAATATGAAAAATGCCAAGGGGGGTGAATACTTTCGCAAACCACTGTAAGCTCTTGTAACATGTTGTAAAGGTGCTAACCACAGCCTGGCAGTACCGAAGGTGCAGTACAGAAGGTGCAGTACAGAAGGTGCAGTACAGAAGGTGCAGTACAGAAGATGCTTACCGCAGCCTGTGTGTAGATATGCTGTTTCAGCAGCTCTTGAAGCTTGCTCTGGGCCTTCAGTGGGAGAGAAGAGAGTTCTATATTGAACAGTTTTGCAATGATCTTTTACACTGGGACGGTACGGTCAAGGATTCTCTAGCATTCACATCACTGCCATTTCCCTTTACAAACTATTTCTGAATTACATTAAACTGCTTTTAAATGACACCATATTGCCTTTATATTGTACAACTTTTGAAAATAATAACATCTATAGTAAATGATACAGCATCTATAGTAAATGATACAGCATCTATAGTAAATGATACAGCATCTGTAGTAAATGATACAGCATCTATAGTAAATGATACAGCATCTATAGTAAATGATATAGCATCTGTAGTAAATGATACAGCATCTATAGTAAATGATACAGCATCTGTAGTAAATGATACAGCATCTATAGTAAATGATACAGCATCTATAGTAAATGATACAGCATCTATAGTAAATGATACAGCATCTATAGTAAATGATACAGCATCTATAGTAAATGATACAGCATCTATAGTAAATGATATAGCATCTATAGTAAATGATACAGCATCTATAGTAAATGATACAGCATCTATAGTAAATGATACAGCATCTATAGTAAATGATACAGCATCTATAGTAAATGATACAGCATCTATAGTAAATGATACAGCATCTATAGTAAATGATACAGCATCTATAGTAAATGATACAGCATCTATAGTAAATGATACAGCATCTATAGTAAATGATATAGCATCTGTAGTAAATGATACAGCATCTATAGTAAATGATATAGCATCTGTAGTAAATGATACAGCATCTATAGTAAATGATACAGCATCTATAGTAAATGATACAGCATCTATAGTAAATGATACAGCATCTATAGTAAATGATACAGCATCTATAGTAAATGATACAGCATCTATAGTAAATGATACAGCATCTATAGTAAATGATATAGCATCTATAGTAAATGATACAGCATCTATAGTAAATGATACAGCATCTATAGTAAATGATACAGCATCTATAGTAAATGATACAGCATCTATAGTAAATGATATAGCATCTGTAGTAAATGATACAGCATCTATAGTAAATGATACAGCATCTATAGTAAATGATATAGCATCTATAGTAAATGATATAGCATCTATAGTAAATGATACAGCATCTATAGTAAATGATACAGCATCTATAGTAAATGATACAGCATCTATAGTAAATGATACAGCATCTATAGTAAATGATATAGCATCTATAGTAAATGATACAGCATTGTAGTAAATGATACAGCATCTATAGTAAATGATACAGCATCTATAGTAAATGATACAGCATCTATAGTAAATGATACAGCATCTATAGTAAATGATATAGCATCTATAGTAAATGATACAGCATCTATAGTAAATGATACAGCATCTATAGTAAATGATACAGCATCTATAGTAAATGATACAGCATCTATAGTAAATGATACAGCATCTATAGTAAATGATACAGCATCTATAGTAAATGATACAGCATCTATAGTAAATGATACAGCATCTATAGTAAATGATACAGCATCTATAGTAAATGATACAGCATCTATAGTAAATGATACAGCATCTGTAGTAAATGATACATTATCTATAGTAAATGATACAGCATCTGTAGTAAATGATACAGCATCTATAGTAAATGATACAGCATCTATAGTAAATGATACAGCATCTATAGTAAATGATACAGCATCTATAGTAAATGATACAGCATCTATAGTAAATGATACAGCATCTGTAGTAAATGATACAGCATCTATAGTAAATGATACAGCATCTGTAGTAAATGATACAGCATCTATAGTAAATGATACAGCATCTATAGTAAATGATATAGCATCTATAGTAAATGATACAGCATCTATAGTAAATGATACAGGATCTATAGTAAATGATACAGCATCTATAGTAAATGATATAGCATATATATCAACATATACAGTGCATTCGGAAAGTATTCAGACCCCTTGACTTTTCCCACATTTTGTTACGTTACAGCCTTATTCTAAAATGAATTAAATAGTTTCCCCCCTCATCAATCTACACACAATACCCCATAATGACAAAGCAAAAACAGGTTTGAACAAATTTTGGCAAATGTATATATATAAAAAAAATGAAATATCACATTTACATAAGTTTTCAGACCCTTTACTCAGTACTTTATTGAAGCACCTTCGGCAGCGATTACAGCGCTGAGACTTCTTGGGTATGATGCTACAAGCTTGGTACACCTGTATTTGGGGAGTTTCTCCCATTCTTCTTTGCAGATCCTCTCAAGCTCTGTCAGGTTGGATGGAAAGCGTCACTGCACAGCTATTTTCAGGTCTCTCCAGAGATGTTCGATCACGTTCAAGTCCGGGCTCTGGCTGGGCCACTCAAGGACATTCAGAGACTTGTCCCGAAGCCACTCCTGAGTTGTATTGGCTGTGTGCTTAGGGTCGTTGTCCTGTTGGAAGGTGAACCTTCGGCCCAGTCTGAGGTCCTAAGCACTCTGGAGCAGGTTTTCATCAAGGATCTCTCTGTACTTTGCTCCGTTCATCTTTCCCTCGATCCTGACTAGTCTCCCAGACCCTGTCGCTGAAAAACATCCCCACAGCATGATGCTGCCACCACCATGCTTCACCGTAGGGATGGTGCCAGGTTTCCTCCAGATGTGACAGGATGCACCAGAGCTCAATTTCGAGTCTCATAGCAAAGGGTCTGAGTACTTATGTAAGTAAGGTATTTCTGTTGTTTATTTTTTATAAATTTGCAAAAATTTCTAAAAACCTGTTTTCATTTTGTCATTTTGGGGTATTGTGTGTAGATTGATGAGGGAAAAATAATCAATTTTAGAATAAGGCCGTAACATAATAACATTTGGAAAAAGGTAAGGGTTCTGAATACTTTCCGAATGAACTGTACAGTAGTACACGGTAGTACTCACGTACAGCATACATGTATATACTATAGTATTAGTACTCACGTACAGCATACATGTATATACTATAGTATTAGTACTCATATACAGCATACATGTATATACTATAGTATTAGTACTCACGTACAGCATACAGTGGGGAAAAAAAGTATTTAGTCAGCCACCAATTGTGCAAGTTCTCCCACTTAAAAAGATGAGCGAGGCCTGTGATTTTCATCATAGGTACACGTCAACTATGACAGACAAATTGAGAATATTTTTTCCAGAAAATCACATTGTAGGATCTTTAAGGAATTTATTTGCAAATTATGGTGGAAAATAAGTATTTGGTCACCTACAAACAAGCAAGATTTCTGGCTCTCACAGACCTGCAACTTCTTCTTTAAGAGGCTCCTCTGTCCTCCACTCGTTACCTGTATTAATGGCACCTGTTTGAACTTGTTATCAGTATAAAAGACACCTGTCCACAACCTCAAACAGTCAAACTTCAAACTCCACTATGGCCAAGACCAAAGAGCTGTCAAAGGACACCAGAAACAAAATTGTAGACCTGCACCAGGCTGGGAAGACTGAATCTGCAATAGGTAAGCAGCTTGGTTTGAAGAAATCAACTGTGGGAGCAATTATTAAGAAATGGAAGACATACAAGACCACTGATAATCTCCCTCGATCTGGGGCTCCACGCAAGATCTCACCCCGTAGGGTCAAAATGATCACAAGAACGGTGAGCAAAAATCCCAGAACCACACGGGGGGACCTAGTGAATGACCTGCAGAGAGCTGGGACCAAAGTAACAAAGCCTACCATCAGTAACACACTACGCCGCCAGGGACTCAAATCCTGCAGTGCCAGACGTGTCCCCCTGCTTAAGCCAGTACATGTCCAGGCCCGTCTGAAGTTTGCTAGAGTGCATTTGGATGATCCAGAAGAGGATTGGGAGAATGTCATATGGTCAGATGAAACCAAAATATAACTTTTTGGTAAAAACTCAACTCGTCGTATTTGGAGGACAAAGAATGCTGAGTTGCATCCAAAGAACACCATACCTACTGTGAAGCATGGGGGTGGAAAC
Source organism: Coregonus clupeaformis (assembly GCF_020615455.1). Lineage (NCBI taxonomy): Eukaryota > Metazoa > Chordata > Actinopteri > Salmoniformes > Salmonidae > Coregonus > Coregonus clupeaformis. Next base: position 35,722,652 of record NC_059201.1, on the reverse strand, counting down.
ATCATGCTTTGGGGCTGTTTTTCTGCAAAGGGACCAGGACGGCTGATCCGTGTAGAGGAAAGAATGAATGGGGCCATGTATCGTGAGATTTTGAGTGAAAACCTCCTTCCATCAGCAAGGGCATTGAAGATGAAACGTGGCTGGGTCTTTCAGCATGACAATGATCCCAAACACACCGCCCGGGCAACGAAGGAGTGGCTTCGTAAGAAGCATTTCAAGGTCCTGGAGTGGCCTAGCCAGTCTCCAGATCTCAACCCCATAGAAAATCTTTGGAGGGAGTTGAAAGTTTGTTTTGCCCAGCAACAGCCCCAAAACATCATTGCTCTAGAGGAGATCTGCCTGGAGGAATGGGCCAAAATACCAGCAACAGTGTGTGAAAACCTTGTGAAGACTTACAGAAAACGTTTGACCTGTGTCATTGCCAACAACGGGTATATAACAAAGTATTGAGAAACTTTTGTTATTGACCAAATACTTATTTTCCACCATAATTTGCAAATAAATTCATAAAAAATCCTACAATGTGATTTTCTGGATTTTTTCCCTCATTTTGTCTGTCATAGTTGACGTGTACCTATGATGAAAATTACAGGCCTCTCTCATCTTTTTTAAGTGGGAGAACTTGCACAATTGGTGGCTGACTAAATACTTTTTTCCCCACTGTACATGTATTTACTATAGTATTAGTACTCACGTACAGCATACATGTATATACTATAGTATTAGTACTCACGTACAGCATATAATATAATAATAATAATAATAATATGCCATTTAGCAGACGCTTTTATCCAAAGCGACTTACAGTCGTGCGTGCATACATTTTTGTGTATGGGTGGTCCCGGGGATCGAACCCACTACCTTGGCGTTACAAGCGCCGTGCTCTACCAGCTGAGCTACAGAGTACCAGCATACATGTATATAGTATAGTATTTGTACTCATGTACAGCATATATGTATATAGTATAGTTTTAGTACTCACGTACAGCATACATGTATATAGTATAGTATTAGTACTCACGTACAGCATACATATATATATACTATAGTATTAGTACTCACGTACAGCATACATGTATATAGTATAGTATTAGTACTCACGTACAGCATACATGTATATAGTATAGTATTAGTACTCACGTACAGCATACATGTATATAGTATAGTATTAGTACTCACGTGGTACAGCATATATATCAGCCTGCCGTCTCTGAACTTGTCCACAGCATCGTTGGTCGGGACGAACACAGTGAGAGGACCAGGACCTCTCAGAGGCAGAGTAGTCCAACAGTTCTGACAGAGAAAAAGGAGTAAGACAGACGTACAGACAGACAGACAGGCGGACAGACAGGCGGACAGACAGACAGGGGGACAGACAGGTGGACAGACAGACAGGGGGACAGACAGGCGGACAGACAGACAGGGGGATAGACAGACAGGCGGACAGACAGACAGACAGACAGACAGACAGACAGACGTACAGACAGGCGGACAGACAGGCGGACAGACAGACAGACAGGCGGACAGACAGGCGGACAGACAGACAGGGGGACAGACAGACAGGCGGACAGACAGACAGAGAGACAGACAGACGTAGAGACAGGCGGACAGACAGACAGACAGACGTACAGACAGGCGGACAGAGACAGACAGACAGACAGACAGACAGACAGACAGACGTACAGACAGGCGGACAGAGACAGACAGACAGACAGACAGACAGAGAGACAGACGGACAGACAGGCGGACAGACAGGCGGACAGGCGGACAGACAGGCGGACAGACAGACAGGGGGACAGACAGACAGAGAGACAGACAGACGTACAGACAGGCGGACAGACAGGCGGACATACAGACAGGAAATGTGTCTTGGATATTCGATGATCAAGTCATGCATTATCATTAGTGCTCTCTACAAGGTTAAAATCTGTGGTTCTGCCCCTGAGCAAGGCAGTTAACCCACTGTTCCCTGGGCGACGAAGACGTGGATGGCGATTAAGGCAGCCCTCGTACCTCTCTGATTCAGAGGGGTGGGGTTAAATGCGGAAGACACATTACAGTTTAATGCGTTCAGTTGTACAACTGACTAGGTATCCCCCTTCCCCTTTCTCTGTAACCTAGCAGCAGAATGCTTTAAGAAGCGTTATGCCAGAATGGTCCAATAAGAAGGAATCAGAAGGAACACTACCAGGGCCTGTATTCATAGTAGGAGTACTGATCTAGGATCAGTTTAGCTTTTTAGATCATAACTAATAATATTACATGGACATGGAGGGACCTGATCCCAGATCAGCACTCCTACTCTGAGACTCTTTGTGAGTATGCATCTAGTGAAACACCATTAGAGGCCACTCACGTCCACCAGCGACAGGAAGCGGTTGTATTTCCCATCCCTGGTGAGGATCTCCCCGATGGTCTTATCAGCCAACTTCAAGTGAGAGAATGATTAGTCAGTATCATCGAAAGAGTTCGATAGAGGGAACATCCTTGTATCGTTGCCATAATGGCTCCTGTGACAGAATAGGCAGCGCCTCTGAGGGCTATCTCCATTTTAAAGTAGTTCATTTCTTCTTCTACTACTTCTGTGAGTTTATTGACAGTCTAAACAAACTGAGAGGTTGCATACTGCCCCCTGGAGGGTGTTGTCTGAACAGGTATAAACCCAAGGTTGGTGATTTACTGCCCCCTGGAGGGTGTTGTCTGAACAGGTATAAAGCCAAGGTTGGTGATTTACTGCCCCCTGGAGGGTGTTGTCTGAACAGGTATAAACCCAAGGTTGGTGATTTACTGCCCCCTGGAGGGTGTTGTCTGAACAGGTATAAAGCCAAGGCTGGTGATTTACTGCCACCTGGAGGGTGTTGTCTGAACAGGTATAAACCCAAGGTTGGTGATTTACTGCCCCCTGGAGGGTGTTGTCTGAACAGGTATAAACCCAAGGTTGGTGATTTACTGCCCCCTGGAGGGTGTTGTCTGAACTGGTATAAAGCCAAGGTTGGTGATTTACTGCCACCTGCAGTTATGGAATGTTTTGTCATGAGCATAATGCATTGACTGATCCCTCCTGATGACCTTGATATAATTATGTGATCCTTCCTTAACCCATAGGAAGTCCCAGCCAGTTGACTACTTCAAAATGGTGATTGCACTGTTTTGTGAAAAGTGAGCCCTCTATGCAACTCTATGGTATCATCCAATCACAAGTGGTAGCAATAGTATAATGCTAAGGTCGTTTCTTCATCCTGGTCCTTTGGGTCCCAAAGGGGTGCACATTTTAGTTTTTGCCCCACAGCACTACACAGCTGATTACACTAATAAAAGCCTTAATGATGAGTTTATTATTTAAATCAGGTGTTTAGTGCTGTGGGCAAAAACTAAAATGTGCCCCCCAGGACCAGGATTTAACAACACTGTGTGAAGGAAAACCAGCAGTACTGCGGACCTCTGGGCTTTTCTATTCATTATAATTCTATGGTAACACCTGCTCATCCTTTGGGCTGTCAGAGAGGATGTTCCTGGGAATGATTGGCTGGTCGATGATATGGATAACTCCATTGGCTGCTGGGATGTCCTGCTGGATGACTGAGTAGAGAGTCTCAGGAGACTTCATCAATATGAATTGCTGTCAAACACAAAACACATTTGGGGTTGGACCACCACATGTAAACTGCGTTCCAAATGGCACCATATTCCCTATATACTAGTTCACTACTTTTGACTAGAGCCCTGGTCCAAAGTAGTGCACTATATAGGGAATGGGGTGCCATTTGGAACGCAACCGTAAAGAATGAGGACATTTTTAAGAGCATACACAAGATAACTTAGGGTTGCAAAATTCCTGTAACGTCCAAGGTTTTCCAGAAACCCCGGTTGGAGGTTTCCCTTTCTGATGGAACATTCCAACTGGGAAAACCTATGCATCATTTTCCAACCTTATCCAAATCAATTTAATATTCAGTTTAATATCTGAAGAGAAATAATTCAAAGAGATTTAGTTTATCCTGTAGATGAAAGATTATTGAAAGATATGATTTGAACCAAGATATGAAAGGTATGATTTGCCTAGACAAACAGATGAATGAGAATATAATATTTCCTTCACCTTATTGGGCTTGAACCTGAGTTGTAGTCCACTTGCAGTATAGACGTCGGTTCCATCCAGGCTTTTATACAGGTACTGGCCCCTCACCAGGTAACGTTGACACACAGACTCGTCTGAAACACCCTGAGGGGGTTGGACAACAGGACAGGAGTCGGTAACCTGGGCTGCATCTCTAATGGTCCCCTAGTACTAAGGTTGCAACATTCCGATAACTTTCCCAAAATTCCCTGGTTTTCCCAAAATCCTGGTTGGAGGATTGACGGATTTCCTGGGTATTCTCTTATACATCCAGAAATCTTGCAACCAGGATTTCTGGAAAGCCGTTGAATTTTTGGCAAAGTTACCAGAATTATGCAACCCTACCCAGTACACATGTATTTTTCGCTAACAATTTAGCAGAAGAGAGCGTAAGCTTGGGATGCAACTCTGGTCCCCGATCAGATCTGAAAGTGGTCCTCTCTAGCTCAATTGGTAGAGCATGGCTCTTGTAACGCCAGGGTAGTGGGTTCGATCCCCGGGACCACCCATATGTAAAAATGTATGCAAGCGTGACTGTAAGTCGCTTTGGATAAAAGCGTCTGCTAAATGGCATATTAAAGTGCTTTAGCTGACTGGTTGCCATGAGGTAGAGAAGCAGACTAAAGCAGTGATGCTGTTGTAACTCTGAACCAGCTCATTGACCTATTAAAGGGCTTGATGATCAGTTGAATCAGGTGTGCTAGCTCTGGAATAGTTAAAATACATGGAACGGCTGGGGGTCCCGAGGAGAGGTTTGACTAAAGCACAGACAGATCTGGGATCAGTTAGTATGATTGGCAACTCCTGGGTTAGGTTATAAGGGTTACGTTATTAGGGTTAGGGTTGTTACGGTAACTTACTGCTAGAGGCACTTTGAGTAGAGGGATGAAAGCGGTGAAAGGTCCCCGTTGGCTCATGGTCAGCATACAGCCTCTCACTGAATATATAGAAAACAGACATTAGTAACCTGCCCTTTTAACAACAACAACACACACAGGGAGGTTGGGTACCAAATAGCATGATGGCTCCAGAGAGCTTCCCCTTGTGGGTCCCCTCCCTGTCCAACTCCACTAGCCGCTCTATCAGGTTGCCATAACAACGGTAGCCATCGCCGATCTGTTGGGCGTCACACAGGCACCTGACCGAGGAGAGAGAGAGAGAGAGAGAGAGAGCATTCAATTCAGAGTTAAAATATTTGGGGGAGGGGGGGGCAGTCCTCCTCCTGGAGAGCTGCTGGGTGTGCAGGGTTTTGCTCCAGACCTACTTTAACACACCTTGTTCTACTAATCAGCTAATCATCAGATCCTTGATTAGTTGAATCATGTGTTAGAGCAGGGCTGGCGCAAAACCCTGCAGACCTAGCAGCCCTCCAGGAGGTCTAGTTAAAAATTCCAGTAACATTCCCCAGATTCCCCCTGTTTTCCAGAAACCCTGGTTGGAGGATTCCCAGATTTCCTTCTTATTCCCTTTCTGATTCCAGGATTTTGGGGAAAGTTACCAGAATTCATCTTGTGAGGACAGTGACCATGTTTCTAGGTTTTTTTATAGACTTCCTAGCCACTGTGCTTCTACATCTGCATTGCTTGCTGTTTGGGGTTTTACACTGGGTTTCTGTATGGCACTATGTGACAACTGCTGATGTAAAAAAAGGGCTTTATAAAATAAATGTGATTGATTGGTTGATTGATTGATTGGATTAGCTGGTTGATTGATTGGTTGACCCACCTGGGGTATCCGTCCAGGCCGGTCTCACAGCGGGCGGTGGGGTGGCAGGTGGTGTCATTACACACAGTCTTCAGGCCACAGCCGGAGGAGGGGGTAGAGCCCTCCCAACCATGCATACACTCACATCTAGACTGGAAGACCAGATACAGACATGGAGTTACACTGGAGTTACACCTAACCATCCCCCTCAACCATACACACAGAGTTACACCTAACCATCCCCCTCAACCATACACACAGAGTTACACCTAACCATCCCCCTCAACCATACACACAGAGTTACACTGGAGTTACACCTAACCATCCCCCTCAACCATACACACAGAGTTACACCTAACCATCCCCCTCAACCATACACACAGAGTTACACCTAACCATCCCCCTCAACCATACACACAGAGTTACACCTAACCATCCCCCTCAACCATAAACACAGAGTTACACCTAACCATCCCCCTCAACCATACACACAGAGAAACACCTAACCATCTCCCTCAACCATACACACAGAGTTACACCTAACCATCCCCCTCAACCATACACACAGAGTTACACCTAACCATCCCCCTCAACCATACACACAGAGTTACACCTAACCATCTCCCTCAACCATACACACAGAGTTACACTGGAGATACACCTAACCATCCCCCTCAACCATACACACAGAGATACACCTAACCATCCCCCTCGACCATACACACAGAGTTACACCTAACCATCTCCCTCAACCATACACACAGAGTTACACCTAACCATCCCCCTCGACCATACACACAGAGTTACACCTAACCATCCCCCTCAACCATACACACAGAGTTACACCTAACCATCCCCCTCGACCATACACACAGAGTTACACCTAACCATCCCCCTCAACCATACACACAGAGTTACACCTAACCATCCCCTCGACCATACACACAGAGTTACACCTAACCATCCCCCTCAACCATACACACAGAGTTACACCTAACCATCCCCCTCGACCATACACACAGAGTTACACCTAACCATCCCCTCGACCATACACACAGAGTTACACCTAACCATCCCCCTCAACCATACACACAGAGTTACACCTAACCATCCCCCTCAACCATACACACAGAGTTACACCTAACCATCCCCCTCAACCATACACACAGAGTTACACCTAACCATCCCCCTCAACCATACACACAGAGTTACACCTAACCATCCCCCTCAACCATACACACAGAGTTACACCTAACCATCTCCCTCAACCATACACACAGAGTTACACCTAACCATCCCCCTCAACCATACACACAGAGTTACACCTAACCATCCCCTCGACCATACACACAGAGTTACACCTAACCATCCCCCTCAACCATACACACAGAGTTACACCTAACCATCTCCCTCAACCATACACACAGAGTTACACCTAACCATCCCCCTCAACCATACACACAGAGTTACACCTAACCATCCCCCTCGACCATACACACAGAGTTACACCTAACCATCCCCCTCAACCATACACACAGAGTTACACCTAACCATCTCCCTCAACCATACACACAGAGTTACACCTAACCATCCCCCTCGACCATACACACAGAGTTACACTGGAGTTACACCTAACCATCCCCCTCAACCATACACACAGAGTTACACCTAACCATCCCCCTCGACCATACACACAGAGTTACACCTAACCATCCCCCTCAACCATACACACAGAGTTACACCTAACCATCCCCCCTCAACCATACACACAGAGTTACACCTAACCATCCCCCTCAACCATACACACAGAGTTACACCTAACCATCCCCCTCGACCATACACACAGAGTTACACCTAACCATCCCCCTCAACCATACACACAGAGTTACACCTAACCATCCCCCTCAACCATACACACAGAGTTACACCTAACCATCCCCCTCGACCATACACACAGAGTTACACCTAACCATCCCCCTCAACCATACACACAGAGTTACACCTAACCATCCCCCTCGACCATACACACAGAGTTACACCTAACCATCCCCCTCAACCATACACACAGAGTTACACCTAACCATCTCCCTCAACCATACACACAGAGTTACACTGGAGATACACCTAACCATCCCCCTCAACCATACACACAGAGATACACCTAACCATCCCCCTCAACCATACACACAGAGTTACACCTAACCATCCCCCTCAACCATACACACAGAGTTACACCTAACCATCCCCCTCAACCATACACACAGAGTTACACCTAACCATCCCCCTCGACCATACACACAGAGTTACACCTAACCATCCCCCTCGACCATACACACAGAGTTACACCTAACCATCCCCCTCAACCATACACACAGAGTTACACCTAACCATCCCCCTCGACCATACACACAGAGTTACACCTAACCATCCCCCTCAACCATACACACAGAGTTACACCTAACCATCTCCCTCAACCATACACACAGAGTTACACCTAACCATCTCCCTCAACCATACACACAGAGTTACACTGGAGATACACCTAACCATCCCCCTCAACCATACACACAGAGATACACCTAACCATCCCCCTCAACCATACACACAGAGTTACACCTAACCATCCCCCTCAACCATACACACAGAGTTACACCTAACCATCCCCTCAACCATACACACAGAGTTACACCTAACCATCCCCCTCGACCATACACACAGAGTTACACCTAACCATCCCCTCGACCATACACACAGAGTTACACCTAACCATCCCCCTCAACCATACACACAGAGTTACACCTAACCATCCCCCTCGACCATACACACAGAGTTACACCTAACCATCCCCCTCAACCATACACACAGAGTTACACCTAACCATCTCCCTCAACCATACACACAGAGTTACACCTAACCATCCCCCTCGACCATACACACAGAGTTACACCTAACCATCCCCCTCGACCATACACACAGAGTTACACCTAACCATCCCCCTCAACCATACACACACACTTAGACTGGTTGTTAATGTTAAAGGCCCAGTGCAGTCTAAAACGTGACTTTCCTGTGTATCATATATACAGTATCTCACAAAAGTGAGTACACCCCTCACATTTTTGTAAATATTTGAGTATATCTTTTCATGTGACAACACTGAAGAAATGACACTTTGCTACAATGTAAAGTAGTGAGTGTACAGCTTGTATAACAGTGTACATTTGCTGTCCCCTCAAAATAACTCAACACACAGCCATTAATATATAAACCACTGGCAACAAAAGTGAGTACACCCCTAAGTGAAAATGTCCAAATTGGGCCCAATTAGCCATTTTCCCTCCCCGGTGTGACTCGTTAGTGTTACAAGGTCTCAGGTGTGAACGGGGAGCAGGTGTGTTAAATTTGGTGTCATCGCTCTCACACTCCCTCATACTGGTCACTGGAAGTTCAACATGGCACCTCATGGCAAAGAACTCTCTGAGGATCTGAAAAAAAAAGAATTGTTGCTCTACATAAAGATGGCCTGGGCTATAAGAAGTTTGCCAAGACCCTGAAACTGAGCTGCAGCACGGTGGCCAAGACCGTACAGCGGTTTAACAGGACAGGTTCCACTCAGAACAGGCCTCGCCATGGTCGACCAAAGAAGTTGAGTGCACGTGCTCAGCGTCATATCCAGAGGTTGTCTTTGGGAAATAGACGTATGAGTGCTGCCAGCATTGCTGCAGCGGTTGAAGGGGTCGGGGGTCAGCCTGTCAGTGCTCAGACCATACACTGCACCAAATTGGTCTGCATGGCTGTCGTCCCAGAAGGAAGCCTCTTCTAAAGATGATGCACAAGAAAGCCCGCAAACAGTTTGCTGAAGACAAGCAGACTAAGGACATGGATTACTGGAACCATGTCCTGTGGTCTGATGAGACCAAGATAAACTTATTTGGTTCAGATGGTGTCAAGCGTGTGTGGCGGCAACCAGGTGAGGAGTACAAAGACAAGTGTGTCTTGCCTACAGTCAAGCATGGTGGTGGGAGTGTCATGGTCTGGGGCTGCATGAGTGCTGCCGGCACTGGGGAGCTACAGTTCATTGAGGGAACCATTAATGCAACATGTACTGTGACATACTGAAGCAGAGCATGATCCCCTCCCTTCGGAGACTGGGCCGCAGGGCACTATTCCAACATGATAACGACCCCAAACACACCTCCAAGACGACCACTGCCTTGCTAAAGAAGCTGAGGGTAAAGGTGATGGACTGGCCAAGCATGTCTCCAGACCTAAACCCTATTGAGCATCTGTGGGGCATCCTCAAACGGAAGGTGGAGGAGTGCAAGGTCTCTAACATCCACCAGCTCCGTGATATCATCATGGAGGAGTGGAAGAGGACTCCAGTGGCAACCTGTGAAGCTCTGGTGAACTCCATGCCCAAGAGGGTTAAGGCAGTGCTGGAAAATGATGGTGGCCACACAAAATATTGACACTTTGGGCCCAATTTGGACATTTTCACTTAGGGGTGTACTCACTTTTGTTGCCAGCGGTTTATATATTAATGGCTGTGTGTTGAGTTATTTTGAGGGGACAGCAAATGTACACTGTTATACAAGCTGTACACTCACTACTTTACATTGTAGCAAAGTGTCATTTCTTCAGTGTTGTCACATGAAAAGATATACTCAAATATTTACAAAAATGTGAGGGGTGTACTCACTTTTGTGAGATACTGTATTTCCACGCTATGAGGTTGGAATAATACTGTGAAATTGTGAAAATTACAGTATAAAGCCCTTTTAGTGTCAGAGCTGATTGAAAAGACGGCCTGAAACCTCTCTGCCAATAACAGCTAGTTTTCCATTAACAGACTAACCCTGCTGGTAGAGACACAGACTAACCCTGCTGGTAGAGACACAGACTAACCCTGCTGGTAGAGACACAGACTAACCCTGCTGGTAGAGACACAGACTAACCCTGCTGGTAGAGACACAGACTAACCCTGCTGGTATAGACACAGACTAACCCTGCTGGTAGAGACACAGACTAACCCTGCTGGTATAGACACAGACTAACCCTGCTGGTATAGACACAGACTAACCCTGCTGGTATAGACACAGACTAACCCTGCTGGTATAGACACAGACTAACCCTGCTGGTAGAGACACAGACTAACCCTAATGGTAGAGACACAGACTAACCCTGCTGGTAGAGACACAGACTAACCCTGCTGGTAGAGACACAGACTAACCCTGCTGGTAGAGACACAGACTAACCCTGCTGGTATAGACACAGACTAACCCTGCTGGTAGAGACACAGACTAACCCTGCTGGTATAGACACAGACTAACCCTGCTGGTATAGACACAGACTAACCCTGCTGGTATAGACACAGACTAACCCTGCTGGTATAGACACAGACTAACCCTGCTGGTAGAGACACAGACTAACCCTGCTGGTAGAGACACAGACTAACCCTGCTGGTATAGACACAGACTAACCCTGCTGGTAGAGACACAGACCAACCCTGCTGGTATAGACACAGACTAACCCTGCTGGTATAGACACAGACTAACCCTGCTGGTATAGACACAGACTAACCCTGCTGGTAGAGACACAGACTAACCCTGCTGGTAGAGACACAGACTAACCCTGCTGGTATAGACACAGACTAACCCTGCTGGTATAGACACAGACTAACCCTGCTGGTATAGACACAGACTAACCCTGCTGGTATAGACACAGACTAACCCTGCTGGTAGAGACACAGACTAACCCTGCTGGTAGAGACACAGACTAACCCTGCTGGTAGAGACACAGACTAACCCTGCTGGTATAGACACAGACTAACCCTGCTGGTATAGACACAGACTAACCCTGCTGGTAGAGACACAGACTAACCCTGCTGGTAGAGACACAGACTAACCCTGCTGGTAGAGACACAGACTAACCCTGCTGGTATAGACACAGACTAACCCTGCTGGTATAGACACAGACTAACCCTGCTGGTAGAGACACAGACTAACCCTGCTGGTAGAGACACAGACTAACCCTGCTGGTAGAGACACAGACTAACCCTGCTGGTATAGACACAGACTAACCCTGCTGGTATAGACACAGACTAACCTGCTGGTATAGACACAGACTAACCCTGCTGGTATAGACACAGACTAACCTGCTGGTAGAGACACAGACTAACCCTGCTGGTATAGACACAGACTAACCCTGCTGGTAGAGACACAGACTAACCCTGCTGGTAGAGACACAGACTAACCCTGCTGGTAGAGACACAGACTAACCCTGCTGGTATAGACACAGACTAACCCTGCTGGTAGAGACACAGACTAACCCTGCTGGTATAGACACAGACTAACCCTGCTGGTATAGACACAGACTAACCTGCTGGTATAGACACAGACTAACCCTGCTGGTATAGACACAGACTAACCTGCTGGTAGAGACACAGACTAACCCTGCTGGTATAGACACAGACTAACCCTGCTGGTATAGACACAGACTAACCCTGCTGGTATAGACACAGACCAACCCTGCTGGTATAGACACAGACTAACCCTGCTGGTAGAGACACAGACTAACCCTGCTGGTGTAGATACAGACTAACCCTGCTGGTATAGACACAGACTAACCTGCTGGTATAGACACAGACTAACCCTGCCAGGGCTGGTATAGACACAGACTAACCCTGCTGGTATAGACAGAGACTCACCCTGCCAGGGCTGGTATAGACACAGACTCACCCTGCCAGGGCTGGTATAGACACAGACTAACCCTGCTGGTATAGACAGAGACTCACCCTGCCAGGGCTGGTATAGACACAGACTCACCCTGCCAGGGCTGGTATAGACACAGACTCACCCTGCAGGGGCTGGTATAGACACAGACTCACCCTGCCAGGGCTGGTATAGACACAGACTCACCCTGCCAGGGCTGGTATAGACACAGACTCACCCTGCCAGGGCTGGTATAACACAGACTCACCCTGCCAGGGCTGGTATAGACACAGACTCACCCTGCCAGGGCTGGTATAGACACAGACTCACCCTGCCAGGGCTGGTATAGACACAGACTCACCCTGCCAGGGCTGGTATAACACAGACTCACCCTGCCAGGGCTGGTATAGACACAGACTCACCCTGCCAGGGCTGGTATAGACACAGACTCACCCTGCCAGGGCTGGTATAGACACAGACTCACCGTGCCAGGGCTGGTATAGACACAGACTCACCCTGCCAGGGCTGGTATAGACACAGACTCACCCTGCCAGGGCTGGTATAGACACAGACTCACCGTGCCAGGGCTGGTATAGACACAGACTCACCGTGCCAGGGCTGGTATAGACACAGACTCACCCTGCCAGGGCTGGTGTAGACACAGACGGTGGAGTTGCGAGGACATCCTCCGTTGTCCTTGTCACATGGGTTGATAGGAACACACACCCGGCCATCCCCTTGGTAACCTGCCTTACACTGGCACTGGAACACCCGCCCCCCCAGCCAAGAACAGTCCGCATTCACATCACACTGCTTGGCTGAACAGAAACCTGGGAATTAACATGGAATAGAACAGAATAGAACAGAATAGAGCAGAATATAATAATTTGGCTTCAAAGTTTAAGGTGAATAAGTTAAATAGAATACATTGACTTGAATAATAATGAAGAACATAGCTACAATGTCTTAAATGCCATTCAATGTTATAGTGAAATCACATGTTACTTCATCTACACAACATGCATAGTAAGTTCAGTGTCAACTAGTCTGGTTGGAGTATTCCAGATCAGTGACAACTAGTCTGGTTGGAGGATTCCAGATCAGTGACAACTAGTCTGGTTGGAGGTTTCCAGATCAGTGACAACTAGTCTGGTTGGAGGATTCCAGATCAGTGACAACTAGTCTGGTTGGAGGATTCCAGATCAGTGACAACTCGTCTGGTTGGAGGATTCCAGATCAGTGACAACTAGTCTGGTTGGAGGATTCCAGATCAGTGACAACTAGTCTGGTTGGAGGATTCCAGATCAGTGACAACTAGTCTGGTTGGAGGATTCCAGATCAGTGGCAACTAGTCTGGTTGGAGGATTCCATATCAGTGACAACTAGTTTGGTTGGAGGATTCCAGATCAGTGACAACTAGTCTGGTTGGAGGATTCCAGATCTGTGGCAACTAGTCTGGTTGGAGGATTCCAGATCAGTGACAACTAGTCTGGTTGGAGGATTCCAGATCAGTGATAACTAGTCTGTTTTGAAGATTCCAGATCAGTGACAACTAGTCTGGTTGGAGGATTCCAGATCAGTACAACTTGTCTGGTTGGACGATTCCTGATCAGTGTCAACTAGTCTGGTTGGAGGATTCCAGATCAGTGTCAACTAGTCTGGTTGAAGGTTTCCAGATCAGTGACAACTAGTCTGGTTGGAGGATTCCAGATCAGTGATAACTAGTCTGTTTTGAAGATTCCAGATCAGTGTCAACTAGTCTGGTTGGAGGATTCCAGATCAGTGACAACTAGTCTGGTTGGAGGATTCCAGATCAGTGTCAACTAGTCTGGTTGGAGGATTCCAGATCAGTACAACTTGTCTGGTTGAACGATTCCTGATCAGTGTCAACTAGTCTGGTTGGAGGATTCCAGATCAGTGTCAACTAGTCTGGTTGAAGGTTTCCAGATCAGTGACAACTAGTCTGGTTGGAGGATTCCAGATCATTGACAACTAGTCTGGTTGGAGGATTCCAGATCAGTGACAACTAGTCTGTTTTGAAGATTCCAGATCAGTGACAACTATTCTGGTTGGAGGATACCAGATAAGTACAACTAGTCTGGTTGGAGGATTCCAGATCAGTGAAACTAGTCTGGTTGGAGGATTCCAGATCAGTACAACTCGTCTGGTTGGAGGATTCCAGATCAGTGACAACTAGTCTGGTTGGATGATTCCAGATCAGTGACAACTATTCTGGTTGGAGGATACCAGATAAGTGCAACTAGTCTGGTTGGAGGATTCCAGATCAGTGACAACTAGTCTGGTTGGAGGATTCCAGATCAGTACAACTAGTCTGGTTGGAAGATTCCAGATCAGTGACAACTAGTCTGGTTGGAGGATTCCAGATCAGTGGCAACTAGTCTGGTTGGAGGATTCCAGATCAGTGACAACTAGTCTGGTTGGAGTATTCCAGATCAGTGACAACTAGGCTGGTTGGAGGATTCCAGATCAGTGACAACTAGTCTGGTTGGAGGATTCCAGATCAGTACAACTTGTCTGGTTGGAGGATTCCAGATCAGTGACAACTAGTCTGGTTGGAGGATTCCAGATCAGTGACAACTAGTCTGGTTGGAGGATTCCAGATCAGTGGCAACTAGTCTGGTAGGAGGATTCCAGATCAGTGTCAACTAGTCTGGTTGGAGGATTCCAGATCAGTACAACTAGTCTGGTTGGAGGATTCCAGATCTGTGGCAACTAGTCTGGTTGGAGGATTCCAGATCAGTGTCAACTAGTCTGGTTGGAGGTTTCCAGATCAGTGTCAACTAGTCTGGTTGGAGGATTCCAGATCAGTGTCAACTAGTCTGGTTGAAGGTTTCCAGATCAGTGACAACTAGTCTGGTTGGAGGATTCCAGATCAGTGACAACTAGTCTGGTTGGAGGATTCCAGATCAGTGTCAACTAGTCTGGTTGGAGGATTCCAGATCAGTGACAACTAGTCTGGTTGGAGGATTCCAGATCAGTGGCAACTAGTCTGGTTGGAGGATTCCAGATCAGTGGCAACTAGTCTGGTTGGAGGATTCCAGATCAGTGACAACTAGTCTGGTTGGAGGATTCCAGATCAGTGACAACTAGTCTGGTTGGAGGATTCCAGATCAGTGATAACTAGTCTGGTTGGAGGATTCCAGATCAGTGTCAACTAGTCTGGTTGGAGGATTCCAGATCAGTGGCAACTAGTCTGGTTGGAGGATTCCAGATCAGTGATAACTAGTCTGGTTGGAGGATTCCAGATCAGTACAACTAGTCTGGTTGGAGGATTCCAGATCAGTGTCAACTAGTCTGGTTGGAGGATTCCAGATCAGTGGCAACTAGTCTGGTTGGAGGATTCCAGATCAGTGATAACTAGTCTGGTTGGAGGATTCCAGATCAGTACAACTAGTCTGGTTGGAGGATTCCAGATCAGTGTCAACTAGTCTGGTTGGAGGATTCCAGATCAGTGACAACTAGTCTGGTTGGAGGATTCCAGATCAGTGTCAACTAGTCTGGTTGGAGGATTCCAGATCAGTACAACTAGTCTGGTTGGAGGATTCCAGATCAGTACAACTAGTCTGGTTGGAGGATTCCAGATCAGTGACAACTAGTCTGGTTGGAGGATTCCAGATCAGTGACAACTAGTCTGGTTGGAGGATTCCAGATCAGTGACAACTAGTCTGGTTGGAGGATTCCAGATCAGTGGAAACTAGTCTGGTTGGAGGATTCCAGATCAGTGGCAACTAGTCTGGTTGGAGGATTCCAGATCAGTGGAAACTAGTCTGGTTGGAGGATTCCAGATCAGTGGCAACTAGTCTGGTTGGAGGATTCCAGATCAGTGGAAACTAGTCTGGTTGGAGGATTCCAGATCAGTGTCAACTAGTCTGGTTGGAGGATTCCAGATCAGTGATAACTAGTCTGGTTGGAGGATTCCAGATCAGTGACAACTAGTCTGGTTGGAGGATTCCAGATCAGTGACAACTAGTCTGGTTGGAGGATTCCAGATCAGTGACAACTATTCTGGTTGGAGGATTCCAGTCTTCCTGCTTATTTCCTCCTGTTCTGGGAACCCTCAAAGCGGCATGTCTTGGAAACCTAGGAATTTTTGGAAAGTTAGCAGAATTTCGCAACCCTAGTAATATCTATGGTCTCTGTTACCTGAGCAACGGTCTCCAGTCTTGTGAAACCCAGGAAGACATTGACACACAGCATTCTCCACAACACCTTTACAGTGGGAGTAGGCACTGCAGTTCTTACAGGCAGCAGAGACTGGAGGGAACACAATACACACCATCAGTAAAGACACCAAGCTACTGAAATACCTTTCTGGAATGAGATCACTAAATGAGATCACTAAATGTGAACAAGATGACAATCATCAAACCATTGATTTTATTTTTGAAAGCTTGTCTGTCCAGAACACGGTCAAAGCTGGGTTTCCCTTTAAGGACAAAACTAATGAATTTCACATGTGAAATGTTCCAAAATCACATGTTTTTATGTAATCACGTGTGATCTTATTTGAAGTCAATGTGACAACATGTAAAACAACGTGATAACATGAAACTACGTATGTGAAAACGTGATCAGGTGTTCCAAAAACATGTGAGGTGTTCCAAAAACACGTTTTAACATGATTTTACATGTGAAATCATGTTTTTTTTGTAACAGTCAAAATCAATGGACTATATCTGGTCTGGATCACAAATGGCACCCTATTCCCTATATTGTGCACTACTTTGACCAGGGCATATAGTGCTCTGGTCAAAAGAAGTGCACTATATACAGTGAGGGAAAAAAGTATTTGATCCCTTGCTGATTTTGTACGTTTGCCCACTGACAAAGTTATGATCAGTCTGTAATTTTAATGGTAGGTTTATTTGAACAGTGAGAGACAGAATAACAACAAATCCAGAAAAACGCATGTCAAAAATGTTATAAATTTATTTGCATTTTAAATGAGGGAAATAAGTATTTGACCCCTCTGCAAAACATGACTTAGTACTTGGTGGCAAAACCCTTATTGGCAATCACAGAGGTCAGACGTTACTTGTAGTTGGCCACCAGGTTTGCACACATCTCAGGAGGGATTTTGTCCCACTCCTCTTTGCAGATCTTCTCCAAGTCATTAAGGTTTCGAGGCTGACGTTTGGCAACTCGAACCTTCAGCTCCCTCCACAGATTTTCTATGGGATTAAGGTCTGGAGACTGGCTAGGCCACTCCAGGACCTTAATGTGCCTCTTCTTGAGCCACTCCTTTGTTGCCTTGGCCGTGTGTTTTGGGTCATTGTCATGCTGGAATACCCATCCACGACCCATTTTCAATGCCCTGGCTGAGGGAAGGAGGTTCTCACCCAAGATTTGACGGTACATGGCCCCATCCATCGTCCCTTTGATGCGGTGAAGTTGTCCTGTCCCCTTAGCAGAAAAACACCCCCAAAGCATAATGTTTCCACCTCCATGTTTGATTTTTTATTTTATTTAGTAGACGCTCTTCCAGAGCGACTTACAGTTGCATACATTATTTATTTTTGTTTTTCATACTGGCCCCCCGTGGGAATCAAACCCACAACACTGGCGTTGCAAACACCATGCTCTACCAACTGAGCTACATCCCTGCCAGCCATTCCCTCCCCTACCCTGGACCAATTGTGCGCCGCCCCATGGGTCTCCCGGTCGCAGCCGGCTACAACAGAGCCTGGATACAAACCAGGATCTCTAGTGGCACAGCTAGCACTGCGATGCAGTGCCTTAGACCACTGCGCCACTTGGGAGGCCATGGTGGGGATGGTGTTCTTGGGGTCATAGGCAGCATTCCTCCTCCTCCAAACATGAGTTGATGCCAAAGAGCTGACCACAACACTTTCACCCAGTTCTCCTCTGAATCATTCAGATGTTCATTGGCAAACTTCATACGGGTCTGTATATGTGCTTTCTTGAGCAGAGGGACTTTGCGGGCGCTGCAGGATTTCAGTCCTTCATGGCGTAGTGTGTTGCCAATTGTTTTCTTGGTGACTATGGTCCCAGCTGCCTTGAGATCATTGACAAGATCCTCCCGTGTAGTTCTGGGCTGATTCCTCACCGTTCTCATGATCATTGCAACTCCACGAGGTGAGATCTTGCATGGAGCCCCAGGCCGAGGGAGATTGACAGGTCTTTTGTGTTTCTTCCATTTGCGAATAATCGCACCAACTGTTGTCACCTTCTCACCAAGCTGCTTGGCGATGGTCTTGTAGCCCATTCCAGCCTTGTGTAGGTCTACAATTTAATCCCTGACATCCTTGGAGAGCTCTTTGGTCTTGGCCATGGTGGAGAGTTTGGAATCTGATTGATTGATTGCTTCTGTGGACAGGTGTCTTTTATACAGGTAACAAGCTGAGATTAGGAGCACTCCCTTTAAGAGTGTGCTCCTAATCTCAGCTCGTTACCTGTATAAAAGACACATGGGAGCCAGAAATCTTTCTGATTGAGAGGGGGTCAAATACTTATTTCCCTCATTAAAATGCAAATCAATTTGTAACATTGACATTTGTTTTTCTGGATTTTGTTGTTGTTATTCTGTCTCTCACTGTTCAAATAAACCTACCATTAAAATTATAGACTGATCATTTCTTTGTCAGTGGGCAAACGTACAAAATCAGCAGGGGAGGCAGGTAGCTTAGTGGTTAAGAGCGTTGTGCCAGTAACCGAAAGGTTGCTGGTTCTAATCCCCAAGCCGACTAGGTGAAAAATCTGTCGATGTGCCCTTAAGCAAGGCACTTAACCCTAATTGCTCCTGTAAGTCACTCTGGATAAGAGCGTCTGCTAAATGTAAAAATGGAATCAAATACTTTTTTACCCTAACCTATAACCCCTGACCCTAACTCTCCTAACCTATAACCCCTGACCCCTGACCCTAACTCTCCTAACCTATAACCCCTGACCCTAACTCTCCTAACCTATAGCCCCTGACCCTAACCTATAGCCCCTGACCCTAACCTATAGCCCCTGACCCTAACCTATAACCCCTGACCCTAACTCTCCTAACCTATAACCCCTGACCCTAACTCTCCTAACCTATAACCCCTGACCCTAACTCTCCTAACCTATAGCCCCTGACCCTAACTCTCCTAACCTATAACCCCTGACCCTAACCTATAACCCCTGACCCTAACTCTCCTAACCTATAACCCCTGACCCTAACTCTCCTAACCTATAACCCCTGACCCTAACTCTCCTAACCAATAACCCCTGACCCTAACTCTCCTAACCTATAACCCCTGACCCTAACCTATAGCCCCTGACCCTAACTCTCCTAACCTATAACCCCTGACCCTAACTCTCCTAACCTATAACCCCTGACCCTAACTCTCCTAACCTATAGCCTGTAGGGGATAGGGTGCCATTCTGGTGTAAAGGAGGAGGGGGTTACCTTGGTCACACCTGGGTCCAGTGTATGGAGGCTGGCAGTAGCACTCTCCATTTCCATCAGGACCGTTGTTACACTCTCCATTCACACAGTCACACTCTGGACAACACACCAAAACAACAATGACAACATTAGCTGACAAGTTAGAATATTCCTGGTGGAGAGAGAAAGAGAGAGAAATGGGGGGAAAAGAGAGATATAGCAGGGAGAGAAAGATAGGGAGAGAGAGAGATGGGGAGAGAGAGAGGGAGAGAGAGAGATGGGGAGAGAGAGAGGGAGAGAGAGGGAGAGAGAGAGATGGGGGGAGAGAGATGAGAGAGAGAGAGAGAGAGAGAGAGAGAGAGAGAGAGAGAGAGAGAGAGAGAGAGAGAGAGAGAGAGAGAGAGAGAGAGATGGGGGAGAGATACTACGCTCAAGTTCCCCCAATACTCGCCTCTAAGGATGAGAGAGCTGTATACTGTTGACAGAAAAGCAGTATTTGGACTTTTCCCACATCCCACCATTGACTCAGAGACTCATACTCCTCTCTTCGCTGCCCCCACCAAAAAGTCTGGAAACCTGAGCAAAAAGTGGCATCTTGCAAGAGCTTTACATTAAACTTCCAATAGGATCCCTGCTGAGGTCCTGGTGAAATAGACAGCCGAGCCATGGTTATGTGGTGATCCGAAAAACCCACCGGGAGAATGGTAGCGCCCAACAGCCTATTGCTCTGATTCCTGGACATGTAAAACCGATTGAGCCGGGCTGCAATCACCCTAGCCCCAAAAACCTTCACTCATGTATAATGTCTCGTCAAACTGATTAATGATGTCCCTTAACACCCCCACTGAGCCTGAATGAGGCTCCTCCCCATTTCTGTCTTTCGTCAAATCCATCGTAGAGTTCCAGCCTCATCTACACCACCATCTATAGCATGACTAGACCCAGCCCCATCTACACCACCATCTATAGCATGACTAGACCCAGCCTCTGCTGCCTGCGTCTCATGGCCTCCTGCACGTTGACCTCTATTTCCCCCACTTGTGCTTGAACCCTCACCTTGTCTACGGCCTTTATGTGGTCACGCAAAGCTCTTATGCCCCAAATCCCCACACTCAAAGCACCGTAGACTATCTGTGCTGGCAAACCCTGCGTAGAGCCCCTCCCCATGCCTCACTTTAAAATGCACATTTAACTGTTGCTCATTGTTATTCAGAAACATCAACACTTGCCTTCGGAACGAAACAACATGCTTAAAGGCATGTGCCTGAAAACCTGCCGACAGTACACGAGAGAGAGAGAGAGAGAGAGAGAGAGAGAGAGAGAGAGAGAGAGAGAGAGAGAGAGAGAGAGAGAGAGAGAGAGAGAGAGAGAGAGAGGTACCTGATTTACAGTTGTCTCCGTATGAATTCTTGTTGGAACACTGCTGGCAGACAAAGCCCGTGTATCCCTCCTGACCAAGGCAACACAGTGAAACACACAGAGGCTGAGTCTTGATTCTCCACCCTTCTCCCGAAGTGTGCACTCGCACACTTTCTTGCATAGATTTGACAATGGTACACACTTCTGGAAAATGGTGAACAATTGGGAAGTAGCCAGAGAGCGGGGGGGGAAAGCACAACATCTAAATTCAAGATTGTACTCAACATTATACACACAGTATACATTTGAGATTACACCCTGGAAATGGGTACTTTACAGAGAAATCAGACATAACACTGTATCTGCGTCCCAATTCCCACAGGGCTCTGCACTACATAGGGAGAAGGGAGCCAGTAGAGTGTTAAACATGTTTAAAGTCCAGTTCTCACATTACAGACACAGGTCCCATTCCCTGATATTCCATCCATGCAGGTCCCGTGCCAGTTACAGGTCCTCCCATTCCAGCTGGGACAGGCTGCAGAAACACATATATCAGCGAATTAACATGAAACAGACTTAGATTTAGATGACTACTACAACCCCATGTTCTCTTTGTGTTTCAGTGGCTGGCACCCATTTATCTTGATCTGACCTGACATAACATCATGTAATATAACATAACAGTACATTAGACAACACTACAAAACACCACTACAAAACACCACTACAAAACACCAATACAAAACACCAATACATTCCAACTATCACTTGTCCCATAAAAAAAACGTAATGCGTGAAAATATGTTTAAAAATATCTGCTATTGGGGTAGGGTACTCACACAGACACAGAGGGCCCCAGAACTCTGCGCAGCATTTGGGCACGGTGACGGTCCTCTCACATTGGTGGTTGCAGCCTTCCAACGCCACCTGTTGCCCAGCGATGGTTACTGAGTACCTGCAACCACCTTGGCCAATGTTGGTATCCATGGGCTGGGTGGTGTACTTCTTGAAGCCCCAGGGACACTGCTGAGTCTGGGAGGCAGCACACGACGTACAGGGGGTTGTGGTCTGGTCGGCTCCGGTCTCATCACAACGGTTCATAGAGCTCTGCTGCAACACAGCAACACAGTGATCACTTCATCCCAATGTCTCCAGTGCAATATGGAGATAGATATATTGTCATCTTTTTAAACCCACAGGGCTCTGGTCAAAAGTGGTGCACTATATAGGTATTTACTTTAATTTAGGTAATTACTTCCTGAGTCAATACTTAGTGCATTCGGAAAGTATTCAGACCGCTTGACTTTTTCCACATTTTGTTACATTACAGCCTTATTCTAAAATGTATCATCATTTCTTTACTTATTTACATAAGTATTCAGACCCTTTGATATGAGACTCGAAATTGAGCTCAGGTGCATCCTGTTTCCATTTATCATCCTTGAGATGTTTCTGCAACTTGATTGGAGTCCACTTGGGGTAAATTCAATTGATTGGAGAGGATTTGGAAAGGCACACACCTGTCTATATAAGGTCCCACAGTTGACAGTGCATGTCAGAGCAAAAACCAAGCCATGAAGTGGAAGGAATTGTCCGAAGCGTTCCGAGACAGGATTGTGTCGAGGCACAGATCTGGGGAAGGGTACCAAAACATTTCTGCAGAATTGAAGGTGCCCACAGTGGCCTCCATCATTCTTAAATGGAAGAAGTTTGAAACCACCAAGACTCTTCCTAGAGCTGGCCGCCCGGCCAAACTGAGCAATCGGGGGAGAAGGGTCTGGCTCCTCACACCTGTCCTGTCCTGTCCTGTCCTGTCCTGTCCTGTAGCATACTGAATAACTACCTGCTGGCTCCTCACACCTGTCCTGTCCTGTCCTGTCCTGTCCTGTCCTGTAGCATACTGAATAACTACCTGCTGGCTCCTCACACCTGTCCTGTCCTGTCCTGTCCTGTCCTGTCCTGTCCTGTAGCATACTGAATAACTAACTGCTGGCTCCACACACCTGTCCTGTCCTGTCCTGTCCTGTAGCATACTGAATAACTACCTGCTGGCTCCACACACGTGTCCTGTCCTGTCCTGTCCTGTCCTGTCCTGTCCTGTAGCATACTGAATAACTAACTGCTGGCTCCTCACACGTGTCCTGTCCTGTCCTGTCCTGTCCTGTCCTGTCCTGTCCTGTAGCATACTGAATAACTAACTGCTGGCTCCTCACACCTGTCCTGTCCTGTCCTGTCCTGTCCTGTCCTGTCCTGTCCTGTCCTGTCCTGTAGCATACTGAATAACTAACTGCTGGTTCCTCACACCTGTCCTGTCCTGTCCTGTCCTGTCCTGTAGCATACTGAATAACTACCTGCTGGCACCTCATACCTGTCCTGTCCTGTCCTGTCCTGTCCTGTAGCATACTGAATAACTTCAACAATATAGTGATCGTAACGATGACCATCTCTTCAGAACACCAGACACCAGGTCTCTCATCGGACACCAGACACCAGGTCTCTCATCAGAACACCAGACACCAGGTCTCTCATCAGAACACCAGACACCAGGTCTCTCATCAGAACACCAGACACCATGTCTCTCATCAGAACACCAGACACCATGTCTCTCATCAGAACACCAGACACCAGGTCTCTCATCAGAACACCAGACACCAGGTCTCTCATCAGAACACCAGACACCAGGTCTCTCATCAGAACACCAGACACCAGGTCTCTCATCAGAACACCAGACACCAGGTCTCTCATCAGAACACCAGACACCAGGTCTCTCATCAGAACACCAGACACCAGGTCTCTCATCAGAACACCAGACACCAGGTCTCTCATCAGAACACCAGACACCAGGTCTCTCATCAGAACACCAGACACCAGGTCTCTCATCAGAACACCAGACACCAGGTCTCTCATCAGAACACCAGACACCAGGTCTCTCATCAGAACACCAGACACCAGGTCTCTCATCAGAACACCAGACACCAGGTCTCTCATCAGAACACCAGACACCAGGTCTCTCATCAGAACACCAGACACCAGGTCTCTCATCAGAACACCAGACACCAGGTCTCTCATCAGAACACCAGACACCAGGTCTCTCATCAGAACACCAGACACCAGGTCTCTCATCAGAACACCAGACACCAGGTCTCTCATCAGAACACCAGACACCAGGTCTCTCATCAGAACACCAGACACCAGGTCTCTCATCAGAACACCAGACACCAGGTCTCTCATCAGAACACCAGACACCAGGTCTCTCATCAGAACTCCAGACACCAGGTCTCTCATCAGAACACCAGACACCAGGTCTCTCATCAGAACACCAGACACCAGGTCTCTCATCAGAACACCAGACACCAGGTCTCTCATCAGAACACCAGACACCAGGTCTCTCATCAGAACACCAGACACCAGGTCTCTCATCAGAACACTAGACACCAGGTCTCTCATCAGAACACCAGACACCAGGTCTCTCATCAGAACACCAGACACCAGGTCTCTCATCAGAACACCAGACACCAGGTCTCTCATCAGAACACTAGACACCAGGTCTCTCATCAGAACTCCAGACACCAGGTCTCTCATCAGAACACCAGACACCAGGTCTCTCATCAGAACACCAGACACCAGGTCTCTCATCAGAACACCAGACACCAGGTCTCTCATCAGAACACCAGACACCAGGTCTCTCATCAGAACTCCAGACACCAGGTCTCTCATCAGAACACCAGACACCAGGTCTCTCATCAGAACACCAGACACCAGGTCTCTCATCAGAACACCAGACACCAGGTCTCTCATCAGAACACCAGACACCAGGTCTCTCATCAGAACACCAGACACCATGTCTCTCATCAGAACACCAGACACCAGGTCTCTCATCAGAACACCAGACACCATGTCTCTCATCAGAACACCAGACACCAGGTCTCTCATCAGAACACCAGACACCAGGTCTCTCATCAGAACACTAGACACCAGGTCTCTCATCAGAACACCAGACACCAGGTCTCTCATCAGAACTCCAGACACCAGGTCTCTCATCAGAACACCAGACACCAGGTCTCTCATCAGAACACCAGACACCAGGTCTCTCTTGAAAAACTGATTTGATCTCAATGGTTCCAACTGGATAAATCAAGATTCAATAATAATATAGACAGATTTAGATGACTACTACAACCATGTTCTCTTTGTGTTTCAGTGGCTGGCACCCATTTATCTTGATCTGACCCGACATAACATCATGTAATATAACATAACAGTACATTAGACACCACTACAAAACACCACTACAAAACACCACTACAAAACACCACTACAAAACACCACTACAAAACACCACTACAAAACACCACTACAAAACACCACTACAAAACAACACTAATGACAGACAACACTTGACTAAAACTATTACTCCATCGATTCTGTTACACTATGTCTACGCCCCAGATGGTAACCCTTTATCCTACATACTACAGGGCTATGGTCAAAAGGCTAAAGGGTGCCATCTAAGACACAATCTATGTTAAGATTGTCCTTGATCTAAAACCATGTCTTCAACTTAAAGCTTTCAAAGACTTCTGCTAATTTTGTTCTCATTGATCTGACCACACTTTTGTTTTGTTTTCTGTGTTCTATGGTGTGTTGTCTGTGTTCTATGGCGTGTTGTCTGTGTTCTACGGCGTGTTGTCTGTGTTCTACGGCGTGTTGTCTGTGTTCTACGGCGTGTTGTCTGTGTTCTACGGTGTGTTGTCTGTGAAATCTATTATTGTATGCTTTACAGTGTTGTGTAACACCTTGAGAAATGCACTTTACAAATAAAATGTATTATTATTATTATAAACTACATGACAGAAAACAATGTCTTACTGCCTGTTGTAAACTACACGTCACCATGGTTCCCAGTGACAGCAGTAGCATCAGCGTGGTGGGTCCTGTTGACTGCATGATGTTGTCCAGTGCTCCTCAGTCACACATCCAAAACAATGGGTCAATGCAGAGTAGCGCTAGGTAGGTGACACTTCCCAGTTCTAACCACATATGTGCCTCTCTCCACCGGAGACCGCGGTTCAATCCCTGTGTTGTTCCTTCCAACTGTTTCTCCCGCCCGCCTTTCTCCCCTGTCGCTTCACAACTGTCTCAATAAAGTACCAAATAATTGTAAGAAGTAGTGGAATTCAACTGTTCTTGGCACCTCCTTCTCCTCCTCCTCCAGAACTCGGCCCTCGGAGCCCTTATCTCTGAGATTTCAGAGAGAAGAAACTCCCCAAATACCTTCCTCAATTCTGCTTCCTGATCGACTGCCTGCCTGCCTGCCTGCCAGTATGAGTTACAGACTGCAGACTACTCCAGTCAAGTTCAATGTGCCTGCTGCTGGTGAGGCAGAATGAGGTAGCTAGTCAAACTAGAACCAACCACCCAACAGTTTTAGAGAGAGGAAGAAGAAGATATGAGAAGATTAGTGTATTGTCCAACGTACACGGATGTCCAATGGAAACTTGTGTCTTCCGTTTTATTCCAAACGGAGGGAAGAGGATTCGATAGAGTAGTTTCAGTAGAGAGAGGGGTTTCAGTAGAGAGAGGGGTTTCAGTAGAGAGAGGGGTTTCAGTAGAGAGAGGGGTTTCAGTAGAGAGAGGGGTTTCAGTAGAGAGAGGGGTTTCAGTAGAGAGAGGGGTTTCAGTAGAGAGAGGGGTTTCAGTAGAGAGAGGGGTTTCAGTAGAGAGGGGTTTCAGTAGAGAGAGGGGTTTCAGTAGAGAGAGGGGTTTCAGTAGAGAGAGGGGTTTCAGTAGAGAGAGGGTTTCAGTAGAGAGAGGGGTTTCAGTAGAGAGAGGGGTTTCAGTAGAGAGGGGTTTCAGTAGAGAGAGGGGTTTCAGTAGAGAGGGGTTTCAGTAGAGAGAGGGTTTCAGTAGAGAGGGGTTTCAGTAGAGAGAGGGGTTTCAGTAGAGAGGGGTTTCAGTAGAGAGAGGGGTTTCAGTAGAGAGGGGGTTTCAGTAGAGAGGGGTTTCAGTAGAGAGAGGGTTTCAGTAGAGAGAGGGGTTTCAGTAGAGAGGGGGTTTCAGTAGAGAGGGGTTTCAGTAGAGAGAGGGTTTCAGTAGAGAGGGGGTTTCAGTAGAGAGAGGGGTTTGCAGTAGAGAGGGGGTTTCAGTAGAGAGGGGTTTCAGTAGAGAGGGGTTTCAGTAGAGGGGGGTTTCAGTAGAAGGGGGTTTCAGTAGAGAGGGGTTTCAGTAGAGAGGGGGGTTTCAGTAGAGAGGGGTTTCAGTAGAGAGAGGGTTTCAGTAGAGAGAGGGGTTTCAGTAGAGAGGGGGTTTCAGTAGAGAGGGGTTTCAGTAGAGAGAGGGGTTTCAGTAGAGAGGGGTTTCAGTAGAGAGAGGGGTTTCAGTAGAGAGGGGGTTTCAGTAGAGAGAGGGGTTTCAGTAGAGAGAGGGTTTCAGTAGTTTCAGTAGAGAGGGGTTTCAGTAGTTTCAGTAGAGAGAGGGTTTCAGTAGTTTCCAGTAGAGAGAAGGGTTTCAGTAGAGAGAGGGTTTCAGTAGAGAGAGGGGTTTCAGTAGAGAGAGGGTTTCAGTAGAGAGAGGGGGTTTCAATAGAGAGAGGGGTTTCAGTAGAGAGAGGGTTTCAGTAGAGAGGGTTTCAGTAGAGAGGGGTTTCAGTAGAGAGAGGGGTTTCAGTTGAGAGAGGGGTTTCAGTAGAGAGAGGGTTTCAGTAGAGAGAGGGGTTTCAGTAGAGAGAGGGTTTCAGTAGAGAGAGGGGTTTCAGTAGAGAGAGGGTTTCAGTAGAGAGAGGGGTTTCAGTAGAGAGAGGGGTTTCAGTAGAGAGAGGGTTTCAGTAGAGAGAGGGTTTCAGTAGAGAGAGGGGTTTCAGTAGAGAGAGGGGTTTCAGTAGAGAGAGGGGTTTCAGTAGAGAGAGGGGTTTCAGTAGAGAGAGGGGTTTCAGTAGTTTCAGTAGAGAGAGGGGTTTCAGTAGTTTCAGTAGAGAGAGGGGTTTCAGTAGTTTCAGTAGAGAGGGGTTTCAGTAGAGAGAGGGGTTTCAGTAGAGAGAGGGGTTTCAGTAGAGAGGGGTTTCAGTAGAGAGAGGGGTTTCAGTAGAGAGAGGGGTTTCAGTAGAGAGGGGTTTCAGTAGAGAGAGGGGTTTCAGTAGAGAGAGGGGTTTCAGTAGAGAGAGGGGTTTCAGTAGAGAGAGGGGTTTCAGTAGAGAGGGTTTCAGTAGAGAGAGGGTTTCAGTAGAGAGGGGTTTCAGTAGAGAGGGTTTCAGTAGAGAGAGGGGTTTCAGTAGAGAGAGGGTTTCAGTAGAGAGAGGGTTTCAGTAGAGAGAGGGTTTCAGTAGAGAGGGTTTCAGTAGAGAGGGGGTTTCAGTAGAGAGGGGTTTCAGTAGAGAGGGTTTCAGTAGAGAGAGGGGTTTCAGTAGAGAGAGGGGTTTCAGTAGAGAGGGGTTTCAGTAGAGAGGGGTTTCAGTAGAGAGAGGGGTTTCAGTAGAGAGAGGGGTTTCAGTAGAGAGGGGTTTCAGTAGAGAGAGGGGTTTCAGTAGAGAGAGGGGTTTCAGTAGAGAGGGGTTTCAGTAGAGAGAGGGGTTTCAGTAGTTTCAGTAGAGAGGGGTTTCAGTAGTTTCAGTAGAGAGAGGGGTTTCAGTAGTTTCAGTAGAGAGAGGGGTTTCAGTAGAGAGAGGGGTTTCAGTAGTTTCAGTAGAGAGAGGGGTTTCAGTAGAGAGAGGGGTTTCAGTAGTTTCAGTAGAGAGAGGGGTTTCAGTAGTTTCAGTAGAGAGAGGGGTTTCAGTAGAGAGGGGTTTCAGTAGAGAGAGGGGTTTCAGTAGTTTCAGTAAAGAGAGGGGTTTCAGTAGTTTCAGTAGAGAGAGGGGTTTCAGTAGTTTCAGTAGAGAGAGGGGTTTCAGTAGAGAGAGGGGTTTCAGTAGAGAGGGGTTTCAGTAGAGAGAGGGGTTTCAGTAGTTTCAGTAGAGAGGGTTTCAGTAGAGAGAGGGGGTTTCAGTAGTTTCCAGTAGAGAGAGGGGGTTTCAGTAGTTTCAGTAGAGAGAGGGTTTCAGTAGAGAGGGGTTTCAGTAGAGAGAGGGGTTTCAGTAGTTTCAGTAAAGAGAGGGGTTTCAGTAGTTTCAGTAGAGAGAGGGGTTTCAGTAGTTTCAGTAGAGAGGGGTTTCAGTAGTTTCAGTAGAGAGAGGGGTTTCAGTAGAGAGAGGGGTTTCAGTAGTTTCAGTAAAGAGAGGGGTTTCAGTAGTTTCAGTAGAGAGAGGGGTTTCAGTAGTTTCAGTAGAGAGGGGTTTCAGTAGTTTCAGTAGAGAGAGGGGTTTCAGTAGTTTCAGTAGAGAGAGGGGTTTCAGTAGAGAGAGGGGTTTCAGTAGTTTCAGTAGAGAGAGGGGTTTCAGTAGAGAGAGGGGTTTCAGTAGTTTCAGTAGAGAGAGGGGTTTCAGTAGTTTCAGTAGAGAGAGGGGTTTCAGTAGAGAGGGGTTTCAGTAGAGAGAGGGGTTTCAGTAGTTTCAGTAAAGAGAGGGGTTTCAGTAGTTTCAGTAGAGAGGGGTTTCAGTAGTTTCAGTAGAGAGAGGGTTTCAGTAGAGAGAGGGGTTTCAGTAGTTTCAGTAGAGAGAGGGTTTCAGTAGAGAGGGGTTTCAGTAGTTTCAGTAGAGAGAGGGTTTCAGTAGAGAGAGGGTTTCAGTAGTTTCAGTAGAGAGAGGGGTTTCAGTAGTTTCAGTAGAGAGAGGGGTTTCAGTAGAGAGGGGTTTCAGTAGAGAGAGGGGTTTCAGTAGTTTCAGTAAAGAGAGGGGTTTCAGTAGTTTCAGTAGAGAGGGGTTTCAGTAGTTTCCAGTAGAGAGAGGGGTTTCAGTAGAGAGAGGGTTTCAGTAGAGAGGGGTTTCAGTAGAGAGAGGGTTTCAGTAGTTTCAGTAGAGAGAGGGTTTCAGTAGTTTCAGTAGAGAGAGGGTTTCAGTAGATTCAGTAGAGAGGGTTTCAGTAGAGAGAGGGTTTCAGTAGAGAGAGGGGTTTCAGTAGAGAGGGGTTTCAGTAGAGAGAGGGGTTTCAGTAGTTTCAGTAGAGAGAGGGGTTTCAGTGGAGAGAGGGGTTTCAGTAGTTTCAGTAGAGAGAGGGGTTTCAGTAGTTTCAGTAGAGAGAGGGGTTTCAGTAGAGAGAGGGGTTTCAGTAGTTTCAGTAGAGAGAGGGGTTTCAGTAGTTTCAGTAGAGAGAGGGGTTTCAGTAGTTTCAGTAGAGAGAGGGGTTTCAGTAGTTTCAGTAGAGAGAGGGGTTTCAGTAGAGAGAGGGGTTTCAGTAGAGAGAGGGGTTTCAGTAGTTTCAGTAGAGAGAGGGGTTTCAGTTGAGAGAGGGGTTTCAGTAGTTTCAGTAGAGAGAGGGGTTTCAGTAGAGAGGGGTTTCAGTAGTTTCAGTAGAGAGAGGGGTTTCAGTAGTTTCAGTAGAGAGAGGGGTTTCAGTAGTTTCAGTAGAGAGAGGGGTTTCAGTGGAGAGAGGGGTTTCAGTAGTTTCAGTAGAGAGAGAGGGGTTTCAGTAGTTTCAGTAGAGAGAGGGGTTTCAGTAGAGAGGGGTTTCAGTAGTTTCAGTAGAGAGAGGGGTTTCAGTAGTTTCAGTAGAGAGAGGGGTTTCAGTAGAGAGGGGTTTCAGTAGTTTCAGTAGAGAGAGGGGTTTCAGTAGAGAGGGGTTTCAGTAGAGAGAGGGGTTTCAGTAGTTTCAGTAGAGAGAGGGGTTTCAGTAGTTTCAGTAGAGAGAGGGGTTTCAGTGGTTTCAGTAGAGAGGGGTTTCAGTAGTTTCAGTAGAGAGGGGTTTCAGTAGTTTAAGTAGAGAGAGGGGTTTCAGTAGTTTCAGTAGAGAGAGGGGTTTCAGTGGTTTCAGTAGAGAGGGGTTTCAGTAGTTTCAGTAGAGAGAGGGGTTTCAGTAGAGAGGGGTTTCAGTAGTTTCAGTAGAGAGAGGGGTTTCAGTAGTTTCAGTAGAGAGAGGGGTTTCAGTAGAGAGAGGGGTTTCAGTGGTTTCAGTAGAGAGAGGGGTTTCAGTAGTTTCAGTAGAGAGAGGGGTTTCAGTAGTTTCAGTTGAGAGAAGAGTTTCAGGGTCAGAGACTAGAGAGGAGAGTTTGAGAAAAATATTTGTTCCTGACAGGAAGGTCTGAGGACAGGAAGGTCTGAGGACAGGAAGTTCTGAGGATTTCCCCTCCTGAGTAGCCTCCATGATGGAGCGGATATCCTCCCTCCCAACTCAGCTGACTGGACTGGCACTTTGCACCGTTTAACAACAAAATAACGTATTCACTATTACAGAGTAATCACCCATTTAACAACAAAATGATGATAAGAAAGTGAACCAGGGACACTGTGACTTCAGTGTTGGACTCGGTTACATGCACACAATAATGTGATTATTGTGGATAGTCAGATTAATGTAATAGTTTGATTAAAACATTTACATGCTTTGCAAGAAGAACGATTTCCCTAATAATCCTGTTTACATGGACAGGTCTGAATTCAGGCACTCTGATGGCGCTCTGATAACTGCAGATGATCAGCAATCAAAATAAACGTTGTACCCAGCGAACATGTTATTTTTTGGAAGCATATTTGATTCTGACTTCGGACATATAAAGTTTGCACGTGAAAAACGACTTCTAAGACGCATACCTTGTTGTTCCGAACTCACTTCACTTCCGTTAAAGAGGGAGGCTCGCTTGGCTGATGGTAAAGAGGGAGGCTCGCTTGGCTGATGGTAAAGAGGGAGGCTCGCTTGGCTGATGCTAGCACGTGCCCAGATCAAGTAAACAGCTGGAACGCCGATTAAGGTCTTTACACGTCCTAATAAAGATTACTCAGATAACCAGGTGTTTTAATCAGCGTATGCTTACTTCAATTACACGTCCTAATAAAGATTGTTCAGATAACCAGGTGTTTTAATCAGCGTATGCTTACTTCAATTACTCGTCCTAATAAAGATTACTCACATAACCAGGTGTTTTAATCAACGTATGCTTACTTCAATTACTCGTCCTAATAAAGATTACTCAGATAACCAGGTGTTTTAATCAACGTATGCTTACTTCAATTATGGCCGATTTAAGATAAGCAGAGTAAGACGTTTACATGACTATTACATGATCTGCTTACTGCCATAATCCGTTTAATATCGAATTATTACTGTGCATGTAAACGTACTCGATGTTTAATATCAGAGTGCTACACATCTTGAGATGGTAGAGCACGGCGCTTGTAACGCCAGGGTAGTGGGTTCGATCCCCGGGACCACCCATACGTAAAAATGTATGCGCACATGACTGTAAGTCGCTTTGGATAAAAGCGTCTGCTAAATGGCATATTATTATTATTATTATTATTATTATTATTATTATTGAGGTCTCACAATACCTTAATACTGGCACTCTGCTGCATTTAACAGCAAAAATAATTAAATTACTATTACAGAGTAATCATCAGATCTTGTGTGTGTGTTTGTGTGTGTGTGTGTGTGTGGACTGGCACTCAATGATGTGTTTAATTGAAAAATAAACGAACTCACTATTAGGTTGAGTTCCAAATGGCCCCTATTCCCCATGGTGCACTACATAGGCCATACGGAGGGTCCTCGTCCAAATGGGTGTTTTCCACAGAGAATGGGACACCATCTGGGAGAGCTAACTTAACAGTTGAGCTGGACATCTAGAGCAGGTCTGGGCTCTGAACAATGGAGGCTACAGAGCACAGCCTATCTAGGGAACAGATTAACAATTGAGAGTTCAATCAGCATGATATTCAATTGCTTGAACTATGCAAATCAAGACCAAAACATACGATCTGTAATGAATTCAAGGTGGAGACTAGAGAGAGAACTTTTTAACCAAAAGGTGGAGACTAGAGAGTTAATCTTTTGACCAAAAGGTGAAGACTGGTGTCACGCCCTGACCTTGAGAGCTAGTTAGTTTGGTCAGGGTGTGAATTCTAGTTTATCTATTTCTATGTTGGCCGGGTGTGGTTCCCAATCAGAGGCAGCTGTCGATCGTTGTCTCTGATTGGGGATCATGCTTAGGCAGCCATTTTGCCTAACTATGTTGTGGGATCTTGTTTCCGTTTGGCTTGTTGCTGTTAGCATTTAGAACTTCACGTTACGTTGCTTTTGTTATTTTGTCAAGTGTTTATTATTATTAAACATGTACGCATACCACGCTGCACCTTGGTCCAATCCTTTACACAACGAACGTGACAACTGGAGAGAACCTTTTAACCAAAAGGTGGAGACTGGAGAGAGAACCTTTTAAGCAAAAGGTGGCGATGTTATTTCACGCTTAAGAGTACCTGTAATTATGCCAGCTAGCTACCTACCATTCAGCTGTTTTTCTAACCTCATTATCTGAAGCGTTAATGTTAGGTAGTTAGTAGCTACTGTACTCAAAATGTAGCTAGCTTGTTGCTACCTGGATAGCTAACTAAACAACAGCTGGAACGACATAGCTGTAATATTTGGAGATGCTTTCTCTCCGTTGGGACAGACGCGAACTGGCTGAATCGATTCAGTGGCTAGCTTTACACTTAACTGGCTAACAGTAGCTACTAAGGGTAAGATATAACCTACATTTATTTGTTTTGTTTTTACATACTGGTAACCAGAGTCGTTCAAGGGAATTCGGGACATGGGTGACTATTTAAAGTTAGCTTGGCTCTCTCTGTGTGTTTTCGTGCCGTGGGAGGAGGGGTGGTTCGTTGGCAGAGAGCAATGGCTAGCTAGTATGCTAACTATTCTAGCTAACTAACTGGCTGAATAAGTTGACGACTCAAACTGTCAAAACTAACCCAAAACTTTACACAACGTTAGACACGGACACAAATGATCTGTTTGGCGTGTTAACACACTGGTTTGTTGTAACCAAGTATTGGTGCTAAACCGTGTTATTGGAGGCTGGCATGCTAGTTGGCTATGGCGTCATAGGATTCGGTGCCCTGGACGGTTTTCACGGAAGAATATTGTACCAAGTTAGCTAGCTGAATAAACTAAGTTAGTCTATTCCTAGAAAACATTGAACCGCTGTAGTTTACAACAATTATAATTTCTAAAGTGGAAGTTGGGAGAGTTATATTTGAGTGTTTCAGTGAAACGTAAGTGAGGGAGGCCCCGCTCTCTCGCTTTCCCAGATGTTTAGTTCATTTCATTCCGATCTCCTTTGCATTATTGTAGCCTTTTTCTGTAGCCTGTCAACTATGTGTCTGTCTATCCCTGTTCTCTCCTCTCTGCACAGGCCATACAAACACTTCACACCACGGGGCTGCTGCCACTCTAACCTGGTGGTCCCTGCGCGCACGACCCACGTGGAGTTCCAGGTCTCCGGCAGCCTCTGGAACTGCTGTTCTGCGGCCAACAAGGCAGAGTTCATCTCAGCCTATGCTACCCTCCAGTCCCTCGACTTCTTGGCGCTGACGGAAACATAATATAATAATAATAATATGCCTTTTAGCAGACGCTTTTATCCATCATGTGTGCATACATTTTAAGTGGGATCGAACCCACTACCCTGGCATTACAAGCGCCAAGCTCTACCAATTGAGCTACAGATTACCACAGAAAACACTGCTACTTCTACTGCTCTTTCCTCGTCTAACCATGTGTTCTCGCATACCCCGAGAGCATCTGGTCAGCGGGGCGGTGGCACAGGAATCCTCATCTCTCCCATGTGGACATTCTCTCTTTTTCCCCATCTGTCTATCTCCTCATTTGAATCCTTCTCCCTCCGATCTCCTGATTCTGCCTCCTCAACCCTCCTCTCCTCCCTTTCTGCATCCTTTGACTCTCTATGTCCCCTATCCTCCCGGCCGGCACGGTCCTCCCCTCCTGCTGCGTGGCTTGACGACTCATTGCGAGCTCACAGAAGAGGGCTCCGGGCAGCCGAGCGGAAATGGGGGAAAACTAGACTCCCTGCGGACCTGTCATCTTTTCACTCCCTCTTCTCTACATTCTCTTCCTGTTTCCGCTGCTAAAGCCACTTTCTACCATTCTAAATTTCAAGCCTGCCTCTAACCCTAGGAAGCTCTTTGCCACCTTCTCCTCCCTGCTGAATCCTCCTCCTCCTCCCCCTCCCTCATCTCTCTCTGTGGATGACTTCGTCAACCATTTTGAAAAGAAGGTTGACGACATCCGATCCTCATTTATTAAGTCAAATGACACCGCTGGTCCTTCTCACACTGCCCTACCCTATGCTTTGACTTCTTTCTCCCCTCTCTCTCCAGATGAAATCTTGCGACTTGTGACGGCCGGCCGCCCAACAACCTGCCCGCTTGACCCTATCCCCTCTCTTCTCCAGACCATTTCCGGAGACCTTCTCCCTTACCTCACCTTGCTCATCAACTCATCCTTGACCGCTGGCCATGTCCCTTCTGTCTTCAAGAGAGTGAGAGTTGCACCCCTCCTCAAAAAACCTACACTCGATCTCTCCAATGTCAACAACTACAGACCAGTATCCCTTCTTTCTTTTCTTTCCAAAACTATTGAGCATGCCATCTTTAGCCAACTCTCTTGCTATCTCTCTCAGAATGACCTTCTTGATCCAAACCAGTCAGGTTTCAGGACTGGTCATTCAACTGAGACTGCTCTTCTCTGTGTCACGGAGGCTCTCTGCACTGCTAAAGCTAACTCTCTCTCCTCTGCTCTTATCCTTCTAGACCTATCCGCTGCCTTTGATACTGTGAACCATCA
Organism: Coregonus clupeaformis; assembly: GCF_020615455.1. Taxonomy (NCBI): domain Eukaryota; kingdom Metazoa; phylum Chordata; class Actinopteri; order Salmoniformes; family Salmonidae; genus Coregonus; species Coregonus clupeaformis. Next base: position 35,686,703 of record NC_059201.1, on the reverse strand, counting down.
GATCCTCCTCTCCACCCTCTCCGGGTTGGGCATCTCCGGCGCGGCTCACTCTTGGATTGCGCCCTACCTGACAGGTCGCTCCTACCAGGTGGCGTGGCGAGAATCTGTCTCCGTACCACGTGCTCTCACCACTGGTGTCCCCCAGGGCTCAGTTCTAGGCCCTCTCCTATTCTCTCTATACACCAAGTCACTTGGCTCTGTCACATCCTTACATTGTCTCTCCTGTCATTGCTGTGTATGTGACCATGTTTTTTAGTGTGTGTGTGTGTTTTTTGTGTGCGAGTGCGTGCCTCTGTGCGTACAAATGTGACCATGTCTCTCAGTATGGGAAGTGAGTGGAATCCCAGTCAGTCAGTCTCAGTCAGTCTCCCGAGTGGCGCAATGGTCTAAGGCACTGCATCGCAGTGCTAGCTGTGCCACTAGAGATTCTGGTTCGTATCCAGGCTCGGTCGTAGCCGGCCGCGACTGGGGGCGGCGCACAAGACCCATGGGGGCGGCGCACAATTGGCCCAGGGTAGGGGAGGGAATGGCCGGCAGGGATGTAGCTCAGTTGGTAGAGCATGGTGTTTGCAACGCCAGGGTTGTGGGTTCGATTCCCACGGCGGGCCAGTATGAAAAATGTAAAAAAAATATAATGTATGCACTCACTAACTGTAAGTCGCTCTGGATAAGAGCGTCTGCTACATGACTAAAATGTAAATAAACAGAAAGCAGGTGATTTCCAGGCAGAGGCACAAACACAGCCCGTCCTCCGCTTACTGTCCCCAGAGAAACCGGTCTGTCGGGGGGGACTGTGGGGGGGTCTGTCGGGGGGACTGTGGGGTGAAAGGTTTAGTGCTCTACTCTCAATGGTGCGTCCCAAATGGCACCCTATTTCCATTATAGCGCACTACTTTTTTGCACTATATAGTGCCCTATAAAGAGAGAAGGGTGTTATTTGGGAAGCATGTATTTAGCATGTATTTAGCATGTATTTAAATGGGGTGAAAGGCTTCAAACTGGTACTCTACTCTCTGTGCGTTTTTATAAATGTACAACTCTTAAGGACAAATCATAAGCATAAACATTTCGCTGCACCCGCGATAACATCTGCAAAATATGTGTACGCAACCAATAACATTTAGAAGCCCACGATGAGATAATAACCAGGATGAAATTTCGTCCAAATGAAGTTCCCCTTATGTCCCCTGGAGTTGTGCTGGCTGAAAAACACCCTTTTGTTGGAAATACTCAGTTAACAGAGTTTCAGATTCATGGAAAATATGGGTTTTTTCAAGTTTAAGTCTGAGCAATATATATATATATATATATATTCGAGAGAGAAACTGAGGTATGATTCCCAACAATAGAGGCCAAGCTTATTTAATCCTAGTACATGTTGCACTAGAAACTTCTGAGATTCCCTGACTCAACAGGATTGGATGGTTCATCTCAGTACACGTTGTGCTAGAAACTTCTGAGATTCCCTGACTCAACAGGATTGGATGGATAGACCCTTCCGCCCATCTGTCCTGAGGCCTGGGGGCGAGGAGGTGGCCCTCCCATGCTGCCGACATCAGCAGCACTCTGTCCTGTACCAGAGGGAGGGAGCGTGGTGCACTTGGCCTGCAGGCCAAAGCCATGTCCTTTATTGGTGGCCCTCCCATGCTGCCGACATCAGCAGCACTCTGTCCTGTACCAGAGGGAGGGAGCGTGGTGCACTTGGCCTGCAGGCCAAAGCCATGTCCTTTATTGGTGGCCCTCCCATGCTGCCGACATCAGCAGCACTCTGTCCTGCACCAGAGGGAGGGAGCGTGGTGCACTTGGCCTGCAGGCCAAAGCCATGTCCTTTATTGTTGGGAATCACACCTGTCAGCTCTCTCTCATTTCACCTAGCTTACTGTATCAGGGGGGAAACCTATCGAATGTGTTTAGATCTACACAAGTGATTTGTGTAATGGCACAGTTCACCAGAACAGAGCAATAAGAGGAAGTGATGAGGTCAGTTCCAACAATACCGCTGTTCCCTCTCTACTCCCTCTCTGCCCAAAGTCTGCTTCCTCTCTGCTCCATTTTTACATTTTAGTCATTTAGCAGACGCTCTTATCCAGAGCGACTTACAGTTAGTGAATACATATATTTTTATACTGCCCCCCCGTGGGAAACGAACCCACAACCCTGGCGTTGCAAACGCCATGCTCTATCAAATGAGCTACATCCCTGCCGGCCATTCCCTCCCCTACCCTGGACGACGCTGGGCCAATTGTGCGCCGCCCATGAGTCTCCCGGTCGCGGCCGGCTGCGACAGAGCCTGGATTTGAACCAGGATCTCAAGTGGCACAGTTAGCACTGCGATGCAGTGCCTTAGACCACTGCGCCACTCGGGAGTTGAGTTGCTCCCTCTCTGTTCCCTCTCTGCCCACAGTCTGTTCCCCCTCTGTGCCTCCTCTGTGCCTCCTCTGTGCCCCCTCTGTGCCCCCTCTGTGCCTCCTCTGTGCCCCCTCTGTTCCCTCTCTGTTCCCCCTCTGTTCCCCCTCTGTGCCCCCTCTGTGCCCCCTCTGTTCCCCCCTCTGTTCCCCCCTCTGTGCCCCCCTCTGTGCCCCCCTCTGTGCCCCCTCTGTTCCCCCTCTGTGCCCCCCTCTGTGCCCCCTCTGTGCCCCCTCTGTTCCCCCCTCTGTTCCCCCTCTGTGCCCCCTCTGTGCCCCCTCTGTGCCCCCTCTGTGCCCCCTCTCTGTTCCCCCAGGCCTCCATGCAAGGCTGCAGCGGTACCACTTCCTGTTGTTTCTACCCTGCTGACACACATTCCAGGGACTTTTAAAACAACATCACAATATATAATATGGATGTATACTATTTAGCAGCAATTTTACATTAAACATCATTAAATCATTGGTTAAGATCTTTGTTTCCAACACATTCATTCATGTATTTAGTTTTTTCATATACACTGAATGTACAAAACATTAAGAACACCTTCCTAATATTGAATTGTATTAATATTAAATATTTTGTCTTGCCCATTCACCTTCTGAAATGAACACATACACAATCCATGTCTCAAGGCTTAACAATCCTTCTTTACATTTTACATTTACGTCATTTAGCAGACGCTCTTATCCAGAGCGACTTACAGGAGCAATTAGGGTTAAGTGCCTTGCTTAAGGGCACATCGACAGATTTTTCACCTAGTCGGCTCGGGGATTAGAACCAGCGACCTTTCGGTTACTGGCACAACGCTCTTACCCACTAAGCTACCTGCCGCCCTTTAACCTGTCTCCTCCCTTTCATCTACACTGATTGAAATGGATTTAACAGGTGACATCAATAAGGGATCCTAGCTTTCACCTGGATTCACCTGGGTCAGTCTATATCATGGAAAGAGCAGGTGTTCTCAATGTTTTGTATACTCAGTGTATCTACTGTATCACAGAAGCAGAGAAAATATTATAATGTGAAGTCCCTTTAAGTCCCTTGTGACAGTGACCATAGAGTTGGTCAGAGGGAGCCTGTTTTAGCATGGGCAGTGCTATTGAGAACATTTACCAGTCAACTGGGTGGGACTTCCTATCAATCTATGTGCTGTGATAATTGCAATGTTTGCTCTATAACCTGTTAGTTCATATGCCTTGCGACCTAAAGGCCGGGACAATAAGAAGACACAGTGGCAGAATAAATTCAACTAACACCTTTGTTTCATCACAAAACATCTGTCCGGTGAAGTCCACAAAGCATATTGTATGTAAGAAACAGTTACATGACCTACAGCATGGTCAAGAAAGTTAATGTTTCCGACATTTTCGGACCACTAAACAACTATTGATTTAGAACCACAGAGAGTTACCGCAAGTCACAAAGAAAACAGGAGCTGCCTCCACTATTCCAGCACCATTTCAACGTCAACATTTCAACATCATCAAATCATCTCTGCTTAGTCTAATACAGTGACAACTAAAAGATACCAAAAACAATTTAGTCCAATCAACATAAGCTAAATATGATGTGGCTGTCCATGGTTCTGATTTCTGTGTGCGCGCATGTGTGTGTGCTTTCGTGCAAGTAGTAAAACATGTTGACTCATCCTACTACTAGAGAAACACCAATGCCACCCTCCTCTCTTTCATGTTGCCTAAACGGTCTATCACTCTGTCATACAGTACACACTTTTAGTTTCTGTTGTCCTAAGCTACCTGCTTAAAATGCTTGCTCGCTAGCCTAACTTCCATTCATGGACAACGTTAGCTAGTTAACATTAGCCTTCTACATCTAGCTACATATTGAACTTCCGTCCTCTCAGGCCAGGGGGCACAACAATGTATGAATTATTGGTTGGATCAGAATCACCATTATAATCATTGTCCAGTACGGAGAATCAAGTAAAACCACAAGTCCAAATCCCTATCTCCATCCATGGCTAATTTAGGATAGGGACAATTTTAGCTAGCTGGCTAGCTAGCCACCGAAGGACAACACAACGAGATGCAACAGTTCAAGTTGTTTCTATCAATGGGATTTGATAGGAGTGAAGCCAAATCCAAGCTGGCTTCCCTTGACACTTCTTTTTGGGGCGCCAGGACCATTCACAGTTGAGCTCACTCAGTATAGCTCAATGCTAAACTGGTCCTCTGTAGCTCAATTGGTAGAGCATGGCGCTTGTAACGCCAGGGTAGTGGGTTTGATCCCCGGGACCACCCATACGTAAAAATGTATGCACACATGACTGTAAGTCGCTTTGGATAAAAGCGTCTGCTAAATGGCATATTATTATTAATGCTGATTGGCTAATTTTTTAAAATCAAGGGAGGCTAAATACTTGCTGGCTTCCCTTGCATTCCATTCAATGCTACGGGCGGCAACAATATCATATTCGTTTGGGCCAGACAACATCATAAAGATGGCCTACTCGTAGAGAGACAGAGGGGTGAGATACATTCAGCCTCTTGCGAATTGAAGGAAAAATAGGAAACACAGAGAGAAAAGATACATTATTTAATTTATTTTTTAGACTGGCTTTTTTGGCACCCATGAATACATGCCACTGCTTCATATGGGTCAATTAACCTAGGATCACAGAATTCCATCCAGGTCAGCAGGCGGGATCAGCCAATGAATTATACTCCTGAGCAAACACACGCAGTGTGCACCGTTAAATTTTTTTTACCAATAAACTCATGGAAGTAGAAGAAGAAGACTGCTTTAAAATAGAGATAGCCCTCAATGGTGTCACAGATGCTACTACACCGGATATTCCAAAGATGTGTCCTCTATCCAACTCTATGCTAGCCTTAGACCACTGCGCCACTCGAGAGGTTAAAATGTATCCTCTATCCAACTCTATGCTAGCCTTAGACCACTGCGCCACTCGGGAGGTTAAAATGTATCCTCTATCCAACTCTATGCTAGCCTTAGACCACTGCGCCACTCAGGAGGTTAAAATGTGTCCTCTATCCAACTCTATGCTAGCCTTAGACCACTGCGCCACTCGGGAGGTTAAAATGTGTCCTCTATCCAACTCTATGCTAGCACCCAGCCAATAGAACCATGTCGGTGTTGCAATGAAGCACCAGTTCCTCAACGGTCTGTCTGTGAAACACACAATGCTGACTGTCTTACTGACCGGGGGGTTAGGGGTTAGGGGTCGGGGACTGTGCTGACTGTCTTACTGACCGGGGGGTTAGGGGTTAGGGGTCGGGGACTGGGGTGCACACAGAGGACAAAGATTACGTCCCAAATGGTACCCTATTGCCTAGTTAGTGCACTACTTTTCACCAGATCGGGTAGTTCACTATATAGGGAATAGGGTGACATTTGGGACGCTGCCAACCACATTCTGCTGACCAAGAACTCTTTGTGTTTTTAACGTGTTCTACTGATGATGGTTGTTGTTCCTGGTAGAGTAAAGTACATGTTCAGTTCCTTTCCTGTGGTCAAAATGAGTAAGCAAGGTAATGACTGAGGACGCGTTCCAATTGGCACCCTATTCACTGTGTAGTGCACTACTTTGGAAAAGGGGCTGATTCCTACTACACGTGTCCTCAGAAAGTATTCAGACCCCTTGACATATTCCACATTGAACGCCTGAATTCAAAATCGATTAAATATATATTTTTTCTCATCCATCTACACACAACAATACCCCATTATGACAAAGTGAAAACATTTTTTTTTATAGATTTTTGCAAACGTATTTTAAACGAAATACAGTAATATCTCATTTACATATGTATTCACACCCCTGAGTTAGAATCACCTTTGGCAGCGATTACAGCTGTGAGTGAATCTTCCCGGGTAAGTCTCTAAGAGCTTTCCACACCTGGATTGTGCAATGTTTGCCCATTATTCTTTTCAAAATTCTTCAAGCTCTGTCAAATTGGTTGTTGATCATTGCTAGACAACCATTTTCAGGTCTTGCCATAGATTTTCAAGTAGATTTAAGTCCAAATTGTAACTCGGCCACTCAGGAACATTCACTGTCTTCTTGGTAAGCAACTCCAGTGTAGATTTGGCCTTGTGTTTTAGGTTATTGTCCTGCTAAAAGGTGAATTAATCGGCCAGTGTCTGGTGGAAAGCAGACTGAACCAGGTTTTCCTCTAGAATTTTACCTTTGCTTAGCTCCATTCCGTTTCTTTTTTATCCTGAAAAACTCCCCAGTCCTTAATGATTACAAGCATACCCATAACATGATGCAGCCACCACTATGCTTGAAAATATGGAGAGTGGAACTCAGTCATGTGTTATATTGGATTTGCCCAAACATAAGACTTTGTATTCAGGACAAAAAGTTAAATACTTTGCCACATTTTTAGCAGTATTCCTTTAGTGCCTTGTTGCAAACAGGATGCATGTTTTGGAATATTTTTATTCTGTACAGGCTTCTTTCTTTTCAGACTGTCAACTAGGTTAGTATTGTGGAGTAACTACAGCCATTACAGCTCAGTTTTCTCCTATCACAGCCATTACAGAGCCATTAAACTCTGTAACTGTTTTAAAGTCACCATTGTCCTCATGGTGAAATGCCTAAGTGGTTTCCTTCCTCTCTGGCAACTGAGTTAGGAAGGACGCCTGCATTTTTGTAGTGACTGGGTGTATTGATACACCATCCAAAGTGTAATTAATAACTCCACCATGCGGGGGGTGCAGTTTGCCCCTTTGGTCTATTGGTTCCATTGTGCTGGGAACAAGCTCCTCAACTAAGAATTTGAAAGTACCTGACATACCGGTATATACACTGACTGTTTAAAACATTAGGAACACCTTCCTAATATTGACTTCAAAGGAACTTAAATCTGTTGGCTTCAGGCACACATACACAATCCATGTCTCAATTGCCTCGAGGCTTATAAATCCTTCTTTAACCTGTCTCCTGCCCTTCATCTACACTGATTGAAGTGGATTTAACAGGTTACATCAATAAGGGATCATATCTTTCACCTGGATTCACCTGGTCAGTCTATGTCATGGGAAGAGCAGATGTTCATAATGTTTGTACACTCAGTGTATAGCCTAGTTGATTTGATGATGTTTAAATGTTGAAGTTGAGATGGTTCTGGAATAGAGGAGGCAGTGCTCCTGTTGTCTTTGTGCTGACTTGTGGTAACTACGTGGTTCTAAATCAGTCGTAGTTTAGTAAACTGTTGGAAACATTAAGTTGTTTGGCCATGCTGCAGGTCATGTAACTGTTTGTTACATGCAATATGCTTTGTGGACTTCACCAGACAAATGTTGCTCTCCGGTTTTGTGATGAAACAAACGTATGTGTAGTTGAATTTATTCCGCCACTGTGTGACTGTTGTCTTTTTGTTGTCACGGCCTCATTGTATATCACGGTGGCGTATGAATGAATGGGTTATAGAGCAAACAACACAATTATCACAACACAGTAGGTTGTAATATGGCTTTTTGACTGCTGGTCTGGGTTTGCGGCCTCCTTCTCCACCTCCCCCTCTACCTGGTAAGTCAGGGAGGCCTCCTCTCCCCCCTCCCTCCCTCCTCCCTCCCTCCCTCCCCTCCCTCCCTCCCTCCTCTCCCCCTCCCTCCCTCCCTCCCTCCCTCCCCTCCCTCCCCTCCCTCCCCTCCCTCCCTCCCTCCCCTCCCTCCTCTCCCTCCCTCCCCTCCCTCCCTCCCCCCTCCCCCTGACCCATCTCAAAGTATCCAAGTTTCCAGAGGGTCTGGGTCTGCCCATGTGTTTCCCCTCCTGGCTGGGGAGGTCTCCGAGTCTGGGGGGCCTCCACTCCTTCTGCTCCTTCTCCTCCTTCTCCTCCTACTCCTCCTTCTCCTCCTACTCCTCCTTTTCCTCCTACTCCTACTCCTCCTTCTCCTCCTACTCCTCCTACTCCTACAGGGCAGGACAGCAAGGAGGTGAAGGCTGGACAGGAGGTGCAGGGGAAGCACGGTGGTCCCAGGTTGCTGTTGGTCCACGTCTCTGTCCTCTACACAGCAGCAGGGAAACACGTCTGACCTTCATTTAACACCATCCAGAATGATTCATGGTAAAACATACTGAAACAGTAAGCTGTAAGTGAACACAGAAAAGACTGTGAGCACTTTGAGAAGTGTATTTGATTTATTCGATTGGCTGGTTGGATCTTCATTAAAGACTGTAGTGAGTCTGGATTCTGTCACAGTGTTGACCTTACTGAACTGACTACATAGATCACTGGAAGGGTTCAGCGCCTCCTACTGACAAGTCTGGATATATCACTGGCCTCCATTTTAGGTCACATAAGAGAAGGGATTGGTAGGAAGGTTTCTCAGTTATAAACACAAGCTTGAGTGAGTGATCAAATCACATGTCATTAGTCACATACACAGTTTACAGCAGGTATAAAAGGTGCAGCTAAATGCTTGTGTGCAATAACCAGCATCACAGTACAATAACCAGCATCACAGTACAATAACCAACATCACAGTACAATAACCAGCATTACAGTCCAATAACCAGCATTACAGTACAATAACCAGCATTACAGTACTATAACCAGCATTACAGTACAATAACCAGCATTACAGTACAATAACCAGCATTACAGTACAATAACCAGCATTACAGTACTATAACCAGCATTACAGTACAATAACCAGCATTACAGTACAATAACCAGCATTACAGTACAATAACCAGCATTACAGTCCAATAACCAGCATCACAGTACAATAACCAGCATCACAGTACAATAACCAGCATTACAGTCCAATAACCAGCATTACAGTACAATAACCAGCATTACAGTACTATAACCAGCATTACAGTACAATAACCAGCATTACAGTACAATAACCAGCATTACAGTACAATAACCAGCATTACAGTACAATAACCAGCATCACATTACAATAACCAGCATTACAGTACAATAACCAGCATTACAGTACAATAACCAGCATCACATTACAATAACCAGCATTACAGTACAATAACCAGCATTACAGTACAATAACCAGCATTACAGTACAATAACCAGCATTACAGTACAATAACCAGCATTACAGTCCAATAACCAGCATCACAGTACAATAACCAGCATCACAGTACAATAACCAGCATTACAGTCCAATAACCAGCATTACAGTACAATAACCAGCATTACAGTACAATAACCAGCATTACAGTACAATAACCAGCATTACAGTACAATAACCAGCATTACAGTCCAATAACCAGCATCACAGTACAATAACCAGCATCACAGTACAATAACCAGCATTACAGTCCAATAACCAGCATTACAGTACAATAACCAGCATTACAGTACTATAACCAGCATTACAGTACAATAACCAGCATTACAGTACAATAACCAGCATTACAGTACAATAACCAGCATTACAGTACAATAACCAGCATCACATTACAATAACCAGCATTACAGTACAATAACCAGCATTACAGTACAATAACCAGCATCACATTACAATAACCAGCATTACAGTACAATAACCAGCATTACAGTACAATAACCAGCATTACAGTACAATAACCAACATCACAGTACAATAACCAGCATTACAGTACTATAACCAACATCACAGTACAATAACCAGCATCACAGTACAATAACCAGCATTACAGTCCAATAACCAGCATTACAGTACAATAACCAGCATTACAGTCCAATAACCAGCATTACAGTACTATAACCAGCATTACAGTACAATAACCAGCATTACAGTACAATAACCAGCATTACAGTACAATAACCAGCATTACAGTACTATAACCAGCATTACAGTACAATAACCAGCATTACAGTACAATAACCAGCATTACAGTACAATAACCAGCATTACAGTACAATAACCAGCATTACAGTACAATAACCAACATCACAGTACAATAACCAGCATTACAGTACTATAACCAGCATTACAGTACAATAACCAGCATTACAGTACAATAACCAACATCACAGTACAATAACCAGCATCACAGTACAATAACCAACATCACAGTACAATAACCAGCATTACAGTACAATAACCAGCATCACAGTACAATAACCAACATCACAGTACAATAACCAGCATTACAGTACAATAACCAGCATTACAGTACAATAACCAGCATAACAGTACAATAACCAGCATTACAGTACTATAACCAGCATTACAGTACAATAACCAGCATTACAGTACTATAACCAGCATTACAGTACAATAACCAGCATCACAGTACAATAACCAACATCACAGTACAATAACCAGCATCACAGTACAATAACCAGCATCACAGTACAATAACCAACATTACAGTACAATAACCAGCATCACAGTACAATAACCAACATTACAGTACAATAACCAGCATCACAGTACAATAACCAACATTACAGTACAATAACCAACATCACAGTACAATAACCAGCATTACAGTACAATAACCAGCATTACAGTACAATAACCAGCATCACAGTACAATAACCAACATCACAGTACAATAACCAGCATCACAGTACAATAACCTACATTACAGTACAATAACCAACATTACAATAACCAGCATCACAGTACAATAACCAGCATCACAGTACAATAACCAGCATCACAGTACAATAACCAGCATCACAGTACAATAACCAACATTACAGTACAATAACCAGCATCACAGTACAATAACCAGCATCACAGTACAATAACCAGCATTACAGTACAATAACCAACATCACAGTACAATAACCAACATCACAGTACAATAACCAACATTACAGTACAATAACCAGCATCACAGTACAATAACCAGCATCACAGTACAATAACCAGCATCACAGTACAATAACCAACATTACAGTACAATAACCAACATCACAGTACAATAACCAGCATCACAGTACAATAACCAACATTACAGTACAATAACCAACATTACAGTACAATAACCAACATTACAGTACAATAACCAACATCACAGTACAATAACCAGCATTACAGTACAATAACCAGCATTACAGTACAATAACCAGCATCACAGTACAATAACCAGCATCACAGTACAATAACCAGCATCACAGTACAATAACCAACATTACAGTACAATAACCAACATCACAGTACAATAACCAGCATCACAGTACAATAACCAACATTACAGTACAATAACCAGCATCACAGTACAATAACCAACATTACAGTACAATAGCCAACATCACAGTACAATAACCAGCATTACAGTACAATAACCAGCATTACAGTACAATAACCAGCATCACAGTACAATAACCAACATCACAGTACAATAACCAGCATCACAGTACAATAACCTACATTACAGTACAATAACCAACATTACAATAACCAGCATCACAGTACAATAACCAGTATCACAGTACAATAACCAGCATCACAGTACAATAACCAGCATCACAGTACAATAACCAACATTACAGTACAATAACCAGCATCACAGTACAATAACCAGCATCACAGTACAATAACCAGCATTACAGTACAATAACCAACATCACAGTACAATAACCAACATCACAGTACAATAACCAACATTACAGTACAATAACCAGCATCACAGTACAATAACCAGCATCACAGTACAATAACCAGCATCACAGTACAATAACCAACATTACAGTACAATAACCAACATCACAGTACAATAACCAGCATCACAGTACAATAACCAACATTACAGTACAATAACCAACATTACAGTACAATAACCAGCATCACAGTACAATAACCAGCATCACAGTACAATAACCAGCATTACAGTACTATAACCAACATTACAGTCCAATAACCAACATTACAGTACAATAACCAGCATCACAGTACAATAACCAACATTACAGTACAATAACCAGCATCACAGTACAATAACCAGCATTACAGTACAATAACCAGCATTACAGTACAATAACCAGCATCACAGTACAATAACCAACATTACAGTACAATAACCAGCATCACAGTACAATAACCAACATTACAGTACAATAACCAGCATTACAGTACAATAACCAGCATCACAGTACAATAACCAGCATTACAGTACAATAACCAGCATCACGGTACAATAACCAGCATCACAGTACAATAACCAACATCACAGTACAATAACCAGCATCACATTTTACATTTACATTTTCGTCATTTAGCAGACGCTCTTATCCAGAGCGACTTATAAATTGGTGCATTCACCTTATGATAGCCAGTGGGACAACCACTTTACAATATATCTATTTTGGGGTGGGGGGGGTAGAAGGATTACTTTATCCTATCCCAGGTATTCCTTAAAGAGGTGGGTTTTCAAGTGTCTCAGGAAGGTGGTGAGTGACTCCGCTGTCCTGGCGTCATGAGGGAGCTTGTTCCACCATTGGGGTGCCAGAGCAGCGAACAGTTTTGACTGGGCTGAGCGGAAACTGTGCTTCCGCAGAGATAGGGGGGCCAGCAGGCCAGATGTGGATGAACGCAACGCGTGTAGGGACTGATCAGAGCCTGAAGGTACGGAGGTGCCGTTCCCCTCACAGCTCCGTAGGCAAGCACCATGGTCTTGTAGCAGATGCAAGCTTCAACTGGAAGCCAGTGGTGTGTGCGGAGGTGCGGGGTGACGTGAGAGAACTTGGGAAGGTTGAACACCAGACGGGCTGCGGCGTTTTGGATGAGTTGTAGGGGTTTAATGGCACAGGCAGGGAGCCCAGCCAACAGCGAGTTGCAGTAATCCAGACGGGAGATGACAAGTGCCTGGATTAGGACCTGTGCCGCAGAAGAGGTGGTACCATAGGTCCTGAGGCATGGAACAAACGGAGCAGCTGATTGGGTGGGCCTGGCAGGGCCTGGCTCCTCATGCGTACGCCCCTGGTTGCACCACTAGTGTTTAAAATGAAAAGGCACCTGCAAAAGACAATTGTTAATCCATGTTTTTGTGCTGTTGTTCCATTTGTATTGTTGTTTAATTCTGATGCACTCAGGGTGTTGTTACCTGTCATCATTTGAGAGCCACAACGAGTCATTTCCCTTTGCCTGTCGGAACCATGATGAGCAGGCCATGTCTGATTCGCTGTATAGCAGCCTCTGCCTTCCATCAGCCTTCCATCAGCCTTCCATCAGCCTTCCATCAGCCAACCATCAGCCTTCCATCAGCCAACCATCAGCCAACCATCAGCCTTCCATCAGCCAACCATCAGCCTTCCATCAGCCAACCATCAGCCAACCATCAGCCTTCCATCAGCCTTCCATCAGCCAACCATCAGCCTTCCATCAGCCAACCATCAGCCTTCCATCAGCCAACCATCAGCCTTCCATCAGCCTTCCATCAGCCAACCATCAGCCTTCCATCAGCCAACCATCAGCCTTCCATCAGCCAACCATCAGCCTTCCATCAGCCAACCATCAGCCAACCATCAGCCAACCATCAGCCAACCATCAGCCTTCCATCAGCCAACCATCAGCCAACCATCAGCCTTCCATCAGCCAACCATCAGCCTTCCATCAGCCTTCCATCAGCCAACCATCAGCCTTCCATCAGCCAACCATCAGCCTTCCATCAGCCTTCCATCAGCCTTCCATCAGCCAACCATCAGCCTTCCATCAGCCTTCCATCAGCCAACCATCAGCCAAACATCAGCCAAACATCAGCCAACCATCAGCCAAACATCAGCCAAACATCAGCCAACCATCAGCCAACCATCAGCCTTCCATCAGCCTAACAAAGGCTCCAAACTGCATGTCCGGTAGCTCTTGGGCTGTCAATGAGTAGATACTAAGAAATAATCAGTAATATAATATTATTATTACACCCTAATATTACATGAATAAATATGTGGGGAGAAATCTCCCCAAGCTGTTTACAGGCATTTAACATTTTGTATTTTTTGACAACAATCACATCGTAAAAAAAATGAATCCATTTCCAGAAGTAACAGTGGTGGGTGAGCCTCCTATGGGAGCACCGTGGCCGCTTCAGTTACAATGTAGCCAAGCTGCGTCTGTATGCGCCTATGGACTAATGAAAAAGCACAGGATATGTGTATCTTAATAAAACAGCTTTGCTTGGCTTGGTAATATTGATCAATTTAGCCGTTTCTACCCTCATTACATCAAATATGTATGCTGCTTAATTTTAAACATTTTCATGGTGATACTGACATCGCTTCAAACACCCAGAAAAGTCCTTGTTGGAGGAAAAGTGCATTGGAATTGATAAAATGTCATTCTAAAGAATAGAGTAATGACTTGCATTGCTAAATTATATTACACAGCTTTTTAATACAAATCATGATAATCAAATGTAGCCTATTAATAGCTGACTATAGAGAGAGAGCATGCCAACCTATAGGTCCTTCATTAAGACCTACACCATGTCAGGGCCAGTAGAAATTCTGTTCGATTTTTGGCCAACTGGCCCAATCGGGCTAGTGAGAAAAAAAGTTAACGTTGAACCCTGGCGTGTTTCATATGTTGACACGGAGTGGTGGCGCACAGGCTATTTACTGTGCTTTGATTGACGAACAGCAAGCTGGACTAGTTAATAAAAAGATGTCCAACTGACTGAAGAAAGTTGATCTCATACATGTATATCGATGCCATTCACAAATCATACAAGGTAGTTATTTATATGTCCATGGTATCGCAACAGGACAAGTAAATGAAAAATCTTTATTTTAACAGGGAAGACATATTTAGACCTAGGTCTCATTTACAAACGCGCCCTGTATGATACAACATAAATATACACATTATACATACAGTTGAAGTCGGAAGTTTGCATACACTTAGGTTAGTCATTAAAACTCGTTTTTCAACCACTCCACACATGTCTTGTTAACAAACTATAGTTTTTGGCAAGTCGGTTAGGACATCTACTTTGTGCGTGAAACAAGTCATTTTTCCAACAATTGTTTACATACAGATTATTTCAATTATTATTCACTGTATCACAATTCCAATGGGTCAGAATTGTACATACACTAAGTTGACTGTGCCTTTAAACAAGCTTGGAAAATACCAGAAAATGATGTCATGGCTTTAGAAGATTCTGATAGGCTAATTGACATCATTTGAGTCAATTGGAGGTGTACCCGTGGATGTATTTCAAGGCCTACCTTCAAACTCAGTGCCTCTTTGCTTGACATCATGGGAAAATCAAAAGAAATCAGCCAAGACCTCAGAAAAATAATAAATTGTAGACCTCCACAAGTCTGGTTCATCCTTGGGAGCAATTTCCAAACACCTGAAGTCACCATAGTCACCATAGCAACACCCACCCGTAGTATGCGCTCCAGCAGGTATATCTCACTGGTCATCCCCAAAGCCAACACCTCCTTTGGCCGCCATTCCTTCCAGTTCTCTGCTGCCAATGACTGGAACGAACTGCAAAAATCTCTGAAGCTGGAGACTCTTATCTCCCTCACTAACTTTAGGTGTCAGTTGTCAGAGCACCTTACCGATCACTGCACCTGTACACAGCCAATCTGTAATCAGCCCACCCAACTACCTCATCCCCATATTGTTATTTATTTTGCTCATTTGTACCCCAGTATCTCTATTTGCACATCATCTTTTGCACATCTATCATTCCAGTGTTAATACGAAATTGTAATTATTTTGCACTATGGCCTATTTATTGCTGTACCTCCATAATTTACTACATTCGCACACACTGTATATATATTTTCTGTTGTATTTTTGACTGTACGTTTTGTTTATTCCATATGTAACTCTGTGTTGTTGTTTTTATCGCACTGCTTTGCTTTATCTTGGCCAGGTCGCAGTTGTAAATGAGAACTTGTTCTCAACTGGCTTACCTGGTTAAATAAAGGTGAAATAAAATAAAAAATAAAAAAGGTACCACGTTCATCTGTACAAACAGTGCAAATCAATCCCAGAACAACAACAAATGACCTTGTGAAGATGCTGGAGGAAACAGGTACAAAAGTATCTATATCCACAGTAAAAACGAGTCCTATATCGACATAACCTGAAAGGCCGCTCAGCAAGGAAGAAGCCACTGCTCCAAAACCACCATAAAAAAGCCAGACTACGGTTTGCAACTGCACATGGGGACAAAGATCGTACTTTTTGGAGAAATGTCTTCTGGTCTGATGAAACAAACAAAAAAAAATGTGCCATATTTTTTCTATTTTTTAATAATGGATTTAATGGTGCTCCGTGGGATGTTCAAAGTTTCTGATCTTTTTTTATAACCCAACCCTGATCTGTACTTACATTTACATCATTTAGCAGACGCTCTTATCCAGAGCGACTTACAAATTGGTGCATTCACCTTATAGCCAGTGGATTAACCACTTTACAATTGTTTTTTTTTTTTTGGGGGGTAGAAAGATTACTTTATCCTATCCCAGGTATTCCTTAAAGAGGTGGGGTTTCAAATGTCTCCGGAAGGTGGTGAGTGACTCCGCTGACCTGGCGTCGTGAGGGAGCTTGTTCCACCATTGGGGTGCCAGAGCAGCGAACAGTTTTGACTGGGCTGAGCGGGAACTATGCTTCCGCAGAGGAAGGGAGCCAGCAGGCCAGAGGTGGATGAACGCAATGCCCTCGTTTGGGTGTAGGGACTGATCAGAGCCTGAAGGTACGGAGGTGCCGTTCCCCTCACTGCTCCATAGGCAAGCACCATGGTCTTGTAACGGATGCGAGCTTCAACTGGAAGCCAGTGGAGTGTGCGGAGGAGGGGGGTGACGTGAGAGAACTTGGGAAGGATGAACACTAGACGGGCTGCGGCATTCTGGATGAGTTGTAGGGGTTTAATGGCACAGGCAGGGAGCCCAGCCAACAGCGAGTTGCAGTAATCCAGACGGGAGATGACAAGTGCCTGGATTAGGACCTGTGCCGCTTCCTGTGTAAGGCAGGGTCGTACTCTCCGAATGTTGTAGAGCATGAACCTGCACGATCGGGTCACCGCCTTGATGTTAGCGGAGAACGACAGGGTGTTGTCCAGGGTCACGCCAAGGCTCTTCGCACTCTGGGAGGAGGACACAACGGAGTTGTCAACCGTGATGGCGAGATCATGGAACGGGCAGTCCTTCCCGGGAGGAAGAGCAGCTCCGTCTTGCCAGGGTTCAGCTTGAGGTGGTGATCCGTCATCCATACTGATATGTCTGCCAGACATGCAGAGATGCGATTCGCCACCTGGTTATCAGAAGGGGGAAAGGAGAAGATTAGTTGTGTATCGTCAGCGTAGCAATGATAGGAGAGGCCATGTGAGGATATGACAGAGCCAAGTGACTTGGTGTATAGGGAGAAAAGGAGAGGGCCTAGGAACTGAGCCCTGGGGGACACCAGTGGTGAGAGCACGTGGTGCGGAGACAGCTTCTCGCCACGCCACTTGGTAGGAGCGACCGGTCAGGTAGGACGCAATCCAGGAGTGAGCCGCGCCGGAGATGCCCAGCTCGGAGAGGGTGGAGAGGAGGATCTGATGGTTCACAGTATCAAAGGCAGCAGACAGGTCTAGAAGGACAAGAGCAGAGGAGAGAGAGTTAGCTTTAGCAGTGCGGAGAGCCTCCGTGACACAGAGAAGAGCAGTCTCAGTTGAATGACCAGTCCTGAAACCTGACTGGTTTGGATCAAGAAGGTCATTCTGAGAGAGATAGCAAGAGAGTTGGCTAAAGACGGCACGCTCAATAGTTTTGGAAAGAAAAGAAAGAAGGGATACTGGTCTGTAGTTGTTGACATCAGTGGGATCGAGTGTTGTTTTTTGAGAAGGGGTGCAACTCTCACTCTCTTGAAGACGGAAGGGACATAGCCAGCGGTCAAGGATGAGTTGATCAGCGAGGTGAGGTAGGGGAGAAGGTCACCGGAGATGGTCTGGAGAAGAGAGGAGGGGATGGGGTCAAGCGGGCAGGTTGTTGGGCGGCCTGCAGTCACTAGTCGCAAGATTTTATCTGGAGAGAGAGGGGAGAAAGAAGTCAAAGCATAGGGTAGGGCAGTGTGAGCAGGACCAGCAGTGTCATTAGACTTAACAAACGAGGATCGGATGTCGTCAACCTTCTTTTCAAAGTGGTTGACGAAGTCATCCACAGAGAGGGAGGAGGGGTGGGGGTGGGGGGGATTCAGCAGTGAGGAGAATGTGGCAAAGAGCTTCCTAGGGTTAGAGGCAGATGCTTGGAATTTAGAGTGGTAGAAAGTGGCCTTAGCAGCAGAAACAGATGAAGAAAATGTAGAGAGGAGGGAGTGAAAAGATGCCAGGTCGGCAGGGAGTTTAGTTTTCTTCCATTTCCGCTCAGCTGCCCGGAGCTCTGTTCTGTGAGCTCGCAATGAGTCATCAAGCCACGGAGCTGGAGGGGAGGACCGAGCCGGCCGGGAGGATAGGGGACACAGGGAGTCAAAGGATGCAGAAAGGGAGGAGAGGGTTGAGGAGGCAGAATCAGGAGATAGGAGGGAGAAGATTTGAGCAGAGGGAAGAGATGATAGGATGGAAGAGGAGAGAGTAGTGGGAGAGAGAGAGCGAAGGTTGCGGCGGCGCGTTACCATCTGTGTAGGGGCAGAGTGAGTAGTGTTGGAGGAGAGCGAGAGAGAAAAGGATACAAAGTAGTGGTCGGAGACATGGAGGGGAGTTGCAGTGAGATTAGTAGAAGAGCAACATCTAGTAAAGATGAAGTCAAGCGTATTGCCTGCCTTGTGAGTAGGGGGGGACGGTGAGAGGGTGAGGTCAAAAGAGGAGAGGAGTGGAAAGAAGGAGGCAGAGAGAAATGAGTCAAATGTAGACGTAGGGAGGTTGAAATCCCCCAAAACTGTGAAGGGTGAGCCATCCTCAGGAAAGGAACTTATCAAGGCGTCAAGCTCATTGATGAACTCTCCAAGGGAACCTGGAGGGCGATAGATGACAAGGATATTAAGCTTAAATGGGCTAGTGACTGTGACAGCGTGGAATTCAAATGAGGAGATAGACAGATGGGTTAGGGGAAAAATTGAGAATGACCACTTGGGAGAGATGAGGATTCCTGTGCCACCACCCCTCTGACCAGATGCTCTCGGGGTATGCGAGAACACATGGTCAGACGAGGAGAGAGCAGTAGGAGTAGCAGTGTTTTCAGTGGTAATCCATGTTTCCGTCAGCGCCAGGAAGTCGAGGGACTGGAGGGTAGCATAGGCTGGGATGAAGTCAGCCTTGTTGGCAGCAGAACGGCAGTTCCAGAGGCTGCCTGAGACCTGGAAATCCAGGTGTGTGGTGCGTGCAGGGACCACCAGGTTAGAGAGGCAGCAGCCACGCGGTGTGAGGCGTTTGTGTAGCCTGTGCGGAGAGGAGAGAACAGGGATAGGCAGAGGCATAGTTGACAGGCTGTAGCAGATGGCTACAATAATGCAGAGGAGATCGGAATGAAATGAACTAAACATCTGGGAAAGGAGAGAGCAGGGCCTCCCTCACCAAAAAAATATAACTCTCCCAACTTCCACCTCAGAAACTATAATTGTTTCACTGAACCACCCGAATAAAACTCTCCCAACTTCCACTTTAGAAATTAGAATTGTTGTAAACTACAGCGGTTCAATGTTTCAAGGAATAGACTCAACTTACTTTATTCAGCTAGCTAACTATGACGGCATAGCTAACTAGCATGCTAGCATCCAATAACACACAGTTTAGCACCAATACTTGGTTACAACAAACTACCAATAGTGTGTTAACACACTAAACAGATCATTCGTGTCCGTGTCTAGTTCTTTCATAACGCAGCAATAATTAAACGTTGGCTAGCTAGCACAAAGATATTGTATTTAGCTACTACAGTACAGCTAGCTGGTAGTGTTGGCTAGCTAGCAATGGCTGCTGTGTTGACTTTGTTTGAAAAACGGCGTCGCTGCGAACGAATGTAGCTGGCTAAAAGGATATTGTATTTAGTTGCTACCGTTGCTAATAGCTACTCCAGCTAGTCCAGGAGGTGAGTTAGCTAGCTAGCTTCGTGCTACACCCGGCACCGCCGCACCGCCGAATACAAAAGTAACCTACAATAACTACATACAACAACTACCCACAACAGCCCACGATGCCTACCTATAATACCTAGTAATATACAGCCCACGATGCCTACCTATAATACCTAACTACAATCTAAATACATAGTTTAAGCCTTACTCGACAAAGCCCAAGCTATGTATAAAGCCAAACTTACCCGACGCCAGCTGTCTGGGTGGCAGACTGCAATCAGTAGCTGTAATTAAGTACAGCAGCTACCAACCACCTAACGTTAATGCCTCGGATAATGAGGTTAGAAAAACAGCTGAATGGTAGGTAGCTAGCTGGCTCAATTACAGGTACTCTTAAGGTACTCTTAAGCGTGAAATAACATTGGAAACAACTAACCACAGTTGCTAAAAGTTACCAGTAGCTACCCGCTAGCTAGCTAGCTTTGTTGGTCCAAGTAGTGGGTTAGCTAGCCTCGTGCTTCACCGGGGTCCGCCGAATACAATACTTACCTACAATAATTACCTACAATAACCTACAATAACCTACAATAACTACCTAAGTAAGCTACCTATAATACCTAACTACAATACCTACCTACAATCTAAATACATGGTTTAAGCTTTACTCAACACCATATAAGAAGCCAAGCTTACCTCCTGCTAGAGAAAACACAACCTCTCCCTGACCTGTTTGGAGAGCTCCTTGGACTTCATGGTGCCGCTTGCTTGGTGGTGCCCCTTGCTTGGTGGTGTTGCAGACTCTGGGGCCTTTCAGAACAGGTTTAAATATACTGAGATCATGTGACAGATCATGTGACACTTAAATAAAGTCCACCTGTGTGCAATCTAACTAATTATGTGACTTCTGAAGGTAATTGGTTGCACCATATCTTATATAGGGACTTCATGGCAAAGGGGGTGAATACATACACCACTTTTCCGTAAAAAAAATTCATTCCACTTCACCAATTTGGACTATTTTGTCTTTGTCCATTACATGAAATGCAAATAAAAATCAATTTAAATAACAGGTTGTAATGCAACAAAAGGGGGATGAATACTTTTGCAAGGCACTGTACATTACCCTTACCATCATATAATAGGCACTATACATTACCCTTACTGAATATCCATGTGGGCGAGGATATTGGAAATGTAATCAAAGGCTATTGGATGATAACTTGTTTTTAACTCAGACAGAGTAATTTAAAACAGATTTTTTTCCGACATAACATAGGTACAGCAAATCCCCTTATTGTATGGGACACTTTTAAATGTGCCTTTAGAGGCCATGCAATTCAGTACTCATCTCGAAAACAAAAGCAATTTAGGTCAAAAGAGTCCATACTAACAAAGGAAATAGAATGTCTAACAGAACAGATGTATAGCAATAAAAACTGTACCATAGAGGCTCAGAATAAATTACAGGAAAAACAAAAAGAAATGGAGAAACTTATTCAAGAAAGATCAAGTGTAATATATTGTAAAAAATAAAGCAAACTGGATGGAATATGAGGAGAAATGCACCAAATTATTTTTTTATCTTTAACAAAAGAATTTACTGAAACTGGTTGCAAATGACGGAGTCACCCATGATTCACCAAATTCTATTTTGAAGGAGGAAGCAAAATACTTTAAGCATATGTTTTTGTTTCAGTCGCCTCCATCTCCTCTAACTGAAGCTAATTGTAGGGATTTCTTTTCTATTGATAATGTAGAATTAACAGCCATACAGAAAGACTCATGTGAAGGTGAAATTACAGAGGAGGAACTTCTGGATGCAATTAACGACTTTAAGCCCAGGAAAACTCCAGGGTTGGAAGGCATACCAGTCGAGGTATACCAAACCTTTTTTTATATAATCAGAGGACCGTTATTAGCATGTTCTAACCACTCCTATGTGAATGGTAGATTTTCAGACCCTCAAGAAGAAGGTCTGATTTCATTATCACTGAAACAGGATACAAGTGGAAAATATAAAGATCCAGTCCATTTAAAACATTGGAGGCCCCTTACACTTCAGTGTTGTGATGCAATTTCTTTGGGAGAATCTTTATAAAATTGGTTAGAATCATGTATACAGTGGGGAGAACAAGTATTTGATACACTGCCGATTTTGCAGGTTTTCCTACTTACAAAGCATGTAGAGGTCTGTAATTTTTATCATAGGTACACTTCAACTGTGAGAGACTGAATCTAAAACAAAAATCCAGAAAATCACATTGTATGATTTTTTAGTAATTAATTTGCATTTTATTGCATGACATAAGTATTTGATACATCAGAAAAGCAGAACTTAATATTTGGTACAGAAATCTTTCTTTGCAATTACAGAGATCTTACGTTTCCTGTAGGTCTTGACCAGGTTTGCACACACTGCAGCAGGGATTTTGGCCCACTCCTCCATACAGACCTTCTCCAGATCCTTCAGGTTTCGGGGCTGTCGCTGGGCAGTATTTGATCACCTACCAACCAGTAAGAATTCTGGCTCTCACAGACCTGTTAGTTTTTCTTTAAGAAGCCCTCCTGTTCTCCACTCATTACCTGTATTAACTGCACCTGTTTGAACTCGTTACCTGTATAAAAGACACCTGTCCACACACTCAATCAAACAGACTCCAACCTCTCCACAATGGCCAAGACCAGAGAGCTGTGTAAGGACATCAGGGATAAAATTGTAGACCTGCACAAGGCTGGGATGGGTTACAGGACAATAGGCAAGCAGCTTGGTGAGAAGGCAACAACTGTTGGCGCAATTATTAGAAAATGGAAGAAGTTCAAGATGACGGTCAATCACCCTCGGTCTGGGGCTCCATGCAAGATCTAGCTAACGTTATACTGCATCTAAAGTCAAACTGGCGACATCAAAATGATGACAAAAGGTTTTCCTACACATTTTTTGGAATGTCAGAATTTCCAAACCTGTAATGCACTTTTGATTGAATCTTCATCAGCGCTCATTGACGATGCATTGAGTAGAATGCTCAGTCAGACATCAGTCCAAAACGAACGTTCAAAACAATGTTGACGAAACATGCAACCCATGAATAGGTTAATTTGCATAATTTATTTAATTCATCTCATTTATCCAACACAACTATCACACAGCACACAGCAGTCTATTCTGAGAGGGGTTTGTCCTGCTGACCGTTAATTGGCAACAACTCTAAATGCAATCCGTATGTAAATCTACTGCACTATCTACTGCACTATCTACTGTAAATCTACTGCACTATCTACTGTAAATCTACTGCACTATCTACTGCACTATCTACTGCACTATCTACTATACTATCTACTGCACTATCTACTGTAAATCTACTGCACTATCTACTGCACTATCTACTGTACTATCTACTGCACTATCTACTATACTATCTACTGCACTATCTACTGTAAATCTACTGCACTATCTACTGTACATCTACTGCACTATCTACTGTAAATCTACTGCACTATCTACTGTACTATCTACTGTACTATCTACTGCACTATCTACTGTAAATCTACTGCACTATCTACTGTACTATCTACTGCACTATCTACTGTAAATCTACTGCACTATCTACTGTAAATCTACTGCACTATCTACTGTACTGTCTACTGTACTATCTACTGCACTATCTACTGTAAATCTACTGCACTATCTACTGTACTATCTACTGCACTATCTACTGTAAATCTACTGCACTATCTACTGTAAATCTACTGCACTATCTACTGTACTATCTACTGTACTATCTACTGTAATATCTACTGCACTATCTACTGTACTATCTACTGCACTATCTACTGCACTTACTGCACTATCTACTGCACTATCTACTGCACTATCTACTGCACTATCTACTGCACTATCTACTGCGCTATCTACTGCGCTATCTACTGTACTATCTACTGCACTATCTGCTGTTTTTAATGCAATAATGACAGTAGTATCTACTGTATGATTTTGCTGCTGTTTTTAAAGTAATAATGACAGTACTATATACAGTATAATTGTGTTGCTGTTTTTAAAGTAATAATGACAGTAGTATCTACTGTATAATTGTGTTGCTGTTTTTAAAGTAATAATGACAGTACTATATACAGTATAATTTTGCTGCTGTTTTTAAAGTAATAATGACAGTACTATATACAGTATAATTGTGTTGCTGTTTTTAAAGTAATAATGACAGTACTATATACAGTATAATTGTGTTGCTGTTTTTAAAGTAATAATGACAGTACTATATACAGTATAATTGTGTTGCTGTTTTTAAAAGTAATAATGACAGTACTATATACAGTATAATTGTGTTGCTGTTTTAAAGTAATAATGACAGTAGTATATACAGTATAATTGTGTTGCTGTTTTTAAAGTAATAATGACAGTACTATATACAGTATAATTGTGTTGCTGTTTTTAAAGTAATAATGACAGTACTATATACAGTATAATTGTGTTGCTGTTTTTAAAGTAATAATGACAGTACTATATACAGTATAATTGTGTTGCTGTTTTTAAAGTAATAATGACAGTAGTATATACAGTATAATTGTGTTGCTGTTTTTAAAGTAATAATGACAGTACTATATACAGTATAATTGTGTTGCTGTTTTTAAAGTAATAATGATAGTAGTATATACAGTATAATTGTGTTGCTGTTTTTAAAGTAATAATGACAGTACTATATACAGTATAATTGTGTTGCTGTTTTTAAAGTAATAATGACAGTACTATATACAGTATAATTGTGTTGCTGTTTTTAAAGTAATAATGACAGTACTATATACAGTATAATTGTGTTGCTGTTTTTAAAGTAATAATGACAGTACTATATACAGTATAATTGTGTTGCTGTTTTTTAAAGTAATAATGACAGTACTATATACAGTATAATTGTGTTGCTGTTTTTAAAGTAATAATGACAGTACTATATACAGTATAATTGTGTTGCTGTTTTTAAAGTAATAATGACAGTACTATATACAGTATAATTGTGTTGCTGTTTTTAAAGTAATAATGACAGTACTATATACAGTATAATTGTGTTGCTGTTTTTAAAGTAATAATGACAGTACTATATACAGTATAATTGTGTTGCTGTTTTTAAAGTAATAATGACAGTACTATATACAGTATAATTGTGTTGCTGTTTTTAAAGTAATAATGACAGTAGTATATACAGTATAATTGTGTTGCTGTTTTTAAAGTAATAATGACAGTACTATATACAGTATAATTGTGTTGCTGTTTTTTAAAGTAATAATGATAGCAGTATATACAGTATAATTGTGTTGCTGTTTTTAAAGTAATAATGACAGTACTATATACAGTATAATTGTGTTGCTGTTTTTAAAGTAATAATGACAGTACTATATACAGTATAATTGTGTTGCTGTTTTTAAAGTAATAATGACAGTACTATATACAGTATAATTGTGTTGCTGTTTTTAAAGTAATAATGATAGTAGTATATACAGTATAATTGTGTTGCTGTTTTTAAAGTAATAATGACAGTACTATATACAGTATAATTGTGTTGCTGTTTTTAAAGTAATAATGACAGTACTATATACAGTATAATTGTGTTGCTGTTTTTAAAGTAATAATGACAGTACTATATACAGTATAATTGTGTTGCTGTAGAACTATTACATTAACATAATAACACAGTGACCTGCAAAACATCTGAATAAATAAATTGCCTAATTAAAGCACTTTATCAATTCAGGACATCATTACACTCTGACAACATTTAAAGTAGAATCCTTCCTGCATGACTCAAAACAACCCTTGGTAATATTAACCACCACACTACTGCTACGACTAACTCATGAGATTACACACGCCTGGTCTGACCTGTGCACCATGGACCAAAGGGCACTGACAAGTGAAAAACTCGTCTGACATATTACATATCAACATCAGACCAGTGTGTGTGTGTGTGTGTGTGTGTGTGTGTGTGTGTGTGTGTGTGTGTGTGAGTGTGTGTGTGTGTGTGTGTGTGTGAGTGTGTGTGTGTGTGTGTGTGTGAGTTTGTGTGTTTGTCCTTACATATTGGTGGAAGTGCAGAAAGCAGGAAAGGACTTCCGGGGCGGCTACAGGGAATCTGACCAGCAGTGTTTGTAGGTAGACATCCAGTTCCTTCTGCCGTTTGTCTACCAAGCTTTGGAGTTTTTACCGTTTTCTAAAATATCATCTTATTTGGTCTATCTTCTTCTCAGCTGTTAGCTTGGGGGAAGGAAAATAGACGTATACATGTCAATTAAGGTCACAATAAATTGTAGCATAAAAACTAGAATATGACTGTCACTGTTACAATGTAACACATAGAGTTAAGATGTGGCGGCGCTAATAATAATCATCTGGGTGTAATGATACATGCAGTATGTTAATGAGACATGAGAGTCTGATACAATGTAATACAGTATGTTAATGAGACATGACAGTCTGATGCAATGTAATACAGTATGTTAATGAGACATGACAGTCTGATACAATGTAATACAGTATGTTAATGAGACATGACAGTCTGATACAATGTAATACAGTATGTTAATGAGACATGACAGTCTGATACAATGCAATACAGTATGTTAATGAGACATGACAGTCTGATACAATGTAATACAGTATGTTAATGAGACATGACAGTCTGATACAATGTAATACAGTATGTTAATGAGACATGACAGTCTGATACAATGCAATACAGTATGTTAATGAGACATGACAGTCTGATACAATGTAATACAGTATGTTAATGAGACATGACAGTCTGATACAATGTAATACAGTATGTTAATGAGACATGACAGTCTGATACAATGTAATACAGTATGTTAATGAGACATGACAGTCTGATACAATGCAATACAGTATGTTAATGAGACATGACAGTCTGATACAATGTAATACATATGTTAATGAGACACGACAGTCTGATACAATGTAATACAGTATGTTAATGAGACATGACAGTCCGATACAATGTAATACAGTATGTTAATGAGACATGACAGTCCGATACAATGTAATACAGTATGTTAATGAGACATGACAGTCCGATACAATGTAATACAGTATGTTAATGAGACATGACAGTCCGATACAATGTAATACAGTATGTTAATGAGACATGACAGTCCGATACAATGTAATACAGTATGTTAATGAGACATGACAGTCTGATACAATGTAATACAGTATGTTAATGAGACATGACAGTCTGATACAATGTAATACAGTATGTTAATGAGACATGACAGTCTGATACAATGTAATACAGTATGTTAATGAGACATGACAGTCTGATACAATGTAATACAGTATGTTAATGAGACATGACAGTCTGATACAATGTAATACAGTATGTTAATGAGACATGACAGTCTGATACAATGTAATACAGTATGTTAATGAGACATGACAGTCCGATACAATGTAATACAGTATGTTAATGAGACATGACAGTCTGATACAATGCAATACAGTATGTTAATGAGACATGACAGTCTGATACAATGTAATACAGTATGTTAATGAGACATGACAGTCTGATACAATGTAATACAGTATGTTAATGAGACATGACAGTCTGATACAATGTAATACAGTATGTTAATGAGACATGACAGTCTGATACAATGCAATACAGTATGTTAATGAGACATGACAGTCTGATACAATGTAATACATATGTTAATGAGACATGACAGTCTGATACAATGTAATACAGTATGTTAATGAGACATGACAGTCCGATACAATGTAATACAGTATGTTAATGAGACATGACAGTCCGATACAATGTAATACAGTATGTTAATGAGACATGACAGTCCGATACAATGTAATACAGTATGTTAATGAGACATGACAGTCCGATACAATGTAATACAGTATGTTAATGAGACATGACAGTCCGATACAATGTAATACAGTATGTTAATGAGACATGACAGTCTGATACAATGTAATACAGTATGTTAATGAGACATGACAGTCTGATACAATGTAATACAGTATGTTAATGAGACATGACAGTCTGATACAATGTAATACAGTATGTTAATGAGACATGACAGTCTGATACAATGTAATACAGTATGTTAATGAGACATGACAGTCTGATACAATGTAATACAGTATGTTAATGAGACATGACAGTCCGATACAATGTAATACAGTATGTTAATGAGACATGACAGTCTGATACAATGCAATACAGTATGTTAATGAGACATGACAGTCTGATACAATGTAATACAGTATGTTAATGAGACACGACAGTCTGATACAATGTAATACAGTATGTTAATGAGACATGACAGTCTGATACAATGTAATACAGTATGTTAATGAGACATGACAGTCTGATACAATGCAATACAGTATGTTAATGAGACATGACAGTCTGATACAATGTAATACATATGTTAATGAGACATGACAGTCTGATACAATGTAATACAGTATGTTAATGAGACATGACAGTCCGATACAATGTAATACAGTATGTTAATGAGACATGACAGTCCGATACAATGTAATACAGTATGTTAATGAGACATGACAGTCCGATACAATGTAATACAGTATGTTAATGAGACATGACAGTCCGATACAATGTAATACAGTATGTTAATGAGACATGACAGTCCGATACAATGTAATACAGTATGTTAATGAGACATGACAGTCTGATACAATGTAATACAGTATGTTAATGAGACATGAAAGTCTGATACAATGTAATACAGTATGTTAATGAGACATGACAGTCCGATACAATGTAATACAGTATGTTAATGAGACATGAAAGTCTGATACAATGTAATACAGTATGTTAATGAGACATGACAGTCTGATACAATGCAATACAGTATGTTAATGAGACATGACAGTCTGATACAATGTAATACAGTATGTTAATGAGACATGACAGTCTGATACAATGTAATACAGTATGTTAATGAGACATGACAGTCTGATACAATGTAATACAGTATGTTAATGAGACATGACAGTCTGATACAATGTAATACAGTATGTTAATGAGACACGACAGTCCGATACAATGTAATACAGTATGTTAATGAGACATGACAGTATAATACAATGTAATACAGTATGTTAATGAGACATGACAGTCTGATACAATGTAATACAGTATGTTAATGAGACATGACAGTCCGATACAATGTAATACAGTATGTTAATGAGACATGACAGTCTGATACAATGTAATACAGTATGTTAATGAGACATGACAGTCCGATACAATGTAATACAGTATGTTAATGAGACATGACAGTCCGATACAATGTAATACAGTATGTTAATGAGACATGACAGTCCGATACAATATAATACAGGTTACATGTTGACGATAGTGTCATGGTTTTACATCATAATATTATGCATTATTCATGTCACTCACTTTCTCATGCAGATCACGGAAATCACTGTAGCGATGCTTTATCATCCACTTGTGGTCCCCGACTGTCACCTCAATGATGGTACACCTGGAGAATAAATACATATTCATATGTGGTCCTCTGTTGGTCGAGCGTGGAGCGCCAACATCAGGATAGAGGGTTCAATTCCCGGGACTACCCATACGGGAAATGCATGTACGCATGACTAAGTCGCTTTGGATAAAACCTTTTGCGGAATTCTATATATTATTATTATTATAGTAGAGGTTATGTACACCTGGACAAGACATGAAGATTCAGGGCAGGTCATGTCAGACACAGGGTCAATCACACTGATCTGTGTTTTCTCTATAGGTTGAATATTACTGAGAGAAGAACCAGAATGTGTGTGTACCTTGCACACCATTATCATGCAAGTTCATGTACGCATCGCTAGTTACATTTTAAATAGCAACTGGCTTTTTAAACTGTAGCAGGCATGCAGTTGTAATGTTTGGGATTATTTTAGCAAGCTATCTAGTTAAATAACGTTACCACCGATAAATGAGTAATGAGGGTTAGTTATAAAAATCTTTGATGTTACAGTACTTTGATTGCTCGCTAATGTGGGAAATTATTCTCTTATATTTTAGATGTGCTGTTAGCTTAATAAGAAAGCATTAATGATTAAACATAATAGGTTTGTACTGTACTGATATAGACTGTTTAACATAACAAGCTGTGATTCATGTGAGGAACTGTTAGGGAGTAGGATGAGATAAGACAGACACGAACACTGCCTCTTTGTTAGAATGCTCAAGGACTGCAAAAGTGCTGACTCTCTGGACAAGTTATGATGATAACAACTTATGCCTGGCAACAGTGTGCAACAGTGAAGCACCAAGGGGCTGGGACCAGCCTGTGCACCAACGATAGGCTGAGTAAGTCTAAACCACGCTCAGACTCTACTCTGATAGGCCAGCAGGGAGCGGGAACTATCTCTGTCAGAGTATTTAAAGAATAACCTATAACAAATGGTTCAGTTCTCTGTCTGCCCTGCGTGGTATTTCAGTGGACCCGTATATACGAACATCATATTTACCATTGAAGTGTTTTGCATTAATTAAAATACGAGTCTATTTTAGAAGTCGTGTTGCCCTCTTTTGTTCCCAATACCAGATTTGAATTGACGCAACTTATCACTAACGTTATATGTAACGTTACTTGCAAGCTTTACTAGATAAATAGCTAAAACTAGCTAGCTACATCAGCGTGTAATTATCCACGAGCTCCGACCCAACAATGAAAATATTTTTCTCAACGACATCCTCAGGAAATCTGGCCTCATCCATCTTGAAATCACGATATCAAAAAACACAATCATAAGAGAAACGAGTCCGTTTCATTTTAGCTAAGGTCCTCGGGGATGTACAACGCTAGCTAGCTTTCTCCTCCATCTTTGTTGTGACAGACAGCCAGCTGCAGTCTGGTTCAAACCCGGAAAACTTTATGCAAAGCCTCGGATTTATGCTGAGGCCAGTTTGCTAAACAGATCTAGAGGAGCTATCATTTTCCAGCTAGTTCTGTGGACTGTCCTGTTACCAGTGCATGATTTATATTACCAGTGGCAGTGCATGATTTATATTACCAGTGGCAGTGCATGATTTATATTACCAGTGGCAGTGCATGATTTATATTACCAGTGGCAGTGCATGATTTATATTACCACTGGCAGTGCATGATTTATATTACCACTGGCAGTGCATGATTTATATTACCAGTGGCAGTGCATGATTTATATTGCCAGTGGCAGTGCATGAGTTATATTACCACTGGCAGTGCATGATTTATATTACCAGTGGCAGTGCATGATTTAGTAGCCAGCCAATGCTGAATATTTGATAAAGATTAGATTACTTACTTATCCAGCAATAGGTTTATCTAGATCTAGAAATAACTGTATATGTGGATCGTCGAGTTTCTCAACTCTCAACCAGTTCAGAAAGTCATTTTCCAAAATGTGACGGGGGGAATAATGTAATCATTCAACCATTTAACTGGGTGATATAAACTGCATGACAAAATGCTGATGTGGTGTCTGTGCCCACCAGGCCACCACTACATTGTCTCTGATTAATTGGAGGTAATTGATTAATTCCGGAGATATAGCTGTCTGTCCACGTACATATAGCAATGCTTTCTACAGGTCCTCTGTAGCTCAATTGGTAGAGCACGGCGCTTGTAACGCCAAGGTAGTGGGTTCGATCCCCGGGACCACCCATACGTAAAAAATGTATGCGCACATGACTGTAAGTCGCATTGGATAAAAGCGTCTGCTAAATAGCATATTATATTATATTATTATAGGGCATTTGTTTTTTCATTGAGCCAGGGGGCGGGTACCTTATCATGCATGTTTTGACCGTTTGTAAAGCATAGATTGACCATAGCCTAGCCTAATACACAATGCTATTACTGCAACTTTAAAAGCAACACTGCAATGGAGCACATGTGTGCTTTGTCGTGTGATTCCCCCAACTCTCTACTTTGTATTGCAAACAAAGATATTATATAAACACAAATGCTCAATGTAGCCTATGTTTTAACAATCACTGTTTTGGAGGCATGGCTGATGTTGCCAGACCTATTGCTCTATAACCGTATCGGTGTCCATTTGACAGTAGAACATTATAACAATATAACATTGGATCAAGTATTTTTATTTTTTATTCAGTAAACTGGCTACATTGTATCACCAAACTTTCTCATCCAGTGTCTTCACCTGCATTGAACAACAAGATTAACAACAATGTAACAAAGCCCACAGAGATCCAATTCAATTACTATTCTAATTCCTAGTACTATGACAATGTCATAAAAATAACTGGACTAGTCTATTACTAAAAGTTTTTTTTTCTTCTAATTCCCGCTAGATTAGTAGTTTTGATTGTTGTCAAATATTTATTTGCTATTTTCACATAAAATAAGGGGAATTGTCATAAATAAATCGGATTCTAAATATCTATTTATTGGATTTATTTGAAGTTTCGGACATCAGTGAAACATCAAACACCCCCGTGTCTCTAGCTAACAGTCGAACGTTCCTCTTCTATATAAACCTCTCCAGCGCCCGTTCTAGTGAGCGTTTGCAACTGTCACTTCAGTTGGACAAGACACACAAAAAGACGGTAACAAGCAAGCAAGCAAGCTACTAACTAGAATAAGGAATAAACACACCTGCATCTTTCGACTTATTAAGGTGTCTTTATAAAATTGTACTATTTTAGGAAATTAGACAAGAGAAAAGGGGTTTGACAGGCTAGATAGCGCAGCTGTAGCGGCGAGCAGATCAAGCTGCATGTATCAGAGGCGCGCTACCAGGCTATGTACTCTCCAAAGCCAGTGGTCAAGAAAAAAACGAAGATTGTAAAAAGGTAGACTTTTAGGGGTATTCGTGTGGTGATCCACGAACCTATACGAAACCCCATGCAGAGAAATTACTATTGCTACTAGAATGAGAATGTGAAGCTCGGGGAAGCACGTAGCTGCATTTCCAATGCTATTCGAACAAGATATGTTTAGGAAGGGCACGACGACGTGCCAAAGGCGAGTCTGCAGTGACAGATCTGGCTGCAAATACCAACAGAAGGAAGGGCAGCCGGCGAGGAGAGGGGACAACAGCAAGCTTAGTTGGCCTAAGAACGGGAGGAGGCAGCAAGGCTATCGGGGGAAGAGAGGAAGGGTGCACGGGCCTCTTCATCACCATCATCCTCACCACCCCAGACAGTTCTACAGACAGAACCGACCAACACAGAGACCACCTCGTCTGATGACGTCACTGCGTCCTGTCAACATCAAAGGCAACAGAGCGCCAGGTATGAGAGCTCCGAGGAACACCAACCAGTTCCTGATGCATGAAAAATACCAGATGATGCATATGCGGTCGGACTCCGTCGGCACAGACAGTGGGTCTGACTGCGAAACGGATTCCACGGACATGGACTCGTATCTAGGCGTGCTAGAGAACGCAAGGGGCGCCCTCCTCGACAGTCCAGATCTCACAACAACGCCAGCACGGTTCTTCCCCCGAGAACTGGCCAAGTGCCAGCAGTTGCCCTTCTTCAGTTTAGAGGACTTGTACCAAGAGGAGCAGGAGAGTAACAGTATGCAGTATTTCCCGTCAGAAAACGATGTGATGCAGAGTGAAGACTTCATGCAGAAAGACTTCAATGATTTCTGTGACACATTCAGTGGGACCGAGCCACCCATAGACTTGTAAAGCGACCTGGTATGAAATGTAATGTACGTCTATGTTTACATTCAATGGATGTCAGGAGAGAAACTATAGCTCAATTCGACAGGTATCGGTTAATGTGACAATACATGATTGTTTTCTCATACTGTCTGTTTATGGTGTTATTGACAGTGCTGTGTTGGGGGGAGTGGTTAAGTGGGTAGGAGTGAGACCTACGAGCCAATCACATCCGAGCTCGTTGGATTATTCTAAACCATTCTTTGATACGTGTCATTGCCATTATCGGAAACGCTTCGAACAATAAAGAACTGGTTCTTACAATTAATATCTGTCTGTTTCAATCTACTTTTTTTTTTAAAGGCAATTACACGGTTGTATGTTCCAATAAGAAACTGTATATAGGGTGTTCACCCATAAAACGATTAATTCAAGGTTTATACAAACATGTCCAATCAATAGAAAATTCAGTCAGAAAAACAATTGTTCAAATCACATCTCTACCATATATGGTTCAAAAGTTACCAATGATTGTTTAGCATGTTTAGAAAGAATGGAATGTCATCACCTGGCATGATCAAAAAGTGAGTATGGAGGCTCTCTACAGTATGGCTAGGATAAGATTTATTTCGAAGTATATCTTTTTTGTTACATTTATTGTTAGGAGCAGAATGTATTTCATGAACACATTTTAGCTCATAACAACAGGTAGGATGTGTATATGTTCAACACCGAAAAACGGAAAGTGGATTGGTGTTCTAGAATTAGGACTTAGAATACTAGAATGGACATCAACCTTCTTATGACGGGAATAAAGCTCAGGGAGTTGGTTAACCATGATATGCCAGTGCTGTGATAAGATATTGTGTAAAAAAAAAGAGACGAATTAAGAATGTATCTGCATCTGTATGTTTGATAGGTAGCCAGCCAGTTTTAGAGGAATGATTCCATCCATTTTTCAAATGAACTGCCAATATGCCAACATTCAGTTCAAACAATGCAGTCAATCCACAGCCACACACTGGCTGAAATCAGTTGACGATAGGATTTAGACAAGTTGTAAATTAAACAAGTACTGATATTGTATCATATAGCGCTCACAGCTTTCCAAGACAAAAAGCGTACATTTATACAGAAAATGTGTATAAAACCCATATCAACTGTAATAGTAAAATCAGGATTATGACTGTGATTAAACATAACCAACCCTGCTACACCTCTACTGCCATTCATTCCCATTAGACTGGTTTGGATTTCTCCCTGACCAATATGGCTGCCACCCCATTCCGGAACTCTACTGCCATTCATTCCCATTAGACTGGTTTGGATTTCTCCCTGACCAATATGGCTGCCACCCCATTCCGGAACTCTACTGCCATTCATTCCAATTAGACTGGTTTGGATTTCTCCCTGACCAATATGGCTGCCACCCCATTCCGGAACTCTACTGCCATTCATTCCAATTAGACTGGTTTGGATTTCTCCCTGACCAATATGGCTGCCACCCCATTCCGGAACTCTACTGCCATTCATTCCCATTAGACTGGTTTGGATTTCTCCCTGACCAATATGGCTGCCACCCCATTCCGGAACTTTGAGGGTTTATGACGTAGAAATCTTATTAAATTACTATAGGTGTTATTATCTGGAATGCGTTGTAGAATCTACGTGCAGCAACAAAGGAACTAGGTGTGAAGGAAGCGATTGAAATTGAGAGGACAGATTATTCAGACAGACCGATTTAGAACATCATGATACTGGGTATAGGATCACTGTCAAATATCATCATAGCCAAGTACTGTATTTAGCGTCTTCGTGACATGGTTCCCTTGTGTATGTGTGACTGTAGTGTGTTTCCAATCTCCTTAGGGCTGATGTAATCTCTCACTGGTGGGATATTTTTATACTCCAATAAGCACTAGACTAGAGAGCTTGTAAGGAGTAGAACGAGAGGTTGGTAAAGTGCCATCAGAAAGTATTCACACCCCTTGACTTATTCCACATTTTGTTGTGTTACAGCCCTGAATTCAAAATGGATTACTTTTTTCATCTCTCACCCATCTACACACAGTACCCCACAATGACACAGTGAAAACATGTTTTTAGAAATGTTTGCACATTTATTGAAAGTATGAAAATAAAATAAAAAATAAAAATGTATGCACTCACTAACTGTACGTCGCTCTGGATAAGAGCGTCTGCTAAATGACTAAAATGTCAAATGTAATGTAAATACATAAATATCTAATTTACATAAGTATTCACACCCCTGAGTCAATACATGTTAGAATTACCTTTGGCAGCGATCACAGATGTGTGTCTTTCTAGGTAAGTCTCTAAGAGCTTTGCACACCTGGATTTTACAATATTTGCACATTATTCATTTAAAAATTCTTCAAGCTCTGTCATGTTGGTTGTTGATCATTGCTAGACAACCATTTTCAAGTCTTGCCATAGATTTTCAAACCGATATGTGTCAACTGTATCTAGGCCACTCAGGAACATTCAATGTCTTCTTGTTAAGCAACTCCAGTGTATATTTGGCCTTGTGTTCTAGGTTATTGTCCTGCTGAAAGGTGAATTCGTCTCCCAGTGTCTGTTGGAAAGCAGACTGAACCAGATTTTCCTCTAGGATTTTGCCTGTGCTTAGCTCTATTCTGTTTCTTTTTATCCTAAAAAACTCCCTAGTCCTTGCCAATGACAAGCATACCCATGACATGATGCAGCCACCACCATGCTTGAAAATATGAAGAGTGGTACTCAGTGATGTGTTGTGCTGGATTTACCCCAAACACACACACTTTGTATTAAGGACATAAAGTGAATTTCTTTGCCACATTTTTAGCAGTATTACTTTAGTGCTTTATTGCAAACAGGATGCATGTTTTGGAACATTTGTATTCTGTACAGGCTTCATTCTTTTCACTGTCAATTAGGTTAGTATTGTGGAGTAACTACAATGTTGTTGATCAATCCTCAGTTTTCTCCTATCACAGCCATTAAACTCTGTAACTGTTTTAAAGTCACCATTGGCCTCATGGTGAAATCCCTGAGCAGTTTCCTTCCTCTCCGGCAACTGAGTTAGAAAGGAGGCCTGTATCTTTTTAGTGACTGGGTGTATTAATGCAGCATCCAACATGTAATGAAGAACTTTACCATGCTCCCTATCAAATGTCTGCTTTAAATTGTTTTACCCATCTACCAATAGGTGCCCTTCTTTGCATTGGAAAACCTCCATGGTCTTTGTGGTTGAATCTGTGTTTGAAATTCACTGCTCAACTGAGGGACCTTAAAGATAATTGTGTGGGGTACAGAGATGAGGTAGTCATTCAAAAATCATGTAAAACACTATTTCACACAGAGTGAGTCCATGTGACTTGTTAAGCACATTTTTACTCCTGAACTAATTTAGGCTTGCCATAACAAAGGGGTTGAATACTTATTGACTCAAGACATTTCAGCGTTTCATTTTTAACAAATTTGTAAAAATGTCTATATACAATTGCACTTTGACATTATGCGTATGGTGTGTAGCCAGTGACACAAAATCTAAATTTAAATCATTTTAACTTCAGGCTGTAACACAATAAAATGTGGAAAAAGTCAAGGGCTGTGAATACTTTATGAAGGCACTGTAACATCAGTGTTTTATTAGAACTAATCACAAAGTGAGAGAATCAGAGAGAGAGAGAGAGAGAGAGAGAGAGAGAGAGAGAGAGAGAGAGAGAGAGAGAGAGAGAGAGAGAGAGAGAGAGAGAGAGAGAGAGAGACAAAGAGAGAGAGAGACAAAGAGAGAGAGAGAGAGAGAGAGAGAGAGAGAGAAAGAGAGAGAGAGAGAGAGAGAGACAAAGAGAGAGAGAGAGAGACAAAGAGAGAGAGAGAGAGAGAGAGAGAGAGAGAGAGACAAAGAGAGAGAGAGAGAGAGAGAGAGAGAGAGACAGAGAGAGAGAGAGAGAGAGAGAGAGAGAGAGAGACAAAGAGAGAGAGAGAGAGAGAGAGAGAGAGAGAGAGAGAGAGAGAGACAAGAGAGAGAGAGAGAGAGAGAGAGAGAGACAAAGAGAGAGATAGAGAGAAGACAAAGAGAGAGAGAAGACAAAGAGAGAGAGAGAGAGAGACAAAGAGAGAGAGAGAGCAAAGAGAGAGAGAGAGAGAGAGAGAGAGAGAGACAAAGAGAGAGAGAGAGAGAGAGAGAGAGAGAGAGAGAGAGCAAAGAGAGAGAGAGAGAGAGAGAGAGAGAGAGAGAGAGAGAGAGAGAGAGAGAGAGAGAGAGAGAGAGAGAGAGAGAGAGAGAGAGAGAGACAGAGAGAGACTTTAGAGATAAACACATAATAAACTAGTATTCTCCACTCTGGCATTAACTAGATACAGTGAGCTCCAAAAGTATTGGGACAGTGAATTTTTTTGTTTGTTTTGGCTGTACTCCAGCAAATTGGATTTGAAATGATACAATGACTATAGGGTTAAAGTGCAGACTGTCAGCTTTAATTTGAGGGTATTTTCATCCATTTTGGGTGAACCGTTAGGGACATTGCAGCACTTTTTGTGCATGGTCCCCCCATTTTAGGGGACCAAAAGTATTGGGACAAATTAACTTGTGTATTAAAGTAGTCAAAAGTGTAGTATTTGGTCCCATGTTCATAACACGCAATGACTACATCAAGCTTGTGACTCTACAAACTTGTTGGATGCATTTGCTGTTTATTCGGTTGTGTGTCAGGATTATTTTGTGCCCAATAGAAATGAATGATAAATAATGCATTGTGTCATCTGGTATTGAGAAGTTCAGGATGCAAGAGAGCAGTCGACACTCAGCTGGAGATTTGATTTACATTTATTTCAGTATTGGATTCAATGACAGGTGGTACGGACGTAGCCTCTTGTCACGTGAATGACTTCCATAGAAAATCTCTCCGTTTATAATAACGCCCTTCCAATCTCCTTCTGTACCACACAGCTGCTAACCACTCATCCACCACCATATCATCGACCTACAAAGCGTCTGCTAAATGGCATATTAATATGTTATATTATATATTAGCAACAGTGGCCCCCAATCTATCTTGGCACACTGACCTTCTGACCCTAACCCGTGACACCACGAACACAGGGCTTGTCCTTGTCCTCTGTCCACCCTACGTCTTATGAGTTTTACATACATTCATGAATCTTGTATCACAAGTCGTTATATCAGTCACTTTTATTGTAAATAAGAATATAATATGTTTCTGAACACTTCTGCATTAAAGTGGATGCTACCATGGTTACTGATTTTCCTGAATGAATCGTGAATAATGATGAGTGAGAAAGTTACAGACGCACAAATATCATACCCCCAAGACATGCTAACCTCTCACCATTACAATAACAGGGGAGGTTAGCATTTTATATCATACCCCCCAAGACATGCTAACCTCTCACCATTACAATAACAGGAGAGGTTAGCATTTTATATCATACCCCCAAGACATGCTAACCTCTCACCATTACAATAACAGGGGAGGTTAGCATTTCATATCATACCCCCAAGACATGCTAACCTCTCACCATTACAATAACAGGGGAGGTTAGCATTTTATATCATACCCCCAAGACATGCTAACCTCTCACCATTACAATAACAGGGGAGGTTAGCATTTTATATCATACCCCCCAAGACATGCTAACCTCTCACCATTACAATAACAGGGGAGGTTAGCATTTTATATCATACCCCCAAGACATGCTAACCTCTCACCATTACAATAACAAGGGAGGTTAGCATTTCATATCATACCCCCAAGACATGCTAACCTCTCACCATTACAATAACAGGGGAGGTTAGCATTTTATATCATACCCCCAAGACATGCTAACCTCTCACCATTACAATAACAGGGGAGGTTAGCATTTTATATCATACCCCCCAAGACATGCTAACCTCTCACCATTACAATAACAGGGGAGGTTAGCATTTTATATCATACCCCCCAAGACATGCTAACCTCTCACCATTACAATAACAAGGGAGGTTAGCATTTCATATCATACCCCCAAGACATGCTAACCTCTCACCATTACAATAACAGGGGAGGTTAGCATTTTATATCATACCCCCAAGACATGCTAACCTCTCACCATTACAATAACAGGGGAGGTTAGCATTTTATATCATACCCCCCAAGACATGCTAACCTCTCACCATTACAATAACAGGGGAGGTTAGCATTTTATATCATACCCCCAAGACATGCTAACCTCTCACCATTACAATAACAAGGGAGGTTAGCATTTCATATCATACCCCCAAGACATGCTAACCTCTCACCATTACAATAACAGGGGAGGTTAGCATTTTATATCATATTGGGGGGGTATTATATGTATGCCTCTGTAACTTTCTCACTCATCATTATTCATGATTCATTCATGATTATCCGTAACCATGGTAACATCCACATTAAAGTAGAAGTGTTTAGAAACATATTATATTCTTATTTACAATAAAAGTGACTCCAAAATGACACAATACATTATTTATCATTCATTTCTATTGGGCACACAACAATCTGAAACACAACCAAAAAAAACAGCAAATGCATCCAATAAGTTTAAAGAGTCAAAAGCTTGATGTAGTCATTGCGTGCTAGGAATATGGTACCAAATACTACACTTGTGACTACTTTAATACACATAAGTGAATTTGTCCCAATACTTTTGGTCCCCTAAAATGAAGGGACTATGTACAAAAAGTGCTGTAATTTCTAAACGGTTCACCCAGTATCACCCGATACCCTCGAATTAAAGCTGACAGTCTCCACCTTAACCTCATAGTCATTGTATCATTTCAAATCCAAAGTGCTGGAGCACAGGGCCAAAATAACAACATATGTGTCACTGTCCCAATACTGTTGTAGCTCACTGAATATCTGGCATATTCTCAATCAAATGAGACATACGAGTTCTGTAAGGAGTGGAATCAGAGAAAGGTTGGTAGTCAGAACTAACCACACTGTAAGATAACACTAATCTCCCCTCTGGTAGTCAGAACTAACCACACTGTAAAATAACACTAATCTCCCCTCTGGTAGTCAGAACTAACCACACTGTAAGAGAGGACTAATCTCCCCTCTGGCATATTGTAGATATGAACTACATCTATCATGTCTCCGTGAATGGCAGTCCAAACTGTTTTTAGAGTGAGGTGTGCCAGGAATGTAACTCATACCCGTCCTGATTTAAAGGTATTGTCTAACTCCCTTTTGACAAACGACACACACACACACACACACACACACACACACACACACACACACACACACACACACACACACACACACACACACGTACACATACACGTATACACACACACACACACACACACACACACACACACACACACACACACACACACGTACACATACACGTATACACACACACACACACACACACACACACACACACACGTACACATACACGTATACACACACACACACACACACACACAGTCCTTCACTATTGTAGCCAGGTTATAAATGTATTCCAGATCAGGCCCAGTGACCCTCTTAGTAAACAGACGGCTGAGAGAAGCATTGTACTGGCCTCCCTGCCTGGCCCTAGAGCTGTCCTCCCTGCCTGGCCCTAGAGCTGGCCTCCCTGCCTGGCCCTAGAGCTGGCCTCCCTGCCTGGCCCTAGAGCTGGCCTCCCTGCCTGGCCCTAGAGCTGGCCTCCCTGCCTGGCCCTAGAGCTGTCCTCCCTGCCTGGCGCTAGAGCTGGCCTCCCTGTCTGGCCCCAGAGCTGGCCTCCCTGCCTGGCCCTAGAGCTGGCCTCCCTGCCTGGCCCTAGAGCTGGCCTCCCTGTCTGGCCCCAGAGCTGGCCTCCCTGCCTGGCCCTAGAGCTGGCCTGGAGGATTAGGACAGAGAGGGGGAGGTGGGAAGAGGAGAGGAGGAGGGAGGAGAGGGGGGAGAGCTAGAGGGGGAGAGAGGGAAGGGGTAGAGGAGGAGAGGGGAGAGGGGGGAGAGGTGGAGGAGGACAGGGGAGAGGGGAGAGGTGGAAGAGGAGAGAGGGAAGGGGTAGAGGAGGAGAGGGGAGAGGGGGGAGAGGTGGAGGAGGAGAGTGGGGAGAGGTGGAAGAGGAGAGAGGGAAGGGGTAGAGGAGGAGAGGGAGAGGGGGGAGAGGTGGAGGAGGAGAGAGGGAAGGGGTAGAGGAGGAGAGGGAG
Organism: Coregonus clupeaformis; assembly: GCF_020615455.1. Taxonomy (NCBI): domain Eukaryota; kingdom Metazoa; phylum Chordata; class Actinopteri; order Salmoniformes; family Salmonidae; genus Coregonus; species Coregonus clupeaformis. Next base: position 35,644,506 of record NC_059201.1, on the reverse strand, counting down.
CGGGGAGCGGGGCGGGGAGGTGGAGAGAGGGAAGGGTAGAGGAGGAGAGGGGAGCGGGGAGCGGGGGGCGGGGGAGGTGGAAGGAGGAGAGGGGGAAGGGGTAGAGGAGGAGAGGAGGAGAGGGGAGCGGGGGAGGTGGAAGGAGGAGAGAAGAGGGGGCAGGGGGAGGAAGAGAAGGGAGGTGGAGAGTCTCTATCTCTTTCATTGTTACCCAACGCTTAGGTTTACCTCCACTGTACTCATATCCTTCCATATCCTTGTCTGTAAATAATGCCCTGAATCTATTCTACAACGCCTGGAAATCTGCCCCTTTTATTCTCTGTACCCAACGCACCAGAAGACCAGTTCTTAAAGCCTTCAGCCGTATCCTTATTCTATTCCTCCTCTGTTCCTCTGGTGATGTAGAGGTTAACCCAGGCCCTGTAGCCCCCAGTATCACTCATACTCCCCAGGCGCTATCATTTGTTGACTTCTGTAACTGTAAAAGCCTTGGTTTCTTGCATGATAACATCAGAAGCCTCCTCCCCAAGTGTGAGTTATTCACTGCATTAGCACACTCCGCCAACCCTGATGTTCTAGCAGTGTCTGAATCCTGGCTCAGGAAGGCCACCAAAAATTCAGAAATTTCCATCCCGAACTACAACATTTTCCGTCTCGATAGAACTGCCAAAGGGGGCGGAGTTGCAATCTACTGTAGAGATAGCCTGCAGAGCTCTATCATACTATCCAGGTCTGTGCCCAAACAGTTCTACTTCAAAAAATCCACCTTTCCAGAAATAAGTCCCTCACTGTTACCGCTTGCTACAGACCCCCCTCAGCCCCCAGCTGTGCCCTGGACACCATATGTGAACTGATTGCCCCAATCTATCCTCAGAGTTCGTACTGCTTGGTGACCTAAACTGGGATATGCTTATTACCCCAGCCAACCTACAATCTAAACTAGATGCCCTCAATCTCACACAAATTATCAAGGAACCTACCAGGTACAACCCTAAATCCGTAAACATGGGTACCCTCATAGATATCATCCTGACTAATTTACCCTCTAAATACACCTCCGCTGTCTTCAACCAGGATCTCAGCGATCACTGCCTCGTTGCCTGCATCCGTAATGGGTCCGCGGTCAAACGACCACCCCTCATCACTGTCAAACGCTCCCTAAAACACTTTGGTGAGCAGGCCTTTCTAATTGACCTGGCCCGGGTATCCTGGATAGATATTGACCTAAGAACAGATATAGCCTCTGGTTCACCCCAGACTTGACTGCCCTTGACCAGCACAAAAACATCCTGTGGCATACTGCATTAGCATCGAACAGCCCCCGCAATATGCAACTTTTCAGGGAAGTCAGGAACCAATATACACAATCAGTTAGGAAAGCAAAGGCTAGCTTTTTCAAACAGAAATTTGCATCCTGTAGCACTATCTCCAAAAGGTTTTGGGACACTGTAAGGTCCATGGAAAATAAGAGAACCTCCTCCCAGCTGCCCACTGCACTGAGGCTAGGAAACACTGTCACCACCGATAAATCTACGATAATCGAGAATTTCAATAAGCATTTTACTACGGCTGGCCATGCTTTCCACCTGGCTACCCCTACCCCGGCCCCCAGCTCTGCACCCTCCGCTGCAACTTGCCCATTCCCCCGTCGCTTCTCCTTCACCCAAATTCAGATAGCTGATGTCCTGAAAGAGCTGCAAAATCTGGACCCCTACAAATCAGCTGGGCTAGACAATCTGGACCCTTTCTTTCTAAAATTAGCCGCCGAAATTGTCGCAACCCCTATTACTAGCCTGTTCAACCTCTCTTTCGTATCGTCTGAGATCCCTAGAGATTGGAAAGCAGCCGCGGTCATCCCCCTCTTCAAAGGGGGTGACACGCTAGATCCAAACTGTTACAGACCTATATCCATCATGCCCTGCCTTTCGAAAGTATTTGAAAGCCAAGTTAACAAACAGATCACCGACCATTTCGAATCCCACCGTACCTTCTCCGCTATGCAATCTGGTTTCCGAGCTGGTCATGGGTACTCCTCAGCCACGCTCAAGGTCTTAAACGATATAATAACCGTGATCGATAAAAGACAGTACTGTGCAGCCGTCTTCATCGACCTGGCCAAGGCTTTTGACTCTGTCAATCACCGCATTCTTATTGGCAGACTAAATAGCCTTGGTTTCTCAAATGACTGCCTCGCCTGGTTCACCAACTACTTCTCAGATAGAATTAAATGTGTCAAATCGGAGGGCCTGTTGTCTGGACCTCTGGCAGTCTCTATGGGGGTACCACAGGGTTCAATTCTCGGGCCGACTCTTTTCTCTGTGTATATCAATGATGTCGCTCTTGCTGCTGGTGACTCTCAGATCCACCTCTACGCAGACGACACCATTTTGTATACATCTGGCCCTTTATTGGACACAGTGTTAACAAACCTACAAACGAGCTTCAATGCCATACAACACTCCTTCCGTGGCCTCCAACTGCTCTTAAACGCTAGTAAAACTAAATGCATGCTCTTCAATCAAACGCTGATGGCACCCGCCCGCCCGACTAGAATCACTACTCTCGGCGGGTCTGACTTAGAATACAACTACAAATACCTAGGTGTCTGGTTAGACCGTAAACTCTCCTTCCAGACTCACATTAAGCATCTCCAATCCAAAGTTAAATCTAGCTTCCAACACTCTACTCAGCAAATTGGATGTAGTCTATCACAGTGCCATCCGTTTTGTCACCAAAGCCCAATATACTACCCACCATTATGACCTGTACGCTCTCGTTGGCTGGCCCTCACTACATATTCGTTGCCAAAACCACTGGCTCCAGGTCATCTATAATTCACTTCTAGGCAAATCCCCGCCTTATCTTAGCTTATTGGTCACCATAGCAACACCCACCCGTAGTATGCGTTCCAGCAGGTATATCTCACTGGTCATCCCCAAAGCCAACACCTCCTTTGGCCGCCATTCCTTCCAGTTCTCTGCTGCAAATGACTGGAACGAACTGCAAAAATCTCTGAAGCTGGAGACACTTATCTCCCTCACTAACTTTAAGCATCAGTTGTCAGAGCAGCTTACCGATCACTGCACCTGTACACAGCCCATCTGTAATTAGCCCACCCAACTACCTCATCCCCATATTGTTATTTACGTTGTTATTTATTTTTCTCATTTGCACCCCAGTATCTCTATTTGCACATCATCTTCTGCACATCTATCATTCCAGTGTTAATACTAAATTGTAATTATTTTGCACTATGGCCTATTTATTGCCTTACCTCCATAACTTTCTACATTTGCACACACTGTATATAGATTTTATACTGTGTTATTGCCTGTACGTTTTGTTTATTCCATTTGTAACTCTGTGTTGTTGTTGTTTTTATCGCACTGCTTTGCTTTGTCTTGGCCAGGTCGCACTTGTAAATGAGAACTTGTTCTCAACTGGCTTACCTGGTTAAATAAAGGTGAAATAAAAAATAAAAAAATAAAAAATTGAATGGACAAAATGGACAAAATACAATTGGCTACACTTAAACTATAACATCATCCTCAGCTCTGGCATCTTCCCCAATATTTGGAACCAAGGACTGATCACCCCAATCCACAAAAGTGGAGACAAATGTGACCCCAATAACTACTGTAGGATATGCGTCATCAGCAACCTTGGGAAAATTCACTGCATTATCATTAACAGCAGACTCTTACAGTGGGGGAAAAAAAGTATTTAGTCAGCCACCAATTGTGCAAGTTCTCCCACTTAAAAAGATGAGAGAGGCCTGTAATTTTCATCATAGGTACATGTCAACTATGACAGACAAATTGAGAAAATAATTCCAGAAAATCACATTGTAGGATTTTTAATGAATTTATTTGCAAATTATGGTGGAAAATAAGTATATGGTCAATAACAAAAGTTTCTCAGGAAACTAGGAGTATGTCACACGTCACTACTTCACAGGAGAAGCATTTGAACTTAATTTGTAAAAATCAAAATGCATTTTTTGGCAGAAAGGCCTTCTGGAACATGTGAACTTTCATGTGCCTTAATAACAAACTTGTATTCCAGTTTGTTTTGGCTGTGGGTGTTCCTGCCTGTCACTGTGATTCGGTCAGGGGGTAGCCAGTCTCTGAATTGAGATATTAGGAGGCTGACAGCGAAGCCGGGGTAGGGACAGCTTCTGAAGGGCCTCAATATAACTGGAGTATCCTACTAGGATGGTGCGGCACGCTCTGTTCTGAATACGCTCCAGGTCATCAGACTGGCCCTGGGGTCACGCTCTCTTCTGAATACGCTCCAGGTCATCAGACTGGCCCTGGGTCATGATCTGTTCTGAATACGCTCCAGGTCATCAGACTGGCCCTGGGTCATGATCTGTTCTGAATACGCTCCAGGTCATCAGACTGGCCCTGGGTCATGCTCTCTTCTGAATACGCTCCAGGTCATCAGACTGGCCCTGGGTCATGCTCTCTTCTGAATACGCTCCAGATCATCAGACTGGCCCTGGGGTCATGATCTGTTCTGAATACGCTCCAGGTTATCAGACTGGCCCTGGGTCATGATCTGTTCTGAATACACTCCAGGTCATCAGACTGGCCCTGGGTCATGCTCTCTTCTGAATACGCTCCAGGTCATCAGACTGGCCCTGGGTCAGTGAGCTGCGCCAAGCAGGAACAGCATACTTATCCACATGACAGCTAGCATGATCACCTTCAAAAGAGCTGTACACAAATGTAATGTGAGTGTGATTCTGGATGTATGCTAATGGTATGATGTGCTTGTAGCTGTGATTCTGCATGTATGCTAATGGTATGATGTGCTTGTAGCTGTGATTTTGTATGTATGCTAATTATATGATGTGATTGTAGCTGTGATTATGCATGTATGCTAATGATATGATGTGGTTGTTGCTGTGGTTCTGTATGTATGCTAATGCTTTGATGTGCTTATAGCTGTGGTTCTGGATGTATGCTAATGGTTTGATGTGCTTATAGCTGTGGTTCTGTATGTATGCTAATGCTATGATGTGCTTATAGCTGTGGTTCTGTATGTATGCTAATGCTTTGATGTGCTTATAGCTGTGGTTCTGGATGTATGCTAATGCTTTGATGTGCTTGTAGCTGTGGTTCTGTATGTATGCTAATGGTTTGATGTGGTTGTTGTTGCTGTGGTTCTGTATGTATGCTAATGGTTTGATGTGCTTGTAGCTGTGGTTCTGTATGTATGCTAATGCTTTGATGTGCTTGTAGCTGTGGTTCTGTATGTATGCTAATGATATGATGTGGTTGTTGCTGTGGTTCTGTATGTATGCTAATGGTTTGATGTGGTTGTAGCTGTGGTTCTGTATGTATGCTAATGGTTTGATGTGCTTATAGCTGTGGTTCTGTATGTATGCTAATGGTTTGATGTGCTTATAGCTGTGGTTCTGGATGTATGCTAATGCTTTGATGTGGTTGTTGCTGTGGTTCTGTATGTATGCTAATGCTTTGATGTGGTTGTAGCTGTGGTTCTGTATGTATGCTAATGGTTTGATGTGGTTGTTGTTGCTGTGGTTCTGTATGTATGCTAATGCTTTGATGTGCTTATAGCTGTGGTTCTGTATGTATGCTAATGATATGATGTGGTTGTTGCTGTGGTTCTGTATGTATGCTAATGGTTTGATGTGCTTATAGCTGTGGTTCTGTATGTATGCTAATGGTTTGATGTATACAGTCTGTTTCTGGTGTGTTTTTATCTTGTCATTCTTGTGGTTTTTATGTTTTATTGATTCAATGGAACCCAGGACTCCCTGGAAAACACTGGCAATTCTTACTGAGTGGACTATCCTGGCTATTTAAAAAAAACTGAGAAAAAAGGGGGGTAGCTTGAAGGAGGGGCTCGCCCCAACCCTCAACGGGGTAGCTCCAACCGTCATGGGGGTAGCTTGGAGGAGTGGCTCTCCCCAACCCTTGAGGGGGTAGCTCGGAGGAGGGGCTCCCCCCAACCCTCAACGGGGTAGCTCCAACCGTCATGGGGGTAGCTTGAAGGAGTGGCTCGCCCCAACCCTCGAGGGGGTAGCTCGGAGGAGGGGCTCCCCCCAACCCTCAACGGGGTAGCTCCAACCGTCATGGGGGTAGCTTGAAGGAGTGGCTCGCCCCAACCCTCGAAGGGGTAGCTCAGAGGAGGGGCTCCCCCCAACCCTCAACGGGGTAGCTCCAACCGTCATGGGGGTAGCTTGGAGGAGGGGCTCCCCCCAACCCTTGAGGGGGTAGCTCCTCAGATGAGGGGCTCGCCCCAACCCTCGAGGGGGTAGCTCGGAGGAGGGGCTCCCCCCAACCCTCGAGGGGGTAGCTCGGAGGAGGGGCTCCCCCCAACCCTCGAGGGGGTAGCTCGGAGGAGGGGCTCGCCCCAACCCTCGAGGGGGTAGCTCGGAGGAGGGGCTCCCCCCAACCCTCGAGGGGGTAGCTCGGAGGAGGGGCTCCCCCCAACAATCGAGGGGGTAGCTCGGAAGAGGGGCTCCCCCCAACCCTCGAGAGGAGATTGTTTTTGTTAGACACATGAAGGGCTTATCTTAGAGGTTTAGCCAACTGAACTGAAAGATTCATTGGGATCAGTTTGCATCCCAAATGGTGCCCTATTCCCTTCCTAGGGTGCCAAATGGTACCCTATTCCCTTCATAGGGTGCCAAATGGTACCCTATTCCCTTCCTAGGGTGCCATTTGGGACTCAGCTCAGTCCCACTGCCACTGACTTCTCTACAACCCAGCTGAAAGCTGGAGTATGTGAACAGCAGAGCAGGCTTATCTGTATCTACATAGGGCAGCAGTCAGAGGGTTTGTTGGTTCACTTCACTGTGGCTGGCTTCACAGCTGGGAAACCTCCTGTTACACATATAGGATGTTGACACGCACCATTCATGTTTGTTTGCAATGAGGATATCTTTCTTTAATTCCTAAATCTATTGCTATTCCAAGTTAAAGGCCTACGATAAGATTACTGGGAATATATTTTTTTTACATTTCAGTGATTAGACTTTACAGTCAGTGAATTCAGTTGTTCAACATAACCTTTTGAAGTTGACCACCTTACCAAAAAGATGTACTTGTGAAGCCATTTAGTGAAAATAATATGACATAAAACTGTCTTGGCAGTACTTGTCGTTCATACTTCATAAATCAATTCAATGAATATATTTTACATTTCAAGCAACAGCAAATGGTGTATCTGGCGAGCCAAATTCCAGGATAACTCCAAACAGCTTTCTTCCTGGCAGATAGAGAAGCAGCCATCTTGACTTTCCAGGATAAAAAAAACCCAGAGCAGCATTTTAGTCTCACCAATTGAATGGCTCCAACTGTTGCGTAATGTCTTATTCATTTGAATTGATGATTCATTTTTCTCATTTAACATAAGTTGCTGATGATCAACTTCCCATAGGAGTGGTTGTATGGCCTATTATATTGCCATTGGCTACTAAGAGAACTGATATGCGCTGACAATAGCTTGATATGGATATATACTCAGGGAAGTGTTTTGTTATTTACTGTCTGAGGATAGACTTCATAGTGCTCGTATTACAGTGGGGGGGACAGGCATGGAAATAGCTAGCACAGTGGGGGATTGGTCAACAAGACTGCCATTTCAGACAAAACCACTGACTTTACTTCAGCCTATAATAGTTACCAGATCTATTCTTCAGCCTATAATAGTTACCAGATCTATTCTTCAGCCTATAGTAGTTACCAGATCTATTCTTCAGCCTATAGTAGTTACCAGATCTATTCTTCAGCCTATAATAGTTACCAGATCTATTCTTCAGCCTATAATAGTTACCAGATCTATTCTTCAGCCTATAATAGTTACCAGATCTATACTTCAGCCTATAATAGTTACCAGATCTATTCTTCAGCCTATAATAGTTACCAGATCTATACTTCAACTCAGAATTGTAAGTTGGGAACACGGGCCTCTTTCTAGAGCTCCGACCTGAAGATCACTGACGTCATCATGATTCGACCTTGTTTTTTACGAAATCCCAGTTGTCTTGAAAGCACCATAAATCCAGAGAATGCAAAACATTGATGGTTGTTATTCTGGTGGAACTAGGAGGGGAGAAGGGAAGGTTGTTATTCTGGTAGCACTAGGAGGGGGAAGGGAAGTGATGGTTGTTATTCTGGTAGCACTAGGAGGGGGAAGGGAAGGGATGGTTGTTATTCTGGTAGCACTAGGAGGGGGAAGGGAAGGGATGGTTGTTATTCTGGTAGCACTAGGAGGGGGAAGGGAAGGGATGGTTGTTATTCTGGTAGCACTAGGAGGGGAGAAGGGAAGGGATGGTTGTTATTCTGGTAGCACTAGGAGGGAGAAGGGAAGGTTGTTATTCTGGTGGAACTAGGAGGGGGAAGGGATGGTTGTTATTCTGGTAGCACTAGGAGGGGGAAGGGAAGGGAAGGTTGTTATTCTGGTAGCACTAGGAGGGGGAAGGGAAGGTTGTTATTCTGGTAGCACTAGGAGGGGGAAGGGATGGTTGTTATTCTGGTGGCACTAGGAGGGGGAAGGGAAGGGAAGGTTGTTATTCTGGTAGCACTAGGAGGGGGAAGGGAAGGTTGTTATTCTGGTAGCACTAGGAGGGGGGAAGGGAAGGGAAGGTTGTTATTCTGGTAGCACTAGGAGGGGGAAGGGATGGTTGTTATTCTGGTAGCACTAGGAGGGGGAAGGGAAGGTTGTTATTCTGGTAGCACTAGGAGGGGGAAGGGAAGGGAAGGTTGTTATTCTGGTGGAACTAGGAGGGGAGAAGGGAAGGGAAGGTTGTTATTCTGGTAGCACTAGGAGGGGGAAGGGAAGGGAAGGTTGTTATTCTGGTAGCACTAGGAGGGGGAAGGGAAGGTTGTTATTCTGGTAGCACTAGGAGGGGGAAGGGATGGTTGTTATTCTGGTGGCACTAGGAGGGGGAAGGGAAGGTTGTTATTCTGGTAACACTAGGAGGGGGAAGGGAAGGTTGTTATTCTGGTAGCACTAGGAGGGGAAGGGAAGGGAAGGTTGTTATTCTGGTAGCACTAGGAGGGGGAAGGGATGGTTGTTATTCTGGTAGCACTAGGAGGGGGAAGGGAAGGTTGTTATTCTGGTAGCACTAGGAGGGGGAAGGGAAGGTTGTTATTCTGGTAGCACTAGGAGGGGGAAGGGAAGGTTGTTATTCTGGTGGAACTAGGAGGGGAGAAGGGAAGGTTGTTATTCTGGTAGCACTAGGAGGGGGAAGGGAAGGTTGTTATTCTGGTAGCACTAGGAGGGAGAAGGGAAGGTTGTTATTCTGGTAGCACTAGGAGGGGGAAGGGAAGGGATGGTTGTTATTCTGGTAGCACTAGGAGGGGGAAGGGAAGGGATGGTTGTTATTCTGGTAGCACTAGGAGGGGGAAGGGAAGGGATGGTTGTTATTCTGGTAGCACTAGGAGGGGGAAGGGAAGGTTGTTATTCTGGTAGCACTAGGAGGGGGAAGGGAAGGGAAGGTTGTTATTCTGGTAGCACTAGGAGGGGGAAGGGAAGGGATGGTTGTTATTCTGGTAGCACTAGGAGGGAGAAGGGATGGTTGTTATTCTGGTAGCACTAGGAGGGGAAGGGAAGGGATGGTTGTTATTCTGGTAGCACTAGGAGGGGGAAGGGAAGGGATGGTTGTTATTCTGGTAGCACTAGGAGGGAGAAGGGAAGGGATGGTTGTTATTCTGGTAGCACTAGGAGGGGAGAAGGGATGGTTGTTATTCTGGTAGCACTAGGAGGGGGAAGGGAAGGTTGTTATTCTGGTGGAACTAGGAGGGGAGAAGGGAAGGGAAGGTTGTTATTCTGGTAGCACTAGGAGGGGGAAGGGATGGTTGTTATTCTGGTGGCACTAGGAGGGGGAAGGGAAGGTTGTTATTCTGGTAGCACTAGGAGGGGGAAGGGAAGGTTGTTATTCTGGTAGCACTAGGAAGGGGGAAGGGAAGGGAAGGTTGTTATTCTGGTAGCACTAGGAGGGGGAAGGGATGGTTGTTATTAAGGTAGCACTAGGAGGGGGAAGGGAAGGTTGTTATTCTGGTAGCACTAGGAGGGGGAAGGGAAGGTTGTTATTCTGGTAGCACTAGGAGGGGGAAGGGAAGGTTGTTATTCTGGTAGCACTAGGAGGGGGAAGGGAAGTGATGGTTGTTATTCTGGTGGCACTAGGAGGGGGAAGGGAAGGGATGGTTGTTATTCTGGTAGCACTAGGAGGGGGAAGGGAAGGGAAGGTTGTTATTCTGGTGGCACTAGGAGGGGGAAGGGATGGTTGTTATTCTGGTAGCACTAGGAGGGGGAAGGGAAGGTTGTTATTCTGGTAGCACTAGGAGGGAGAAGGGAAGGGATGGTTGTTATTCTGGTAGCACTAGGAGGGGGGAAGGGATGGTTGTTATTCTGGTAGCACTAGGAGGGAAGGGAAGGGATGGTTGTTATTCTGGTAGCACTAGGAGGGGGAAGGGAAGGTTGTTATTCTGGTAGCACTAGGAGGGGGAAGGGATGGTTGTTATTCTGGTAGCACTAGGAGGGGGAAGGGAAGGTTGTTATTCTGGTAGCACTAGGAGGGGGAAAGGAAGGTTGTTATTCTGGTAGCACTAGGAGGGGGAAGGGAAGTGATGGTTGTTATTCTGGTAGCACTAGGAGGGGAAGGGAAGGGAAGGTTGTTATTCTGGTAGCATTAGGAGGGGGGAAGGGAAGGGAAGGTTGTTATTCTGGTAGTACTAGGAGGGGGAAGGGAAGTGATGGTTGTTATTCTGGTAGCACTAGGAGGGGGAAGGGATGGTTGTTATTCTGGTAGCACTAGGAGGGGGAAGGGGAGGGATGGTTGTTATTCTGGTAGCACTAGGAGGGGGAAGGGAAGGTTGTTATTCTGGTAGCACTAGGAGGGGGAAGGTAAGGGATGGTTGTTATTCTGGTAGCACTAGGAGGGGGAAGGGATGGTTGTTATTCTGGTAGCACTAGGAGGGGAGAAGGGAAGGTTGTTATTCTGGTAGCACTAGGAGGGGGAAGGGAAGGTTGTTATTCTGGTAGCACTAGGAGGGGAGAAGGGAAGGGATGGTTGTTATTCTGGTAGCACTAGGAGGGGGAAGGGAAGGGATGGTTGTTATTCTGGTAGCACTAGGAGGGGAAGGGAAGGTTGTTATTCTGGTAGCACTAGGAGGGGGAAGGAAGGGATGGTTGTTATTCTGGTAGCACTAGGAGGGGGAAGGGAAGGTTGTTATTCTGGTAGCACTAAGAGGGGGAAGGGAAGGGATGGTTGTTATTCTGGTAGCACTAGGAGGGGGAAGGGAAGGGAAGGTTGTTATTCTGGTAGCATTAGGAGGGGGAAGGGAAGGTTGTTATTCTGGTAGCACTAGGAGGGGGAAGGGAAGGGAAGGTTGTTATTCTGGTAGCACTAGGAGGGGGAAGGGAAGGGATGGTTGTTATTCTGGTAGCACTAGGAGGGGAGAAGGGATGGTTGTTATTCTGGTAGCACTAGGAGGGGGAAGGGAAGGGATGGTTGTTATTCTGGTAGCACTAGGAGGGGGAAGGGAAGGGATGGTTGTTATTCTGGTAGCACTAGGAGGGAGAAGGGAAGGGATGGTTGTTATTCTGGTAGCACTAGGAGGGGAGAAGGGATGGTTGTTATTCTGGTAGCACTAGGAGGGGGAAGGGAAGGTTGTTATTCTGGTGGAACTAGGAGAGGAGAAGGGAAGGGAAGGTTGTTATTCTGGTAGCACTAGGAGGGGGAAGGGATGGTTGTTATTCTGGTGGCACTAGGAGGGGGAAGGGAAGGTTGTTATTCTGGTAGCACTAGGAGGGGGAAGGGAAGGTTGTTATTCTGGTAGCACTAGGAGGGGAAGGGAAGGGAAGGTTGTTATTCTGGTAGCACTAGGAGGGGGAAGGGATGGTTGTTATTCTGGTAGCACTAGGAGGGGGAAGGGAAGGTTGTTATTCTGGTAGCACTAGGAGGGGGAAGGGAAGGTTGTTATTCTGGTAGCACTAGGAGGGGGAAGGGAAGGTTGTTATTCTGGTAGCACTAGGAGGGGGAAGGGAAGGGATGGTTGTTATTCTGGTGGCACTAGGAGGGGGAAGGGAAGGGATGGTTGTTATTCTGGTAGCACTAGGAGGGGGAAGGGAAGGGAAGGTTGTTATTCTGGTGGCACTAGGAGGGGGAAGGGATGGTTGTTATTCTGGTAGCACTAGGAGGGGGAAGGGAAGGTTGTTATTCTGGTAGCACTAGGAGGGGAGAAGGGAAGGGATGGTTGTTATTCTGGTAGCACTAGGAGGGGGAAGGGATGGTTGTTATTCTGGTAGCACTAGGAGGGGGAAGGGAAGGGATGGTTGTTATTCTGGTAGCACTAGGAGGGGGAAGGGAAGGTTGTTATTCTGGTAGCACTAGGAGGGGGAAGGGATGGTTGTTATTCTGGTAGCACTAGGAGGGGGAAGGGAAGGTTGTTATTCTGGTAGCACTAGGAGGGGGAAGGGAAGGTTGTTATTCTGGTAGCACTAGGAGGGGGAAGGGAAGTGATGGTTGTTATTCTGGTAGCACTAGGAGGGGGAAGGGAAGGGAAGGTTGTTATTCTGGTAGCATTAGGAGGGGGAAGGGAAGGGAAGGTTGTTATTCTGGTAGCACTAGGAGGGGGAAGGGAAGTGATGGTTGTTATTCTGGTAGCACTAGGAGGGGGAAGGGATGGTTGTTATTCTGGTAGCACTAGGAGGGGGAAGGGGAGGGATGGTTGTTATTCTGGTAGCACTAGGAGGGGGAAGGGAAGGTTGTTATTCTGGTAGCACTAGGAGGGGGAAGGGAAGGGATGGTTGTTATTCTGGTAGCACTAGGAGGGGGAAGGGATGGTTGTTATTCTGGTAGCACTAGGAGGGGAGAAGGGAAGGTTGTTATTCTGGTAGCACTAGGAGGGGGAAGGGAAGGTTGTTATTCTGGTAGCACTAGGAGGGGAGAAGGGAAGGGATGGTTGTTATTCTGGTAGCACTAGGAGGGGGAAGGGAAGGGATGGTTGTTATTCTGGTAGCACTAGGAGGGGGAAGGGAAGGTTGTTATTCTGGTAGCACTAGGAGGGGGAAGGGAAGGGATGGTTGTTATTCTGGTAGCACTAGGAGGGGGAAGGGAAGGTTGTTATTCTGGTAGCACTAGGAGGGGGGAAGGGAAGGGATGGTTGTTATTCTGGTAGCACTAGGAGGGGGAAGGGTAGGTTGTTATTCTGGTAGCACTAGGAGGGGAGAAGGGATGGTTGTTATTCTGGTAGCACTAGGAGGGGGAAGGGAAGGTTGTTATTCTGGTGGCACTAGGAGGGGGAAGGGAAGTGATGGTTGTTATTCTGGTAGCACTAGGAGGGGGAAGGGATGGTTGTTATTCTGGTAGCACTAGGAGGGGGAAGGGAAGGTTGTTATTCTGGTAGCACTAGGAGGGGGAAGGGAAGGGATGGTTGTTATTCTGGTAGCACTAGGAGGGGAGAAGGGATGGTTGTTATTCTGGTAGCACTAGGAGGGGGAAGGGAAGGGATGGTTGTTATTCTGGTAGCACTAGGAGGGGGAAGGGAAGGGATGGTTGTTATTCTGGTAGCACTAGGAGGGGGAAGGGAAGGGATGGTTGTTATTCTGGTAGCACTAGGAGGGGAAGGGAAGTGATGGTTGTTATTCTGGTAGCACTAGGAGGGGAAGGGAAGGGATGGTTGTTATTCTGGTAGCACTAGGAGGGGAAGGGAAGGTTGTTATTCTGGTAGCACTAGGAGGGGAAGGGAAGGTTGTTATTCTGGTAGCACTAGGAGGGGGAAAGGAAGTGATGGTTGTTATTCTGGTAGCACTAGGAGGGGGAAGGGAAGGTTGTTATTCTGGTAGCACTAGGAGGGGGAAGGGATGGTTGTTATTCTGGTAGCACTAGGAGGGGGAAGGGAAGGTTGTATTCTGGTAGCACTAGGAGGGGGAGGGAAGGGATGGTTGTTATTCTGGTAGCACTAGGAGGGGGAAGGGAAGGGATGGTTGTTATTCTGGTAGCACTAGGAGGGGGAAGGGAAGGGAATGTTGTTATTCTGGTAGCACCCAGAGGGGGAAGGGAAGTGATGGTTGTTATTCTGGTAGCACTAGGAGGGGGAAGGGAAGGTTGTTATTCTGGTAGCACTAGGAGGGGAAGGGAAGTGATGGTTGTTATTCTGGTAGCACTAGGAGGGGGAAGGGTAGGTTGTTATTCTGGTAGCACTAGGAGGGGGAAGGGAAGGTTGTTATTCTGGTAGCACTAGGAGGGGGAAGGGATGGTTGTTATTCTGGTAGCACTAGGAGGGGGAAGGGATGGGAAGGTTGTTATTCTGGTAGCACTAGGAGGGGGAAGGGAAGGGATGGGATGGTTGTTATTCTGGTAGCACTAGGAGGGGGAAGGGAAGGGATGGTTGTTATTCTGGTAGCACTAGGAGGGGGAAGGGAAGGTTGTTATTCTGGTAGCACTAGGAGGGAGAAGGGAAGGTATGGTTGTTATTCTGGTAGCACCAGGAGGGGGGAAGGGAAGTGATGGTTGTTATTCTGGTAGCACTAGGAGGGGAAGGGAAGGGATGGTTGTTATTCTGGTAGCACTAGGAGGGGAAGGGAAGGGAAGGTTGTTATTCTGGTAGCACTAGGAGGGGGAAGGGAAGGTTGTTATTCTGGTAGCACTAGGAGGGGGAAGGGATGGTTGTTATTCTGGTAGCACTAGGAGGGGGAAGGGAAGGGAAGGTTGTTATTCTGGTAGCACTAGGAGGGGAGAAGGGAAGGTTGTTATTCTGGTAGCACTAGGAGGGGGAAGGGAAGTGATGGTTGTTATTCTGGTAGCACTAGGAGGGGGAAGGGAAGTGATGGTTGTTTTTCTGGTAGCACTAGGAGGGGGAAGGGAAGGGATGGTTGTTATTCTGGTAGCACTAGGAGGGGGAAGGGAAGGGATGGTTGTTATTCTGGTAGCACTAGGAGGGGGAAGGGAAGTGATGGTTGTTATTCTGGTAGCACTAGGAGGGGGAAGGGATGGTTGTTATTCTGGTAGCACTAGGAGGGGGAAGGGATGGTTGTTATTCTGGTAGCACTAGGAGGGGGAAGGGATGGTTGTTATTCTGGTAGCACTAGGAGGGGGAAGGGATGGTTGTTATTCTGGTAGCACTAGGAGGGGAGAAGGGATGGTTGTTAATCTGGTAGCACTAGGAGGGGAGAAGGGATGGTTGTTATTCTGGTAGCACTAGGAGGGGAAGGGAAGGTTGTTATTCTGGTGGCACTATGAGGGGGAAGGAAGTGATGGTTGTTATTCTGGTAGCACTAGGAGGGGGAAGGGATGGTTGTTATTCTGGTAGCACTAGGAGGGGGGAAGGGAAGGTTGTTATTCTGGTAGCACTAGGAGGGGGAAGGGAAGGGATGGTTGTTATTCTGGTAGCACTAGGAGGGGAGAAGGGATGGTTGTTATTCTGGTAGCACTAGGAGGGGGAAGGGAAGGGATGGTTGTTATTCTGGTAGCACTAGGAGGGGGAAGGGAAGGGATGGTTGTTATTCTGGTAGCACTAGGAGGGGGAAGGGAAGGGATGGTTGTTATTCTGGTAGCACTAGGAGGGGGAAGGGAAGTGATGGTTGTTATTCTGGTAGCACTAGGAGGGGGAAGGGAAGGGATGGTTGTTATTCTGGTAGCACTAGGAGGGGAAGGGAAGGTTGTTATTCTGGTAGCACTAGGAGGGGGAAGGGAAGGTTGTTATTCTGGTAGCACTAGGAGGGGGAAAGGAAGTGATGGTTGTTATTCTGGTAGCACTAGGAGGGGGAAGGGAAGGTTGTTATTCTGGTAGCACTAGGAGGGGGAAGGGATGGTTGTTATTCTGGTAGCACTAGGAGGGGGGAAGGGAAGGTTGTATTCTGGTAGCACTAGGAGGGGGAAGGGAAGTGATGGTTGTTATTCTGGTAGCACTAGGAGGGGGAAGGGAAGGGATGGTTGTTATTCTGGTAGCACTAGGAGGGGGAAGGGAAGGGAATGTTGTTATTCTGGTAGCACCCAGAGGGGGAAGGGAAGTGATGGTTGTTATTCTGGTAGCACTAGGAGGGGGAAGGGAAGGTTGTTATTCTGGTAGCACTAGGAGGGGGAAGGGAAGTGATGGTTGTTATTCTGGTAGCACTAGGAGGGGGAAGGGTAGGTTGTTATTCTGGTAGCACTAGGAGGGGGAAGGGAAGGTTGTTATTCTGGTAGCACTAGGAGGGGGAAGGGATGGTTGTTATTCTGGTAGCACTAGGAGGGGGAAGGGATGGGAAGGTTGTTATTCTGGTAGCACTAGGAGGGGGAAGGGAAGGGATGGGATGGTTGTTATTCTGGTAGCACTAGGAGGGGGAAGGGAAGGGATGGTTGTTATTCTGGTAGCACTAGGAGGGGGAAGGGAAGGTTGTTATTCTGGTAGCACTAGGAGGGAGAAGGGAAGGTATGGTTGTTATTCTGGTAGCACCAGGAGGGGGAAGGGAAGTGATGGTTGTTATTCTGGTAGCACTAGGAGGGGGAAGGGAAGGGATGGTTGTTATTCTGGTAGCACTAGGAGGGGGAAGGGAAGGGAAGGTTGTTATTCTGGTAGCACTAGGAGGGGGAAGGGAAGGTTGTTATTCTGGTAGCACTAGGAGGGGGAAGGGATGGTTGTTATTCTGGTAGCACTAGGAGGGGGAAGGGAAGGGAAGGTTGTTATTCTGGTAGCACTAGGAGGGGAGAAGGGAAGGTTGTTATTCTGGTAGCACTAGGAGGGGGAAGGGAAGTGATGGTTGTTATTCTGGTAGCACTAGGAGGGGGAAGGGAAGTGATGGTTGTTTTTCTGGTAGCACTAGGAGGGGGAAGGGAAGGGATGGTTGTTATTCTGGTAGCACTAGGAGGGGGAAGGGAAGGGATGGTTGTTATTCTGGTAGCACTAGGAGGGGGAAGGGAAGTGATGGTTGTTATTCTGGTAGCACTAGGAGGGGGAAGGGATGGTTGTTATTCTGGTAGCACTAGGAGGGGGAAGGGATGGTTGTTATTCTGGTAGCACTAGGAGGGGGAAGGGGTGGTTGTTATTCTGGTAGCACTAGGAGGGGGAAGGGATGGTTGTTATTCTGGTAGCACTAGGAGGGGAGAAGGGATGGTTGTTAATCTGGTAGCACTAGGAGGGGGAAGGGATGGTTGTTATTCTGGTAGCACTAGGAGGGGGAAGGGAAGGTTGTTATTCCGGTAGAAATAGGCCAGCCCTCCCGCTCCCCATGCTGTGTCACATGGTCTGTAGGATGCATCGGAAATGGCAACCTTCCTCCTTTATAGTGCACTACTAAGGCCCACAGGGCTCTGGTCAAAAGTAGTGCACTATATAGGAAATAGGGTGCAATTTTAATTCGTACACTTCACAGGGAATATTGCTTGCGGCACCATATCACCTAGTAACATTCTGACTGTAGAAAGAGGAGGAAGGGAAGCGCTACTAAGGTACACAGTAGTAGATGTTGGTAGACAGAAGGTGCTCTTTGGTCAAAGGGGTGAATTGGTCATCAGAAAGAAAGGAGGCCCAAGGCACTCTTCATATAATTAATTAAAATGCCTTTATTAGTATGGCATGTTCAATAGAAAGAAGGTTTTTTTAAAAATCTGACGCGTTTCGGCTGCATGGCCTTCGTCAGGGAGTACAAAGAAATAATACAATGTCCTCTTTTGAACAGCTTTTCCAATGGAAAGGCCATGCAGCCGAAACGCGTCAGATAAAATAAAAAAACCTTCTTTCTATTGAACATTGCCATACAAATAAAGGCATTTTAATTAATTATATGAAGAGTGCCTTGGGCCTCCTTTCTTTTTGATAACATTCTGACTATGTTGTCTATCACTAGCAGCACCATATCACCAGGTAACATTCTGAGTATGTTGTCTATCACTAGCAGCACCATATCACCAGGTAACATTCTGAGTATGTTGTCTCTCACTAGCAGCACCACATCACCAGGTAACATTCTGAGTATGTTGTCTATACTAGCAGCACCATATCACCAGGTAACATTCTGAGTATGTTGTCTATACTAGCAGCACCATATCACCAGGTAACATTCTGAGTATGTTGTCTATATACTAGCAGCACCATATCACCAGGTAACATTCTGGGTATATTGTCTATACTAGCAGCACCATATCACCAGGTAACATTCTGAGTATGTTGTCTATACTAGCAGCACCATATCACCAGGTAACATTCTGAGTATGTTGTCTCTCACTAGCAGCACCATATCACCAGGTAACATTCTGAGTATGTTGTCTATACTAGCAGCACCATATCACCAGGTAACATTCTGAGTATGTTGTCTATACTAGCAGCACCATATGACCAGGTAACATTCTGACTATGTTGTCTCTCACTAGCAGCACCATATCACCAGGTAACATTCTGAGTATGTTGTCTATCACTAGCAGCACCACATCACCAGGTAACATTCTGAGTATGTTGTCTATACTAGCAGCACCATATCACCAGGTAACATTCTGAGTATGTTGTCTATACTAGCAGCACCATATCACCAGGTAACATTCTGAGTATGTTGTCTATACTAGCAGCACCATATCACCAGGTAACATTCTGAGTATGTTGTCTATATACTAGCAGCACCATATCACCAGGTAACATTCTGAGTATGTTGTCTATACTAGCAGCACCATATCACCAGGTAACATTCTGAGTATGTTGTCTATACTAGCAGCACCATATCACCAGGTAACATTCTGAGTATGTTGTCTCTCACTAGCAGCACCATATCACCAGGTAACATTCTGAGTATGTTGTCTATACTAGCAGCACCATATCACCAGGTAACATTCTGAGTATGTTGTCTATACTAGCAGCACCATATCACCAGGTAACATTCTGAGTATGTTGTCTATCACTAGCAGCACCACATCACCAGGTAACATTCTGAGTATGTTGTCTATCACTAGCAGCACCATATCACCAGGTAACATTCTGAGTATGTTGTCTATACTAGCAGCACCATATCACCAGGTAACATTCTGAGTATGTTGTCTATCACTAGCAGCACCACATCACCAGGTAACATTCTGAGTATGTTGTCTATACTAGCAGCACCATATCACCAGGTAACATTCTGAGTATGTTGTCTATACTAGCAGCACCATATCACCAGGTAACATTCTGAGTATGTTGTCTATACTAGCAGCACCATATCACCAGGTAACATTCTGAGTATGTTGTCTCTCACTAGCAGCACCATATCACCAGGTAACATTCTGAGTATGTTGTCTATACTAGCAGCACCATATCACCAGGTAACATTCTGAGTATGCTGTCTATACTAGCAGCACCATATCACCAGGTAACATTCTGAGTATGTTGTCTATACTAGCAGCACCATATCACCAGGTAACATTCTGAGTATGTTGTCTATACTAGCAGCACCATATCACCAGGTAACATTCTGAGTATGTTGTCTATACTAGCAGCACCATATCACCAGGTAACATTCTGAGTATGTTGTCTATACTAGCAGCACCATATCACCAGGTAACATTCTGAGTATGTTGTCTATACTAGCAGCACCATATCACCAGGTAACATTCTGAGTATGTTGTCTATATACTAGCAGCACCATATCACCAGGTAACATTCTGAGTATGTTGTCTATACTAGCAGCACCATATCACCAGGTAACATTCTGAGTATGTTGTCTCTCACTAGCAGCACCACATCACCAGGTAACATTCTGAGTATGTTGTCTATACTAGCAGCACCATATCACCAGGTAACATTCTGAGTATGTTGTCTCTCACTAGCAGCACCATATCACCAGGTAACATTCTGAGTATGTTGTCTATACTAGCAGCACCATATCACCAGGTAACATTCTGAGTATGTTGTCTATATACTAGCAGCACCATATCACCAGGTAACATTCTGAGTATGTTGTCTATACTAGCAGCACCATATCACCAGGTAACATTCTGAGTATGTTGTCTCTCACTAGCAGCACCACATCACCAGGTAACATTCTGAGTATGTTGTCTATACTAGCAGCACCATATCACCAGGTAACATTCTGAGTATGTTGTCTCTCACTAGCAGCACCATATCACCAGGTAACATTCTGACTATGTTGTCTATCAATAGCAGCACCATATCACCAGGTAACATTCTGAGTGATGTGTAAATGTACTTGGCGAATAAAGTTGAATCCTGTTTGGGACTCAGCCTCTCCTCTCTCTAGCCAGGTAACCTAATGCTCTGCCGTTATTGGTAACTAACAGGCAACAACCACAACACAGTCTGCTCTCGCTCTGGTCAACTGTAGGCAGAGAGCAGGAATTCTCACCTTCCTGGAGAATCTTTCATGCAAGTGCAGATCTGTCTCTGCATTCCATGGTTCTGTTTGATTAATAAAGCTCACTGACAGCGCATAAAACCAAACCTCTCTTCTCATCTGTTTGTCAGACTGGGAGGACTGAGTTGAGAGCCTGGCCAGCATGAACAACAAAAAAGACTAAAGAACGGGAATAAAAACTAACTCAGTTCAGACTAGTTTCAATCAATAGAAAGTGATCATCTTTGTCGACTAATCTAATGCTTTCGGTAAAAGCAACACGAAAAGTAAACTAAAGCAGTTCATATTAAGACAGTAATACCAAGGGCCATTATGGTCCTTGTTGACTAAACTATACTAATACTTTCCTAAAGGCCAGTGTCAGTAACATTTGGGGTGTGCCGCTCATCTCAACCTCCTCCCCCTTCTGATTTTACCTGCTGTAGAGAGGACCTTGGGCATACTAAACATTTACTACACTCCTTTGGGTTACCCACACAGGACACCAAGACACATCATTATTCCTTAAACTTGTCTTATTCCTAAAACGGTCTTGATACAAACATATTGTTTCTTTAAACTTTAAAAATATTTTAATAAGGTTAATAATGTTATAACTGTTAATATTAAGGTTATAACTGTTTATAAGGTTATTATAACTGTTTATAACCTGTTTGACCATGATAAACAGTTAGCTGGCAGTGTCAGAACAGGTCAGGTTTAACAAAATGATGCTCAGAGTTCTATAGCAGTACAACAGTTGACCAGTACACTGCAGTACAACAATTGACCAGTACACTGCAGTACAACAATTGACCAGTACACTGCAGTACAACAGTTGACCAGTACACTGCAGTACAACAGTTGACCAGTACACTGCTGTATGACAGTTGACCAGTACACTGCAGTACAACAGTTGACCAGTACACTGCAGTACAACAATTGACCAGTACACTGCAGTACAACAGTTGACCAGTACACTGCAGTACAACAATTGACCAGTACACTGCAGTACAACAGTTGACCAGTACACTGCAGTACGACAGTTGACCAGTACACTGCAGTACGACAGTTGACCAGTACACTGCAGTACGACAGTTGACCAGTACACTGCAGTACAACAGTTGACCAGTACACTGCAGTACGACAGTTGACCAGTACACTCATGTACAACAGTTGACCAGTACACTGCTGTATGACAGTTGACCAGTACACTGCAGTACAACAGTTGACCAGTACACTGCTGTACGACAGTTGACCAGTACACTGCAGTACGACAGTTGACCAGTACACTGCAGTACAACAGTTGACCAGTACACTGCTGTACAACAGTTGACCAGTACACTGCTGTATGACAGTTGACCAGCACACTGCAGTACAACAGTTGACCAGTACACTGCAGTACAACAGTTGACCAGTACACTGCAGTACGACAGTTGACCAGTACACTGCAGTACGACAGTTGACCAGTACACTGCAGTACGACAGTTGACCAGTACACTGCAGTACGACAGTTGACCAGTACACTGCAGTACAACAGTTGACCAGTACACTGCAGTACGACAGTTGACCAGTACACTGCTGTACAACAGTTGACCAGTACACTGCAGTACAACAGTTGACCAGTACACTGCTGTACGACAGTTGACCAGTACACTGCTGTACGACAGTTGACCAGTACACTGCAGTACAACAGTTGACCAGTACACTGCAGTACAACAGTTGACCAGTACACTGCAGTACAACAGTTGACCAGTACACTGCAGTACGACAGTTGACCAGTACACTGCAGTACGACAGTTGACCAGTACACTGCAGTATGACAGTTGACCAGTACACTGCAGTACGACAGTTGACCAGTACACTGCAGTACAACAGTTGACCAGTACACTGCAGTACGACAGTTGACCAGTACACTGCTGTACAACAGTTGACCAGTACACTGCAGTACAACAGTTGACCAGTACACTGCTGTACGACAGTTGACCAGTACACTGCTGTACGACAGTTGACCAGTACACTGCAGTACAACAGTTGACCAGTACACTGCAGTACAACAGTTGACCAGTACACTGCAGTACAACAGTTGTATGACAGCTGGTGTCAAAGCAGTGAGTCTGCTTCATCTGCTCTCAGTATCTCTTTATGCGTCGTAAATAGTACCCTATTCCCTTGATTGTGTGCACTTCTTTTGACCACTGCCGATTGGGCTCTGGTCAAAAGTAGTGCACTATATAGGGAACATGGTGTCATTTATGACGCAACCTCAGTCTCTCTCTCTCTCTGTGAGGAGGACATGGGTAATGTAAAATGGCAGTTGTCTCTGTTGTGGTGTGTGTGTTATGTCATGGCTGGTGTGAGCTGAGCTCGCTGCTGTTCTGGCCCCTCCTCTCTTCTCCTTGCTGCAGCAATGGGCCAAATTGGTTTGCAGGCCCGGCGCCCCGGGTGGGCGGGGTTTGTGCGTTTTCTACCATTACATTGGTCCTAAGGAGAACTCTCCATCCACCCGGGGCACCGGGCCATGCAAAATAAACTCGCCCAATCTGATTGGCCAACGGTGATGTCACAAAGGAGGCGGGGCTGAAATAGGAAACCACAGCATCCTGTTGATGAGAGCCATGAAAGGTGAAGATTGTTGTGTGTCCTAAATCACACCCTCACTCCCCATAGGGTTGTGGTCAACAGTAGTACACTGTAGGGAATAAGGGACCATTTGGGAACACTTGGCTATTCAGGCTATGAGGCCACAGGGCAAGCAGAAACAGAGTGTATGCTGGGCTACTGAACTGCATCTGTTGTCTCTGAACTAACTAATGTAAAGCTGAGCTTCAGAGTGAATTCAAGCCCTGTTTTAAGCCCTGTTCAGAGGGACTTCAAGCCCTGTTTTAAGCCCTGTTCAGAGTGACTTTAAGCCCTGTTTTAAGCCCTGTTCAGAGGGACTTCAAGCCCTGTTTTAAGCCCTGTTCAGAGGGACTTCAAGCCCTGTTTTAAGCCCTGTTCAGAGTGACTTTAAGCCCTGTTTTAAGCCCCGTTCAGAGTGACTTTAAGCCCTGTTTTAAGCCCTGTTCAGAGTAACTTTAAGCCCTGTTTTAAGCCCCGTTCAGAGTGACTTTAAGCCCTGTTTGTTTACTGTAATGCACAACAGCGTCTTTACACTTTAGGAAGCAAAACCAAAATAATGAACTCCTTCACTCACTAGTTCCCTAAATAGACTCAAATGTTTCAAGACAGGAGGTCAGTTTTGTATTCAATGTTAGTTAATTAAAAACATTTAACATTTCTTTCACAGATAAGATGTTTACTAACTATTGCAAAGCCGTCTTCAGAGTGATGTCAGTGGTGACAATCTGAGTTGTGTATTCACTGTTAACAAGCTAAATAGTTATTTCTCCCAAACTATGTTCTTAAATACCCTTCATCTCTAATTAGAACATGGCAAGCAGCAAAGACACCAGACTTAACATAACAATATAAAGAAGACGTCTTAACCCTTAGACGTCAGAACATTTATGGTTTTGTACATGGGGTTTTGTCTCCAAATCCCCATATACTACCCACCACTGTGACCTGTACGCTCTTGTTGGCTGACCCTCACTATATATTAATTGCCAAACCCACTGGCTCCAGGCCATCTATAAATCACTGCTAGGCAAATCCCCGCCTTATCTTAGCTCATTGGTCACCATAGCAATGCCCACCCGTAGTCTGCGCTCCAGCAGGTATATCTCACTGGTCATCCCCAAAGCCAACACCTCCTTTGGCCGCCATTCCTTCCAGTTCTCTGCTGCCAATGACTGGAACGAACTGAAAAAATCTCTGAAGCTGGAGACTCTTATCTCCCTCACTAACTTTAAGCATCAGTTGTCAGAGCACCTTACCGATCACTGCACCTGTACACAGCCCATCTGAAATTAGCCCACCCAACTACCTCATCCCCATATTGTTATTTACATTGTTATATATTTTGCTCATTTGCACCCCAGTATCTCTATTTGCACATCATCTCTTGCACATCTATCACTCCAGTGTTAATACTAAATTGTAATTATTTTGCACTATAGCCTATTTATTGCCTTACCTCCATAACTTGCTACATTTGCACACACTGTATAAAGATTTTCTGTTGTATTTTTGACTGTATGTTTTGTTTTACCCCATATGCAACTCTGTGTTGTTGTTTTTATCGCACTGCTTTGCTTTATCTTGGCCAGGTCGCAGTTGTAAATGAGAACTTGTTCTCAACTGGCTTACCTGGTTAAATAAAGGTTAAATAAAAAAACATAATAATAAAAAATAAAAAATATATAAAGTAGACGCCTTGACCCTCAGACCTCAGAACACATCCCTCCCCACCATCTCTCTATCCCTCCACCCCATCTCTCTATCCCTCCACCCCCATCTCTCTATCCCTCCACCCCCATCTCTCTATCCCTCCACCCCCATCTCTCTATCCCTCCACCCCCATCTCTCTATCCCTCCACCCCATCTCTCTATCCCTCCACCCCCATCTCTCTATCCCTCCACCCCATCTCTCTGTCCCTCCACCCCATCTCTCTATCCCTCCACCCCCATCTCTCTATCCCTCCACCCCCCATCTCTCTATCCCTCCACCCCATCTCTCTATCCCTCCACCCCCATCTCTCTATCCCCCCACCCCCATCTCTCTATCCCTCCACCCCATCTCTCTATCCCTCCACCCCATCTCTCTATCCCTCCACCACCATCTCTCTATCCCTCCACCCCCCATCTCTCTATCCCTCCACCCCATCTCTCTATCCCTCCACCCCATCTCTCTATCCCTCCACCCCATCTCTCAATCCCTCCACCCCATCTCTCTATCCCTCCACCCCCCCATCTCTCTATCCCTCCACCCCCATCTCTCTATCCCTCCACCCCATCTCTCTATCCCTCCACCCCATCTCTCTATCCCTCCACCCCCCATCTCTCTATCCCTCCACCCCCCATCTCTCTATCCCTCCACCCCATCTCTCTATCCCTCCACCCCATCTCTCTATCCCTCCACCCCCCATCTCTCTATCCCTCCACCCCCCATCTCTCTATCCCTCCACCCCATCTCTCTATCCCTCCACCCCATCTCTCTATCCCTCCACCCCATCTCTCTATCCCTCCACCCCCATCTCTCTATCCCTCCACCCCCATCTCTCTATCCCTCCACCCCATCTCTCTATCCCTCCACCCCATCTCTCTATCCCTCCACCCCATCTCTCTATCCCTCCACCCCCCATCTCTCTATCCCTCCACCCCATCTCTCTATCCCTCCACCCCATCTCTCTGTCCCTCCACCCCATCTCTCTATCCCTCCACCCCATCTCTCTATCCCTCCACCCCCATCTATCTATCCCTCCACCCCATCTCTCTATCCCTCCACCCCATCTCTCTATCCCTCCACCCCATCTCTCTATCCCTCCACCCCATCTCTCTATCCCTCCACCCCCATCTCTCTATCCCTCCACCCCATCTCTCTATCCCTCCACCCCCATCTCTCTATCCCTCCACCCCATCTCTCTATCCCTCCACCCCATCTCTCTATCCCTCCACCCCATCTCTCTATCCCTCCACCCCCCATCTCTCTATCCCTCCACCCCCATCTCTCTATCCCTCCACCCCCATCTCTCTATCCCTCCACCCCCATCTCTCTATCCCTCCACCCCATCTCTCTATCCCTCCACCCCATCTCTCTGTCCCTCCACCCCATCTCTCTATCCCTCCACCCCATCTCTCTATCCCTCCACCCCCCCATCTATCTATCCCTCCACCCCATCTCTCTATCCCTCCACCCCATCTCTCTATCCCTCCACCCCCCATCTCTCTATCCCTCCACCCCCCCATCTCTCTATCCCTCCACCCCATCTCTCTATCCCTCCACCCCCCATCTCTCTATCCCTCCACCCCATCCTCTATCCCTCCACCCCATCTCTCTATCCCTCCACCCCATCTCTCTATCCCTCCACCCCATCTCTCTATCATTTACATTTTACATTTTAGTCATTTAGCAGACGCTCTTATCCAGAGCGACTTACAGGAGCAATTAGGGTTAAGTGCCTTGCTCAAGGGCACATTAACGTCATTTAGCAGACGCTCTTAGCCAGAGCGACTCACAAATTGGTGCGTTCACCCTATAGCCAGTGGGTTAGGGTTAGGGTTAGAAGGAACACTTTATCCTATCCCAGGTATTCCTTAAAGAGGTGGGGTTTCAAATGTCTCCGGAAGGTGGTGAGTGACTCCGCTGTCCTGGCGTCGTGAGGGAGCTTGTTCCACCATTGGGGTGCCAGAGCAGCGAACAGTTTTGACTGGGCTGAGCGGGAGCTATGCTTCCGCAGAGGAAGGGGAGCCAGCAGGCCAGAGGTGGATGAACGCAATGCCCTCGTTTGGGTGTAGGGACTGATCAGAGCCTGAAGGTACAGAGGTGCCGTTCCCCTCACTGCTCCATAGGCAAGCACCATGGTCTTGTAGCGGATGCGAGCTTCAACTGGAAGCCAGTGGAGTGTGCGGAGGAGGGGGTGACGTGAGAGAACTTGGGAAGGTTGAACACCAGACGGGCTGCGGCATTCTGGATGAGTTGTAGGGGTTTAATGGCACAGGCAGGGAGGCCAGCCAACAGCGAGTTGCAGTAGTCCAGACGGGAGATGACAAGTGCCTGGATTAGGACCTGTGCCGCTTCCTGTGTAAGGCAGGGTCGTACTCTCCGAATGTTGTAGAGCATGAACCTGCAGGAGCGGGTCACCGCCTTGATGTTGGCGGAGAACGACAGGGTGTTGTCCAGGGTCACGCCTAGGCTCTTCGCACTCTGGGAGGAGGACACAGCGGAGTTGTCAACCGTGATGGCGAGATCATGGAACGGGCAGTCCTTCCCCGGGAGGAAGAGCAGCTCCGTCTTGCCAGGGTTCAGCTTGAGGTGGTGATCCGTCATCCATACTGATATGTCTGCCAGACATGCAGAGATGCGATTCGCCACCTGGTTATCAGAAGGGGGAAAGGAGAAGATTAGTTGTGTATCGTCAGCGTAGCAATGATAGGAAAGGCCATGTGAGGATATGACAGAGCCAAGTGACTTGGTGTATAGGGAGAAAAGGAGAGGGCCTAGAACTGAGCCCTGGGGACACCAGTGGTGAGAGCACGTGGTGCGGGAGACAGCTTCTCGCCACGCCACTTGGTAGGAGCGACCGGTCAGGTAGGACGCAATCCAGGAGTGAGCCGCGCCGGAGATGCCCAGCTCGGAGAGGGTGGAGAGGAGGATCTGATGGTTCACAGTATCAAAGGCAGCAGACAGGTCTAGAAGGACAAGAGCAGAGGAGAGAGAGTTAGCTTTAGCAGTGCGGAGAGTCTCCGTGACACAAAGAAGAGCAGTCTCAGTTGAATGACCAGTCCTGAAACCTGATTGGTTTGGATCAAGAAGGTCATTCTGAGAGAGATAGCAAGAGAGTTGGCTAAAGACGGCACGCTCAATAGTTTTGGAAAGAAAAGAAAGAAGGGATACTGGTCTGTAGTTGTTGACATCAGTGGGGTCGAGTGTTGGTTTTTTGAGAAGGGGAGCAACTCTCGCTCTCTTGAAGACGGAAGGGACATGGCCAGCGGTCAAGGATGAGTTGATCAGCGAGGTGAGGTAGGGGAGAAGGTCACCGGAGATGGTCTGGAGAAGGGAGGAGGGGATGGGGTCAAGCGGGCAGGTTGTTGGGCGGCCTGCAGTCACAAGTCGCAGGGATTTTATCTGGAGAGAGGGGAGAAAGAAGTCAAAGCATAGGGTAGGGCAGTGTGAGCAGGACCAGCAGTGTCATTAGGACTTAACAAACGAGGATAGGATGTCGTCAACCTTCTTTTTCAAAGTGGTTGACGAAGTCATCCACAGAGAGAGAGGAGGGGGAAGGATTCAGGAGGGAGGAAAATGTGGCAAAAGAGCTTCCTAGGGTTAGAGGCAGATGCTTGGAATTTAGAGTGGTAGAAGGTGGCCTTAGCAGCAGAAACAGATGAAGAAAATGTAGAGAGGAGGAGTGAAAAGATGCCAGGTCGGCAGGAGTTTAGTTTTCTTCCATTTCCGCTCCGCTGCCCGGAGCTCTGTTCTGTGAGCTCGCAATGAGTCATCAAGCCACGGAGCTGGAGGGGAGGACCGAGCCGGCCGGGAGGATAGGGGACACAGAGAGTCAAAGGATGCAGAAAGGGAGGAGAGGAGGGTTGAGGAGGCAGAATCAGGAGATTGGAGGGAGAAGGATTGAGCAGAGGGAAGAGATGATAGGATGGAAGAGGAGAGAGTAGTGGGAGAGAGAGAGCCGAAGGTTGCGGCGGCGCATTACCATCTGTGTAGGGGCAGAGTGAGTAGTGTGGGAGGAGAGCGAGAGAGAAAAGGAAACAAAGTAGTGGTCGGAGACATGGAGGGGAGTTGCAGTGAGATTAGTAGAGGAGCAGCATCTAGTGAAGATGAGGTCAAGCGTATTGCCTGCCTTGTGAGTAGGGGGGACGGTGAGAGGGTGAGGTCAAAAGAGGAGAGGAGTGGAAAGAAGGAGGCAGAGAGAAATGAGTCAAATGTGGACATAGGGAGGTTGAAATCCCCCAAAACTGTGAGGGGTGAGCCATCCTCAGGGAAGGAACTTATCAAGGCGTCAAGCTCATTGATGAACTCTCCAGGGAACCTGGAGGGCGATAGATGACAAGGATATTAAGCTTAAATGGGCTAGTGACTGTGACAGCATGGAATTCAAATGAGGAGATAGACAGATGGGTTAGGGGGAAAAATTGAGAATGTCCACTTGGGAGAGATGAGGATTCCTGTACCACCACCCCTCTGACCAGATGCTCTCGGGGTATGCGAGAACACATGGTCAGACGAGGAGAGAGCAGTAGGAGTAGCAGTGTTTTCAGTGGTGATCCATGTTTCCGTCAGCGCCAGGAAGTCGAGGGACTGGAGGTTGGCATAGGCTGGGATGAAGTCAGCTTTGTTGGCAGCAGAACGGCAGTTCCAGAGGCTGCCTGCGACCTGGAACTCCACGTGGGTGGTGCGTGCAGGGACCACCAGGTTAGAGAGGCAGCAGCCACGCGGTGTGGTGCGTTTGTGTAGCCTGTGCAGAGAGGAGAGAACAGGGATAGGCAGAGGCATAGTTGACAGGCTGTAGCAAATGGCTACAAAAATGCAGAGGAGATCGGAATGAAATGAGCTAAGCATCTGGGAGCGGAGAGAGCAGGGCCTCCCTCACCAAAAACGTCTACCTCAGAAACTAAAATTGTTTCACTGAACCACCCGAACAAAAACTCTCCCAACTTCCGCCTTTAGAAATCAGAATTGTTGTGAACCACAGCGGTTCAATGTTTAAAGGAATAGACTCAACCCACTTTATTCAGCTAGCCAACTATGACACCATAGCTAACTAGCAAGCTAGCATCCAATAACAATAACACACCGTTTAGCACCAACACTTGGTCACAACAAACCACCAATAGTGTGATAACACACTAAACAGATCATTCGTGTCTGTGTCAAGTTCCCTTTCATGACGCAGCAATGATTAGACGTTGGCTAGTTAGGACAAGTATATTGTATTTAGCTACTACCGTACAGTTAGCTGGTCGTGTTGGGTAGCTAGCAATGGCCACTGTGTTGACTTTGTTTGAAGAACGGCTAGCTAGCTGGCTTCGTGCTACACCCGGCACACAATGGCTATTGTGTTGACTCTGACTCTGTTCGAAAAAACGGCTAGGTAGCTCGCCCGTGCTACAGCCGGCACTGCCAAGACACAGTAACTACACACAACAACCCACGATGCCTAGCTATGACGCCGTAGCTAACTTGCAAGCTAGCATCCATTAACACACAATTTAGCATCAATACTTGGTTACAACAAACTGCCAAGAGTGTGTTAGCACACTAAACAGATAATTCAAGTCCGTGTCTAGTTCCTTTCATAACGCATAACGCAGCAAAAAATTAACGTTGGCTAGCACTACATTAACATTGGAACCAGCTCTCCAGCGTTGCTAATCGTTACCAGTAGCTACCCGCTAGCTAGCTAGCCTCGTGCTTCGATACTAACCTACAATTACCTACGGAAACCTACAATAACAACAATACTAACCTATAATAAATACAATACCTAACTACGGCTAACTACCTACCTACGATCTAATGCATGGTTAAGCAAAAATTAAACGTTGGCTAGCACTACATTAACATTGGAACCAGCTCTCTAGCGTTGCTAATGCGTTACCGGTAGCTACCCGCTAGCTAGCTTGCCTCGTGCTTCGATACTAACCTACAATTACCTACGGAAACCTACAATAACAACAATACTAACCTATAATAAATACAATACCTAACTACGGCTAAACTACCTACCTACGATCTAATACATGGTTAAGCAAAAATTAAACGTTGGCTAGCACTACATTAACATTGGAACCAGCTCTCCAGCGTTGCTAATCGTTACCAGTAGCTACCCGCTAGCTAGCTAGCCTCGTGCTTCGATACTAACCTACAATTACCTACGGCAACCTACAATAACAACAATACTAACCTATGATAAATACAATACCTAACTACAGCTAACTACCTACCTACGATCTAATACATGGTTAAGCTTTACTCAACACCATATGAGAAGCTTACCTCCTGCCTCCACCCCATCTCTCTATCCCTCCACCCCATCTCTCTATCCCTCCACCCCATCTCTCTATCCCTCCACCCCATCTCTCTATCCCTCCACCCCCCATCTCTCTATCCCTCCACCCCCATCTCTCTATCCCTCCACCCCATCTCTCTATCCCTCCACCCCATCTCTCTATCCCTCCACCCCATCCCTCTATCCCTCCACCCCATCTCTCTATCCCTCCACCCCATCTCTCTATCCCACCACCCCCCCATCTCTCTATCCCTCCACCCCATCTCTCTGTCCCTCCACCCCATCTCTCTATCCCTCCACCCCATCTCTCTATCCCTCCACCCCCCATCTCTCTATCCCTCCACCCCCCATCTCTCTATCCCTCCACCCCATCTCTCAATCCCTCCACCCCCATCTCTCTATCCCTCCACCCCATCTCTCTATCCCTCCACCCCATCTCTCTATCCCTCCACCCCATCTCTCTATCCCTCCACCCCATCTCTCTATCTGTTAGGCCTACTACTGCTAGGTAGCTCTCTCTGCTCTCTCCCTCCCCTCTGTCTGTCCTTGATTGCAGGAGTGAAGTCTGGTGTGCGGGAGTCAGGGTTCCAGCTGCAGCTCATTCACCATAATCACCTCAGCCTTTAAGACCCGGTCAAACTTACCACTCATCGTCAGATCATAGTCAAGACGACCATGTTAGTCTCGCTGCCGACTCAACCTGGTTATTTTTGCTCTTTGTGTTTTTGGCCTGTTATATTTACTTTTTCTCCTGTGCCACAGATATTTGGAACCTGACTCCTGCCTCCGCTTCACTCCTGCCACCACCATCCTGCTCTCCATTACCGGACCTCTCTTTTGGACTCACCACGGACACTAGGACATTACGGTACCACACCTGCCCTGATCTGGATCTGTTACCCTCCCTGTACCTGGACTTGCTCTTCCCCTATATTTGGAAACCTGGACTTGGAACATTGTAAATAAACCTGTTAAAACTTCTCTGGCTTGGTGTACTTGTCTGCATTTGGGTTCTATCCAGTTAAATCATAACAGTATGATCTGACCAACATGAACCCAGCAGACAGTAGCTCGGATACCACCCCAGAGTGCACTCAAATTTGGACTGCCATAGCCAATCAGGGCATTTTACTTGGCCAACATGATACCCTGTTTAAGACGATTGCTGAGGACAGTCAGGTGCTGCTTAATCAGGTTCAATTACTCTCCAATCAAGTGTCTGCCCTTACTACCCCTTCAGCCCAGATCAGAGAGCCTTTTGTTCCTGCTCCAGAGCGCTATGACGGGAACATGGGAACCTGTGGCGATTTTTTGACTCAATGCTCGCTAGTGTTTGAACAACAGTCCCTCACCTACGCCTCAGAAAGAGCCCGTATTGCCTACCTTATCAACTCTACTAGCGGTTCCGCTCGTGCCTGGGGATCCGCGGTATGGGAGAGTCAGTCGGACATTTGCAACGCTTACGTTGCCTTCACCACGGAGATGAGGAAGGTTTTTGACCACCCAGTACGAGGCAAGGAGGCTGCGAAGCGGTTGTTTTCTCTTCGGCAGGGGCTCGCAGTGTGGCGGAGATGGCAGTGGAGTTTCGGACTTTAGCAGCAGTGAGTGGTTGGAATGACGAGGCATTACAAGGAGTGTTCATCAATGCTTTGTCTGAGACTTTAAAAGATGAATTGGTGTCATATGATGAATCGCCTACGCTGGATAATCTTATTTCACTCACTATCAGGTTGGATAATCGGATTCGGGAGCGCCGCCGAGAGGAGTGTTAGTTCCAAGCAACCTGTCTGTCATCAACAAACTCCTCCCTGCATCGTCCCTACGGAGAAAGCCGTGTCTTCCCGAGTCGATACGAGGAGCACTGAACCCGAAGCCATGGAGGTGGGTCGTGCACGGTTGTCCTCAGAGGAGCGTGCACGTCGTATTCAGGCTCGGGTCTGCCTGTATTGTGGAGAAGCTGGTCATTTCGTTCCTTCCTGCCCAGTTCGTCCGGGAAAAGGGCCGGCTCATCATTAATGGGAGAAGTTTTGGTGAGCCGAGCAGCGTGATTCTTCCTCTTCTCCCCGCATTCTGCTCCAGGCATCCCTCCAGTGGCAGTCCCAGAATTTCTCTGTTAGTGCGCTGATTGACTCTGGTGCCGACGAAAGCTTTTGGATAGAGAGTGGGCTCAACAAATGGATTTGGAGACTGTTCCTATGGACTGTCCGCTGCAGGCTAAGGGTCTAAATGGACAATTGTTGACCCGTATTACCCATCAGACTGTTCCTGTTTGTCTTAGAGTGTCGGGAAATCATCAGGAGAACATTCAATTCCATATTATCGACTGCCCACAGACTCCCCTGGTCCTTGGTATCCCCTGGCTCATAAGACACAATCCACACATTGATTGGGTGACAGGTAGCATTGTTTCATGGAGCACATTTTGTCATGTGAATTGTTTGTGTTCTGCTCAGACTCCTGCCAGTACTGTGCCTCAACCTCCACTGGAGTCCATGGATCTTTCTGCTGTTCCTGACGTGTATCATGACCTGGCATCCGTTTTCTGCAAACACAGAGCTACTTCTCTTCCTCCTCACCGGCCCTTACGACTGCGCCATTGACCTCCAGCCAGGAGCCCCGCTCCCCAGCAGTCGCCTGTACAATCTCTCCCGGCCGGAGACGGAGGCTATGGAGAACTATATTCGGGACTCCTTGGCGGCAGGTATTATGCGTCCTTCCTCGTCACCTGTAGGAGCGGGATTCTTTTTTGTTGCTAAGAAGGATAAGACCCTCAAACCCTGTATTGATTACCGTGGACTTAACAACATCACCATTAAGAACAAGTATTCTCTGCCTTTGATTAATTCTGCTTTTCCCCTCCTTCATGGTGCTACCATCTTTACGAAACTGGATCTACGAAATGCGTATCACCTGGTGCGCATTCGTAAGGGTGATGAATGGAAGACTGCCTTCAACACACCCTTGGGACATTTTGAGTATCTGGTTATGCCTTTTGGGTTGTCCAATGCCCCTGCTGTTTTTCAGGCACTAGTCAATGATGTCCTTCGGGACATGTTGAATCGGTTTGTTTTTGTCTATCTGGATGATATCTTGATTTTCTCAGAGTCCTCCCAGGAACATGAACTGCATGTGCGCCAGGTGTTGCAAAGGTTGTTGGAGAACAAACTGTTTGTGAAGATGGAGAAATGTGAATTTCATGTGTCTGAGACCTCTTTTTTGGGTTACATCATAGCTCAGGGGAGTTGCGGATGGACCCAGCTAAGATCTCTGCTGTCACGGACTGGCCAGCTCCCTCTACCCGCAAACAACTTCAACGATTCCTGGGGTTTGCGAACTTCTATAGGAGGTTCATCAAGGACTACAGCCGCATTGCGGCGCCACTCACCGCTCTCACCTCCATCTCACGACCGTTCGCTTGGAATGAAGGGGCCGAATCAGCGTTCGAAGAACTGAAACATCGCTTCGCCTCGGCTCCCATTCTGATGCAGCCGGACCCCGACCGCCAGTTTGTCGTGGAGGTGGATGCATCCGACACTGGGGCAGGTGCAGTGTTGTCACAACGTTCTCCTGAAGATAACAAACTGCATCCCTGTGCTTTTCTCTCAAGGAAACTTTCTCAGGCAGAGAGGAATTATGATGTTGGCAATCGTGAACTGCTCGCCGTTAAGCTGGCTCTCGAGGAGTGGCG
Source organism: Coregonus clupeaformis (assembly GCF_020615455.1). NCBI lineage: Eukaryota > Metazoa > Chordata > Actinopteri > Salmoniformes > Salmonidae > Coregonus > Coregonus clupeaformis. Next base: position 35,609,916 of record NC_059201.1, on the reverse strand, counting down.
ACATTGGTTGGAGGGGCGGAACAACCCTTCATCGTTTGGACGGATCATAAGAATCTGGCTTACCTCCAGTCAGCGAAGCAGCTCAACCCCCGTCAAGCCAGGTGGGCACTATTTTTTGGGAGATTCAATTTTTCTCTGTCTTACCGTCCTGGGTCACGCAACGTCAAGCCTGACGCCCTGTCTCGTGTTCATTCGGCTGTTGATACTGGTAGTAACCCTGAACCCATTTTGCCTCCTACCTGCAGTATTGCAGTCATCACATGTGACATCGAGGGGGATTGTTAGACAGGCTCAACATCATCAAGCTGACCCTGGGAGGGGTCCTCCTAACCGGATGTTTGTCCCTGAGTCTGCTCGCTCCCAGGTACTTCAGTGGGCTCACTCGTCTCCCCTTACCTGTCACCCTGGAGTTTCGCGGACCCTTGACTTTGTGCGACGGAAGTTCTGGTGGGCCACGATGGAGGCGGACACTCGAGACTTCATTGCTGCTTGTACGGTATGTGCACGAAGTAAAAACTCCACCCAGGCCAGCGCTGGTCATCTACGACCTCTACCTATACCCAGCCGGCCCTGGTCGCATATCGCTATGGATTTTGTCACTGGACTTCCCCCCTCGTCTGGTAAGACTGTCATTCTTACGGTGATTGATCGTTTTCTAAGTTCGCTCATTTTTTGGCCCTACCTAAACTGCCCACTGCCAGAGAGACGGCTGATATTTTGGTTGAACATGTGTTCCGCTCTCATGGTCTACCCACGGATATTGTCTCTGACAGGGGTCCCCAGTTTGTCTCCCAGGTGTGGAAAGCTTTCTGTAAAGCTTTGGGCATTACATCCAGCCTGTCCTCTGGGTATCACCCCCAGACCAACGGGCAAGCCGAGAGAGCGAACCAGGAGATGGAGACCGCTCTTCGCTGTGTCACTGGGTCTAACCCTGGGTCATGGAGCTCCATGCTCCCCTGGGTGGAAAATGCTCATAACACCTTGACTAACGCTTCCTCTGGTTTGTCTCCTTTTCTGTGTGCTCTGGGTTATCAACCTCCCCTGTTCCCTTCCCAAGAGAGGGAACTTGCGGTACTCTCGGTGCAGTCCCACATGCGCCGCTGCTTCAAGGTCTGGAGGAAGGCCAGGGTAGCTCTGTCCCGAGCTTCGGCGTACATGCAGAGGCAAGCCAACCGTCACCGGTCCCAGGCTCCCGGTTACTCTCCTGGTCAAGAGGTATGGCTGAAGTCACGGGACCTTCCATTGAAGGTGGAGTCTAAGAAGATGGCGCCTCGTTTTATAGGACCGTTCAAGATACTGTCTATTGTTAACCCCTGCGCGGTTAAGCTACAGCTTCCTGCCTCCCTATGGGTTCATTCCACCTTTCATGTTTCCCAGATTAAGCCTGTGTCGGTTAGCCCTCTGTGCCCGCCTCTCGTCCCCCTCCTCCGCCCAGGATCGTGGGTGGGGGTCCGGTCTACACTGTCCGGCGACTTCTGGATGTTCGCCGCCGAGGTCGTGGTTTCCAGTACCTGGTGGATTGGGAGGGTTATGGTCCCGAGGAACGTTCCTGGGTGCCCAGGAGCTTCATTGTGGATCCTGCTCTGGTCCGAGAGTTTCATAGGTTACATCCCGATAAACCCCGTCGGCCGCCAGGTGGCGTCCGTAGAGGGGGGGTACTGTTAGGCCTACTACTGCTAGGTAGCTCTCTCTGCTCTCTCCCTCCCCTCTGTCTGTCCTTGATTGCAGGAGTGAAGTCTGGTGTGCGGGAGTCAGGGTTCCAGCTGCAGCTCATTCACCATAATCACCTCAGCCTTTAAGACCCGGTCAAACTTACCACTCATCGTCAGATCATAGTCAAGACGACCATGTTAGTCTCGCTGCCGACTCAACCTGGTTATTTTTGCTCTTTGTGTTTTTGGCCTGTTATATTTACTTTTTCTCCTGTGCCACAGATATTTGGAACCTGACTCCTGCCTCCGCTTCACTCCTGCCACCACCATCCTGCTCTCCATTACCGGACCTCTCTTTTGGACTCACCACGGACACTAGGACATTACGGTACCACACCTGCCCTGATCTGGATCTGTTACCCTCCCTGTACCTGGACTTGCTCTTCCCCTATATTTGGAAACCTGGACTTGGAACATTGTAAATAAACCTGTTAAAACTTCTCTGGCTTGGTGTACTTGTCTGCATTTGGGTTCTATCCAGTTAAATCATAACACTATCCCTCCACCCCATCTCTCTATCCCTCCACCCCATCTCTCTATCCCTCCACCCCCATCTCTCTATCCCTCCACCCCCATCTCTCTATCCCTCCACCCCATCTCTATATCCCTCCACCCCCATCTCTCTATCCCTCCACCCCCATCTCTCTATCCCTCCACCCCATCTCTCTATCCCTCCACCCCCATCTCTCTATCCCTCCACCCCCCATCTCTCTGTCCCTCCACCCCCCATCTCTCTATCCCTCCACCCCATCTCTCTATCCCTCCACCCCATCTCTCTATCCCTCCACCCCATCTCTCTATCCCTCCACCCCCATCTCTCTATCCCTCCACCCCATCTCTCTATCCCTCCACCCCATCTCTCTATCCCTCCACCCCATCTCTCTGTCCCTCCACCCCATCTCTCTGTCCCTCCACCCCCATCTCTCTATCCCTCCACCCCATCTCTCTATCCCTCCACCCCCATCTCTCTATCCCTCCACCCCCATCTCTCTATCCCTCCACCCCATCTCTCTATCCCTCCACCCCATCTCTCTATCCCTCCACCCCATCTCTCTATCCCTCCACCCCATCTCTCTATCCCTCCACCCCATCTCTCTATCCCTCCACCCCATCTCTCTATCCCTCCACCCCATCTCTCTGTCCCTCCACCCCATCTCTCTATCCCTCCACCCCATCTCTCTATCCCTCCACCCCATCTCTCTATCCCTCCACCCCATCTCTCTATCCCTCCACCCCCATCTCTCTATCCCTCCACCCCATCTCTCTATCCCTCCACCCCATCTCTCTATCCCTCCACCCCATCTCTCTATCCCTCCACCCCATCTCTCTATCCCTCCACCCCATCTCTCTATCCCTCCACCCCATCTCTCTGTCCCTCCACCCCATCTCTCTATCCCTCCACCCCATCTCTCTGTCCCTCCACCCCATCTCTCTATCCCTCCACCCCCCATCTCTCTATCCCTCCACCCCATCTCTCTATCCCTCCACCCCATCTCTCTATCCCTCCACCCCATCTCTCTGTCCCTCCACCCCATCTCTCTATCCCTCCACCCCATCTCTCTATCCCTCCACCCCCATCTCTTTATCCCTCCACCCCATCTCTCTGTCCCTCCACCCCATCTCTCTATCCCTCCACCCCCCATCTCTCTATCCCTCCACCCCATCTCTCTATCCCTCCACCCCATCTCTCAATCTCTCCACCCCCATCTCTCTATCCCTCCACCCCCCATCTCTCTATCCCTCCACCCCATCTCTCTGTCCCTCCACCCCATCTCTCTATCCCTCCACCCCATATCTCTGTCCCTCCACCCCCATCTCTCTATCCCTCCACCCCCCATCTCTCTATCCCTCCACCCCATCTCTCTATCCCTCCACCCCATCTCTCTGTCCCTCCACCCCCATCTCTCTATCCCTCCACCCCATCTCTCTATCCCTCCACCCCATCTCTCTATCCCTCCACCCCATCTCTCTATCCCTCCACCCCCATCTCTCTGTCCCTCCACCCCATCTCTCTGTCCCTCCACCCCCATCTCTCTATACCTCCACCCCATCTCTCAATACCTCCACCCCCATCTCTCTATCCCTCCACCCCCATCTCTCTATCCCTCCACCCCCCATCTCTCTATCCCTCCACCCCATCTCTCTATCCCTCCACCCCATCTCTCTGTCCCTCCACCCCCATCTCTCTGTCCCTCCACCCCATCTCTCTATACCTCCACCCCATCTCTCTATCCCTCCACCCCATCTCTCTGTCCCTCCACCCCATCTCTCTATCCCTCCACCCCATCTCTCTATCCCTCCACCCCATCTCTCTATCCCTCCACCCCATCTCTCTATCCCTCCACCCCATCTCTCTATCCCTCCACCCCATCTCTCTGTCCCTCCACCCCCATCTCTCTGTCCCTCCACCCCATCTCTCTATACCTCCACCCCATCTCTCTATCCCTCCACCCCATCTCTCTGTCCCTCCACCCCATCTCTCTATCCCTCCACCCCATCTCTCTATCCCTCCACCCCATCTCTCTGTCCCTCCACCCCATCTCTCTATCCCTCCACCCCCATCTCTCTATCCCTCCACCCCCATCTCTCTATCCCTCCACCCCATCTCTCTGTCCCTCCACCCCATCTCTCTATCCCTCCACCCCATCTCTCTATCCCTCCACCCCCCATCTCTCTATCCCTCCACCCCCCATCTCTCTATCCCTCCACCCCATCTCTCTATCCCTCCACCCCATCTCTCTATCCCTCCACCCCATCTCTCTATCCCTCCACCCCCCAGGATTATGCTTTTATTTCTGCGGGGGAATTGTTGGAGAGATGCTAGGAGGTTGAGAGAACTAGTGCTTTTCTCACTGTTATATGCAGTCTTCAACACATGGGGGCAGTGTATAACTATATGTCAGACTACAGAGCAGAGGAAGGATATTTAGTCAGCACAGATTATGACTTTCTACACCTCAGTTTGGGGGTTATTACAACCTTTAACTGTTTACCTGTTGCCTGGAAACCAAGTAACACCAAGCACTCTGGTATCAGATTCACAACAGAAAACAACAGCCTGCAATAATACTGCAATGTTGTGACTATAGAGCACATTTTTTATTTTTTATTTTAACCTTTATTTAACTAGACAAGTCATTTAAGAACACATTCTTATTTACAATGGTGGCCTACCAAAAGGCAAAAGGCCTCATACGGGGACGGGGGCTGGGATTAAAAATAAAAATATAGGACAAAACACACATCACGACAAGAGAGACACCACAACACTACATAAAGAGAGACACCACAACACTACATAAAGAGAGACACCACAACACTACATAAAGAGAGACACCACAACACTACATAGAGACACCACAACACTACATAAAGAGAGACACCACAACACTACATAAAGAGAGACACCACAACACTACATAAAGAGAGACACCACAACACTACATAAAGAGAGACACCACAACACTACATAAAGAGACACCACAACACTACATAAAGAGAGACACCACAACACTACATAAAGAGAGACACCACAACACTACATAAAGAGAGACACCACAACACTACATAAAGAGAGACACCACAACACTACATAAAGAGAGACACCACAACACTACATAAAGAGAGACACCACAACACTACATAAAGAGAGACACCACAACACTACATAAAGAGAGACCTTTATGTAGTGTTGGCAGCAACACATGACAACACAGCATGGTAGCAACACAACATGGTAGCAGCACAACATGGTAGCAGCACAACATGACAGCAACACAACATGGTAGCAACACAACATGGTACAAACATTATTGGGCACAGACAACAGCACAAAGGGCAAGAAGGTAGAGACAACAATACATCACGCGAAGCAGCCACAACTGTCAGTAAGAGTGTCCATGATTGAGTCTTTTAATGAAGAGATGGAGATAAAACTGTCCAGTTTTAGTGTTTTTTGCAGCTCGTTCCAGTCGCTAGCTGCAGCGAACTGAAAAGAGGAGCGACCCAGGGATGTGTGTGCTTTGTGGACCTTTAATAGAATGTGACTGGCAGAACGGGTGTTGTATGTGGAGGATGAGGGCTGCAGTAGGTATCTCAGATAGGGGGGAGTGAGGCCTAAGAGGGTTTTATAAATAAGCATCAACCAGTGGGTCTTGTGGCGGATACACAGAGATGACCAGTTTACAGAGGAGTATGACCTTTGTTTTGGAGGTGTTCAGAACAAGGTTAAGGACAGAGAAAGCTTGTTGGACACTAAGAAAGCTTTGTTGTAGAGCGTTTAACACATAATCCGGGGAGGGGAGGGGCCAGCTGAGTATATGACTGTATCATCTGCATATAAATGGATGAGAGAGCTTCCTACTGCCTGAGAAGAGCGTGGGGCCTAGGATGGAGCCTTGGGGTACTCCCTTGGTGACAGGCAGTGGCTGAGACAGCCGATGTTCTGACTTTATACACTGCACTCTTTGAGAGAGGTAGTTAGCAAACCAGACCAAAGACCCCTCAGAGACACCAATACTCCTTAGCCGGCCCACAAGGATGGAACGGTCTACCGTATCAAAAGCTTTGGCCAAGTCAATACAAATAGCAGCACAACATTGCTTAGAATCAAGGGCAATGGTGACATCATTTAGGACCTTTAAGGTTGCAGTGGCACATCCAAAACCTGACCAGAGAGAATACTATAGACATCAAGAAAGCCAGTCAGCTGAATATTGACACGTTGTTTTTCAACACTTTTTTTTATTTTTTATTTTATTTAACCTTTATTTAACCAGGTAAGCCAGTTGAGAACAAGTTCTCATTTACAACTGCGACCTGGCCAAGATAAAGCAAAGCAGTGCGATAAAAACAACACAGAGTTACATATGGGGTAAAAAACATAAAGTCAAAAATACAACAGAAAATATATATACAGTGTGTGCAAATGTAGCAAGTTATGGAGGTAAGGCAATAAATAGGCCATAGTGCAAAATAATTACAATTAGTATTAACACTGGAATGATAGATGTGCAAGAGATTATGTGCAAATAGAGATACTGGGGTACAAATGAGCAAAATAAATAACAATATGGGGATGAGGTAGTTGGATGGGCTAATTACAGATGGGCTGTGTACAGGTGCAGTGAATCGGTAAGGTGCTCTGACAACTGATGCTTAAAGTTAGTGAGGGAGATAAGAGTCTCCAGCTTCAGAGATTTTTGCAGTTCGTTCCAGTCATTGGCAGCAGAGAACTGGAAGGAATGGCGGCCAAAGGAGGTGTTGGCATTGGGGATGACCAGTGAGATATACCTGCTGGAGCGCAGACTACGGGTGGGTGTTGCTATGGTGACCAATGAGCTAAGATAAGGCGGGGATTTGCCTAGCAGTGATTTATAGATGGCCTGGAGCCAGTGGGTTTGGCGACGAATATGTAGTGAGGGCCAGCCAACAAGAGCGTACAGGTCACAGTGGTGGGTAGTGTATGGGGCTTTGGAGACAAAACGGATGGCACTGTGATAGACTACATCCAATTTGCCGAGTAGAGTGTTGGAGGTTATTTTGTAAATGACATCGCCAAAGTCAAGGATTCGTAGGATAGTCAGTTTTACGAGGGCATGTTTGGCAGGATGAGTGAAGGAGGCTTTGTTGCGAAATAGGAAGCCGATTCTAGATCTAACTTTTGATTGGAGATTCTTAATGTGAGTCTGGAAGGAGAGTTTACAGTCTAACCAGACACCTAGATATTTGTAGTTGTCCACATACTCTAGGTCAGACCCGTCGAGAGTAGTGATTCTAGTCGGGTGTGCGGGTGCAAGCAGCGTTATTTATATAGTTATAGATCCACATCATAATGGTATAGACCCACTTATAGATCCACATCATCTGTAAATGTAAAACATGAAACTACCCAGAAATGAGACTGTTGTTGTTGTTGTTCAGCTCATCTGTTGACATTGGTTTTAGTTTGTTTAGTTCTCTACTAGACACTATTATAGAGAAGAACACTTCTTACAACGTTGGAGCAGGATCAAAGGGTGGGTGTGTATAACATTGGTTCTGGCCAGTGGGCTCACTGCCCAGGCTAGAGTGACATCTACAGGCTGTTGTTTGATGAGAACCAATCTGTTGTCCCTAGTCTGCGCTGCTGGAAGACTGGTCTCTCACTGCATCCCAAATGGCACCCTATTCCCTATGTAGTGTACTACTGTTGACCAGGGCTCATAGGGCTTTTGGTCAAAAGAAGGGCACTATGTAGGGGATAGTGTGCAGGGCTCTGGTAAGAAGTAGTGCACTATTCAGGGAATAGGGCACTAGTTGGGACTCAGGCGTTTGTGTCTGGCTCGACCAGAGCCTTGGCATCATCTCTCTGGTTGTATTTGCCTAGTAGTGGAAAAGTAGCCGTAGATTGAAGCCATTTTATTGCTGAATCGATTCTCCTGAGTGAGTGTTAAGTTTATAGACAGATGTTTGGTTTGTGTTTTTTACTTTAGTGAATTTATCCACTTCAATCTGCAGATTTCAACAGATCTGCTCCTTCCAAATAGAAACGGCATGTTTTCTCTTCTGCAGAAAACATTTGGTCTGTCCTTGTGCTGAGCGATTTGAGCTTTTGAGGTCGGTTCGGTTTCAGTGAGATTTTTTAAAGAAATAATCACTGTTTTAGATTTCGGTTTCAAATCATTATTTTGTATTATTAAATGCACTATGCATTTTGTGGGTTGAATGCTGTAACAACACAGAATAAAACAATTATTACAAGTCCAATGATGGTAGTGACTTTACTTTACTAAAATATTTCAGTAGTGTGTATTGCATTTGTTTTATTTGATGACTTTATTATTTCATTCCAAGTCTTCATCTCATCTCTATAGAACTTCAAAGTAAATAAGGCATACTTTTATGAGTGCTGAAAACCAACTATCAATCACTTAGATCATGTATTTCCTAGTAGAGATACCTCCCGAAGCAACTGCTCTCTATCCCTCTGTCTCCATGTTTGCCCCACACAAACCGGACAGGTAGGTGCAATGGATCATGTTAATTGTAGTTCATTCCCTCGTTTTCTGCCTGTTGAAAACTACAGCTCCCTACTACATCTCACTGTTCGATCTGATTTATCTCTAGAGAAACTGAGCATTGAGCTCACAGAAAAAAAAATAGAATGAAATGGAAATCTAATTATTTAACAGAAGTCTGTCCATTAGTTGTTTAACAACTGAAAAATATCCAACATTTCGGTCAATTGCTCAGCACTAGTTTGTCCCAAATGGCTTTTGGCCCTGGTCAAAGGTAGGGAATAGGGTGCCATTTTGGATGCAGATCTTTAGTCCATCTTTACTCCCATAAATGACAATGCTAAAAAGGTTAAACACTTTCACGTTTTATTAAGCCAATATTTAGCTAGTCTGAGAAGTGTTTGAGTAAAAACCTATTGACAACAATAGTCCGTGTAAGAAGGGAACCTCCCGTTGAGACTGTCTGGTAGGCAGAGTGCTTTACTCTGAAATACTTCTCTGTTAAGAGGATCAACTGGCTCTCTACACTTCTCTGTGAAGAGGATCAACTGGCTCTCTACACTTCTCTGTTAAGAGGATCAACTGGCTCTCTATACTCATATTTCCTTGAGGACTTTATAATGGATTAGGCTATATCATGGAAAAGATTATCTTCAATACTGGCTCAACTGGCTCGCTACACTTCTCTGTTAAGAGGCTCAACTGGCTCGCTACACTTCTCTGTTAAGAGGATCAACTGGCTCTCTACACTTCTCTGTTAAGAGGATCAACTGGCTCTCTACACTTCTCTGTTAAGAGGATCAACTGGCTCGCTACACTTCTCTGTTAAGAGGATCAACTGGCTCTCTACACTTCTCTGTTAAGAGGATCAACTTGCTCTCTACACTTCTCTGTTAAGAGGATCAACTGGCTCTCTACACTTCTCTGTTAAGAGGATCAACTGGCTCGCTACACTTCTCTGTTAAGAGGATCAACTGGCTCTCTACACTTCTCTGTTAAGAGGATCAACTTGCTCTCTACACTTCTCTGTTAAGAGGATCAACTGGCTCTCTACACTTCTCTGTTAAGAGGATCAACTTGCTCTCTACACTTCTCTGTTAAGAGGATCAACTTGCTCTCTACACTTCTCTGTTAAGAGGATCAACTTGCTCTCTATACTCATATTTCCTTGAGGACTTTATAATGGAGTAGTAATCTGTGCAGGCCAGTCAAGTTCTTTCACACCGATCTCGACAAACCATTTCTGTACGGACCTTGCTTTGTGCACGGGGGCATTGTCATGCTGAAACAGGAAAGGGCCTTCCCCAAACTGTTGTCACAAAGTTGGAAGCACAGATTCGTCTAGAATGTCATTATATGCTGTAGCGTTAAGATTTCCCTTCAATGGAACTAAGGGGCCTAGCCCGAACCATGAAAAACAGCCCCAGACCATTATTCCTCCTCCACCAAACTACAGTTGGCACTATGCATTGGGGCAGGTAGCGTTCTCCTGGCATCCGCCAAACCCAGATTCGTCCATCGGAGTGCCAACAGGAAAACACTCATCCAGATGCAGCGCTCCTAGTGGCCAGGGACTTTAATGCAGGGAAACTTAAATCCGTTCTACCTCATTTCTATCAGCATGTTAAATGTGCAACCAGAGGAAAAAAAACTCTAGACCACCTTTACTCCACACACAGAGACGCATACAAAGCTCTCCCTCGCCCTCCATTTGGCAAATCTGACCATAACTCTATCCTCCTGATTCCTGCTTATAAGCAAAAACTAAAGCAGGAAGCACCAGTGACTCGGTTAATAAAAAAGTGGTCAGATGACGCAGATGCTAAGCTACAGGACTGTTTTGCTAGCACAGACTGGAACATGTTCCGGGATTCTTCAGACAGCATTGAGGAGTACACCACATCAGTCACTGGCTTCATCAATAAGTGCATCGATGATGTCGTCCCCACAGTGACCGTACGTACATACCCCAACCAGAAGCCATGGATTACAGGAAACATCCGCACTGAGCTAAAGGGTAGAGCTGCCGCTTTCAAGGAACGGGACTCCCGCTATGACCTCCGACGAACCATCAAATAGGCAAAGAGTCAATACAGGACTAAGATTGAATCGTACTACACTGGCTATGACGCTCGTCGGATGTGGCAGGGCTTGAAAACTATTACAGACTACAAAGGGAAGCACAGCCGCGAGCTGCCCAGTGACACAAGCCTACCAGACCAAGCTAAACCACTTCTATGCTCGCTTGAGGCAAGCAACACTGAAGCATGCATGAGAGCACCAGCTGTTCCGGATGACTATGTGATCACGCTCTCCGTAGCCGATGTGAGTAAGACTTTTAAGCAGGTCAACATTCACAAGGCCGCAGGGCCAGACGGATTACCAGGACGTGTACTCCGAGCATGTGCTGACCAACTGGCAAGTGTCTTCACTGACATTTTCAACATGTCCCTGACTGAGTCTGTAATACCAACATGTTTCAAGCAGACCACTATAGTCCCCGTGCCCAAGGACTCTAAGATAACCTGCCTAAATGACTACCGACCCGTAGCACTGACGTCTGTAGCCATGAAGTGCTTTGAAAGGCTGGTCATGGCTCACATCAACAGCATAATCCCAGAAACCCTAGACCCACTCCAATTTGCATACCGCCCCAACAGATCCACAGATGATGCAATCTCTATTGCACTCCACACTGCCCTTTCCCACCTGGACAAGAGGAACACCTACGTGAGAATGCTATTCATTGACTACAGCTCAGCATTCAACACCATAGTGCCCTCTAAGCTCATCACTAAGCTAAGGATCCTGGGACTAAACACCTCCCTCTGCAACTGGATCCTGGACTTCCTGACGGGCCGCCCCCAGGTGGTAAGGGTAGGTAACAACACATCTGCCACACTGATCCTCAACACGGGGGCCCTCAGGGGTGCGTGCTCAGTCCCCCTCCTGTACTCTCTGTTCACCCATGACTGCATGGCCAGGCACGACTCCAACACCATCATTAAGTTTGCCGACGACACAACAGTGGTAGGCCTGATCACCGACAACGATGAGACAGCCTATAGGGAGGAGGTCAGAGACCTGGCCGTGTGGTGCCAGGACAACAACCTCTCCCTCAACGTGACCAAGACAAAGGAGATGATTGTGGACTACAGGAAAAAAAAGAGGACTGAGCACGCCCCCATTCTCATCGACGGGGCTGTAGTGGAACAGGTTGAGAGCTTCAAGTTCCTTGGTGTCCACATCACCAACGAACTATCATGGTCCAAACACACCAAGACAGTCGTGAAGAGGGCACAACAAAGCCTATTCCCCCTCAGGAGACTGAAAAGATTTGGCATGGGTCCTCAGATCCTCAAAAAATTCTACAGCTGCACCATCGAGACATCCTGACTGGTTGCATCACCACCTGGTATGGCAACTGCTTGGCCTCCGACCGCAAGGCACTACAGAGGGTAGTGCGTACGGCCCAGTACATCACTGGGGCCAAGCTTCCTGCCATCCAGGACCTCTATACCAGGCGGTGTCAGAGGAAGGCCCTCAAAATTGTCAAAGACTCCAGCCACCCTAGTCATAGACTGTTCTCTCTGCTACCACACGGCAAGCGGTACCGGAGTGCCAAGTCTAGGTCCAAAAGACTTCTCAACAGCTTCTACCCCCAAGCCATAAGACTCCTGAACAGCTAATCATGTCTACCCGGACTATTTGCACTGCCCCCCCACCCCATCCTTTTTACGCTGCTGCTACTCTGTTAATTATTTATGCATAGTCACTTTAACTCTACCTACATGTACATATTACCTCAACTACCTCAACTAGCCGGTGCCCCCGCACATTGACTATGCAACGGTACCCCCCTGTATATATAGCCTCCCTACTGTCACTTTATTTTACTGTATATATAGCCTCCCTACTGTCACTTTATTTTACTTCTGCTCTTTTTTCTCTCAACACTTTTTTTGTTGTTGTTTTATTTTTTTACTTTTTTTGTAAAAAATAAATGCACTGTTGGTTAAGGGCTGTAAGTAAGCATTTCACTGTAATGTCTGCACCTGTTGTATTCGGCGCATGTGACCAATAAAATTCGATTTGATTTGATTTGATTTGATTTGAAGTGTGATTCATCACTCCAGAGAACGCATTTCCACTGCTCCAGAGTCCAATGGCGGTGAGCTTTACACCACTCCAGCCGACGCTTGGCATTGCACATGGTGATCTTAGGCTTGTGTGCGGCTGCTCGGCCATGGAAACCCATTTCATGAAGCTCCCGACGAACAGTTATTGTGCTGACGTTGCTTCTAGAGGCAGTTTGGAACTCGGTAGTGAGTGTTGCAACCGAGGACAGACGATTTTTACGCACTTCAGCACTTGGCGGTCCTGTTCTGTGAGCTTGTGTGGCCTACCACTTCGCGGCTGAGCCGTTGTTGCTCCTAGATGTTTCCACTTCACAATAACAGCACTTACAGTTGACCGGGGCAGCTCTAGCAGGGCAGACATTTTACAAACTGACTTGTTGGAAAGGTGGCGTCCTATGACGGTGCCACGTTGAAAGTCACTGAGCTCTTCAGTAAGGCCATTATACTGCCAATGTTTGTCTATGGAGATTGCATGGCGGTGTGCTCGATTTTATACACTGCATTTACTTTTACTATATGACGTCTAGTCTATATGACCCGGCTGCTTATAGCCTAGTCAACCTCTTATAGCCTAGTTAACCTCATATAGCCTAGTCAACCTCTTATAGCCTAGTCAACCTCTTATAGCCTAGTCAACCTCTTATAGCCTAGTCAACCTCATATAGCCTAGTCAACCTCTTATAGCCTAGTCAACCTCGTATAGACTAGTCAACCTCGTATAGCCTAGTCAACCTCTTATAGCCTAGTCAACCTCTTATAGCCTAGTCAACCTCATATAGCCTAGTCAACCTCTTATAGACTAGTCAACCTCGTATAGACTAGTCAACCTCGTATAGACTAGTCAACCTCTTATAGACTAGTCAACCTCGTATAGACTAGTCAACCTCGTATAGCCTAGTCAACCTCTTATAGCCTAGTCAACCTCTTATAGACTAGTCAACCTCTTATAGCCTAGTCAACCTCTTATAGCCTAGTCAACCTCTTATAGACTAGTCAACCTCTTATAGCCTTGTCAACCTCTTATAGCCTAGTCAACCTCTTATAGCCTAGTCAACCTCTTATAGCCTAGTCAACCTCTTATAGCCTAGTCAACCTCTTATAGACTAGTCAACCTCGTATAGCCTAGTCAACCTCTTATAGCCTAGTCAACCTCTTATAGCCTAGTCAACCTCTTATAGCCTAGTCAACCTCTTATAGACTAGTCAACCTCTTATAGCCTAGTCAACCTCTTATAGCCTAGTCAACCTCTTATAGCCTAGTCAACCTCTTATAGCCTAGTCAACCTCTTATAGCCTAGTCAACCTCTTATAGACTAGTCAACCTCTTATAGCCTAGTCAACCTCTTATAGCCTAGTCAACCTCTTATAGCCTAGTCAACCTCTTATAGACTAGTCAACCTCTTATAGCCTAGTCAACCTCTTATAGCCTAGTCAACCTCTTATAGACTAGTCAACCTCTTATAGCCTAGTCAACCTCTTATAGCCTAGTCAACCTCTTATAGCCTAGTCAACCCGTCAAGCTTACAGATGAGCAGTAGCTCGGTGTGATATATTTAGCCAGATATCACATCGTGTTCTTGTTTGAGAATCAGGCTTATTTCATGAATTGAAGTGTGTGTGTGTGTGTGTGTGTGTGTGTGTGTGTGTGTTGTGTGTGTGTATTAGAGGGGGGAGATCTGAAAACATTTTGTATATCAAAGATGGCAAAGGAAATCAAACTGCAGGAGCAATATGGATTGGAAACCATTCTCCTAGTTACTTAGAGTATGTAGTGGTCGTGTCTTCCAAGTTGGCTGGCTTAAAGGAATATTATTAACCCAGATCTTCCCTATTTGAATGTGTGCTAAACTGCTAACCCGTAGATATTTGCTTTCCTTACAGTTCATAGTTTGTTATTGTGGAGAAAGTTATCCCTCGCCTTTAATCCCTTCTCTATACCATGTCAATGTTTACGGTTGTTGTTGTTCACAAATTACACTCTGAAAAACAAAATAGGTTTTTGTTTGGTTGACTTTCATGCAGGGTTTAATTTTTTAAAAGTATTTTAATTTGATAAAAATATTTAAAAACACAGCCACAGTCAAATACACATTTTTATTTTTACTGTACAGGTGAGAATCACAGTTAATAATCACAGGTAATAATCACGTGATAATCACAGGTAATAATCACAGGTAATAATCACAGGTAATAATCACAGGTAATAATCACAGGTGAGAATCACAGTTAATAATCACAGGTGAGAATCACGTGATAATCACAGGTAATAATCACAGGTAATAATCACAGGTGATAATCACAGGTAATAATCACAGGTAATAATCACAGGTAATAATCACAGGTAATAATCACAGGTAATAATCACAGGTAATAATCACAGGTGAGAATCACAGTTAATAATCACAGGTGAGAATCACAGTTAATAATCACAGGTAATAATCACAGGTATTAATCACAGTTGGTAATCAAGCGATAATCACAGGTAATAATCACAGGTAATAATCACAGGTGATAATCACAGGTAATAATCACAGGTAATAATCACAGGTAATAATCACAGGTGAGAATCACAGTTAATAATCACAGGTGAGAATCACAGTTAATAATCACAGGTAATAATCACAGGTATTAATCACAGTTGGTAATCAAGTGATAATCACAGGTGATAACACACAGTTGTTAATCACAGGTTATAATTACATGTAATAATCACAAGTAATAATCACAGGTATAATTCCTACATTATTTTAGTAATTATGATTGAAAGAAAAGGACTTTAGAAAAGGATCATACCACCTCTGATTCCACCATTTCAATATCAGAGATGACAATTTTGGGACACAGACGCATTAGGTTCACATTTACTAAAGGCTACATATTTCAAAGATACATTTATAGTCAACTTCTACTTGAGTTTTTAAGTTAAGAACCAGGTTACATGAAGGTAATTCACAGAATTCAGAAAGCCAAAAGCTTGACTCAACATTTTGAAGAAGTCATAATTCATACATTATGCAGAAGCAAACATTGAATGAAAGGTGTATTTACAAGGTCTTCAGACTATTTAGCTGATTTGCTCAAGCTATGTTCAAGACCAGTCTAAATGTAAAATCAGAAACAACACTGAGAGGAAGCCTGACTTGCTAAAGTGAGACACTAACGTTTCAGCCCCACTAGCCTTCTGAAAGAGACTGAGAAAGACCTGGGCACAATTTTACAGAAGAACGTTCAGACGGAAGTGTAATGTATGGGGTAGATGACCAGTCATATAACATTTACATTTACGTCATTTAGCAGACGCTCTTATCCAGAGCGATTTACAGGAGCAATTAGGGTTAAGTGCCTTGCTCAAGGGCACATCGACAGATTTTTCACCTAGTTAGCTCAGGGATTAGAACCAGCGACCTTTCGGTTACTGGCACAACGCTCTTAACCACTAAGCTACCTATACATTGTGTTGAATCTATTACATGTCTGTCTGTCTGTCTGTCTGTCTGTCTGTCTGTCTGTCTGTCTGTCTGAAAGCCCTGTAGAAGTTGTCTGTTTTACTACTGTAATGTTATTTAACCAGGAAGTCCACTGACGTCGGAAGACTTTCCCTAAATCCCCTAGTTATACAGAAATCCTGGTTGGAGGATTCTGGATGCTTATTCCCCTAGTTATACAGAAATCCTGGTTGGAGTATTCCAGGACTCCTCCAACTAGGATTTCTGGAAAACCTGGGAATTTTGGAAAAGTTTTCCGAAATGTTGCAACCTTTACAGAAGACCTTTCCCCAGGGAGTCTTTTGTTCAGCGGTACTGTCCGACGGGGAGAGACTTGAGGCAGGTGAAGCTGTCGGGGTGCTTAGACAGCAGCACTGGGTTCCCGTCCAACCTCACCTCCATCAGTTTGGGTCTTATGTAGTGTGTGTTGTTTCCCTTGCAGAACGTGTCGGAGGTGACATCAGTGATGTTGTTGTTCTGTAGAGGAGAAGAAGAGCGGGTACAGTTAGATTGATCATTATTACTCTCGGGACAGGGGATGGGCAACTTTGATGGGGGTAGTGGGCCACAAAAAAACTCTAAACTCATCATGGGGGGCCGCAGTGGCTCGCGGGGTCTGCATACGCACATCCATACTCACACATGCGGTCAATCTATTTGTGCAGTTAAACTACTTGAAGGTCGTCGCTCCGCCAATCGCTCCGCCATTTCCTGGTTGCAAAAATTCTAATAGTTCGCCTAATTAATGTAGAGAATTATTGTACCATCTAAACTGCTGTGAAATATAACAAAAAATATTGTATTTTCAGCTGTTTGAAGCTGGTGTAAAAAAACGAAAGTAAAAGACGCAAAAACTAAACTTAAGAACGGGAAGCATAGAAATAGCGCACATAGAACAGATCTACCGCTTCTTAGACTTGCTTTCAATGAGAATGACAGATCTATAACACACATTTCTATGTGAATTTGGTCAGGTCGCCCGAAAAGTTACATATTGCAGCTTTAACTCTCTTAACTAAATGCATTATACCAGTAGCCAGGGCCGGCCCTAGCCTTTTGGGGCCCTAAGCGACATTTGGTTGGGACTGTTAGTGACTGACATAACAAGAGAAAAACTGCTGATGCACGACCAAATTTCAAAACTGCATCTTGTGTGTTCTACTGTTCTAACTCTCAACAGTACGTTGGGAACCCAACCTAGTTCCGAGTTCCGGGACGCCAGTTGCCCATCCCTGGGTAAAGGTAGTCCCTGAGTTGCCCATCCCTGGGTAAAGGTAGTCCCTGAGTTGCCCATCCCTGGGTAAAGGTAGTCCCTGAGTTGCCCATCCCTGGGTAAAGGTAGTCCCTGAGTTGCCCATCCCTGGGTAAAGGTAGGCCCTGCACTAGGAGTATTTCCTGATCATGTATGAGCTGTAGAAACTCAGGGGAAACTCAGGCCCCAGACAGCACTCAAACAGCAGAGCTATTTGACCATTTCAACTTTGGGAAAGTTTCTGGAATTTCGCTACCCTAGTCAGGATAAACTCAGGGCCTCATGCCATTTGGACTCATTCTGTAGTGTCCAGTCTGAGTCTAGTGTGTGGTACTGACCTGAAGGTGGACTACGTCTAGTGTGTGGTACTGACCTGAAGGTGGACTACGTCTAGTGTGTGGTACTGACCTGAAGGTGGACTACGTCTAGTTTGTGGTACTGACCTGAAGGTGGACTACGTCTAGTGTGTGGTACTGACCTGAAGGTGGACTACGTCTAGTGTGTGGTACTGACCTGAAGGTGGACTACGTCTAGTGTGTGGTACTGACCTGAAGGTGGACTACGCGGACGTTCTCAGGGATCACTGGCACGGCCTCCAGCGCATTGTCTCCGAGGAAGAGGTTAACCAGCTTCTCCAGTTTCTGCATGGTGAGAAGATGCAGAGCAACATCACCAACCGTATTAAAATGTGCCGGTCATGATCCATCTTGAAATATCCCCTCGCCCTTTTAATAATCACTACACCAGGAGTATTTCTCATTCCTTATTACGGCTCCATCATTCCAACATGCTTTGGTATGTTATTAAAAGGAGGGTCAGCCACCTATCCAGCCACAATCAAGCACCCAAGGTGGTTTACATTGTAGCTAGCTACACCAACATGCAATGTATTGAACTGTCTTACCTGAAAAAAACATTGTTGTTGAGTGTCTTAATAAACCACTTAGATCCCAGTGGGATGGAGACATTGTTGTTGAGTGTCTTAATAAACCACTTTGTAGTATAAGAGACTGAAACCTACCTTGAAGGCGTTGGCCTTGACCCCTTTGGTTTTGAGCTGGTTGTGGTTGGCGTTGAAGGTGGTGAGCTTGCCGGGCAGCGTGGGCAGCTTGACCAGTTGGTTCTCAGCCAAATTGAGTTCCTCCAGCAGGGTCAGCTTGGAGAATGCTCCGTCCTGGATCTCCGAGATCAGGTTCCCCGTCAGGTCAATTCTCTTCAGAGTCACTGGAGATAAGATGGAATAGAACTTAGAACATAGAACATAGAACATATTCTAATTCTAGATTCAGAATAGAATATAACTTCAGAGATCAAGTTCCCCGTCAGGTCGTTCCTCTTCAGAGAATAGATTGCAGTAGAATAGAATAGAACTGAATTGTCGATCCGGGGATGTGAACTCTGTGATATTGTTGTTTTATCTAGCACATAACACTACTAAGCTGTAACCCTCATGCTCTGATAGG